>NC_085930.1:108876250-109531666 GCF_028885625.2 Pongo pygmaeus | reverse complement strand
TTACCCAAGAAGATGGTGGCAAAAGAGCAGGGAGAGATGTTTGTGGAAGCAGGGTGGCGCCGGCTCTGGCTTTGTGGGTGATGACAGGGCTGAAGCAAGTTCAAGGCTGGCTGCTTGTATATTAGTCTCAGACCTGTGCCTGCCATCGTCATCGTCTCTCCGCCACCCCCCACCCCCAAGCCTGATTTGGCAGCCATAAGGACTCTTTCAGATTATCAATATCTATCATTCTGTGGCCAGACCTAGAAGAGGTCTGGAATGGGCCCAGAGGGACAATTGAGAAGGTGCTGCTGTATTTTGAGTCATTGAAACATTTGTCCTGGGCCACAAGTGTGGGGTCCCCCAGAGTGAGGACCCCCATGAGCACCAGGCTCTGTGGGGCAGATAGGGGCTCTTGTGGGACAGCTCCTGCCTATGATTGCTGCCACCAGCAGTGTCACAGAGGCAAGAGGAGGTTCCAGGGCTACAGCAGGGCCCTGTCAAAGCTGCAGTCTGCTCTTCCTTACTCTGGTGGCCGTTGGCATTGCTTTGAAGATGGAGGCAGTTTCAATGGGCCCTGGACCCCATTAACACTTCCTCTTAGAGAATGTTCTAACAGAAAAAAACATCAAGTAGGGTCTTAGTCTGACAGATCTGGGCAAGATGATCTGTTTGACACTGGAAATTCTTTAACCTCTAGAAGTCTCTATTTTCTCATCTTTCAAGTGGAAGTAATGCTCACCTGTAGCAGACACTGTCGGGCCTCACCCACAGCAGGTTGCTAGGGGACAGTTTCAGAAAGACCACGACTTCCTGCCTGAGGCTGTCCTCTGGCCACAGAAGTGAGCTCAACTGCAGGTGGTGGGGGTAGGAGGAAAAAGTGCCACAGAACTAATGCTCCAAAAGCAGCTCTCAGCCAATCAGGGCTGGGAAGGAGTGGGTGGACACCCTGGGTGACCACTGAATACCCCACACACTAATGCGCCTGTATCAGCTTCCCTCCCATCCCTCGATCACCTCCCCACACCATTAACAGGCTTCCTGGGAGCACATCCCCAATAAACTACCTGAGTCTTCAGCTCGGGGTCTTCTTTGGAGAGAAGCCAACTTAAGATACCACCTCATATGGCTTGGGGAGAACTGAACGAGGATGCATGTCCAGCTCTCCACACAGCGAATACTTTAATAAAGTTGGCTATCTCTTGCTATATAGAATACTTAGGGACAGAGCAGAGTTTAGCTGTGGGTTTACTTTGCACATTTATGAGCTCATTAGTTATTCTAAATTCCCTGACCTAGAAGGCCTCTAATTTGGGCTTAAATTTGGCTGTAGATACTCCTCCAACAAATTCTTTATCCTCACATGGATCACTGAAAAATATTCTATCTTCTAGGTCAGTTTTTCTAATAAAATTTCCCTATAACCTAAAACAGAAGTCCCATGGAGCGCATAAGACCTTAGGCAAAATTATGCAGTCAACACCCCTTTCCACTCACCCTTCAGACTCAAACTACCTTCCTGCTGTCCAAAGAGAGACCCTCCCCTATGCAGGAGAGACCCTGCACTCCCTAAATCTAACTTAGCTTAACTATTGAAAATAAAAGTATACTGTGTACAAATCTCTACTCACGTGTGAATGACTTCCATTGTGGTAGGGAGCTCTAATTGAGGAGTGGAGTGAGCGTTTACCTAGGTCAGGGAGCGTTTACCTAGCTGGAAGCAGGTTGTTCCTTCCCCTTTACACATCTACAAGCCTTAAAATTTCTTTTGAATGTCCTGCTTCAGCTGAAGCTCATACATGCTTTTTGAATTCGACTCCATAAGTACTCATATTTTAGAAAAAAATAGAATTAGGGTCATAAGCCTGCCAACATGTTGAATACGAGTCACATTCCCTGACCTCTCATTATGAAACGCCTTGATTGTATTTAAGCTGTTGGGTTTTTCATCCTCTAATTCCACAGGGCTGCTTTGTGTGTTTTTAGAAAAGAAAAAAAGAAATCAGACACATGCAACAGAATATTTGAATCAGAAAGTTAAAGAGTGGTTTGCCTTCTCCTCTCATGGCTTCCTGTCCTATCTAGAGCAGAGATCCTCAAACTTTAGTATAGATGAGAGTCACGGGGAAAGGAGATTTTTAAAATGCAGTCCTCAGACTCACTCCAGGAGGCTGATGTTTTTGGTCATGGGTAGGCTTTGAGATTTTTTTTTCCAAGCTGGGATGCTGGTAACTGCAATGAAAGTTATCTCTGGATTTTCACTTTGTTCCTCTAAATCAGTATTTCTCACAAAGAGGTGTCCCTAGGACACTCCTATGCACACCTCTGCTGTGGTTCCACTAAGCTCCCAGAGATATTCAAGCAGATCAGAGAGTGCTGCTTTTTGCCTGTCAAAAGCGAACAGCTTGAAAATTGAATGCTTCACAAAGAATCATGTACCTCAAGGATTACAAGCCTACAAATGAACCAGTTTGTTCATTTCTATTCTATTGCATGAATACAATCTTCTTTTTTATCCTCTGGATTCCTATAGACCATCGCCTGTTGCAGATGATGGTAACTCGCTTCTTCTCTTTCTTTTGTCTCCAAGAGTTGCGTGGACGATTTCATGAGTCACTCCACATGATTACGGCATTTCCCATTGCTCATTTGTAAAAGCTGATTGACCAGCCCATCTGAGCTTTCTGCATTATGCATCCTTGAGCTTAGTTTCAGGTATTCCTCCTGGAATGGCTTTCCCTTAGCAGTAGATTCTCACAGTGGAGCTTGTTTCTGAGGCATGGTACAATGTTGTGGAGGCAAGGCAAGGAAAGGCTGTTGCAATGATTTTCACAGCATCCAGATGACGAGTTGCCTTCACAAAGGGAAACCATTCAGGATTCATGGCTTCCCAAGGGATCTCCAAGCATCTCTGAATTTGGGAATTTCATCAGTTACCCACAGAATCAAAATGGGTATAGAATCAATATCTTTAAGAAAATTATTTATTGCCACAATTGTTGTCATCTGTGACTCACAGGCTATGAAGTGAACTTCAACCATTAGTTGTTGTCCAGGTCCTCCAAATTTTTCACAGTATTCCTATCAAGGTTTTATGACACCAGCTGTATCCCGCCATTTTTGCAACATAGGCAGAAACGTCAAGCTGTGGGTAATTGACGTGCATGTCGCTGATTCCCGCAGCAGCTTTGAATGCATTAAATCTATTTTCAGCAGCCCTTACATGGGAGTTGTTTTGTGAATCTCTGTAAAGGCCAATAAGAATATGTAGCATTGCATGATATAATCCAAGCCTGTGTGCTATAATATCTGGCATTGTTGGAATCTTGCATGTGTTCATTCCATGTCCTGTTGGTAACCAAGTTAAAGGACTCCCATCAGTTTGGGTTAGATGGTCATCAACAGGAAAATGTTGCTTTAATGATGGTGTGATACTGCAAGCAACGGTTGTGCACGTTGCTGTATTCACAGCAGCATGCACAACCATGTGTATTGATTCATTTCATATCAATATAGTATGGAGACACCACACATTATCACTGTACAGTATTAACAAGGCCAGAATATGGCCCTCTGCTGTGGGGGGTGTGGTAAGTGCGACTTGCACTGGGATGAGTGGGAGGTTTTCCCCAAGGGGTACAGAGACTGGCACATATTCCATGTCTTGAGGGAACCTGTCTTTGTTTCCTTTGGCAGGTTCCTGCATGAATATGATTTTAAAATCCATGATTATTTATAGACATTCCGGAACTATGAGCTAGCTATAATGTACACCCCCTAAAGAGAAACTTCATTATATAAAATAGTAACAGAAGAAACAGGCTGCCCCTGGAAGTGTTTGGCATGGACATGGCAGGTATGCATTCTGCAGAAAGGAGCCCTTGGGGGTTCCTGCCATCAGAAGGAGAATATTTCCAGCTCCATCCAATATTCTTGCTTAACTCTGCTCAAAAATCTTCCACCTCTACACTCCCCAGGCTTCTTCTTTGGCACACACTCATCTCCATTTGGATGAAGATTCAGAAAAATAAATATCGGCATCGAAATTGCTAATCAAATAAATTTTTCAAAAACTGATCACCTTTCAGCATGATCCAGCCCAGCAGCACCACCTAGAGAAGCTGATTTGTCAGCTGCCAATGGGCACCAAGCAAAAGTTTTCTCCTTCACAATGAATCAAGGGAGTGATTTTAGGGGATAGGAGCCTCCTGGTCTGGACACATGTTTTAGGTTAGCATTACAGACTAAACTGATAGGAACGGAAGGGCCTGGAGTCAAACAGCCCTGGAATCCCAGTTAAAGAGAAAGATCCAGTATGTTCCCATCCTCATCAACCAATGCTATCATACATACAGAGGGAGCCATAGCCCCAAACATAGACATGGAGGATAGCCCTTATTAAATCTGCCTCCTCCCAAAGAAGGATTAGGTTCACTCACTTCCAAGAAGCGAGCATTCTTATAGTTAGAAGATTTGAACACATGGCATATTACATCACTTTACTTTTCTATCATATCTCCATCAGTTCTCATCAGGTGGCGTTAACAAGTACCATATCAGTATATTTCCTATCAGCTTCCTTCCTCCATCTCTTGATTTCCCAAGCCTCACAATTTTTTCTCTTCCTCCCTCCACAAAGTCCTGGCTCTGTTTGAAGAGGCAGCATGATGTTGCTGGAGGAAGTTCTTGTTCTGTGTATTCCAAACACTTTCCCATGGGATTACTCAACTGTTCTCAGAGCAGAGCTCCAGCAGGTTATATCTTAATTTGGGTTCTCTCAGAAGTAGATCCCAAGACAAAGATTTGGGTGCAAAAAGTTTTCTGTGGGAAGTGGCCAGGAAACATGGTTAGAGGAGTGGAAAAGTGGGATGTGGAAGGGTTCAAGCTAGTTACCCACGGGGGCCGCTGAAACTTAATGCCCCCGATAGGGATACTCTGGGAGCTGGTGTAGAATAAACATCTCAAAGAACTGGGATATTCACTAGTTGAGGGCTACTCCTAGGGGCTGTTAATTTCCTGGAGCTTCCTGCCATCAACAAAAATGTCTTCTGTTGCCAGAATAAACTTCAGGCAACAGAATGCATGTGCAGGTAGCTGGGAAGGTGTGAGCAGGGCACCAGCAGAAGGAACTACAAATTCTGAGGCTAATAAAATTCTCTGGCTCTTTATTATCTCATCAAAGACCACTTCCTATCAGTAGTGAAACTAAGGGAAGGTGGAAGGGAAGAAGGGGAGAAAATCCACTCTCTTACATTTCTCTAATGTAGCAATCATTAAGATAAAGCAAGAAGGTTCATTTCTAGAGGAAGACAACTTGTATGAAAGCATTGTAATATAATTTCACATGTGGCTATGATATACAATAATTTTTATAATATAAATGTAGAAAGAAGGGTTCAAGGAAGTCTCACTATTTGCCATACATAGAAGACAGAACAGTGATCCCCAAGCTGGTTAGCCTTAGGGAATAGACTCTTGGGACAGGTGCCAGATCTTGAGAAGTTTGATGATTATCCAGGAGTAGCATGGATTTTAAAAGGTTGGGATGTGCTGTCAGCAAAATGAGGCCAAGAGGCTGAATACCATGTGACCAGAGACCCTGTTGAGTAGATGAGAACCACCTTGTGATTCAAAAAGATGAGGCACTTTAAAATAGAGTGTGTTGGATAACCCAGCCTCCCTTAGGAAAACAAGACTGGCACCATCCAAGTTTCACCATGGTGGGAATCTTAGCCCTGTACCGTGGAGTGTCATCCCCATCTTAGAGTTCTCTCACTCTGAGGACTGCCTGAAAACCCGAATGCTCAGCTTCCCAGTAATGTCATCCTGATCTGCCCACAAAATCAGATTCTGGGATGAAGGCTTGTGTGAGGGTAGGTAGAGTGATCCCACCAAGCAGGAGTGAGGTAGTGGGAAAAGGAGGAAATGACAATAAAGGATGCATTGATGAGAGGATCACTGCTATGGGCAACTGGGCTCTATCCCGCTGGGGCTTCTGAGGCACCATATGGAATCTGTATCAGATGGAAAGCTGCACACTCATCCACAGGTCCATCCCCCAGAGGCATGAATGGCCTTGCACTTCTAGGCCAAGTGTGTGTACAAGTCTAGTGGGCCTCACCAGCTTTGGAAAAAGCTTCATAGCAGAAAAGCACAGGGAAGCTATGGACCCACTCATGGCAGTCATGATGGTGTTCCATCCAGAGCTCCTTCAACAGGATCTGCTGCAGGGAGTCTCCTCTTGCTGCACCCTCAGATATGCCTCAGGACTCACCCTAAGACCACGCTTTCCCTGGCTGCTCCCAGCCAACAACTGACTGCAATGGGGTACTGGAACAAAATCATTCCTTCCCAGTGCAACACTCCCCTAAAGAACAATCTTTACTCAGAGACTCACCCTTGGCTTGGCTAAGACTGTCTTAGAACTACTCAGAAGGTCTGAAGTTCTCCTCTTCTTTCACGACTATCAGACCTGCACCACAGTCTGAAGCTTTCCCTGCTGACTCCTGCTTCCTCCCCTTTACCCTTCACAGGTGTTCACCCAATAAACTTCTTGCTCCTCTAATCCTGTTTTTAAATTTTTTTTTTATTATACTTTAAGTTCTAGGGTACATGTGCACAACATGCAGGTTTGTTTCATATGTATACATGTGCCATGTTGGTGTGCTGCACCCATTAACTCGTCATTTACATTAGGTATATCTCCTAATGCTATCCCTCCCCCTTCCCCCACCCCACAACAGGCCCTGGTGTGTGATGTTCCCCTTCTTGTGTCCATGTGTTCTCATTGTTTAATTCCCACCTATGAGTGAGAACATGTGGTGTTTGGTTTTTTGTCCTTGCGATAGTTTGCTGAGAATGATGGTTTCCAGCTTCATCCATGTCCCTACAAAGGACATGAACTCATCCTTTTTAACTCTAATCCTGTTTTATCCTCTTCTTCTGGGAGGACCTCAGTTGACACAAAGCTTGTGGGACACCATCACCTGGGTTGGAACTGTCCGCTACTGCGGTGCTGACATGAGAAGTAGAAAAGAATACATGATGTGGGGATAAAATATATCTGAGTTCTCCCTTTATGGTTGGGTAACCATTAGATGGTGCAGCATATTCCCTTGGCTCTCTTTAGCCTGGGAAAATAGCTGATATTTTCAAAGGATTTCTTCAAATGCCAAAGGGAAAATATGAGGAGGTTGCCACAAGACAACACAAAGGGTGGTTTCCATGGGTGCTGCTCCTGGAAACACAGATGCTGCTGAAATCTGCAGTCACCCTCAGTCATTCACAGCTCCAGAACAAGGAGCAGAGTGGCTTCCACTCCTCCTCATTTCCAGCCTCCTGTAAGTTCCTTGTATTGGCAAAGCCTGATAGAAACCCAACTGGCAAGATTCACTAGAAGAGCAGCTCCACACTTTAGTGCACACTGCAAAGGAGAGCACTAGAGAACTGAAGAATGGAAATGAAGGTGAGGACCAACAGGCAATTCCTAGGATGGAGAACAACGTACCCTTTAGTGTCATCAGATGGCACTGTCTCATGTGGGGTCAGGTTCTTTGCCCCACAAAGGTAGTAGTATGGAGAGGGGAAAGCACTGAGCTTGGGTCTTGCCAACAAGGCTTAAGTCCAACTTCTGCCAGGAAACAGCTATATGGCCTTGGGCAAGTAATGTCACCTCTCTGAGCCTCAGCAGCCTCATTTGTAATGCATAGGTGAAAATAGACTACAGATTTTCAAACAGTGCTCCAAGGAACTCTCTAGGGTACCACAGCCCCTTCAGGGATTACTCAGCAGGTTGGGGGAGGATGCCAAGTCCAGCTAACTTAGACTCACCTTTCTGATTCCCATTTTATGGTTTTCCAGAGTTTTCCTTAAACCTTAAAATAAAAGTTTCAAAACTTAGGCCCAGGCGATCTTTAAGGTCCTTTCTATCCTTATCTTTCATAAGTCTATGAGACTAGAATAAAAATCTGGCTCCTGCCAATTATGTGTGACTGAAGGAAGCCACCTAACATCTCTCATTTTTATTATCTCCAAACTGATGAGCTTATTAAACACCTGTGATACATCAGGTGATTTGCACACATCCATATTCCACATCCATCCCCCATTCGAGGGATATACCATCAGTATCCTCATTTTACAGTGGAGGAAGCTGAGGCTCAGAGAGGCTAAGCAACACATTACATAACTCAGCCAGCAAATGGCTTAATATCTGTATCCTTCAGGCGTCAATATCTGTATTTTTTCAACTTTGCTGCCTGCCCAGTTTACAGTGGTATGAGGAATAAATGAGACTATGAATGCAAAAATATTTTTAAAAAATACAAATTATTATGTAAGCATACAAATTGTTATTCTGTTTTAGAGTCAGAATTATTTTTACCCCAATGGACCTAACTTTCTACCAAGACCTCCATAGTTCAATATCATGATAAAATGTCTCTGGTTTAATAATCCACTTTCAACAGCATTTACAGTTCTTGCTCATCACTTGTTCTGGACCCAGTTCATGCACCATTGCTAACCCAATAGGCTCTGCCTCCCTCTTCCACCAAGGGCGTTGGCCACTTTCCTTGCTTCTTGGCCCGAGCGGCCCTAGCCATGGTTCACACTTTCTACACTTGTAAAGGATGGTTCCCTGCCTTTGCTGCCATCATGACAGACTGGGGAGAAGCCCCCATGCTGGGGCTGACTGACAAGGAGAGACTGACTGCTGTGCCTGTGCACTGGCTGCTCTGAGTATGCAAAGCTCCAACTTCCCCATCAGCTTCCCTCGAGCGTGAGAGAGTGAATGTCCCATTGGGAAGTCTTTGGATGGAGCCACCAGATCAATGAAAGCCACCCTTTCTCCCCCACAACAGGCTGTTCCAAGATGGAATAATTGCCGATGACCAATCTGATGCACTTAAAATTTAAATATTCTAGTATATTCACCAGCCTTTTGTCATAGAGCTACATTTATATATCCTTTATATTAATTTGTTACTCTTTCAGAATCATTATGAACTCATGGCAAAACAGATTCAAGTTGTTATAGTTAACTTTTTACTATTATTCTCATTTTGATTCTCAAATTGCCACAACATGGCCAGTGGGAGGCCCTTTAAACTGACCTCCTTGTCCTTTCAGTGCTACCACAGACATTTTTTAAAGTATTCTTGCTTTAAAAAAAGATGTTTCAGGCTGATATGAACTTTTCCTTAACAAAAAAACAAAAATGATATGAGCTGCTCTCCAAGGGGCCAGGTTCCTTTTAGTGGAGACTAGTGCTGGAAACCACACCAGAGGTGCATATCAGATTATTCCACATAAATACTGGCAGAAGATGGAGTGACACTGCTGCTGGGTCACTTTAAGGTTGGAAACACATTTACATTCAGCATCATGAGTTTTGTGTTACTATTTCTAACTTAACTCTAACATGACTAAATTATTTTAGCCTTTACCATCTAACTTCATTTTCCTACAATATCCCTACCTACATTAATACCTCATCCACTCAACACTTTGTTTTGTCCCTTTTTTTTTTAAGATGGAGTCTGACTCTGTTGCCCAGGCTGGAGTTCAATGGCATGATCTCGGCTCACTGCAACCTCTACCTCCCTGGTTCAAGCAATTCTCCTGCCTCAGCCTCCCAAGTAGCTGGGATTACAGGTGTGTGCCACCATCTCCAGCTAATTTTTGTATTTTTTAGTAGAGACATGGTTTCTCTATGTTGGCCAGGTTTGTCTCAAACTCCTGGGCTCAAGTGATCCACCTGCCTGGCTCAAGTGATCCACCACAGCACTGGCTGTTTTGTCCCATTTATAGTTCTTCTATAGTCCTATAGTCATTTTGACTGAAAAAGATAAACTAACAGAAAATAGGCAGAAGACATAAACAGGCAATTCAAAAAGAGGAAATAGAGAGGGTCAATAAAAATTTTAAAGTTCAGGCCGGATGCAGTGGCTCATACCTGTAATCCCAGCACTTTGGGAGGCCGAGGCGGGTGGATCATGAGGTCAGGAGATCGAGACCATCTGGCTAACACAGTGAAACCCTGTCTCTACTAAAAATACAAAAAAATAGCTGGGTGTGGTGGGGAGCACCTGTAGTCCCAGCTACTCAGGAGGCTGAGGCAGGAGAATGGCGTGAACCCGGAAGGTGGAGCTTGCAATGAGTTGAGATTGCGCCACTGCACTCCAGCCTGGGCAACAGAGGGAAACTCTGTCTCAAAAAAATTTAAAGTTCAAATTTATTATTAATGAAATATATACAAACTAAAACAATATTTTGAAGGGTAATAATGTTATCAGACACACAAATAAAGAATAATATCCAAAGTAGGATATTATTTGGCACCTCTGATTTCTTCTGTGTTTCTGCTTCATTCTCTTCTATGGATTGATATCCTCTATTTTCTCATAGTTTCTGCTCCCATATATGTTAGGGTTTCAAACAGCCCATTCTGAACTATTTGGCCCATTTAGACATTTGTGCTTCAGTTTCCACTACCATCTGTCTCATTTTTATCTGATTTTCTTAATTCGGAGTTCCCAGGCAGATCTAATTAGTAACATTCATATGTACGTGCCAGGATCAGGCTAGCTTATGGGTTGGCTGGATCTACCTATCTCAAATCCAATCAGGTTTAGCTGTGCTATCATGTGGTACAAAACATGGCTTCCTACAATCAGGCCTCATAATACCTGGCCTGTCCATATACTGTGAGAGATAAATTATATTTTTGCTTATGTTGTTTCCCAGTTTTTTACTCTTACAATGACCATACTATGTGCATGATTCTAACAATAACATTAGGAGAAAAAGAAATTCAATCAAGAAATGGGATCATTGAGAGATGTCTCATTTACAGTTTAATATATATTCAGCAATAGAACAGTCACTTGTTTAGCTAAGCCACCTCAAAAGTATGCCCCCTCCTCCTCCTAAGTCTTAACAAGATAATTGTTACTGAGAGCCATTCACATTATACAAGTATCACACAGTGGCTAAGGACAAGTTTACTCTGCAGCTAGATGGCCTGGGTTTGAACTGGCTTCTCCATTTATAAATCTTGTGGCCTGCAGTAAGTTATTTTATCTTCTTTGCATCTGTTTGTTCAAATGGAAAATGTTGTTTCAGTGAGTTTAGGCAGCTATACAGTTTAAAGAACAGTCCTCTACACAAGACTACTTACTTAGAGATGGAGTCTCATTCTGTCACGCAGGCTGGAGTGCAGTGGCACAATCATAGCTCACTGCAGCCTTGAACTGCTGCCTCAGCCTCCCCAGTACATAGGACTACAGGTGTGTACCACCATGCCCTGCTAATTTTTTTTCCCAGAGACACAACCTTGCTATGTTGTCCAGTCTGGTCTCAAACTCCAGGGCTCAAGCGAGATTCCTGCTTCAGCCTCTTAAAGCACTGGGATTACCGGAATGGGCCACCTTGCCTGGCCTACTCTCACTTCTGACACCACTTGCAATTCAGGGAATTCCCAAAACCACTCTCAGTTTTGATAATTGGCTGGAAAGACTCAAGAACTTACTGAAAGCTATTATATTCATGGTTAATTACAGGAAAATGATACAAGTTAAAATTAGCCACAGGAAGAGATGCACAGGGCAGAGTCTAGGAGGGGTCCAAATGCAGAGCTTCAAGTTGTCCTCCTCTCCTGGAGTCGTGGATGGCATTACCACCTCTCAGCCATGATGTATGACGATATGCATAGAGTGCTGTCAAGCAGAGATGGTAATGTGAGCCTTTGATGTCCAGGGTTGTTACATATTGCCCAGGTGGCTGACCTTTAGTCCCCAGACCCATTCAGAGGTTGGGCTAAAACCTTTAGTCATCCATTCCTCCAGAAATCAGAAGTATACTGCATGGCCCAAAGCCCCCATTATAAATCACATTGTTAGACTGTCCAGTAGTTAAACCCCCAGGCAAATAAGGACATTTCTATCAGGCAGGACACTCTAGGGCCCTCCTAGTAGCTTAGGGCAAAAGCCAGACCTCTCTTAGGGTAAGGTTAATTCTTCACTACACAGGGAATAATAGTTCCTATTTCGGTCATTGTAAGGATTAAATGAGAAAATACGTCTATCATCCCTCATCTGCAATTCCAAAATCCCAAATGCTCTGAAAACCAGAAGTTTTCTCATAAATCATTTAGTGGAAAAAGCTTACATGAGATTGTTTATATCTTTTTATCTCAGTTACACATTTTCCAAAAGAAATTACTGTGTGTGATTTTGGGGATGGTACCACAAATCCCACCCCCCCTCCCCACAGGATCAGAACATGCAGTCACCATCTATCACATCTTGCCTATCTAAAACCTGAAAATTCATCTAGCCCTGAGGAATTTAGATAAGGGATCCTTGAGCCTGTAAACGTAGGTGTTAATAACAGTCCCTAGAAAAGTCACTGCTTCATAAATGCAAACTGGTATTATTTTCTACTAAGATAAACACAAATTTAGGGAAAGAAGAAAATGCCCCCCAAAGTGATCAAGGCCAATAATTTACTATCCCTTTGTCAAAATTTTACCTCAACTTAAATTTTGACAAAATTTCAGGAGAATATATACTATAAATGGAAGCCAAAAAATCCTGTAGAAAATGTATTGTGTTAGATATCATAAATATTACATATTATATATTTTGACAAAAGTAAAAATTAAATATCATCACAGGCTCAAGCCCAGTTCAGAGGCTCCTCAGAGATTGCTGAGGGTGTGGGGAACAGGGAGCATACCATGAGACTTTGGGGGTTTAGCCACAGGCTTCCAGCCTATTGTGTATAATGATAAACTCTTTCTGTGTATTTAGTTCTGAACTTCTGAAACTTGTCACCTGAAGAATTTTTTCAAACTTCCTACCAATTTTTAGACAAATTGATCTATTGCTTAATGAACCCACCAATTATTCACATATTACTTTTTTTCTCTCTAAAAAATTTTCAGTGTGTCCTTTTATTTATGTCAAAATAGTAGAGTTATACTTGAAATTAGACCGTCAGAGAAGTCAATCAGGTTTTAAAATGTCAAAGAAGAAAGGAAAATGCCCAAGAGCACCCCCACATCACAAGCAGGGAGGAAAACAGAACTATTCCAGGAGTGAACTTTTTCACACCCATCATTGCAACACCTTCAGTCTTTCCTAGAACCAGTTGGGACATGGATGGATATACACAGAAACCATCTCATCACAGGACCTCAGTCTCTGCTTCCCAATCCCCAAACCCAAAGAGCTCTGAAAATTGAAAAATTGAAAGATTTATTTGTAACTGAGTTACAAACCTTGCCCTCGACTGATGGGAGTCTATTTTTAGTCATTATGAGACTCAGTGTGAATATTCATAAGTTTGACAGCAGAAATATTAATGTACTTGATGATAGGGTGCTCCCCCAGACTCCAGTGGGGGTGTTAATAATATATATATGTTGAATTCTGAATTCTGCAATACATCAAGGTTTTGGATGAAAGATTACAGACTTACATGGTACAAGATCCCAAGGGTAGGTGTTGCCTTCGTTTTAAAGACAATAAGATAGATTTAGATATGTTAAGTAACTTGCTCGAAGCCATACAATAAGCAGCAAAATATTCTACACTTTGAAAGGATAAATACATCAATTGCGACTTCCAATGGCCCAGCCTTCATGCGGCTTAGTCAGGGAGCTGATTTTACCTTAAGGTGGGGCTGGTACTTCTTAATAGACTGAAAATTACAAAAAGAGGTTTTGCCACTGGCAAAGTTACGCTGTTAAGATTTCAGACCAGCTCCCAGAGAGGCCTTCCCATCTCCACTTTTAAGGAAACTGTGCCCTCTGACTTTAAGGAGATACATTTCTTTTCATCCCTTAAAAGCAGAGGAATTTGATAAAGAAGTTGCCTGGCAAAGGAAAAAAAAAAACCCACTAGACTGAAATCAAAACAAATCATTTTTTGCATATTAATCAGGTGCCTGATTGAAACTGTGCTAGCTGCTTCAAGAGAGGAATATTAAAAGTAAGGCGCTGCTAATTTAAGCACAACTAATTTTAAAAGATGTACCTAGAAACAGCCACATGGGAAAATCACTTAAGCTACATCAACCATCCGCTTCGTTTGATGGGATATGCCTTGGTTGGGAGCCCCAGTGTCATGATATTTACTTCGTCCCTGTGGGTAGACAGGGAAATCTGTCACTCCTATAATCTGCAGGGCTCTTGTTTTAATGGATGCATCCCAATTTATTCCTGCCTCCCAAGTGAGCAAGAGGAACCCAGAGGGAAGACCCTGACCTGGGGTCAAAATGACTGTCGAAGGAGCTGCCACAAAGCTTGAGCCCCACCATCCCCATGGAGCTGGCAAGCCACCCCTTCTTCCAAGAAGACAGTCCCAAAGAAACTGCTGCTGGGCTCATTGGTAAACCTCACCTGTAGCAGACACTATTGAGACTGTTCCCAGATCTCCTCAGATCTCTTTTATGGGTTCTGTGCACCCCTCCCCAAATTTGTGCCCACAACTCTCTTGGGAGGATTGTGCAGGGGCTGCTGGCACAGGCTTGCCTGCAGGCACTGGGAGTGTGTCCCCAGAGGCTAACTTTAGCCAGTGCCCAATTGGTAAAAGAATATGGAAGCTCAGCTCCTTTCCTTCTAGTCTAAGGATCATTTGTGCTCCAGAGCTCCTCTGTGGAATGACAGCAAGGCTGTGACTGCCTGAAATCACCCCTTTCTGAGCATCTTCCCCTTCTTTGAACTGCTTCTCCTACTCCTTTACTGATGTCTTATCCTTTAAATAAAATTACTGCTTCTGGTTACCCCACCTGAGAGCATTGTACCCAAGGCTCTGAGATCTCAGTATAGAAGGTAGGTGCTATACTTTGAGGTGAACAATAAATTTCAGTTAACTTCTCTACACTTCTGGAAGGGATCTATTTACTTAAAGATCAGCTATTCCACTGGCACATACATCATTTACCACCTGAGCCTGCAACGGGACAAGGCCAAAGAGAATAAGCCAGAACCAGAGTGGAGAACAGGACCCAGTCAGGGGCTCCTCTTTCCTCTCTCCAGAGCTGTGGATAACAGACAAGCATACCTGTGGCAGAAGCTATGGGCTACCCCAAAGTCTGTTCTCCCTTCCAGGAAGCCCCCAGTTATAAACTGGATACATGTCTACCCAGCCAGCCTCCATTCCAGCTACATGTGGCCACACAGCTAAGTTCTCGCCACTGGGGTGTGAACAGAAGTGCTGTGTACAGCTTCCAAAGCATGCCTCCCTTTCCCCATTGCCCTGTGCAGATACAGTGGAAAGCCATCATAGCCCATGTGGATGAAGGCCACATCTGAAGAATGGAGGAAAAACAATAAAGAAGGATCTCGGTCCTCAACATCATGAAGTTGCCTAAACTGTTTTATAAAGAGAAAGAATTGTCTGTCAATGTCAGCTAAGTTAGTCTGAGTCCTTGTTAGGGCAGCCAAACCAATATTCTAATTAATACAATTATTTAGAGCAGGGGTCCCCAACTCCCAGGCCAAGGACCACCAGTCTGCGGCCTGTTGGGAACCAAGCTGCACAGCAGGAGGTGAAAGGCAGGCAAGTGACCAAAGCCTCATCTGTATTGAAAACCGCTCCTCATTGCTCCCATTACTGCCTGAACTCCACCTGCTGTCAGATCAGAGGCCGCACTAGATCCTCATAGAAGTGCAAAACCTATTATGAACTGCACATGCAAGGGATCTAGGTTGTATGCTCCTTATGATAATCTAATGCCTGATGATCTGTCATTGTCTCCCATCACCTGGTCTAGTTGGGACCATCTAGTTGCAGTAAAACAAGCTCAGGGCTCCCACTGATTCTACGTTATGGTGAGTTGTATATTATTTATATATTACAATGTAATAATAATAGAAATAAAGTGCACAATAAATGTAATGCACTTGAATCATCCTGAAACCAGCCCCCACCCTGCTCCTGCCAGGTCTGTGAAAAAATCGTCTTCCACAAAAGGTTGGGGACCACTGCCTTAGAATGCAGTGGATTATGAATTTTCTTTTTTTTAAGATGGAGTCTCGCTCTGTCGCCTAGGCTGGAGTGCAGTGGTGTGATCTCGGCTCACTGCAAGCTCCACCTCCCGGGTTCATGCCATTCTCCTGCCTCAGCCTCCCGAGTAGCTGGGACTATAGGTGCCTGCCACCATGCCCAGCTAATTTTTTTTTTTTTGTATTTTTAGTAGAGACGGGGTTTCACCATGTTAGCCAGGATGGTCTCGATCTCCTGACCTCATGATCCACCTGCCTCAGCCTCCCACAGTGCTGGGATTACAGGCGTGACCCACCGCGCAGAGCTGGGATTATGAACTTTCTAATTGAGTCATCAATAAAGAGAAAGGAGGCTGTCTCAGGTTGTATTTCCCATAAAAGCTCCTGAGGTGATCATCCATGTCAAAGTGATTTATGATTAGAAAATGTTCCCAGGAAAACCTAGGGATAGATAAGGGAAGTAAGAAGAGGAGGCAGCCAAGTAAGAATTCAGTACCAGAGAAGGTCCATGGAGGGTGACTGTGGCTCAATCTCTCAGGGAGTTCTGGGGATGGCATCAGCAGGACCTAAGTGTGTTGCAATCACAGGCAAGGGAGCTGGAGAATTTATAGCCCTGACACCTGCCAGTTCTCAGTCAAGCAATACTCCTATAAAAACATAAATGTCTGAGTACCTCTGCATATCCATGCATACAAGCAGAGCAGGGTCCAGCAGTCTGAGCGGCCCTCCAGCAAAGAGGCACAGGTGCTGGCTGTTGGGAGTGAAAGCCCACTGGGAACCTACATGTACAAAAACGGCAAATGGATGGAGTGCTGACAGCATCTGCTAACAGAGGCCCTTTAAATTTTTGCCTGGAGGTCTCAAGTGATTACTCGTGGCATGCATTCCTGCAGCCCTTTCCACAGGAAACAACCTTGCCTGTCACCTTCACCTGGTCATTTCTATTGGCTATATCTAATGTTTTCAAGTGTCTAAAATTGCGTTCTTTGGGCAACCATAATAAAATACAAGGTTATGTTTCAGAGGTCTCTGCAAGTCCTGAAAGAAAGAATAACAAATCTTATAGGAGTTCATGATAAGGTCCTTTACTCCCCACTCACGACTCAAAAATTCCAGCGGGAGAAATCATCTACCTTATTCCTGAATATGGAATGACACTGTTACCAAATTTATTCCATACCTACTTAGAAACAAGCACAGGCACTTTGTCATTGTTTCTAAGTAGAAAAAGGCTCTTGACAATATGACCTAAGGTGAATACATGCAATTCAAAACAAACTGGGCTGAAAATCGATTGCTACATACACATACTCTTCTTAAAAAGCATACATAACATTTGCACATATAAAATTGGCAAGAAAAAAAAAAGCGATCACCCACAAATCCCAGTGACAGTGAGTTAGGATATTGGAGCCTAGATACTCTTAGGTGCTGCTGATGGGAATGTAAATTACTACAATCCTTCTGAAAGTCAATATGGGAATATGTTTCAAAAGACATACATATACATATACATATATGCATATACTTTGTATATGCATATATACATATACATATACATATATGCATATACTTTGACCTGCCCCAACAAAGTCCATGCTCAGGAAATTTGGGGGATGTATAGTTCAGTGAATTTTAATACATATATTCATGTAACCACCAATACAATAAGGATACACCAAAAAAGTCTTATACTATTTTATACTCATCCTCTACCCACCCCCATAATGCCTGGCAACCACTGATTTGTTTTTCAATCTCTATAGTTTTGTCTTCTTGAGAATATCATATCAGTGAAATCACGGAGTTTGCAAACTGCTTTCACTCAGCATAATGTGTATGAAGTTCATCTAAGTTATTGCATTTATCAATAATTTGTTTCTTTTTATTGCTGAATGGTATAATATAGACACACTACAGTTGTTTTATCCATTCACTAATTGAATGCCCTTTGGGAGTGTTTCCAGTTTGGGGCAATTATGAACAGATCTACTATAAGCATTCACATACAGGTTACGTGTGAACATAAGTATTCATTTCTCTGGGATAGATACCCAGAAGTGGGATTGCTGACTCATATAGTAAGTATATGTTCAACTTTATAAGAAACTATTTTTTTTAATTTTTAAAAAAGTTTATTTCTAGTGAAACATACAATAATTTTTAAAGGTTCAAACAATACAGATAAGGCTAAAGACCAATTCCAGTTCCCATAGATAACTTATCAGTCTGGGATGCATATTTTCAAAACTATAGAAATATGGTTTGTGAACTTGTTTTGTTTCTATGTTTTAAGTTTTTTTTAAGTATATGATATATACTTTTCTGCATCTTTTTTTATTCAACAATGTCTGGATTTTTTTTATACTTTAAGTTCTGGGGTACATGTGCAGAACATGCAGGTTTGTTACATAGGCATACACAAGCCATGGTGGTTTGCTGTATCCATCAACCCGTAATCTACATTAGGTATTTCTCCTAATGCTATCCCTCCCCTACCCCCCACCACCCTGACAGAACCCAGTGTGTGATGTTCCCCTCCCTGTGTCCATGTGTTCTCACTATTCCACTCCAACTTATGAGTGAGAACATAGAGTGTTTGGTTTTCTGTTCTTGTGTTAGTTTGCTGAGAATGATGGTTTCTAGCATCATCCATGTCCCTGCAAAGGACATGAACTCATCCTTTTTTATGGCTGCGTAGTATTCCATGGTGCATATGTGCCACATTTTCTTTATCCAGTCTATAATTGATGGGCATTTTGGTTGGTTCCAAGTCTTTGCTGTTGTGAACAGTGCCACAATAAACAGACATGTGCATGTGTCTTTATAGTAGAAAGATTTATAATCCTTTGGGTATATACCCAGTAATGGGATTGCTGGGTCAAATGGTATTTCTAGTTCTAGATCCTTGAGGAATCTCCACACTGTCTTCCAAAATGGTTGAACTAATTTACACTCCCACCAACAGTGTAAAAGCATTCCTATTTCTCCACATCCTCTCCAGCATCTGTTGTTTCCTGACTTTTTAATGATTGCCTAACTGGTGTGAGATAATATCTCATTATGGTTTTGATTTGCATTTCTCTAATGGTCAGTGATGACGAGCTTTTTTTCATGTTTCTTGGCTGTATAAATGTCTTCTTTTGAGAAGTGTCTGTTCATATCCTTAGCCCACTTTTTGATGGTTTTTTCTTCTTGTAAATTTGTTTAAGTTCTTTGTAGATTCTAGATATTAGCCCTTTGCCAGATGAATTGCAAAAATTTTCTCCCATTCTGTAGGTTGCCTGTTCACTCTGATAATTTCTTTTGCTGTGCAGAAGCCTTTAGTTTAGTCAGATCCCATTTGTCAATTTGGGCTTTTGTTGCCATTGCTTTTGGTGTTTTAGTCATAAATTCTTTGCCCATGTCTATGTCCTGAATGGCATTGCCTAGGTTTTCTTCTAGGGTTTTTATGGTTTTAGGTCTCATGTTTCAGTCTTTAATTCATCTTGAGTTAATTTTTGTATAAGGTGTAAGGAAAGGATCCAGTTTCAGCTTTCCGTGTATGGCTAGCCAGTTTTCCCAGCACCATTTATTAAATAGGGAATCCTTTCCCCATTGCTTATTTTTGTCAAGTTTGTCCAAGATCAGGTGGTTGTAGATGTGTGGCGTTATTTCTGAGGCCTCTGTTCTGTTCCATTGGTCTATATATCTCTTTTGGTACCAGTACCATGCTATTTTGGTTACTGTAGCCTTGTAGTATAGTTTGAAGTCAGGTAGCATACCTCCAGCTTTGTTCTTTTTGCTTAGGATTGTCTTGGCTATATAGGCTCTTTCTTGGTTCCATGTGAAATTTATAGTTTTTTCTAATTCTGTGATGAAAGTCAATGGTAGTTTGATGGGGATAGCATTGAATCTATAAATTACTTTGAGTAGTATGGCCATTTTCACAATATTGATTCTTCCTATCCATGAGCATGGAATGTTTTTCCATTTGTTTGCGTCCTCTCTTATTTCCTTGAGCAGTGGTTTGTAGTTCTCCTTGAAGAGGTCCTTCACATCCCTTGTAAGTTGGATTCCTAGGTATTTTATTTTCTTTGTAGCAATTGTGAATGAGAGTTCACTCATGATTTGGCTATTATTGGCGTATAGGAATGCTTGTGATTTTTGCACATTCATTTTGTATCCTGAGACTTTGCTGAAGTTGCTTATCAGCTTAAGGATATCTGGGGCTGAGAAAATGGGATTTTCTAAATATACAATCATGTCATCTGCAAACAGGGACAATTTGACTTCCTCTTTTCCTAATTGAATACCCTTTCTTTCTTTCTCTTGCCTGATTGCCCTGGCCAGAACTTCCAATACTATGTTGAACAGGAGTGGTGAGAGAGGACATCCTTGTCTTGTGCTGGTTTTCAAAGGGAATGCTTCCAGTTTTTGCCCATTCAGTATGATATTGGCTGTGGGTTTGTCATAAATAGCTCTTATTATTTTGAGATATATTCCATCAATGCCTAGTTTATTGAGAGCTTTTAGCATGAAGCGCTGTTGAATTTTGTCGAATGCCTTTTCTGCATCTATTGAGATAATCATGTGGTTTTTGTCACTGGTTCTGTTTATGTGATGGATTACATTTATTGATTTGCATATGTTGAACCAGCCTTGCATCTCAAGGATGAAGCTGACTTGATCATGGCGGATAAGCTTTTTGATGTGCTGCTGGATTTGGTTTGCCAGTATTTTATTGAGGATTTTCACATCGATGTTCATCAGGGATATTGGCCTGAATTTTCTTTTGTTGTGTCTCTGCCAGGTTTTGGTATCAGGATGATGCTAGCCTCATAAAATGAGTTAGGGAGGTGTCCTCCTTTTTCTATTTTTGGCATAGTCTCAGAAGGATGGTACCAGCTCCACTTTGTGCCTCTGGTAGAATTCAGCTGCGAATCCGTCTGGTCCTGGACGTTTTTTGGTTGGTAGGCTATTAATTGCTGCCTCAATTTCAGAACTTGTTATTGGTCTATTCAGGGATTCGACTTATTGGTTTACTCTTGGGAGGGTGTATGTGTCCAGGAATTTATCCATTTCTTCTAGATTTTCTAGTTTATTTGCATAGAGGTGTTTATAGTATTCTCCGATGGTAGTTTGTATTTCTGTGGGATCTGTGGTGCTATCCCCTTTATCATTTTTTTATTGCATCTGATTCTTCTCTCTTTTCTTCTTTATTAGTCTGGCTAGTGATCTATTTTATTGGTCTTTTCAAAAAACCATCTCCTGGATTGATTTTTTGAAGAGTTCTTCATGTCTCTATCTCTTCCAGTTCTGCTCTTAGTTATTTCTTGTCTTCTACTAGCTTTTGAATTTGTTTGCTCTTGCTTCTTAGTTCTTTTAATTGTGATGTTAGGCTGTCGATTTTAGATCTCTCCTGCTTTCTCTTGTGGGCATTTAGTGCTATAAATTTCCCTCTACACACGGCTTTAAGCTGTGTCCCAGAGATTCTGGTACGTTGTGTCTTTGTTCTCATTGGTTTCAAAGAACATCTTTATTTCTACTTTTATTTCGTTATTTACCCAGTAGTCATTCAGGAGCAGGTTGTTCAGTTTCCATGTAGTTGTGTGGTTTTGAGTGAGTTTCTTAATCCTGAGTTCTAATTTGATTGCACTGTGGTCTGAGAGACTGTTATGATTTCCATTCTTTTGCATTTTGAGGAGTGTTTTGCTTCCCACTATGTGGTCAATTTTAGAATAAGTGTAATGTGGTGCTGAGAACAATGTATATTCTGTTGATTTGGGGTGGAGGATTCTGTAGATGTCTATTAGGTCTGCTTGGTCCAGAGCTGAGTTCAAGTCCTGGATATTCCTTGTTAATTTTCTATCTTGTTGATCTAATATTGACAGTGGGGTGTTAAAGTCTCCCATTATTATTGTGTGGGAGTCTAAGTCTCTTTGTAGGTCTCTAAGAACTTGCTTTATGAATCTGGGTGCTCCTGTATTGGGTGCATATATATTTAGGATAGTTAGCTCTTCTTGTTGCATTGATCCCTTTGCCATTATGTAATGCTCTTCTTAGTCTCTTTTAATCTTTGTTGGTTGAAAGTCTGTTTTATCGGAGACTAGGATTACAACCCCTGCCTGTTTTTTTGTTGTTTTTTTTGTTTGTTTGTTTGTTTTTGCTTTCCATTTGCTTGGTAAACAGCCAAACTATTTTCAAGATTTACATTCCAAACAGCAATGTACAAAAGATTCAGTTGCTCCACATCCTCTCCAGCACTTGATATCATATTGTTCATTATTGCCATTCTAAAAGGTATGCAATGATATCTCATCATGTTTTTAATTTGCATTTCTCTAATCGTTAATGATGTTGGACTTTTCTCATGTGCTTATTTGCCATATATATCGTCATTGATAAAATGTTCATGTATTTTGCCCACTTTTTTAACTAGGTTGTTTGTTTTCTTATTGTTAGAGCTTAAGGGTTCTTTATATATTTTGGATACAAGTCCTTTGTCAGATAAGTGATTTGTAAATATTTTCTGTCAGTCTATAGCTTGTTTTTTTTATTCTCTTAACAGTGTTATTTGCAGGTCTTGAACTCCTGGGCTCAAGCAGTCCTCCTGCCTTGGCCTCCTCCAGTGATGGGAGATTATAGGCATGAGCCACCACACCACCCAGCCCTGGATCAAGAGTTTTAAATTTTAGTAAAGTCCAACTTATCAGTATTTTCTTTTGTGGATTGTGCTTCTGGTGTTAAGTCTAAGAACTCTTCACCTAACTTCAAGTCATGAAGTTTTTTCCTGTTTTCTCCTACATGTTTTATAGTTTAATGTTTTATATTTAGGTCTATAATTATTTTCATTAACTTTTGTATAACATGTGAGGTTTAAGTGTAGATTTATTTTTTGGCCTATGGTTGTTCAATTGTGCCAACACCATTTGCTGAAAAGACCATTCTTTCCCATCGAATTGCTTTGAGACTTTATGAAAAATCGATTGAGCATATTTGTGTGGATTCATTTCTGTACTCCCTAAGCTATGTTCAATTGATGTGTCTATCTCTTTACCAATACCATACTCTTTTGGTTACTGTTGAGTCTTGAGATAAATTAGTATAATTCCTCCAACTATATTCTTCTTTTACCAAATTGTTTTAGCTATTCCAGTTCATTTACTTTCCATAAAATCAGTTTTGTCTATATCTACCAAAAACTCAGCTGAGATTTCAATTGGTATTGCATTAAACCTACAGATAAATTTGAGCAAAATCGACATCTTCACTACGTTGAGCCTTCCAATCCATGAACACAGTATATTTCTCCATTTATTAGGTCATCTTTGATTTCTTTCATCAATGTTTTATAGTTTTCAGCACACAGACCCTGTATATATTTTCTCAGATTTATGTGTATTTTGGGAGAAGCTATTGAAAATTTTTTTAAATGTTGCTTTCCAATTGTACATTGCTAGTGTATAGAAATATGAAATATTTTTTGGTATGTTGCCCTTGTATCCTGCAAACTTGCCTAACTTATGTATTAGTTCTAGGAATTTTGGAGATTTCCTGGGACCTTCCATACAGAAAATCATGTTGTCAATGAAAGGAAATTATTATTATTATTATTATAATATCTGTGTAGTTTTTGTTTTGTTGGAGGGGGTGTTTATTTTTTTCCTGATTGTACTAAGACTTCCAATATAGTGTTGAATAGCAGTGGATAAATTGACATCTTGCTTTGTTTCCAATATTAGGGGGAAATCATTAAATCTTTTGCCAATATGATGTTAGCTGTATTTTTTTGTAGGTGCTCTGTATCAGATTGAGGAGATTCTCTTCAATTTAATTTGTTGAGAGTGTTTATCAGTAATGGATGCTGGAATTTGACAAAAGCTTTTTCTACATCTATTGATATGATCATATGGGGTTTTTTTAGATTGTTAATATGGTGAGCTACATGGATCAATTTCCAAATATTGAATCAACTTGCATTCCTAGGCTAAATACCATTTGGTCACAGGGTGCTAACCTTTACACATATTGCTTTTCTATCATTGCTAATATTTTATTGGGTATTTTTTCATCTGTACTCATGAACAATGTTGGTATGTATGACTGACCATTGACCAATGGCGGGGAAGGTGGTGGGGATTAGGTGCACTGACCCCTGTGCAGTCAAGATTCACATTTAACTTTTTACTCCCCACAATCTTAAAATACTAACTACCAATAGCCTACAATTGACTAAAAATCTTAACAACGTAGTCAATTAATGCATACTTTATATGTTATACATATTATATACTATATTATTAAAGATAGAGAAAAAATGTTATTAAGAAAATCATAAGGAAAGCATACTTACTATTAAGTGGTAGTAGATAATAGTCTTCATCCTCATCATCTTCACACTGAGGAAGAAGAGGAGAGGTTGGTCCTACTGTCTCAGAGGTGTCAGAGGCAGAAGAAAATCTGTGTATAATGGACCTGCACAGTTCAAACCCATGTCAGGGTAGTGCTGGACTCATAAAATGGGCTGGGAAATATTCCTTTCCTTATTTTCTGCAAGACAGTGTTCAGGACTGATATTTGGTGGAATTTATCCATGAAACCATCTGGGCCTGGAGATTTCTTTTTTGGAAGGATTTTAACAACAAATTCAATTTATTTTAAAAATATAGGATTATTCAGCTTTCCCATTTTAACTAAGAGGTTTGATAATTTGTGGATTTTGAGGAATTGGTCCATTTCATCTAAATTCTCCAATTTATGTGTAGTTTGTAGTATCCCCTTATTTGCCTTTTAATGTTTGTGGAATCTGTAGTGATATCTCCTCTTTTGTTCATTTCTAATGCTGGTGATTTATGGCTTCTCTCTTTGCCTTGTCAGTCCTTATAGCATTTTATTAATTTTATTGATCTTTTCAAAATACAATCCATTGGTTTCATTGATTTGTTTTTGTGTTCAATTTTATTAATTTCTGATCTGTCAGCCCTTTTGTTATTATCTCACAGGTTCCCAAGGCTCTGATCACTTTTTTCTTTTTTAGCTTACATACATTCTGTTTATCTATCTTAAAGTTCACTGACTTTCCTTCATCTATCATTGAGTCCATCCACTGAGTTTATTTTGGTTGTGGTAATTTTTAGTTCTAAAATTTATATTAAGTCTTCTTTATGTTCTCTATTTCTTAGCTGAGACTTTTAGTATTTGTTTCAAAGTGTTCACAATTGCTTATTTGATCAATTATAGCTGCTTTGAAGTCTGACAGATAATTCTGTCATCTGCGTTCTTGCTGTGATTGTACTTTCCCATGCACATTAAAATATTCGCGATTCTTCATATGCTGAATAATTTTGGATTGTATCCTGGACATTTTAAGTATTATGTTATAAGGCTTTGGGTCTTGTTTAAATACTATGGGTATGTTGATATTTTTTGTTTTCACAGGCAATGGGCCTGGTTGGGTTCAGGCTGAAACTTCCAATATGAGGACTATGTTTCCGATATCAGTTCAGTTGGCAAACTTTGGCAATGCTCTTCAGATCTGTCATATTTGTGTACCACTCAGTGTGGAACCCAGGGGATAAGCTATCCATACTTCAGTTCTTCAGATCTTGAGTATGCTAACTATGACCAGATGCACACATCGTGTCTCAGGAGTAAGACTTGAAGTTCATAAACAACTATTTATCACAGCCCTGTTCATAAACAGAATCACTTTTTGAGCTTCTCCTTCTCTGCAGTTGACACTTTATTTTCTTGGGTCTCCCCCTTTTAGGTCAGAAACACGAGGCTATACTTATCCTACTCTGCCTCACACTTCCATGATTAGGTTTACAGTTGGGCTAAGTAGTGGGAAGACAGATTTTAAAAAGCAACAAAGGTTAGTTCTACCCTGTTGGTATAAAAGATCTACCACTGCCTCTATACTATAGGATTTTCTAGGAGTTGGGCTTGGAGAGAATACAGAGAAGAGAAGATTAAATTCAGGAGGATTTCTGCTCTGTGTGTGTTAGAAGTTCCCTTTCCAATTCTTCAAGCCAGAAGGATTCTCCTGGAGCCCTTCTGTGCCTTGGTGCTCACTTTTGAGTTTCTGGCTGAATTGCATTTAACTGGGAGATACTGGAGGGGGAAAAATGGTAAATTCACTGGTATCTCACTTTTGAGTTTCTGGCTGAATTGCGTTTAACTGGGAGATACTGGAGGGGGAAAAAATGGTAAATTCACTGGTAGTTTGATGGTACTTTGATTTCTGGTGTTTTTCCCCAATCTGCCTGCTGCTGTATATCTTTCAAAGTCTTCAAATAGCTATGCCACACACTCTGCTCAGGTTTTAAAGTCATATTCAGTGGGATCAATGGAAAAAGTGCTTTCTTCATTTTACTCAGAAACTAAAAGCCAGATTTAAGAATTTATCCTAGGGCAATAATCAAAGATGTTGTCTGGGAATGCACATTCAAGGGTTTTTATCACAGCATTAAGGTAGCTATAGAACCTGTGTTACTATTTGCAAGCAACAAAATCTGGTTGTTATAACTTAAGTCTGGCTGATATAAGTTTTTAAAGGGATATTGAGTACCTTGAAGAATGCCAAGGAGAGTGAGAATCTAGCCTAAAAGATTATTTGGCCTGGAACAATGCCCAAATTCATGCAACAGATACGACTTAGTGACTACCTTATAGCACCACTGTCCAGCTTTGGACATTATAAATTGTGCTCTGATCACAACTAATCATACTGTTGCCATTTCTGCCTCCAGAAAATTGATCTTTCTGCCTGTGGCATTCAAGAATCACCACCAAGGACCAACTGTCTACCAAGGACAATTCTGTTCTATTTCCACTTGTTTGCATCTCTGACACATTTATAGTATCTCTGCTCTATAACACTTCCACAAGTCCACTGAAGACTTTGTGTTTTTGAATTTCTTCTTACTAACACAGATATTAACTCTAAACACTAAATTATGTAGCAAAGGGTACAAAGGCAGTAGAATTTTAGAGGAGCAGAATACTATGGAGAACATGAGCTGTAGAAGAGAAGGCTTTTGAAGAGTCAGGGCAGAGCTGGTCTGTGAATTGTCATCTCAGGAGAAGGGTTGTATTAGTCAGCTATTGCTGCACAACTGAGGTGTAACAAACCACCCATAAACAATAGTTCTCATTCATGGATTTGGAGCCAACTGAGGCAGACCTGCTTCCAATTTTAATTGTGCCCTCTCCACAGTGTCTATGAGTTCCTGTGGCTTATATTCTCTTATCTCTCGCAGCTTTCAACTAGCAGCGTTAAGTTGTCCCAAATTTGCATTGCATCAACCTGGCTTTACCAATTCCCACAAGAATCTACTCATGTCAAGTATTCTGTGACTTAGCTACATCTCACCAAGGATTTTTGTGAGACCGTGTCAAAGGGTCACATCTTGGAACAGGTGGCCTTTAGGCCATCTTGCTGGCTATTTTCTCATTCTCTCTCCCTCTTCCATTGACCTCTACTTTCCTCTTCTCCTAAACTCAAATCAACCTGAGATTTGTTCTGTTTTCTTTCACAGACCATCCTGTTCTCACCAAGGCCACTTGGGGTTTCATCTGCGTCCTAATGGCTTAACAAAGTACTTCTTTCAAATACACCCAGTGCTCTCCCCAAGAAAATATTTGGTAAATAATATACTCTCTCAAAGAAAGTTATGTTTCTTTATTCTTATCCCTCCAGTCAGTTATCTATATCCAAGTCATTCAAGAATAACTAGACGTGTGACAAGCAAATGGTCTGTGGAAGACTTAACCTACTTAAAAGGGGGAGAAATGAGATGTGGCTACCTGTGTATTATCCCTTGAAGAATCTTATAAAAGTACAGCCCCAGTAGCCAGGATGCTCTGAGGAGAACCCCATTGGGGAGAACAATGGCTAAAAATAGTACTTGACCTTGGGTATCTAAAGGAAAAATGATGAAAAATGTTGACCAAAGAGTTTAAAGTGTCTTTGAAGAAAAAAGAAAAATAAAAGCACACCCACTTTTTAAAACTGCACGGAAGTCACCTTCTGCACTTTCTGGAAGGGAAAAGGCATTCAGCCAAGGTGTGGGCTTTCAGGTATGACCTTCAAAACAGGAAAGGGGCAGACACTCTATATACCAAGCACATGGTGGAGGCGAAAGGGTGGCAAAGGAGAATGTTAGATGCCCAAAAACACTGGAGAGATCACAAAAGTAAATGGCCAGATCAGGAAGCAGAGCTATCATCATGGGCTCAAAACCAGCCAGGGCTGCTTTCACTGTCAGCAAAAGGACAGGTGTCAGATAGGCTGTAGGTTCTGGGATGGCTGGCATTCATGAGAACTGAATGTTTCCAAGAAGGAATGTGGGGTGAAGAATTCAATTCTAACATCTTACCACAGACAGGTTCATAATGCCAGCAATCTAGCTACCTTACAATAGAGGTTCTCCTCCCGTGAGAAGAAATGGAAGGCCCTGAGGGGGGCTCCTTATTTTCATAGCCCCCACATGCTGGCTGGTTCTCATCTTTCCCTTGCGTTCCTCCCCTTTCTCTTAAATAGTTAAGGACTAACCACATGCTAGGAACCATAAAGGCTCAGAAATGAATGAGACTGTTGCTATCCAGGCAGTTCATGACCCAGTAAAGGAAGCAGGCTAATAAAACATGTGTCAGTGGAAACCCATAATTGTCCCCTTAGAAATGAGGAGAATGACTGGTTCACACTTAGTGGAGGCTTCATGTAAGAAGGGGCTTTGAACAAAGCCTTGAAAAATATGCTGCATTTATATAGTAGAGCCAGCCTGGGAAGAAGGGCCTTCAGTGGGTAAAGGCAAGAGTATCTCTCCTGTGCTGTGCTGGACATCAATGCTTTCCATGGGGTATTTAAGTTTGTTTCAACAATTTATTGAATGATACTAGATGCTAGACTCTAGGGACCCAACTCTGAACAGAAGGGTCACTTTCCTCATGGAAGTTGGAGTCTAATGGTGTGGTAGAAAGAATGATGGCTTGTCAATATGTCCATGTGTGATAGAAAGAATGATGGCTTCTCAATATGTCCACGTCCTAATCCACAGAACCTATGACTGTGTTCTCTTACATGGCAAAGGGGAATTAGGCTTGTTTTTCAGCTGACCTTAAAATAGGGAGGTTATTCTAGACCAATATAATCACAGGAGTCCCTAAATGTGAAAAAGGAAGGTAGAGTCCTCTTGACGCAATATGAGAAGACTTGATAGGCCATTGCTGACTTTGTAAATGGAAGGTGGCCATGAGCCAAGGATGGGTACAGCCTCTAGAAGATGGAAAAGGCAAAAAAAGATTTCTCCACTAGAATCTTGAGAAAGGAACACAACCCTGCTGACATCTTAATTTTAGCTTAGTGACACCCATTTCAGATTTCCGACCTCTACAACTATAAGAGATAATAAATCTATGTTGTTTTAAGTCACTAAGTTTGTGGGAACTGAATGTTGCTGCTAATGTTGTGACCTGTTGAGGAGAGGCAGAGGGAACTATAGAAGAGGTGTTGCAGTAGAAGATAGGAGACCAGAGTGCTCATCCACCTCTACACATAATTCATGGATTTACTCATTCATTCAGCTGAAACCATAGGCTGGGCAGAATGTCAGATGCTGGAGTAAAACAGAACAAGACATGGACATTTCTGGCTCTTGAGCCACTTACAGTCTAGTTGGAAAGCAGAGAAGAAGTCAATAAAAAGAACTCAAAAAGTTATAAGCACAACAATTAAATTATTGTGGTTCCATGAGGAATAGAATGGTCAGGGAAGGGCTCTCTGAGATGACATTTAAAGTGAAATCTTTAAAAGGGGGCTAGAGAAAGAAGGGCACTGGAAATAGCTTATTGGCATGGTCCAGGATTTAACAAATGAATTGTGTCACAGGAGAATGGTAATGGGAAGGCATAAGGGAGGGGACAGATCACAAAGGTCTTGTAAGCCACAGTGAGAAATTACTTGAGAGCAATGGAAAAACAATGAAGCGTTATAAACAGAAGAGTGGCATGATCCTATCTATAGTTCATATTATTTTTTAACTTTTTATTTTGAAATACAGTCCCAGAAAGTTAAAAAATGGGGAGTCCTGTGTACCCTTTACCCAGTTTCCCCTAATGGAAACATCTGGCATATCTATAGTACAATATCACAACCAGGAAATTGACATTGGTACAGTCTGCAGGACTTATTCAGATTTCACTAGGTACACATGTACTTATTTGCTTGTATGTATATGATGTGTATATAGTTCTATTCCATTTTATCACATTAAATTCATGTAACCACTGCCACAATCAAGATACAGAACTGTTGCATCACCAAAGCGCTCTTCTGTACTACCCCTTTATAGCCACGTGCATCCCTTTCCCACCTGACTCTTGGCAACCTATAACCTATTTTCCATTATTATGATGTTATTATTTTAAGACTGTTATATAAATGGAACCATATAGAATATAACTTTTTGAGACTGGTTTCTCCCACTCAGCAGAATGCCCCTGAGATCCATCCAAGTTGTTGAAGGCATCAAAAGTATATTTCTTTTTATTGCTGAATAGTATTCCATGATAAAAATGTACTTCAATTTTATTAATCATTCACCTATTGGAGGACACTTGGGTCATTCCTAGTTTTTAGCTATCACAAATAAAGTTGCTATGAACATTCATGTACAAGTTTTTGTGTGAACTTAAGTTTTCTTCTGGGATAAATGCCTAAGAGTGTAACTGCTGGGCCATAAGATGATTGCAGTTTCTGAGTTCTCTATTCTTTCCATTGATCTGTGTGTCCATCCCTCTGCAATACAGACCACACTGTCTTGTTGACTGTAGCTATGAAAGAAGTCTTGAAGTCAGGTAAACTAATCCCTCCCACTTTATTCTTCTTTGTCATAATTGTTTTAGCTATTCTAGCTTTTGTTTTTCCTTATTAAGTTTTTAGAATAAACTTGCATATGACTACAAAAAAGAAAGAACATCTCTCCTGATTAAGGACACATCTATTGAGTACCTCTCTTGCCAAGCTCTTTGACCATTACGATAAATCCCCTCAAATCAATGCAGTCTTCATCAGTCCTAAAGTAAGGCACTTTGCTGATCAGAAAGAACCAATCCGGTTCTCTCAGTACTCTGCAGATCCAGCTATGCCTGACTCCAAATCACTGCTCAGAGGCTGGCAGAAGATTTCCAACTACAGAAGCCTGTGTAGTTCCCCATCAGCTGCTGCAGTCTGCCCTGGATCACCTCTTTAGAAGCAAGTGAGGCTCCTGGAAACTGCAGCATAATCCTTGTGAGCCAGAGAACTACAGTGCTGGGATTTGCAATGGTCCCCACTGGAAGTGACCCAAGTCCTCAGATGACCGGGACCTTGCTGTCAAACCCTTCCCAGGGCTGTTAGGCCCATAACTCTGAGGATGGTCTTACCAAGTTGCCCTTGCCCCTCCCCATGTTTCACACACTTGTACCTCTAAGCGCAACACCCATATTGAGTGTTATCAGTCAAGATGGGCTAGGTTTTTCTATGATATCAAACAGTCTTTTCAACATCTCAGTAGCTTAAAAATAAAAGCTTGCTTCTTGCTCATGCTGCATATACACTGTGGGTCAGCAGAGGGTTCTAACTTAGCACAGTCACTCAGGGGCCTGGGGTGATTCAAGCTCCATCTCAAGAGAGATGTTTCCATATCAAAGCAGGAAAGAGAACTGGAGGCAAATCATACCCCAGCTCTAAGGCATCCACCTAGAAGAAGTTCCTTCTGCCCACACTTTCTTGGTCAAATGGCTGTTATATAACAATACGAATTAACCATTAACCTTTTCTGAAGGTTGATCTTTCTGATTAAACATCTTATCCTGAGCTCTCCCAAAGCAGAGCTTGAGACAGTCTCACATTCAGTGAGCCTGTGATCCTAGGAAGCAAGAGTGAGGGAGAGGGAAATGAAACTGGGAACAAGGAAAAGCCAATATTATCAAGTGGAACACTACTATTTGCAACTGAAGTTCAATTCCACAGCACTTCTGAGGAATTGTAAAATGCATCTCAGTTCACCCCCAAGGAGACAAAATGGCAGGAATTCATCTATAACTCCCACCCCCATTGACTAACATGACCATGTGGGCGTTAACGCCTTCACTTCCTGGTTGTGCATGCAGGAATTCCAAGTATATTCCCACAGTTGCCCCATATCTCGGCATCAGAGAAGCCCTAAGCAAGGAAACAAGAGATACACTGCACGGGACCATGACAAGGCAGTGTTAGGTTGCCCTGCTGCAAAGCTATTGAAGCCTGCCCATGACTGGTTACTGCAACAGTGGTAGAATAAGAGGCGGGACCTAGTAGATTTGAAGTGTTCACAAGAACAGCCCCTGCAGTCAGATCATGTCATTCTTCTGCTTAAAACCTTTCAATAGTTTCTCGTTTACTCAGCACAAAGGATAATGGCTTTACAACGGCCCTTATAAGGCCTACATGATCTGACCTCTTTACTGCTTTGGTCTCATATCTTACTACTCTCCTCATTTTCTTTGCTCTAGCCTCGCTGACATCCTCATATTCACCAAGCACTCTCAGGCCCCAGCTCCTTTGCACTGGCTGTTACCTCTACCTAGAAGGCTTTCCCCCAGATAGTTACATGGCTCACTCCCTCTCCTTCTCACTCTAATTTAAATTAGATCCCATCCATCTCTCCTGGAACTCTCAATCTCCTCATCCTGCCCTAATTTTGTTTTTTTTTTCCCCATACTTCCTATCATCTTTTAATGTAAAAAAAATGTGATAAATAGGTAAATCTATTAACATTTATTATCTCTAGATAGAATGGTCAACTCTTCCTTGGAGATTCCCAAAAGCTTAGACATGTGGCAGCACATGGTGCTCCCATGTTTCTTGAATAAATGAATTTATTGGAAATTTTTAAAATAATGCAAATTACCTCCAAATTTTAAGAATCTGGTAGGCTGTCAATGACATTTGTCATTAACACAGAAAAACTTCAGTATTGGTTTATGAAAAAGAAAATTGTCCTGAATTATGCAAAGCTTAAATTATGCAAGATTGTCATGAATTATAGCCTTCATGTAAAATATAAAATTTTAGTCCTGTAATAAATAAACGTGCAATCATTAAGACAAAGTTTTAAAAACATTTAATGGTATATGGAAAATGAAGTTATGTTACAGTCTTGAGTTCAAATCATAGGATATAAAACTATATAGTATGATGAGTACATTTTTGAAAGGGGAAAAATTAGTTAGAAACACACAAACCTAACGTATAACCAAAGTAGTTTTTGTTTGTTTTTGTTTTTTGAGACGGAGTCTTGCTCTGTCGCCCAGGCTGGAATGCAGTGGCACGATCTTGGCTCACTGCAAGCTCCGCCTTCCAGGTTCACGCCATTCTCCTGCCTCAGCCTGCTGAGTAGCTGGGACTACAGGCACCTGCCACCACGCCCGGCTAATTTTTTGTATCTTTAGTAGAGACGGGGTTTCACCGTGTTAGCCATGATGGTCTCGATCTCCTAACTTTGTGATCTGCCCGCCTCAGCCTCCCAAAGTGCTGGGATTACAGGCATGAGCCACCGCGCCCGGCCAATAGTTGTCTTAATGCTAGGGTTACAAGTAATTGTTTTTACATCCTTTGTTTCTTTCCCATCAGTGTGTAAAGTTTGTGCAATCAGAAAACATAAGCCACCAATACATGGAGAGTAATTGGAACACTGTTTTCTAACTGAAGGCACTTTTAGGAGTGTCAGAGACAGCACCACAAAACTACCTGAAAGGTTCCAAAGCCCTCCTGGCAATTAGCTGTGCAATAAGAGAGGAACAGGCTGCCATAGGAATGCACGGATTTGGTCTGGGAGAATTCCTCCGCTGAATTGAACCCTGCGCATTTTAAAGTTTTAAGGTTGTCCCCAAAGCCCTTGTGAAATGCCAGGGATTCACCCTCATTCCCTTCCCCAGCTCCTGGGAAGAAAACCTAAAGAAAACTACAAGTAACATAAAACCAACCCAACTGGCCTCAACTACAAGAAATTTATCTCACATAAAAGAAATCCAAAACAATTAGGGCAGCTCCAGGATAGGCTCAGAGATGACAGGTCATGGTCTGCTTTTTCAATCACCTCCAACTCATTCAATCCAACTCTAATACTCTCACTGCAGTTGCTATGTTCATTCAGGCATCACATGCAAATGGCCAGAGGCAGAAGGGGATCTGCCTCTTTTTTGCAATTTAAAAAATGAAGATGCTTGTCAAGAAAGACCCCAGCTGCCTATTCCTCACACTCACTATACTGTATCATCTACCCTTGTCTAAGCCAATTACAGGACTACCAAGGGAATAGGAGTTTCCTCATTACAGCAATCAAACCCACCCCTTGGGACAAGGTGGGTCAGCCTCCACTGAAACTCAGGATGTACGAGCACTATAAGGTTTTGGGTACACAGGAAGAATGGGAGGTGACAGGAATGGATGTTAGTCTAGCCACACCAGCATATGGCGTAGGTACTGGGTTTTCCCCACTGGCCAACATGCTTCCTGAATCCCAACTAAGGAAGCAACACGCAGATTCTTCTTGGATCAGCCTTGCCTCAAACACACGAGGCCTTCCCAGAAATCCATATCAATTCCTTCAAAACATACTTTGAAACAAGATTTACAATATGGAAGACTTGTATCTCTGTTCCATAATGTCTCATTAACCCTCCTTTCCTACTTTGGAAAGTTCTTTTTAGTTAACTGAGCTAAGCTGTGGATTGTCAAGTTTGTTATTTGCTCAAAGTTAAACCACAGCAACATCTCCCAGGAAATCAAAAGCTACATCTTTGCCTTAATGAGCGGAAGTGCTCATAGTCAGGAATCGACTATGGTGAGGCAGCACAGGTATGGAATGAAAAAAATCATGCGAGGGATGTGTGTGTGTGTGTGTGTGTGTGTGTGTGTATAAGACCTGGGTTCAAATCCTGTCTTTGTTAATTATTGAGTGATTTTAGGCAAGATATTTAACTGCTCAGAAACTATTTTCTGATCATAAAATGGAAATAGTACCACTGACCCCAGGGGTTACTGTTCTGATTAAATGACTACCAAATTTTTCTCTCTCCATTTCCTTAGAGAAGGCTCCATTGTGGATAATCAGACCATGTAAGTTTCAGCCAATACACGGACTGATCTTTTTCTTTGTAGTTTTCAATATTGGGCTTAAATTCTCTTTGGAATGAACCAGAATAACACAAATCAAGTTGATTGGTTTTTAGTAATTACACTGTAGAGAGTGTGGCTTCACTGTACATGTGGCTGGGGTCAGAAGACAATCTGTAATTCAGACAAGCAATGAAGTACTTGCTTGGCATTTTGGTTTTCCTCTGTATGAGAAGTGATGACTTTTTTCAGTATATCTGGAAGCATTTATGAAATGCAAAATGGCATGAGCAGTGACATTGAGAACTGTCAAGACTGAACATTGTTGGCCAGGAGCGGTGGCTCACGCCTGTAATCCCAGCACTTTGGGAGGCTGAGGCCAGGAGATCGAGGTCAGGAGATCGAGACCATCCTGGCTAACACAGTGAAACCCCATCTCTACTAAAAATACAAAAACCAAATTAGCCGGGCATGGTGGCAAGCACCTGTAGTCCCAGCTACCCAGGAGGCTGAGGCGGAAGAACAGCGTGAACCCAGGAGGTGGAGCTTGCAGTGAGCCGAGATCGCACCACTGCACTCCAGCCTGGGCGACTGATCGAGACTCCATCTCAAAAAAAAAAAAAAAAAAAAAAAAAGAGTCGGGCCATGACTTCTATCAGTTTCATATAGGGCAGTGGAAGAATGCCTTGTTAGAAGCTCTCCACTCAATAAACAGGCTATGGCAGGTCTGTCAGGGCCCCACCCAGACTCCAGAGGCAGCTTTCCTAGCACATGGGCCAGACTTCTAACCACCAGCACCTGAAAATATTTGCCTGAGGGCTTTCTGTGACTGCCAGAGCCCCCTCTGTCCACATGTCCCGCAGGCTGGAAGTGCTGGGAAACCAATGCCCACCAGGAGCAGGTCTTCAAATAAGGCGGCCTGCTGGCACAATTCCCTCTTGCTTGGGAAGTCTTCTCTATTAATGCCTTCAATGGATTGGAGGAGGCCTACTCACATGTTGGAGGATAATCTGCTTTACTCAAAGTCCACCAATTTAAATGTTAGTCTCATCCAAAAAAACACCTTCCCAGAAACATCTAGAATGTTTGACCAAACATCTGAGTACCATGACCCAGCCTAATGGACACAGCATTCTGCACTGTCCCCAGGCTCCCCAGCAGGAGATTAAGCTCCAGGTACCCACAGCTGTCACTGGCTCGATCACACCTCCTGCGTTGACTTTCTCCCCTCCTCTGTTTGGTTTTCCCAGCTCCCTGCCTGCTGCCCCCTGGGCTCACCTCCCAGATAAACTACTTGAACTTGAAGCCTTGTCTCAGGGTCTGACTTGGGGAGGAGCCTGAACTGAAACAATACTCTTTATGTTTGACCCATGGGGTTGCCAGATGAGGATGAGGATGGGCCACATGTGAATCCTGCCTCAAGGATATGACCAAACCATCACAACCTGGGTGGCAATGTGTTAGGGTTAAGAACCAGCCTTGATAAGTGAACAGCTTTGTCACAAGATCAGCAAAGGCTTCCCCAAGGAGGTGGGATGGAGGTGGATTTTGAAGGATAAAAGATGTTCCCTGATGTAGGGGGTAGAAGAGAGGCATGGAGAGTGAAGGAGAGCATTCAACCAAAGCAAACAGTGCACACAGCGACCCAGAAACACAAAAGAACTTGGTGTGGGAATGCCTAAGGGTAAGAATTCTCCCAGCTCTATGGAGGGGACCAGGTTAGACGTGGAGGCCAGCTAGGTTGCTCTCATCTCAGTCAGAGAGAAACAAGGTCCTGACCTAAAGAGGGAAAGGCAAGAGAGGAAAGCCACACAATGTTGCAGTGAATAAATGCTTTTGGAAAAACCTATAGCTGCAGTAGAAATAAAACTGTGTAGTTTTTTCAATGCTTTAGACCCAGGCTGGGAAGCCTTGATGTGTATACTCCATGGGTACACCCATGAAGAACTGTCATGTGTGAGAGAGAAGGCGCCTGACTCGGAGGGACCACACCCTTGGTATATCCCAGCTCCACCCTTGGGAAGGGCGGAGCTGGAGGTTTGCCTCCCTTGGTCCAGGTCAGGTGGGGAAATGTCTCCCCTGGGAAATAACCCAGATAGAGCCTGGATGATAGAGAAACCCAAATCCAAAGTTAGGGGCATCACCAGCCCTGTTCTCTCCAGGAGCCATCTCTAGCTGGAGACATGGCCTACTACTGGACTGACCCCTCATAGAAAGCATGCAGTGAGTGCTGGTCCCTCAGAGTGGAGAGCTGGAGATACTAACATGTTTTGTTCTCAGCAAGTGAGGCAAACTTCACCACACTCAGCATTTTGTTATGTTTGCCAGGTGCCCCCTAGGAAAGGTCCAAGACAGCAGGCACCTGTCCATCTCATTCACTGATGTACAGAGCCCTGCAATGATACCTGGCACCATGGAAGCACTTGCCTTTGATGAACAAATGAATCCCTAGAGCAGCAACCTTTAGCCCCGTGATGACAGTCCATACATCATGGAGGTACTTGTCTCCCACCCTTTACTTGAAGTTGTTTTCTAAACACTTTACTTCCTCTTCTGCAATGAGGTGGCCAAGGAGAGAGGACAGAGCAGTCCAATGCCCGCTCTAAAGTACTGTAGTTGGGTACCTGGTTTGTAATAGCCAACTCCACTATGGAGACTTCCAGCCTAGCACAGGCAAAAGAAATATGTTGAGTGGATATTTTATCACTTTGGATACTGAGGAAACAACATCCATTACACAATAGAGGAAGAGTAGGCACTTCTGCACTCCTTGTTTTAGAGATGGGAAGACACACACCACCAGGAATAAACCAACTAATTGACTGCCTTCCCTCTAGCTGTGAATACTTTAAATAGACTTCTGTGGCACAGTGTCTGGTCTAGAATGCATTCTCAATGAGCCTGGGTTGAATGCAGCACAATAGATGGCCACTGAACACAAAGGACTTATGTGCATGAAAGTGCATGATCTGAGATAACAGGTGGACACAAGGTGAGCATGCTCACAAAAGAAAATGGAATCCCAAAGGGCCATGTGCCTGCACTACACAGCACTGCTACACAGGCTGGGGTGATAGTGCTTCGAGGGACTAACTTGGCAATGTCTCAGCATTATGATTGGGATGTGTGTGGAACTAAGTGTATCTTATCTATACCAATATTTTAGGATGGGTTTATTAGCAACTGAAGTGGTTTTGATTGGGGGTATTAGTGTTTAAAATGGGATAGGTCAGGAGGACTGTAAGAGGACCTTCCACTCTTGCATGAAGACGGCATTAAAAATCAGAAAGCACAACAGTCCGTGTCACCAGCACCGTGCTCAGTAGATAGACATCTCTCCTCTGGGGGTTCTCTGTTTTAAAATGGATAGTGCCACCTCCCAACCTTAATATGTCCCATTTGCTTGGGAGGGTTCCTTTCATACAAGTACTGATAGACTTGCCAGGGGAAAGCAAGAAAGACTTCTTCCTACTCCAGACAGGCTGGGAGACATCTGTTAGCACAGTCAGGACACTTGGTCAAATTTGGTCTGAGACTTAGGAAGCAGTGAGGCTGCCAACAGTGACACTGTCATACACATACACCTAAGCATGACGGACACTTGGCTCACTGCCCTTAAACACCTCCTTTTCTCCCCCCTCATAACTGCATTGCTTTGCTAGTCATGGTGCCATTAGTTTGCCAGCATGTTCTCTCCTCTTTCCTCCTCCTACTGTCTGCCTCCATCTCTATGAGCTAACACCACACCCTCCAAAAAGGAATCTGATTGGCTCTGCTGATCTTTCAACCCAGGTCACTCAGGTCTTTGACTAGTATATAGTTGGATTACACTTGGGTCAGTTTACTCAAGGTCCAGACAGCTATGGCCAGAGAGGTAAGGCCAAATGGAACAGAACACGGCACATGCCCAATTGCCCCTTGGCACGTTACTGGCAAGAGCCTTCCCCTTACAGGAAGGAGAGGCAAACACACCCCAAAACCCAACAGGGATGCAAATCTCTATAAATAGCAGACTCCCTAGAGAAAGAATAGATCAGCTAGAGTTCATTTTCATGATCAGGTTATAAACTATGGGCTAGGAATAATGAAAATTAATCTATTAACTTGTTGCCATCAAAAAAAGTGTTTTCATGTTTTCTATTTTTGAAGGGATGCCAATTTGATGTGAAAAATCCTTGGAGCTGATACAGCCTTCAGCACCCAAGAGTGACTAAGTCACTTTTGCAAAAAATCACAGAAATAAAATCAGAGGTAGAGCCAGGATGGAGCCTTTGGACACCTGAATCTGCATTTTCAAGTATAAATCAAAATAGGCTAAATCTTGGTCAAGTAATCAAATCAGAGAAATCTTTGTCAGCTTTGTTTCTCCACCAAAGCCCTTGTTTTTAAACATTTTGCAAGTAACTGAGAATGCCTACGTCTCAAGGAATGTGAAACAAAAGATAAGTATGCAGCAACATTTTGAAAGATAAAGAGAATTCATGCCGCATCACCAGCATTAAACGTATAAAATGGAAGCCTGGCGTTCTCTCTGCTCAGGTCATCCGCACACACCCTGTGCATTGGTGATCCATTCTAATTAAACATCTCCCTGGGTTTCTCAGTCAGTGAACACTTCAAGTGACTACAGCCATCTAGTGCTCTTGCGAGGTCAGAGATGGGTCCATCACACTCACTGTTGCATCATTAGTGCACAGCACTTCCTCGTGCCCCATCAATGTTTAATGAATGAATTAGCAAAATGCCCTATGTCAGGCTCTGTGAAAGATGCATGGGAACAAACCTCACCCAACAGTAAGAGCAACTCAGAGATATTAATCATTCCGTCACTATTGTGGTCCTGTCCATTTCTGTCTGCAGTTCTACCATTTAACTATCACCTCCATGGCTCTCATCCTACCCTCCCCAAGCAACTACCAATCTACTTTTTGTCTCTATAGATTTGCCTATTCCAAATATTTTGCATAAATGGAATCACAGAATATGTGGTCTTTTTGTGACTAGGTACTTTCACTTGGCATAATGTTTAAGGTTCATCCATGCTGTAGCATGCAGCAATACTTAATTTCTTTGAAGTACTTTATTATATGACTAAATATTCTAGTATATATCTATTTTATCCACTCATCTATCAATGGACATTTCAATTGTTTCCATCTTTTGGCTATTATGAACAATGCTGCTATGAATGTCCATGTACAACTTTTTGTGTGGGCATGTGTTTTCATTTCTCTTGGGTAGATACCTAGGAGTGGAATTGCTGGATCAAATGGTAACTATGTTTAACATTCTTTCTAATTTTGTTGTTTTTCTTTTCTAAGCTTTTTGTTTCTTACACCAGTTCTACCACCTACACACACCTCTTTCCTGCCTGTTGAATTAGGTCTTTCCTTTCCTGTTGAATTAGATCTCTTTAGTTCCAGTTTCTTCTACAAATTAGAAAGTTCTACGTTGATTCTTTCAGTGATTTACCCTTAAGCTTTTAACCTTTAAATATTTAACCCACATATACTTTTCTAACGAGGCCTGTTTCTATATCTTCTCCCCAAAACAAGAATCATACCTGCTTTTATACCTTGCTAGTCCTACCACCTGCTGCTCTACCTCCATATTGAAATCAGCTAGAATTCAAATTCCAGATCATTCTTTTAAAACATTTCTCCAATTAATACTTACTTAGTCCACTCTAGAGTTTACCCATCATTGCAGTTCTCCACTACCTCCTGAATTTTTTCTTTCCTAAATTACAGTCTCTAGTAGTCTTTTTTTAGTAAGAGCCTGTAGGCGGTATGCTTTCAATCCACCCATTTGGAAAAAGATCTGCACTTAAACCACTTATTTGAAAGTCCCTCCTTTGACTAAAACCATGCAATATCTCCTGATTTTACTCAGAAGAAAAGTCAAACTTCGATGATGCCCCCATTTCCTCACCGGCTCCCATTCTTCTCCAGCCACATCTGCTGCTGCTCACAGTTCATTGGCTTTGCTCCACCCTCCCACCTACAACACTCTTCCTCCAACATGGGCGGGTGGCACCTTTTCACCTCACCTTACACCTTTGTTCTACCTCTTCTCTCTCCAGGATACTGTGTTCTTCCCCTAGACAATCACTTGGCTACTTCCTCACCTAATTCTTTGTTCAATGTCACTTTGAGGTCTTCCCTGACCTCACTGCTCCCCTCCATTCTAACACTCCCAGCTCCCTTACATTACTCATGTTCTTTTTTCCGTAGTACTTATCACTCTTCAGTGTACTATGTCGTTCAATGATGGTTTGTTCTCTAATGAGTCCCCATCCTTCCCCTGACCTGTGTCACAGGGAACATCTTTCAGTCTGCCTTGCCCCCTGGCTTCTGGTAGCTTCAGCAAATGGGAGACACCTGCAGAAGATTGAAGGGTGGGAGACAGGGAAAGTCTGAAGGCTGGGGTGCTTGCTCTCCTCTACTTCTTGTGGCACTTCCAATAGCATCTATGTCCCCTCCCTGGCTCCATCTCCCTTCACATATCCCCTTCCTCTGTGGTCCAGTGCCTTCCAGACTGAGCCTCGTGCCCCCTCCAATGGCCTTAACTTCTTGGCTCTGGTAAACCTTCCTCTTCCTTTTGTGCTTCTGGCCCCTAGAGATAGCAGCAGTTTCCAGTTGTTGCTCACTTGGCTCTCCAGCTCCTTCAACATTTGTATTAATCCCATGTTTATAACACCTTCTTTCTGAAGATTCCAGGATGGTTTTTATTTTCTTGGCCAGACCCTGATTGATATGCAACTGCATCTGGAATTGGTAGGTTCTTGGTCTTGCTGACTTCAAGAATGAAGCTGCATACCCTCGCAGTGAGTGTTACAGTTCTTAAAGATGGTGTGTCCAGAGTTTCTTCCTTCAGATGTTCAGATGTGTCCAGAATTTCTTCCTTCTGGTGGGTTCGTGGGCTCCCTGGCCTCAGGAATGAAGCTGCAGACCTTCGCGGTGAGTGTTACAATTCATAAAGGTGGCGCATCCAGAGATGTTCATCCCTCCCAGTGGGTTAGTGGTCTTGCTGACTTCAGTAGTGAAGCTGCAGACCTTCGCAGTCAGTGTTACAGTTCATAAAGGTGGCACATCCAGAGTTGTTCGTCCCTCCCAGTGGGTTAGTGGTCTCCCTGGCTTCAGGAGTGAAGCTGCAGACCTTTGTGGTGAGCGTTACAGCTCATAAGGGTGGGGCGGACCCAAAGAGTGAGCAGCAGCAAGATTTATTGCAAAGAGCCGAAGAACAAAGCTTCCACAGCGTTGAAGGCTCACCCCGGAAGGGGCACCCAAGCATATTGCCGATTCTGGCTTGGGTGGCCTGCTTTTATTCCTTTACCTGGCCCCACCCACACCCAGCTGATTGGTCCGTTTTGACAGAGAGCTGATTGGTCCATTTACAAACCTTTAGCTAGACACAGAGTGCTGATTAGTGTGTTTACAATCCTTTAGCTAGACAGAAAAGTTCTCCAAGTCCCTACCCCATTAGCTAGACACAAAGCACTGATTGGTGCATTTATAAACCTTTAGCTAGACACAGAGTGCTGATTGGTGCATTTACAATCCTTTAGCTAGACAGAAATGTTCTCCAAGTCCCCACACATCCCAAAAGCCCATCTGGCTTCACCTTACACTGGCACTCGCCTCCTGACTTTGCGGCACCTAGCCCAGGCACTCCGGCAGCCCAGAGGGAGCTCGTCCCAGACAACCAAGAGGAAAAGACGGAAAGCGAGAAAGAGATGGAGACCTGCCATCGTGGCCAATGACCCCGCGAAGAAGGAACGGCGGTCCACGCATGGGACCCAGCCTCCAATCAAGCCCAGCAGGCCCCGGCTCCCGCCAGCGCCTCTGCCTCTACACCTTCCCACTAACAGAGGGAGCAGAGGCAGCCAGCCCCAGAGACGGGCCCCCACAGCACAGCGGCAGGCTGAAGGGCTCCTCGAGTGCGGCCAAGGTGGACGCAGAGGCCGAGGAGGTGCCGAGAGTGAGCGAGGGCTGCTAGCACGTTGTCACCTCTCACAACTACATAATTTATTACATTTATGATTTATCTGCCCAGGTAGAGAATAAGTGGATGAAGGCAGGAATATTTGTTCCTTTTGTTTACTGATACATGGCAAGTACCTAGAATGGTTACACAGCACATAGTAGGTACTGAATAAATATTTGTTGGATAAATAAGTTTCTGTGCTAGATGCTGAGTTGTGGCCCCCAGATTGCCCTCAAGACTGAAGGACTTATTCCCCTAGCATCTAGGAGTGCTGCTGGCAAATGTGTCTTCCCCAGAAATTGCCCTCAGCTAGAAAATTGCCTGTAGCACCCAATGACTGGCCCATATGGGAGTATAAAGACCCAGTCCTTCACTGCAGTGTGGGACAACTCCAAAGGGCCATCCCACCTCAGAGTTCCCCTTGAGGTCCACTGAAGCCTTTTTCTAAGGTTGCATTGCAGTGCAACTTGTATCTTTGCCTAATTCTTCTTCCTTCCCTTCCCCAACATGTACTGATCCCTAATAAAACTATCATCTGTAATCTTCATCTCAGTGTCTGCTTTCTAGTGACATCAACCTGCAACAGTTTTGTTGGGGATAAATTTCTGGGTCTTCACCACTTTGAAGCAATAGCTCTATTGCCTTGTTTCTAATGATACTCATCAGAATATTTAGATCTGATTCTAGCCCTTTTATAGGTATGGCGAACATTTGATTGCCTCCTCCTTTTCCTTGCTAATAAGACCAGAGTATTGTCCCAGCTGTGGTGGCCAGTATTCCATCGATTTCTCTCACCCTGGGGTGAACTGTGGCTACCTCTCAGCCATTGCTTCCCACCCTTTTTCATAACAAGGCCCCACACATAATATACTTTCTATATGGCACCTTTTAAATGCTTCCATTTATCCTAGCAGGCAACTAGACTAGGAGACTCCATGCACCCCAAGTCCCACCCAGGCTAGGACCAAGAGGATCAAACTCTCAGAACTGCATACACTTTCAGCACTGGCCCACCCACGGAGACTCTCTGGTCTATGCAGTCACTCAGTCATGATAATTCCATTACCCTTGTCGCAATTGCTTCCGGTGTGGAAGACAGAGTTGCCTTTTCTAGCCCTTGCTATTGCTGTTTAGATAAATGATGCTTGCAGCTATACCATCTTGTGTCCATGAGGGAACACCTAGGAACAAAAAGCAAGTACTCAATGGAAGGCAAAGCCAAAAATAGAAATAGTTGGGATAAATCTTGGCAGGGAGCCACTAAATTAACACTGGGACCTTTCTAACCTCAGGACTTTTGTGTAAAGAATTTTCCTCATTCTTTACCTTCTTTTAATTGGGTTTTCTATTGTTTGGATGAAAAGTATTCTCTGCTTAGTTCTAGATTTTTGGATAGGATGTAAACAGAAGTCATTGACTAGGGTTTCAGGCAATTCAATAATTTGACATGTGAGGTGTGTGTGTGTGTATGTATATGTATGTATGTGTGTGTGTGTGTGTGTGTATATATATATTCTGTTATATATATATTCTGTTTATATATAATATATATTCTGTTTATATATATAATATATATATTCTGTTTATATATAATATATATATATTCTGTTTATATATAATATATATATATTCTGTTTATATATATATATATATATAATATATATATATAACAGAATCTCTGAGTTCTCTTTATTTGTCAATCCCTAAGCCAATAGAAATTATTGGTTACCTGAAGCAATGCCAGCAACCTCCTCCCTCTGGACCTATTACAAAAGCAAACACACCCTCAAGTCTTTAAGCCACTACAGGCACGACCCTGTCACCAGCAGTCAAGCACAATCCCTAACTGATTTGATATCCTTTGCATATTTGTCTAGCAGGTTGTCTATTTCTTGTCAAATTTTACGAGCTCTTTATATATTGTAGAGATTTACCCTTATCTGCACTGCAAATATTTTCTCAAGCTGTCTCTTGTCTATGAACTTCTATAGTATTTTGCCATACAAATGTTTTATTTTTCATATAATCAGTTTTTTTTCTTTTATTGCTTTTGAGATTCTCTTCTTAGTGGTGCTATTGAAGAGGCACCTATGAATTCTTTGATACTCCTTCCATCAGGTGGGGCATAATTCCCCTCCCCTGGCATGTGGGCTGGACATAGTGATTTGTTTCTAATGAATATAACATGGCAAAAGTGGTGAGATGTCACTTCTAAGGTTAGGTGACAAAAACACTAAAGCTTTCATCTTAGGTGCGTGCTCGCTTGTGTTCTATCTCTCACTGTGGGGGAAGCAAGCTCCCATAATGGGAGCAGCCTTATGGAGAGGTCCACATGGTGAGAAGTTGAGGCCCCCAGCCAACAGCCAGTGAGGAACTGAAAGCTGCCAGGAACCCCAAGGGTGAGCTTGAAAGTGGATCCTCCAGCCCCAGTTGAGTGTTCCGATGACTACAGGCCTGACCCACAGCTTGGCTGCAACCTCATGAGAGACTCTGAACCAGAGACCCCAAGCTAAGCCACTCCCAGATTTCTGATCCTTAAAAACTTTGAGGTAATAAATACTTGGTGTTTTAAGCTGCTAAAATTCTGGACTAATTTGTTACACAGCAATAGATAAGTAACAACACAGTTACAAACCATTCCAGTATCCCAGATTGCACCTGTACTCTCCTACATTTGCTTGTAAGATTTTTTACTTTGAAAAAACCACATTTTAAGACTTGAATCTATTTGATTTTTTATACAGAGTAAGATAAGTCTACATACGTTTTCCAGCATGAGTAACATTTATTATATAATCTCTTACAAACCTATTAATTATTTTGACATATTAAATTTTTACATAAAGAAGGATTTCCTTCTGAATTCCCTTCTGTTGCACTATATGTTTGTCAATCCCTAAGCCGATAAAAATTTGATTACAGTGACCATTGGATGGGGCTAAAGGCTCACTCAATGGGGAGAGCTTAGTTGAGTGCGGGACCACAGAGGGAGATGGAGCCCTGGAGGAGATACAGATGTTGCTAGAGGTGCTACAGGAAACAGGGCAGAGGAGGAACATTTGGCCTTCCTTTCCCTTCCTCTTATCCTCCGATTTTTGGCCAATGTCTCCCATTGCTGAATTTCTCAGAGAGAATAAAGAAACTGAGTAGGAAGAGTAGAAGACTGCAGTGCCATTCCAAGAAACTTTCAACTCAGTCAATGGGGAGTCCTCAAGCAAAAGCTCCCAGTTAGAAAAGCCCAGTAGGTTGGGAGGCCAAGGCAGGAGGATCCCGAGGTCAGGAGTTCAAGACTAGCCTGGCCAACATGGTGAAACCCCTTCTCTACTAAAAATACAAGAAATTAGCTGGACATGGTGGCGGGCGCCGGTAATCCCAGCTACTCACGAGGCTGAGGCAGGAGAATCCCTTGAACCCGGGAGGTGGAGGTTGCAATGAGCCGAGATTGCACCACTGCACTCCAGCCTGGGTGACAGTGCATCTAAAAAAAAAAAACCAAAAAACAAAAAAAGAAAAAAAAAAAGCCCACTAGGATCCTGTGATGTTTGGTCTTTGGCTGGGAGCATGCTTTCTTTCCAAACACAGAGGCACGTCCAGAGAAGTAGTAGCTAGAGCTGTCAGTCAGCTACACTCCCCTCAGCAGGAGATCTGAGCAATGTGTTTCCACAGTCTTTGGTTTTAAAGTCCAGTATATGTTTAAATCAATGAAACAGAACCATAAGTAGCCTAACTGCAAAGCATAGTATGTATGATCTGACTATATAAATACTTGGTGTCACGTCATCATTTTTAAAGATACCATGTTACAGGAAAAATGCATATTATACTCCATTTTTGTTAATTGTTACAAAATACCTTTATGGGGGGATTAAGATATATTTGATATGTTCAAATTGTCATTGAATGGCTATCACGTTCCAGGCAATATTCTTAGGCACTGTGGGGACACAGTGGTGAAACAAGAGAGATTGCCTCTGCCCACATGAAGCTCACATTCTAGGGGGGGAACGTGATAAGTCACAAAACAGAAGGAGGTAATGAGAAAAAGAATCCCAATTTCTAGAGTGGAAGATAACCAAGGGGAAGGAGCCCGGGGAAGACAGAGTCATTCAGGCTGGCCCTAGAAAGGTAACAACTGAGCTGGGACTTGAATGAAATCATTTTTCCTCTCTCAAAATGTTTCATGATATTTCGTGACTCATGTTCAGTGCTTCAAGTACTTTTGGATGATCTTTGTTAGTAAAGAATAGAAGTCAATATTAGGTGTTTAGAATTATTGTGTGTTGAGATAAAATCAACTGACTTCTTTTTATAAGATTCTGGGGTATTTTTACCCACAAGCACTTCTGACACCAAATGTGTGGGCTTTTTCCTTACCCTAAATTACCCAACTATCCAGACACTAACTGGGTGTCCTACCATTCAATTTAATTCTAACACTGCCTGTAGTTAACAGACTCCACAGGTTTAAGGGCCCAGTCCCATAAAACTGCCCTCACTTCAGGTGCCAGTTGCAAGTATTGAGTCCCCAGGTGACCCACCCTTCTGTTCAACTTAGCTACAAATCAAAGTTTTCCATAAACCCTCCCCACTCTTTGTTCTATAAATTTGCTAGAATAGCTCATAGAACCCAGGAAAGCGCTTTATTTACTATCACTGGTTTACCCTAAAGGACATTACAAAGGATACAGATGAACAGCCAGATGAAGAGGTATACAGAACAAGGTCAGATGGGTCCCGATACAGGAGCTCTGTCTCCATGGAGCTGGGGTGCACCATTCTCCCAGCACATAGATACATTCACCAACCTGGAAACTCTCTCAAACCTATCATTAAGGAGTTTTTAATGGAGTGCCATAGGAATAATTGATTAAATCATTGGCCCTGGAGGGCTGGGGGTGGTGCTGAAAGTTCCAGCCCTCTGATCACACAGTTGTTCTTTCCGCAACCAGCTCCATCTTAAAGCTATCTGTGAACCCTTTTGCCATGTGTCATCTCATTAGCATAGTAAAGGTACTCCTATCACTCTGGGAATTCCAAGGGTTTTTAGGAACTGTGTGCCAGGAACCAGGGAGAAAGATCGAATATATTACTTGTTTTTAAACTTTTAAGTTCAGGGTACATGTGCAGGTTTGTTACATAGGTAAACATGTGTCATGGGGGTTTGTTGTACAGATTATTTCATTACCCAGGTATTAAGCCTAGTACCCATTAGTTATTTCTTCTGATCTTCTCCCTCCTTCCACCCTCCACCTTCCCATGGGCCCAGCTGTGTATTGTTTTCCTCTATGTAAGACCAAATATATATTTATCACAACCTTCATGATTTTTTTTAAATGACAGACAAGATTTGAGTGAAAGTTTTAGGCTGCTTTTTGCAAGTATTTCTCTATGAATACCATATTACAGATGTGCATAGTATTTATTCCCAATAAATAGAAAGCCAAATTGGAGTAATTTTCACCATATTTCCTTTTTAGCACTGGTTGCTTAAGCAGAGAGACATGTTGATCTGCTATATAAAGATCTTGATCAGATAAGTGCAACTTACAGTTCTAGGCAGAGCATCTTGAAGCAAATTTGAGGAATTATCATTTTTCTTTTTAAACATATATTTCAAAATCAATTTCCTCATACTCTCTACTTTCCATTAACTGTTCCTTGTGGCTATGAATACTACGACTAAGAATAAAACAATACAAAATACATAATAAATCACGGCAATATCTATTCCACTAGCCCCAGTAGACTTGGGTTCAGATAGACAACCTCATAAGACACAATGGGCCTCAACTAGCACTAAGTGTATTTAGCTTTAATAAAGGATAGAGAGCATGAAATATCCTGGCATGCACAGCAATGGCATAGCATAGGTCCTGTGACCCCTGGGCACAGTTGCTGGTGTCCCAGCCATTCTGAACTCGGAACATGTGTGGTCATAAGAGACAAGACTGAGTGACTGCAGCTGACCCCAGCTCAGGGAAGCCATGGGCTCTGAGCTCTTTCAGCTTTGTGCCAGCTGGCCTTACAGCCCCTCAGGCATATGACTAGTCTTGATTCTTTAGGGCAGCTGCATCTCAATATCAATTATTCATTATTCAATAACAAATTCTCACAACATGCACGTCTAGAATAGACACCTGTACATAATCCTCAGATGGATTTTATGTTATCAGTAGCATATCATCCCAACAATTCTTTGAGTTAATGCTGCAAGAAGATCCTCAGCTATCCCTGAGGCTCAAGGAAATACTGCAGAAGCAGCTGCTAACCTCCTTCCAGCTCACTTCCTGATCCCCATTAAGACATACTGATACATGTTTGAGGTATTTTCTTATTCTTAATATAGTAATTTCCACCATATTTGTTGTACAACAAAATAAATATGCTAAAATACAGACAACCACTAAGATCTATATCCTCCAATGAAGAGTTGGGATTATTTCTGCAAAGCATGTTAACAACACTCTGCCCCATTCACAAATGTTCTGATATATAATACAGTACCAATTGTTCCACTCTTCCCTTCTGTATTCTCCCCCCTCCCCACTCATTGTTTGCACATTTTTAATAGATGTCGATGGAAGCATTCAACTCCATGGTGTCTTTTGGCAAGTTTTGATGGGAATTACATCAATTGGAGGTTTTAAGACTACTTCCTGAAACATCTTTTCATCCTGTTCATCCTGGAGATCATCTGCTACATTGGCTTGATTTTCATTTAGCTCTATACATGAAGCTAGAAATTTTTTATTATACTCTATAATGATTACAGAGATTAAAGTAATGCTTACTACATCATACATCAGTTAATATAATGGTGTCATTTCCCCAACTTTCCAAGCAAAAACATCCTTTGTCTCAAATACCACTTATTTTTCTTAATTGAGGTGGTCATTAAAGGCCACTGCTCAGTAAACTTTGAGTTCCACTGGTCCCAGGCCATGATCATACCCTTGCAACCAAGAAACAAGTTCTCACAAACCCAAGCTTCCAGGTTTCACTATACAGCACCACCCATCTGCCATTCCAAAGTTCCAGGGGAGCCAGTGGGATGGGGCGACCATATCACATAGATATTCACCCTCGTGGATACCCTTCTGATTCCTGAATGCTTGATTGCATGGTTTTCATCCACATCCACATCTGGTATAGTCAAAAAGCAAAGTGAATTCTGAGACACTGTGTAAGCAGTAAGATGCCACTCTTTTTATATCTTTACCTAGATGCCACCCTGAATTACAACAATACAATGTATCAGCTGCCAGGCACATGCAAGGGCTAAGGGCTACAAAAGAACCAATATCACAAACATAACCAAAACAAACAAAAGCTACCCAAATAATGATCCAGCCTGCTATCATTCAGGTTGACCAAAGGGGTATTTATTGGTATATTTTCTCTAATCAACCTAGTAGAATTCTAAACTATTCCTTGGGCCAGTCATGATCCTGTAGTTCTACCTACTTGGGAGGCTGGGGTGGGAGGACTGCTTGAGCCCAGGAATTTGAGTCTGCAGTGAACTAACTGTGCCACTGCACTCCAGCCCGAGTAACAGAGTGAAACCCTGACAATCGATTAAGGAAGTAATAAGCATATCTTGCATTCTAGCTTCAGTCCAAATTTTCTCAAGGGAAAGCAAATCCAGGGGCTTCTCCCAGAATCTGCCATGGTTTGACACCACAAACACCTAACTGTATTATTCTCTTGTTCCAGGATGCATTTTTTTTTTTTTTTTTTTTTTTTTTTTTTTTTTTTTGAGACAGAGTCTAACTCTGTCACCCGGGCTACAGTGCAGTGGCACGATCCCGGCTCACTGCAACCTCTACCTCCTGAGTTCAAGCGATTCTCCTGCCTGCCTCAACCTCCCAACTAGCTAGAATTACAGGCACCTGCCACCATGCCGGGCTAATTTTTGTATTTTTAGTAGAGATGGGGTTTCACCATGTAGGCCAGGCTGGTCTCAAACTCCTGACCTCAAGTGATCCACCCACCCCAAAGTGCTAGGATTACAGGCATGAGCCACCGCACCCAGCTCAAGATGCAGTCTTGAGAAGATAGTGACATCCTTTCCTGGCATCACCATCTATTTGTGTGTTCTATCGCCATCTGTCACGATTTCCCCTTTTGCCCATTCATTGTCTATCTCAAACCAGATAATGAATTTAGATCCATGGATTCAGCCACACTGCCCACCCCAGAGCAGACAGCAGGGTTAGGCTGGCCATATTGTCTTTTTTTGTCTATTCACAGGAAAGAGGAGGTAGGGGGTCAGACAAGCCAAGGATTATGGAACTATACATGTAGGCAGCTGGGCAGCATTTAGAGGCAGTCTTAGTTTAGACACACGAGCTAAAGTCACCAGTTCGCACTTGTTGTCTTTGTTAAAAAGCACGATAAAATTCTAAGAAACAAATAGTACCCTGAGCAGTAATGTTTCCTGTCTGCTTAGTCTTTGCCCAAATTGTTTCCCCAAATTGAACTGATAGGAACAAGTGAAGTAACCGTCTTCAGCTGGTCATATGTGCTACTGGAGTTCACCAGTCTTCCCTGTCTGCTTCTTCTGAAAAGGAGGTCATCATAACATCAATGTAAAAAACAACTTTTGATAGTAACCAAATCCAAATTTCTTCTCACCAGGTTGTGAGCATACATTGGAGAATTCAGAAATGCATACTGCATTTCTTCCTGTAAGAAAATGAATTGTGCCTGGCTTCCTTTTGAAATTCATACAGAAAAGCAAGCATTCGTCAAATCTGTCACATTTTCAATCTGTTGCACTTCCTAAATAGTTTTCACTGTGTCTAGTTTGGTGAAAAGCCATGATTGCCAACATTTGTCCCCAGGAGCCACCCACTTTACTCATAGGCCAAATAGGACTGCTATGAGCGTTGAGAGATTATCACTCCTGCTTCTTCCATTGATTAGAGCTGAAATTTTTAGTGCAGTATGGTTTAATAGTCAGTTGAAAGTGGGTATAGTGGGGAAGGGGATGGGGGAAGCTATAGTACTTGAGAAGTGAGTTGCCAGGTCTGTTCAAAAGCAATGTGTTCAGTAAGCAGCCAGGCACATTTGACCTCCTCTGAGTTAGGGTTTCCTCCCAAGAACACTGGCATAGTGAATGTCGATAATTGTGAAGGGTCTGAGATTTTACCCTACTTGCAAGTTAACAAAGTAGCCTGCCACCATTTCATGGTCAAAGTACTCCTAGATCAAAGGATTTAATTACTTGTGGAACAACAAGAAATATAAGCTTCATGTTTGCACGAGTTCCCCTTGCATTAGGTGGATGCTGCACTGCAAGTATCAAAGTCCCAAGGGAGGAAAGAAGTTAGCATGCTTAAGAACAGAAAGAACACAAGTATGACTACAGTCTAGTCATCAAGGGGAGAAGTAGAATGATGAGATTAGCAAGATAAGCGGGAGCTAGATCTGCAGGGCCTGTGGATCATTATACGAAGTCGTGAATTTTATTCTAGAAGATGGAGAGCCATGAAACTCTGCAAAGTGGGAAATGCCATCATCTGATTTAGGCCCAAGGGAGATCATTGTGGCAGCAATATGAAGAAAAGATATAAGAAGGTCAAGAGTGAAAACTTTAGTCCAAATGAGAGTTGAGGGTGGCTTAGAGTAGGAGATGACAGAAGATACAAAGATGTAGATAGATTCAGGACAATGTGGAGCTTGAACCAACAAGTCCTGTGCAGGGATTGTTGGGGAAAGATTCTGCTGTGGGAGTAAAGGAAGAATTGAGGGTGATATCTAGATTTCTGGTATGCAAAAAAACAAACTACAAGAAGTAGATAGGAAATGAGGTATAGGCAGCCAGAGGAGCATCATAACAACTCCTTTTGAAGAAAATATTTTTGAATTGTCTATACATTTTGGCATATTAGAATTTGGAGTATATTTAAAGCTATGGGACTAGGCAAGATGACCCAGTCAATGAGCAGAGAGGAAAGATCAGAAAAATATCATGGATATGTGGGCAAAAATTTGGCTACAAGAGTAGACATCATGGTGTCTATTGTAAGAGAACAGTAGCCTAAAATCTATTAATAGGAGGCCGATTAAACAATGCTATGCCACCAATTTAGATTGTGTTCCATGTTGTATTTACTCACATAGAAAGTGACTCATAATATTAAAAGGGTTACTAGGGTACATGGTTTGATCCCATTTTTCATTCAAGCAGCTCTGTACATGTGCATAAATATTAGCTTAAAAGAGACATACATTAAAATATATACCAAAATATTAACTTTAGTTCTGAATGGTTATAGATTTTTCTGTTTCTGCATTTTCTAAATCTTCAATGAACATGTATCATTCATATAACAAGAGAAAAGCCAAGAAAAAATAATCCAGCTCCTCGCAGCTCATCTTTGGGACTAAATCCTGCTTCTAGAGACTTGCAGGCGGGTATTAAGCTAAACCTCAATTCATCAGGACTGTCCAACTCTGTCTTACTTCTTAAGCATCATTTGTGTAGCCTGTAGTTCTGAACCTTGGCTACATATTAGAATCAGCTAAGGAACTTATATTTCTATGCCAGGGACCTACCCCTAAAGATTCTGACTTAAGTGAGCTGGAAAGTGGCCCAGGCATAACATTTGTGTGCCCACGATAATTCTGATGGGCAGGAAGTGTTGGGAACTACTAGTAAGCCCTAGCTTGGTCTCCAAAGCACTGTTCTGAAATTTTAGAAAGGAAAAGCAGCTAGAGAAGGAAGAATTGTGGAAGAAAGGAGACCTGGAAATAATGGATGAGAGAGAAATTAATCAAGACATAAAATTCCAAGAGGAAAGGTTGAGAACTCCTCCCACCTCAAAATAGCTTTTATTTCACACCAGGCACTAGTTAGCTGCAAAAATCTGATCCCTGCACAGAAGTTGATAATAAGAGGCCGTTCCCAAAGCTGCTGGAGCAGGTGTTTCCTCCCAAAAGGGGGCGGGCCAGAACTGTAAATCTCATTTTGGAAGTTTCGAGCCCTGGGGATACTATTCTGTGGCGCTGCCACTCTTGCTGCCATCTGGACTGAATCTCAGCTCCCGTTTCTGGGGCAGCCCTCGATCCAACTGGCAGCCCCACCGTTTGCATTCTTGCACAGTGTGTGAATGGAGGGGGAGAGCCTTTGGCTAGGCAGCCCTGGGGTCTCCTTCCCTCAAAAGATTCGCCAGTGATCCTTGCCTTGCTGGCTTCCTCTTTAATTGGCACACGCTGTTGGGGAGCAATTGAGATTAATGGCCGCTTGCTGGGTGGCTCTGAGAAACGGGCTGCACTTCTAGGCATGTGTGGCCCTGTTTGGAGCATTTGTTGTATCCTAGGATTGAATGAAGCAACTGCTGCTGCTGAAGCTCGCTCGCAGGGTGTTCCTGCAAGCCACGTGAAAGCAGGCTCTTCATTTTGGTTTGCAAAACAGCCTCCAAAGCCAAATCTGCTCATACTGGAGCCATTCTAGACAGAGGGATGTCACGAGGAGAAACTAGGAGGTACAGAAAGAACTGGGCAGAAGGAAATTTAGGGCTATGAGTCAAGAAAATGGGTTATACAATTGCCAGGTTGCCCTGAACAGCCACAGAGAGATAGAGAAAGACCCCACTCCACGGAGAGAACTCCCAGAGGTCTTGCAATTCTCTAATGATCCTGGGCAGCTTCTGGGGCAAAGGTCATCCCTGGGGAGTCCAGAAATTCTGTATTCTGGATGCAAAGGCCTAAACCTGGACATGCTGACTATGACTTCAGGCATGCTGCTCAGCTTCCTGAGTCTTCAGATCACAGGTTCTGCAAAAAGGTGACTGGGAAGCATGGGAAATCGAAGGTGGGCTTACATCTTCTCCTGCGAGTGTTCTCAAAAGTGAGCTTCAGGAGTCCCGTTCAGCCCCATAGTGCAGAATGGATTGGGAGACCTCATTTTGATGGAGCCCATGGAAATGCCAATCTCTTGGCAAACCAGAACCTGACCATTTCCTTTCACCTGTGCAGTCACACCCCAGCCTCCTGTGAACTCCCTGGTCTCATCTCCTACTACTTTCTCTCTTGTTTACTTTTCCCCCTCCTACACCCTTGCGCCAGGGCTTTTGTACTTGCGTCCCTAAATCAGATAAATATTGGAGAGTAAATTGAACTTCTAGCAGAAAATTTCTAGATGAAATTAGCTGACAGGGCCAATTGCTTTTTAATGCTCTTTTTAGTTTTTAGTATGTAGATGACATGGTTTTCACTTCCTTCTCTTTGTATCCAGTTCAGCCCAATGTAAGGCAATCATTAGATTGAAAGGGGCAGCATCCAGGACAATCAGCCTGTAAGAGGCACGGTGACTACACAAGAAACTAGAGCAAGGGGCTCAGACTCAGGCCTAGCAGGTAGAAGAGCAAAGCAGGCAGGTGCAGACAGTGCCAAGCTGGGGACAGCCGGACCCAACTAAGGAAGGTAGCTGCTGCGCAGCACCAGCCAACTATTGTTCCATGGGAATGTGGGTCTGTTGTTCCTAGATATGACTTTTCAGTGCAAACCAGAAGCCCAAGTTTACATGAAATGCCCGTTTTTAAATGCTGACAATGAATTCAAATTAAAAACAAGAAGTTTCATGGGTCAAACTATATCTTCAGGACAGATTCAGCAAATAGGCTGTCAATTTGTGATCTCTGAATTGACACTGAGCAGGTTAAAGAGAATAAGCAATGAGGGAAAGGGAGTTCTATAAAATGCTGGATGAGGAATGATGATCTCTGGAGCTTGAAGTCAGGGAATAAAGGTGTCAGAAAGGAGACAAGTCTCAAGATCAAGAGAGGGACTGAAGCACATGACTCAGAGGTGCAGGCAGGTGTGTATATGCCTGCCAAACCTGGGGCTAGCACAGCAAAGGCGTGATGGTGAGACTCCAGGCAATGTGCAGTCCAGCCACCTGAAGGACAGAAAGCATGCTGGCATGGCGGGGTATTTCATCTTCTTTTCTTCCTGCGTTTTGGCCTTTCAAGAATGTAGGCAGTCCTGTGTTCATTGCCTCAAGACAGAAGTCACAGCAACCTAGGACTCTACAGGGCTTGTTTCTAAAGTTTAAATCCCCTGGGGTCAGGGTACAATTCTCAAGAAAGACATTTTGGTCAGAAAATGAAGGAAATAGCCTAAAAAGAGTTTTTCTGGGATGTGGAAGTAAAAACAAGCAAAGACAGCTGGGGGTCCCATGGGGGAGGCAACCTGTTTCCCATTTCCCAGGAAAAACCACCTGAGAAGCAGCCAGACCTCAGAAAGGAAAGGGCTGTGGAACATCCAGGCAGATGAGGTACTACATGGCTGTGCTGATAAATTCCCAGCTACAGCCTGAAAGCAGAAGAAAGCCCCCAGGACACTAGATTTCACAGTAGGAAAATGGGTTAACAAATGCTCATAGCCAGGGAGAGCCCTCTCAATACCTTGGCTCCCCCAAGAAAAAGGGAAGTTACAGTTTCCTAAAGCCCAGTGGCAGGAAGGCTCAAAATGAAAGCTGTTTCATTTTTATACACCTGGGTTTGTAGACTGAGATTCACACTGGCTACTTTAGAGAGGCACCAAAGATGAAGACAGGTCAACAGCAGTGTCTGAATTTGATTCTAAGCTCTTCTTCCAATGGCCACTGTGGATGGCAGTCTCTACAATGGTCCCCAACAATCCCCACCTCCTGGTATTCACACCCTTGCAAAATCCCCTCCCACACTGTACCAGGATTGGTCTGTGTCTGACAGCACATGGCAGAAGGGACAGGTTATAAAAAGACTGGCTTCTGTCCCTCACTCTTTTTCTTGAATCAATTCCTCTGGGAGAAGCAAGCTTCCATGTAGTCAACAGCTCTGGATAGGCTCCAGTGGTAAAGAACTGAAGCCTCCAGACAACAAGTGAGGAGTTGAGGCCTGCAGTCCAACAGCCTGCAAGTAACTGAGGACTAGCTAACGCTGAGGTGAGTGAACTTGGAAGCAGACTCCATTCTCACTTCAGGCTTTAGATGAGTACAGCGCCAGGTGACAGTGTGGCTGCAGGCTCATGAAAAGCTCTGAGCCAGAGCCCAATGGCTAAGCCACTTCCAGATTCCTGACCCACAAAAGTTCTGTGAGATAATAAATGTTTGATGTTTTAAGTTGCTATGGGGTAATTTATAACACAGCAATAGAAAATGAATTCACCCCCACATCAACATATGAAGGCGATACTGAACCTAGTAAATTAAGAATTAGATGACTGGTCAGGAGCAAAGTACAGAAGCTTTGCCCTTTTTCTGTCAAATGATGCCACCAACCCTCTGCCGGAGGAACTGATTCAGGAGACAGGAGTCAAGTGAATAGTCAGAGGTGCTGAGCCACACTCCGTACTAGGCACTCCTGGGAATTGCAGAACAAACTTTGCACAGAAATCATATGTCAGAAGAGGGAGTTCTGCCATCACAGCTTACAGCAGCTGAGAAGCTAAGGGTTCCCAGGTAATCTGGCAGCTTCAAGCCAAAGCCCTACCCACAGGCTGGGCAGGACAGGAATTTGAGTTTAGTGATGTAACGTAAAAACTAATCTTCAAAACCAGCAAAACTTTGCAAGCCACTTCTTTCCTCACTCTTTTTCCCCCCACAGAAGGGGAACATTTGCTGTTTTTTTAGAGCCTAGAGCCTTAGCATCTGCCCCCTTGTCATTTGAGAATTGAGTATCATGGTGCTGATTTTCAAAGTAGCTGTTAATCACTTAGCTCCACATTCATTATGAGGACAAGCCAGAAACCATTATAAACTGGAGTGTTGGGTTAACCCAAAGTGCTTCATCTCTACCTAACTACCATTGTTATCTGTGGTCTACAAAGCTATGGGTGTAACTCAGAGACCCTAGAGACCAGGAGAAAAGCTAGGGTGGGAAAGCCTGGAATCCAGCCCTCTTTAGAGAGATCTCCATGGTCTTCCTTTCAGTACCTAAAGTCTTTGCCCATGCAGACACATATGTCTTAGGAGCCATCCCATGGGAGGAGGCTTCCAGAATGACCCCAGTGGCTTCCCTAAAGCATAGGTGGTAGGTAGCCCCACCACTACTATATATTTCCATTAGAAAAGTTTATAATCCTAAACAAATTCACTTTGGATCCTGAGACCTAAAAAGACTTCTCTACAATAGCACAGGGCTTTCTCTTAAGAATTCACAGCATCTTCACTCAGATGATTCATTTTAACCTGTGGCAAGGCATCCATTTACCAAAGACTGAGTTTGCTTTTTGTTGTTGTTTTGTTTTTTTGAGATGGAGTCTCGCTCTATTGCCAGGTGGGAGTGCAGTGGCGTGATCTCGGCTCACTGCAACCTCCTTCTCCTGGGTTCAAGTGATTCTCCTGCCTCAGCCTCCTGAGTAGGTGGGACTACAGATGCGTGCCAGCATGCCCAGCTAATTTTTGTATTTTTAGTAGAGACGGGGTTTCACCATAATGATCAGGATGGTCTCAGTCTCTTGACCTCGTGATCTGCCCACCTCAGCCTCCCAAAGTGCTGGGATTACAGATGTGAGCCACCATGCAAGGCCCTGGGTTTGCTTTTAAATTATCTTATCTGGAAGTTGGAAATGTAGGAAGTACTGAACGTGAGCTTGTGGTATCAGGGAAAGGGGAGCTTGTGATGAGTTCCCTCTGTCAAGGGTTACCTAAAGGTCCGTGTGAATGACAAGTAGCCCTTATCTCTGGGTGTTTGGATGGGCTGAGCTGGGCTGATGGACAAGGTCCTTCCATAACTTCAGTCTCGTTGCACCTGCTGACTTACAGGGGCTTTTGCCTCCTAACTGTAAGAAAGGGAAGATGTTTGGACAGGCAAGAAGGAGTGAAGAGAAAGTAGACCAAAATGGAGCTTGGGTCAGTATGGAGAAAGCTTTTCTCCTGGCCCCTTGTATCAGGTTTGAGCACCTGTGGATAGGGGCATAAAAACCAACAAGAGTGGCTCATGAGAAGCTTGAGGACACTCTGGACACAAAGAGCTGCTTCAGGGCCCAGGAAACGGAGTGGGACACAGCTGTTGGAGAAGGCCATTCTCAGCAGAACAAAGTACAGCTCGGGCCCCTCAAGGAAGGGAAATTCCCAAAACCATTTGCATCCTTAACTCTATCTGCTTCCCATGGAATCCAATCTGAGACTTGTACACATTGGTCTTTTCAGATTCTTGATCCACTCAGAATTAGAATCATTGCAAAAGATCTGAAAAAAGTTTCTATCTCATCCTTGAACACAAATAGAAAGGTTTCATATCACTGGAGTAAGCCTAGGATCATAAGGTTTGGGAAGTTTGACTCTCCATTTCCTTCAATCATTTTGTGTGGTATTTGTATTCTGTTTTGTTAAGGTTACCATGGGGATGAGGGAGGTGGCACTAGGTTAGCATGAGGCTTGGCCATGCTGTCAGAGGTCATGGACCATCCTAAGTCTTACTTGGTGATAATACCTCAGGGGGCCTCTTCCCTCCACAGCTAACCACACATCTGAAAAGATGCTTTCAAGGGCCTCTGATATTCTTTCCAGGGCCTCTCAACACTTGAAGATGCTCATTTCCTCAGAGTGGTGGTTTCTACATTTATTCTAAAGACAAAGTTATGAGAACCCTATATGTATAAAAGAGGTAAAAGTTGCACATGTGATTACATAAGGGGACACGGCGCTCAGAGTCCCATTGAACCAAGTTAGAAACCATGTGGTAACACTAAATGGTATTTTTGAAAGTGGCCCAATAAGTCCCCTTGGGATTGCTGTCCACGCTGATGTCCATTTTGGTGGAATGATAGGTAATTGCAGGGGGCTCTTCAGCTCTGCTCGGGGAAGTGGTGCCTCTGGGCCCAGCTGAAGCACCATAGGAAACTGCCAGCAGGGACCCGCAGATCTAGTCTGGTGCTCATGATGGCAGGAATGGTTGGTTTGGTGGCTACAAAACTCAGGGTCTGCCACAGAGGTTGTACACGTTGCCCCTTTTATGCCTTTCAGGAGACTAGTTCTGTGCCTCTCAGGAAACTAGTTCTGTGCCTCTCAGGAGACTAGGGCTGGGGAGTGTGCATCACAGATTTAGCTAGTGTGACATGCTGTTCTCCTGCGTTCTATTGTTCCTTGTGTGGGGAGATCCCTCAAGGACATTCTAGGAAAGATGTGGCTGAACCAAGGCACAACACAGTGTCCCTCCCTGTGTTTGCTACCTTGATAGCAGCAAAGTACCCAACTTCACCTATGACATTTACATGGGCAAAGGCATGAATGATACATTTATTCTGATAACCTGAAGCGCTTCTTTATATGTTTCAGCTCTGTATAGTTATCAGAACTATTTGCTTTATTTCCAAATAGGTTTGAAGACATCTCCCCATCCTCTCCTGGGCAATGCCCTTTATCAAAATTGCCAGCAAAAAGAAGCCCAGGGGAAATGCTGATTACACTTACATAACAATACCTGAAAGTATTATCATTGACAAAGTGTGAAAATAGATTATGAAAAAAAAAGTTTGAGGTTTGTTTCTTTTCTTATAAACTTAAATTTACATTAATTTTGTTATTCACTCTTACTGATCCTGTAGTGCTGACTCTAACAGTCACTAAATACTTTATTAGCATCTAAAAATTTTTCTGTAAGTCTAAAAGAAACCTTACCCAGTTAACCATTTTTTTTCTGAAGTCCATTAAGTGAAAGTGAGCTATTGTAATAATTTTTTCTATAAGAACAAGGGTAGTAATTCAAATAGCATTAATGGGTCTGAAGACATTTAAGATGGTAGCTATTAAAGTGTAATATCCATGTCACATATGCATTGAATATGCAAAAGTTATAAGGTAGGCTAGGTGCGGTGGCTCAGATCTGTAACCCCAACACTTTGGGAGGCTGGGCAGATCACTTGAGCCCAGGAGCTTGAGACCAGCCTAGTAAGCATGGCAAAACCCCATCTGCACATAGAATACAAAACCTAGCCAGGTGTGGTGGTGCATGCCTGTAGTCCCCACTACTTGGAAGACTCAGTACGAGGGTCACTTGAGCGTGGGAGGTGGAGGCTGCAATGAGCCGAAATCATGCCACCACACTCCAGTCTAGGTAACAGAGCAAGACCCTGTTAAAAAAAAAAGAAAGAAAGAAAGAAAAAGTATTCAGTAGTCTCCATACTGCTGAACTGTCATTGACAACCCATGGGAATAACTCAGAATGGGCAGCCTAATCCAGTGCTAAAGTCAGAAACTGCCCATCATGATCACCCTTTACTTCAACCAAGCACACTTTTTCCTTCCCATCATTCTTTTGCCTGAAAAGAGGTCTTCAAGTAGCCATATACAGTCTTGCATCTGACTTTAGCTTTGATATGAGTGTTAGGAAACACCAATGTTTATATCTGTTCCAGAATTTGTTGGTATTCTCCATGTTTATAAGCTTGTTGTCACAGAGATTAAAATTTAGTTGGGGGAAATAAACACTCTCCTGTCAGACTTTAAAGGACACAGACATACTCTATATAAAAGCCCAAACATGATGTAAAAGAATACTACAGGAAGCATGGACAGGCCAGTCAATGTGGCAGTTGTCAGGGAGGAAACAGTGGGTATTAGTATTTGGCCACAAGTAATCACCCCTCTCCTCTCCTTGAGAATTACTCCGTCACACTCTCCAGCCATGTAGCTCTGAGCTGCCTGCCAATTATAGCAATCATTCACATAAAAAATAATACACATAGCTACTGAAGATTTGAGTACCGAGATAAAGCACTCGGTGTGTATTTAATAGGCAGGAAGGAACCCGTTTTTTTTTTAAAAAAAATATATATATATATATAATTATATGCATCCTGTAGATTTTTATCTATATATATATCTATATATATATTCTTATATATATATATAATATATATATCATTATATGCATCCTGTAGATTCTTAAAATACTGACATATTAAGGATAGTGTTTTAAAAAGATTTGGGTATCAGAATAATTCATGCTTTTCACTGGGTGGGCTTAAAAGCAGATTTGACCCCCCCACCAATAAATGACCTGTGGGAAAATATCAAAAGATCTAACACAGGTATAATTGGAGTCCCAAAAAAAGGTAAGATGGAGACAGAGCACAAAATATTCAAATAATAGTCTAAATTTTCCAAATTTGATGAGAAATGTGGATTTCCACATTAAAGAAGTTTAGTCAGTCCTAAGCAGGATAAATACAAATAAACCACACCTTAGCACACCACACTCAGCTGCTAAAAATCCAAGTTAAAGAGAAATCTTGAAAGCAGCTAGACAAAGAAATCTTACATGTAGGAGAACAAAATTAGGAATTGTTGTTGGCTTGTCATCAGAAACAGCGTAAGCAAAAAGTCAAGTGTAATGATATCTTTAAAGTGTTGGGGTTGAAGGTAGCAGGGAAACCCAGTCAACCCAGAATTCTATATACAACCAAAATATCTTCCAAGAATGAAGGCAAAATAAAGACATTTTCAGATAAACAAAACCTAAGAAAATTGCCAGTAGACCTATTCTACAAGAAATGCTAAAAATTCTTCACACTGATATGCAAACTTGGATTTTCAAGAATGAAGAGAACCGAAAATAGAAAATATATGGGCAAACAAAGTATATTTTTCTTAATTTAAAAATATGACTTTTAAAGCAACAATTATTACACTGAATTGTGGGGCTTATATGTGGATAATATCATATATACACACAGCTATTGTATAAAGTATGAGGTAGGTATGGAAGTAGATGACTACAAAGTACAGTTTAGGTGAAACAGTATAATATAAACTCAAAGTAAACTGAAAAGGATATTGTAATCCCTAGAACAACCACTAAAAGAAAAAGCCAGCTAAATTAAAATGGACTTTTTTTTTTTTTTTTTTTTTGGAGGTGGAGTCTCGCTCTGTCGCCCAGACTGGAGTACAGTGGCACCATCTCGGCTCACTGCAACCTCCTCCTCCTGGGTTCAAGTGATTCTCCTGCCTCAGGCTCCCAAGTTGCCCAGCTAATTTTTGTGTGTATATGTGTGTGTGTGTTTTTTTAATGATCTTGGCTCACTGCAACCTCTGCCTCCTGGGTTCAAGCAATTCTCCTGCCTCAGCCTCCTGAGTAGCTAAAACTGCACATCCTGCCACCACGCCCAGCTAATTTTTTGTATTTCTAGTAGAGATGGAGTTTCACTATGTTGGCGAGGCTGGTCTTGAACTCCTGACCTCAGATGATCCGCCCACTTTGGCCTCCCAAAGCGCTGGAATTACAGGTGTGAGACACCGTGCCCAGCCTAAAATGGAGTTTTAAAGAATAAACACAAAAGATAGGAAGGAAAATCAGAGGAACAAAACATAAATAAGAAAAACAGAATACAAATGGCAAAATGGTAGGCCTAAACCTAACCATATGAATAATTAAATTAAATGTAAATGGACTAAACGCTCCAGTTAAAGGCAGAGATTGTCAGACTGGTTAAGAAAAGCAAAACATATCTACATGCCATCTACAAGAGACAATGTTTTAAGTATAAAGATATAGATAGGTTTAAAGTAAATCTATAGAAGAACATATACCATGCAAATAGGAAGCCTAAGAAAACTAGAGTGACTACATTAAGACTGGATAAAGGTACTCCAAAAAGATCTGCCATCAATAAAGAAGAACATTTTAGAATTATAGAAGGGTCAGTTCCTCAGGAAGACAAAGCAATGATAGATACGTATAAGCCAAATAACAGAACTTACAAGTACAAGAAGCAAACATGGATAGAAGTATAAGAAAGAAAAACAAATACATAATCATAGTTGGATTTTTTTTAATGCTCCTCGCTCAGTTATTGATAGAAAACCAGATTTAAAACTTAAACAGGATTGAGATTTGAAAAATACTTTTGGCCAAGTTGACTTAAATGCCATTTATAGAACACTTCATCAACAAACTTCAGAACATATATGATACATTCATCAAGACAGATCATGTTCTGGGCTATAAATTGAGTCTCAATAAACCCGTAAGTTTGAAATCATACAGTGTATGGTCTCTGTCCACAATGGAATCAAAGATCAATAAGAGCTCTAGAAAAAAAAAATCTGGAAATTAAACCATACACCTCTAACAAGACAAAGGGGAAATCAAAGGAAATTAGAAAATATTTAGAACTGATCTATAACTAAAATAAAACACTAAAATGCATGGAATGCAGCTAAACCAGGGCTTAAATGCTCAGAGGAAAATTATAGCCATAAGTGTTTATTTTAGAAAAGAATGTATTAAATCAGGGATCTGAGGTTCCATGTATTAGCTCCAACAAGAAGTAAAGTAAACCCAAAGCAAGTAGAATATACGTAAGAATTGATAAGATAGAGAAAAAAGAAAATTAAGGTCAAAAATTTGTTCTAACAAAAGATCAACAAAACTGATCAACTCCTGGCTATACTAATCAAGAAAATAAATACAAATTACCAATATCAGGAGTAAAAAATGTTAAGATAATAAGTGAATATTATGAATAACTGAACAACAGTAAATGAAACAATTTAGATAAGATGGACAAGTTCCATGAATTATACAACTTATTAAACAAATAAGAAGTCTAGAAATAAGAATGCTTACACCTATTAAAGAAATTGACTGTTCTTAAAATCCTTCCCACAAACAAGACTCCAAACCCAGATGGTTTTACTAATATATTCAAGAAAAAATTTACAGTAGTCTTATATAAACTTTCAGAAAATAGTTCAAGGCCAGCACTTCCCTAATACCAACACCAGACAGAGATGATACAAGAATGCTACAGAACAATATTGTTCATGAACATACATACAAAAATTCTTAGAAAAATATTAATAACACAATACATTGTGAACAAGTGGGGCTTGTGCCTAGAATGTAAAGTTGGTTTAAGGTCTGAAAAAAATAAATATAATTTCCTTATTAACAATATGGCAGGGGGAGGGAAATCACAGGATTCTTTCAATAGATGCAGAAAAAAACCTTTGACAAAATTCAACACCTATTCATGATAAAACTCTCAGCATGCTAGGAATAGAGAAATTCCTCCATCTGATGAAAGGTATCAACAGAACACCTATAGGTAATATCATATTTAATGATGAAATGCCGAAGGCTTTTCCCTTACAGTCAGTAGCAAAGCAAGGATATCTACTGTCACAACTTCTATTAACAGGGTATACTAGAAATTGCCACCGCAACATGATTGTTTATAGAGAAAATTTTAAATAATCTATAAGTCAATTACCACAACTAATAAACGTAGTAAGGTCACAGGATACATGGTAAACATTTAAAAACCAATTATAGGCTGGGCGCAGTGGCTCACGACTGTAATCCCAGCACTTTGGGAGGCCGAGGCGGGCGGATCACGAGGTCAGGAGATCGAGACCACAGTGAAACCCCATCTCTACTAAAAATATAAAAAATTAGCCGGGCGTCGTGGCGGGCGCCTGTAGTCCCAGCTACTCGGGAGGCTGAAGCAGGAGAATGGCGTGAACGCGGGAGGCGGAGCTTGCAGTGAGCCGAGATCACGCCACTGCACTCCAGCCTGGGTGACAGAGCGAGACGCCGTCTCAAAAATAAAGATGAAAATAATAAAATAAGAAAATAATAAAATAAAAAATAAAAGAACATCAATTATAGTTCTATATGCTAGTTGAAAAATAGAAATTTTAAAAGCCATACAACTAACGATAGCTTTCCAGCCTCCCCAGCAATGGACATGGACTATAGCTCTGGTCAATGGAATGTGAATAGAAGTGATTTGTACCCCTCTCAGCATGCCTCAGAAAATCCTCTCAGATGCAATCCTCAATTTCTGCTTCCTGATCATTATAGGAAACCTTGGTTCGAAGATGGCACAGCCACGAGATAGAAGTGCTCTGGGGACCCAGGTGCGCCTATCAGGAGTGACTGGGTTTTTTGTTTTAAAAGAAACAGCGTTGGCCGGGCGCGCTGGCTCACGCCTGTAATCCCAGCACTTTGGGAGGCCAAGGCAGGAGATCACCTGAGGTCGGGAGTTAGAGACCAGCCTGACCAACACAGAGAAACCCCGTCTCTCCTAAAAGTGCAGGATTGGCCAGGCATGGTGGCGCATGCTTGAGGTCCCAGCTACTCGGGAGGCTGAGGCAGGAGAATCACTTGAACCCAGGAGACAGAGGTTGCAGTGAGCCGAGATCACGCCATTGCACTCCAGCCTGGGCAACAAGACCAAAACTCTGTCTCAAAAGGAAAGAAAAAAGAAAGAAAAGAAAGAAAAAGAAAAGAAAAAAAAAAACAGGGTCTCGCTCTGTTGCCCAGGCTGAAGCGGCACAATCACTGCTCACTGCAGCCTCAACCTCCTGGGCTCTAGTGATACTCCTGCCTCAGCCTCCCAAGTAGCTGGGACTACCAGTGTGCACCACCATGCCCAGCTTTTTTTTCCCAATTTTTTTTGTAGAGATAGGATTTCATTATGTTGCCCAGACTGGTCTCCAACTCTGGGGTCAAGCAATCCCCTCTGCCTCAGCCTCCCAGAGCACTGGGATTACATGTATGAACTATTGCATCCAGCCAGAAATGACTGTTTGATACTCCTATTAGTAAACGCATCGTGTTTGATCCATTAGCTAACATTACCTTAATTGATACAATGACCATCACTAGTGGATCAGATAAGGGAAATTCGGATGAATACTAGAACACCATCATGCAGTTAAATGCCATGAATAGGATGCATTCTAGTTGTACACACATCTTAAGCACTGAGTGGAAAGAAAGAATGAGATCAATAAGGTGAAACTTGGAATTGATTGAAGGGCCATAACAGAAAATAACATAGAACTATTTATGTAAATTGGAATACATTCCACTGTACATTGAAGAAATCATACATATCCAAAGACATATTATTAAATGCATTAGAATAGCTGGGGTGGAATGGGAAGGAATTTTAGGGACAAGGGGGGAACATGTAGCCCAAATGATACTTAATCCAGCAACTGAAAAGAGACAACAGGTTGAAAGATGAGGAGTCTGAAAGTAGGTGCTGTAAGTGTGACTAGCATAGAGAGACAATGGCAAAGATTCTAGACATTGTTTAATGGGAAGTCCAGTGGCAGTTTGTTTCACAGAAATAGCAAATAAAAGTGTATTTAAGGAAAGCACTTTGATACTTATTTTAGCACTAGCAAAATTGGATGGCATATATTTTCTGATAGATGCAAAAATATCATAAGTCTTAATAGTGTTTATGTATTTCAAAGGAAAGATTGTTAGAAACAGCAATCTGATAATGCAGGTGTTCTTAATGGGAGCCTCAAAACAGAACATACAAATTAGTAAGAATCGAGACTATTTTCCATTTAACTAAAAAATCTTTGCTATGGATCTGTTAAAGAAATTGCAAAGATCCCTGAACATACATCATATGCAAGGATTCATACATGGCCCTTAATTCTCTTCTGAAACAGCTTAGGACTGTAGGACATTTTCATCAAGCACATTTGAGAAGGAAGAGGATCCTACTGCTTAATAATTTTAAGTTTTAGATTCCTATGTAAGAGAAGAGGCACAGTTCCAGGTTAGCCATTTAGTAAGTGAATTATATATGATTTTAGATGAAGCTCTTTAGACAAGAGACTCGTCTGAGTGTCTAACTGCTGGAAAGGGTGCAATAAAAATACATTTACAGCCCTACAGAATAGCAGCAGCCATTAAAGTTGTACTACTGATTAAAGAAAAACTCCTAATTGAATAAGATTACTTACTTTGGTCTCATTGTAGTACTAAAATACGGCTTCAAAAAGGCCAGCTCCTAATGATACAAAATATATCTTTTGACTGCCTACATTTGGCAAAGAGGTATACATTTGACAAGGTGTCTGAAAGTATTGATAACATCAAAGAATACCCAAGCAGGATTTCATTTACCAGGACAAAGTAGATGATGGGGGAAATGTAAAGGATCATAATGTTCTTGAGTCATTAATGACCTCAGCAGCAAAATGTTTCAACACATGTTTGTGGACTTTGCACTACTGTATGTTTCAAGATTTCAAGGCATTAGAATCAGGACCATAAGGAGAACTCCGTAAAGACTTTAAGATGAAAGCCCTTATCACTGCAGAACTGTTACGACATGCTGAGAATACAGTCATCATGCCAGTTGCAGACACTCTGCAGATGGAAATGCAGAATTACTCCAGGGGACAGGCAGGTAGGATGCATTATTTAAGAGATGCACTATTTAGCCAAATATGAAACATTCGGTTTAAAGTGTTCTGGGGAAAGGTGGGGATGTGTGGGAGGGAAAGGTGGGGATGTGTGGGAGGGATAGGTTAGGGGAGGTTCCTACCTCATTCCTAGAACTCTTCTTTCAAACTCAGGCAAAAAAATTTTTTAACACCCCAGAACAAAACAGGTGCATTCCTTGGAGGTTAGCATCCTAGTAGGAAATAGCCTTTGACACACCGCCATCTAGTGGCAGCAGAGGAGAACTCAAAGCTCTTTCCCCGCCCCAGCTTCAAACTCATTGGAGAGGAAGGAGTAGTTTATGCAGTCTGGAACTGCTTTTGCAGTCTACACCCTCTCTGAAGAGCAGAACGCCCACTGGACTTTAATAATGGCAGTGCCTTCTGCTTTCATTTGATTGAATTCTGATACCTTTCATCATCGTGGGTGAGGATAATACCATCTATCCCTAAGGTTATTGTGAAGATAAAAGTGACTCACACTGGCAGCACTAACCACCATGCCTGGTGTAGAGCGAGCACTCAGATCTACACCAACCAGTGTTAGAACCAATGACATTCCTACATTTAAAAACTCACTCGCCACTCCTTAGAGTTAAGCCAGTCCATCTAGGCCTGTCAGGCTGCCCGACCTCAGTGACCCACAAAGGTAGGTGGCCAAAGGCAGTGGCAGGGGCAGGGGCAGTGGCATTTCCACTGAGCAAGAGCAAAAAGTCTATTAAGTAGAAGACTCCCATTCTTTCCCTTATTTTCAGGACCATTATTCTTTCCATGACCTCCCATCAGAATTGGTTTTTTAACTTTTTTTTTTTTTTGGTTTCACATAACACCTTTGGGAATCTGGTAAAACATATGAGCTCCATAGAAAAGTGCACATGAGCTGGGTGCAGTGGCTCACGCCAGTAATCCCAGCACTTTGGGAGGCCAAGGTGGGCAGATCGCTTGAGCCCAGTAGTTCAAGACCAGCCTAGGCAATGTGGCGAAACCCTGTCTCTACAAAAAAATTACAAAAATTAGACAGGCCTGGTGATGCATGCCTGTAGTCTTGGGAAGGTGGGTGGATCACATGAGCCCAAGAGGTTGAGGCTGCAGTGAGCCATAATCACACCACTGCACTCTAGCCTGGGCAATAGAGTGAGACCCCGTCTCAAACAAGTGTGCTCATGAAATCTTATATTTGATCTTGGGTGCTCATTAACCCCTAAAGATTATTCCTATGAACAGAAGATTAATACTGCCTCATATTGACACTGCAGGTCATCTGGAAACAGGGGCATAGGGATTTTCCCTCCAGCTCCTTTTTCAGCCCCTTCCTTCCAGCACTGGGGGAAGTGACGTGTGAACACATGTCCTATACATGTCAACATGCCTCCTCATATACATGTTCTCATCTTTGCCCTAGGGGAGATGGGCTTGCCACTACTTTCATTCAAAGTAATTCAGCATGTCAAGAACAGACACAAAGAAAAGCATTTCATGCCACAAAGAGCAATTTCCAAAGATCAGAGAAGGGAAATCCAAATACAGGCCTCCCACTTCCCCCACCGCCAGCCCGCCTGCTGCCCACACCCCCATGCCTGCCGCACCCCTCCCCCCTTACCCCTCCCCCCCACCCCGCACCCACCGCCATATGAAAGTCCCGGATTCCTAGTAAGGAAAACCAGTGTCCTTGAATTTTAATAAAGTGAGTTCACATCTCACTTCCAAACTGGCCAGCTTGGTCAAAACCATTTGTTCATCTTGCTGCATGCACAGCTGATCACAATTTGCAGAGAAGAGGGCATTGCTCACTGAGGAAAGGCTGATAGAAGCCTTTCAGGTAGTTCAAGCTTGACTGTCTCCCTTCTCCAAATGGGAGAAGGTACATCAGGGCTGCCCCTGGGCAGTATATAGCTACAAGCAGAAGATGACAGGCATGTAAAATACATTGACAACAAAAGACTACAGACATCTGACAGGCAACTCAGGATTTTAAACAACCACTACCACCACCACAACACAGTTGTCCAGGGTGGCCAGCAGATTTGGTTACCCTTATCTTCATAAAAAGTCACACTTTCTACTAAAGAAGTGCCTAAGTTAGGGGGTGACCTAAGCTATTGCTCACTGGAAACCACAAGGCTTTCGTTACTCCATCACCAGTCACTCTCGAACCATGGAAGCTGTTTGTTGGATTGCAGTATTCCTTCGGCAGTCTTGGACGTTGTACATGGTTCACTGTGATTTTAAGGATGTCAGTTAACATAGCTTTTTTATATAGTTCAATAACTTCAAAGAGACATTATCTGTTCTGGATGAGGGATATGCATAGTCAAGCATGCATACTTCCAAGGTCAAGTATATCACATACCCAGGTGGACAGTGGATGAAGCAGGAAGAAGAAAGCTGGCTTTAATAGAAGTATGTTGATTTTCCTTTTTCCTCCAAGAGGAGCTTAAATTTTATAATTTTGGTCTCAATTTCTCTAAATTCAGTTCAAGCCAAACAGTGCCTCTGTGGATGACCATGTGACCCTAAGCCTGGTCACCTCTAATTAGCTATAGTCTCCACTTTTCCCTTTGGTCTCCTACACAGAGCCGTCTTTCATATCTTTTTTCCTGCTTGCTTTATACTTTTCTGTTTCCTTCATTTGATCTTCCACCTCACCAATTTATTCTGCTTTGTCTGCTACTGTTTATCCTATATATACATATATATTCTTCATTTATATTCTTCTCATACTTGGTCTTTTGATTTCTTGTTTCATGCTGCCAACACCATTTCTCATTTCAAGTTTCTTGATCATCCCTGTAAGTCCTTGTTGTATCTGGTCCAATCCTTGTTTCAGAGGGTCTACTGTTCAGTTTGAGGCACTCTTCAAGTGTCTAGTTACTGAGCCTGTGAGCTATTCCTTGGGGCTCTGAGCTCCTCTGCCTGGTAATAGGACCTGAGAATGGCTGAAATCAGGCTCTCCTCTGTCTCAGTCCTGGTGAGCCTAAGGGGTGGGCAGGAGGTGAACTACAGGCTCCAGAGAACTGCCTTCCATCTCTCCACCAGGAAATTCCTACCTTTCAACTCTAGGATGCAGCCTTGGGATGAGCTATCGTAATGCCCTTATCCCTGGGGCTTGGGGGTGGAAGGGTAGACCCAGAACTGCCTGTGGGTAACTGGGCAGCCCCCTCCTTATTTCCTCAACTCCTCACAGCAGTAGGGCTTTTTTTTCCTATTTTGCTGCTACCTTGATGTTACCTGGCCCTCACTGGGAGCTGGGTTTTTGTTCTCCATTCCAGCAGGGAAGGAGCAGGCAGTGACTGTCTTAGCACAATATGGTGGAGAGGCATGAACAGAACCGAAGAGCTTCTCATAACCTCCCTCAGCCACCCTATACTTGCAGCTGGGGTTGCCTCTCACCAGAGGCTTCAATTGTTTAAGTTCCCAGATAACACTCCTCCTTCTTTCTTGTCTATGGTTGATTTTTCATGAGAGGCCAATAGCTCACATTGCTCATCTGGACTTGATAGGAATCACCTAGCTGATTCATAAGCCAAGCAGTCTTCCCACATTTGCTACTACTTAACTCCTATAGACTTTGCTCCAGGTAGATAAACATATCTGTTGAATGAAAGGCCTCCTCAAGAATTTAGAAGAAAGAGTTCTATTGTTTCCTAGATTAAAAGTCATTTTCACTGTCTTTAGAATAATGAGACCCTTGCTATCTCACTGTGGCCCTGGGGTTGTTTTCCTAGGATTGCAGAATTGAGGAACCAAGAAAGACGGGACCAGATACAAGTATGCTTATTGTAATCCATATCTTAGTCTCGTCATATAGTGGAAGGCGAGGGCCATGGTGGTCAACAGTATACAGAAAATATCCACACGTGTTTTATTTGCTGAAGAGGTGATTCATATTTGTAAGAGCATTGAAAAGATCCAAAATCCCCAAAGATGAAACAATCTGATGGTATGAAATAAAATAAAATTTCAGTCATTGACAGATGCCTAAATACATTTTTTTTTTTTTTTTTTTTTTTTTGGAGACGGAGTTTCGCTCTTGTCACCCAGGCTGGAGTGCAGTGGCATGAACTCGGCTCACTGCAACCTCCGCCTCCCAGGTTCAAGCAATTCTCTTGCCTCAACCTCCTGAGTAGCTGGGATTACAGGTGCCCACCACCATGCAAGGCTAATTTTTGTATTTTTAGTAGAGACGGAGTTTCACCATGTTGGCCAGGCTGGTCTCAAACTCCTGACCTCAGGTGATCCACCCACCTCGGCCTCCCAAAATGCTGGGATTACAAGCGTGAGCCACCATGCCCGGCCTACCTTTTAAATTCTCAAAATGTAGTCTCATGTTCTATAAATACTGATAATATCTAAGGGAATCATAGGCAAACTGCTGATAAAGTGACTACATTGCTGGCTAGCCATGAAATATAGCAGCCTGCCCACTGGACGGGAGAAAGGAACGTGACTTTGTATTCTCTGGCATTGGCTGCCAGATCTCACTGAGGGCATCCTCCAGGACACAGTAACTGCTGGTACGTGAGCACTTCCACTCAGCAAGTGTCTTTATCCTGGAGTTTTCCTGTGGAACCAAAGAAGTGGTGTGGGTGCCACTGGCAGAAGAGAGGAATGAGGGGGAAAGAGAACAAAGGAAGAGGTGAATATGCAACCTATTTCTGGGGTATGCTTGGTTACAAATCCATCTTTCATCAGGCTTTCAGCATCTTAGGGGTGAGATGGTCTTGATTTCATAGCTCCAGGCTTTCCCACAAAATATGTGTTCAGTAAATGAGCTAACCAGTGCATAACAAATTGAGCTAACCAGTGTATCAGTAACTTACCAGTTCACTACAAACCCTAGTAGCCTCTACTCCACAGATGGGCAATTCTAGTTTTGCCAAGCCTCAAAGTTCAGTCAACTTAGTCTTGACCTAAATGGAATATACAGGCCCTGCAACTCTATTTCAAGATTGACATAACCACAGCTAAGAATTTTAAGTCCACTCTTTGGTGGACAGATCTCCAATAAACTCAACCTTAAAACCAGAGACCCTAACATTGTACCTTTTAAGTAAAAGGAGATGAAGGTAAAAATTGGCTTCTATTTTATGTGCTGTAGTAGTAATCCAACGTCTTCCCGTAATTAGTTTTAGAAATATAGTGACTATGTATATACATATATACATATATATAGAAAATATATATATATTTATGTATATATACATAAATATATATATACACATATATAAAATATATATATAACATTACTTAGGAAAACATTGTTCTAGAGGAATGCAATGAAAAGAATTTGAGTCTGAATGATTCAAATCTCTATGACCCTTAATTGAGAACACATTTCAGACAGGGTTATAACAATTAAATAAACTGTATCTAACATATTACTGGCACAGAATAGGTAGTAAGCAAAGAGTTCCCCTCCATAACCTGCCTCTGATAGTCTTACTCTAACTACTCAGAATGGCCTTTTGAATAGCTACAGCCATCTAGAAAAAGATACCAAGGAATCTATCCAATAAAAAAGGAAGTGTGGGAACCCCTGTCATTACTAGTTCCATATTACAGAAAATTGGATGGAGAAAAACTGTACAGCTCACACATAATGCTTCATTGTCTTCAGAATGCATAATTCATAAGGTTATAATTAAGAGATGGAGGGAGAGTGAATTTCCCCATGGAGGTGCCACTCAATGCTCTAACTTTAAGTGTGCCAACTGGCTCTTGGGGACCAATGCCAATAACATGGTCAAATGCTTTCTGCCAAAAGCAACAATTTAATCAACATGGAAGGACAGACCAACCTGGGCACTTCCGCCAACACAGTCTCTGGGATTGCACAGGAGTCTTGTAGGGTTTTCTGAACCTGTTCCAGGTGGAGACAAGAGAGATAGATGGAGCCACAGCTGGAGAATGGCCAGAAGGAAATGACTACTTCTGAAAATGGAAGGACTGGAAAAATAAACTGGCAACTTGGGCCCCTGCTAGCTCTATCTGTGCATGAAGCAACTGATTGTTCAAGAACACAAGAGAACCTACACTAAGTATTGGAAATACCAAAAAGGATCACTGTTCCCAGGGTCCAGGCTAGCAACCACCTGAAGGAAGATGTGAAGTAGACACACTGACCCATTTGGTGAACTCACCACAGCTGTCTCTGCCATAGGAAAGTGGATTAGATGGGACAAGCAATATGATTAATATCAGTCCAGTCTCCCATACTGCCCTACCATTAACTGGTTATGGAAAATTTCAATATCTCAGTTTTAACCATATAGTCTATAAGGGGAAAGTGTTACTCTTACCATTTTGTGGGGGTAAGAGTGTGGGGGGTAAGTACTCTTACCATTTGAAGAGTGGAAGGGTAGACCAAATTACTAAGCTCCTTTCAGTTCAATTTCTCTCTAGCATCTCAGCCACCTGGCTGGTAAAGACCTTCAAATGCCAGAGAATCCACATCTTATTTCTAACCAACAGTTTTCAAGTACCTACTTCCCACTAGGCATTGAGTTAATTCAGTGCAAGTCACAAGAACACGTGACCTGTTCTTTACCATCAATGTTTGGCCATCTGATAGAAGAGTCACAGTGAGGAAATGAACTATAGCTCAGAAACTGAAAAATAATTCTCCTTATCAAAAGCCAAACTCAGCATTAAAGACTTTTGATCTACATCCCAAGCAGACATGGGAAAATCAAGTTCTCTGGCTGTTCATGCTCACCCGCTCTTCCCTAGGTTGGGTGCACCCTCATAAGCAAACCCATTACTGAGGAGGAAGCACTAGGACATTTGCAGGTCAAAATCAATGAGGTTCCCTCCCTGGACATTTTCCTCAGGGCAGCATTGAGTTCTCATGGAAGGGAATAAGAAACAACCCGTGAGGTCTTGATGTGTAGACAGAACTGCTAGGTAGACTTGCACTATGCACAGTGACGTTTTGTTCTTGGTGCTTTGGCAGGCTGCATTGATGACTTAAGCTGGGTAGTCAATGAGGGAAGTATTCCAGGCTAATAAGAAGTAGCTTGTAAAAAGGGCTAACAAACCAGAACAGGCACCTGAGGCAGCATTATCCTTTGTTCAGCACTGCTCGCACTTGACGAACTCAGACCTGGCTTGTGCCAGGTAAATTATAGCCACAAAAAAGAACTGAGACAACACCTGAACTGAGTTAAAAACAGAAACCCAGGAACTTGTTATCAACTAAAATAAGATCTATCTGGCCTCTTCATAGCTACAGCCAACATTTAAATAACTGGGTAGTGTTGCCATAATGATTCAATTATTACCATTTTAGACTGGCCTGTCCTTTGAAGGGGCAACAAGGCAGTTCCTGGGAGCCCCACGTGGTCCTGCACTTTATTCCTTTTTTTCTGATCATCACAGTTCAAATTTCCATATCTAACCAAAGCCTGAAAGTTCCATGAAATATGCCAATAGCCCAGCCTCCTTTCTATTGCCCTTATCTTGGGCAGGCTACATGGGTTAAATTGCCCGAGGCCTTACACCCTTCTAGGAATAGCCCTATTGTTAGATGCAGGAGTTTCTCTACTTAGGAATTTAAAACAAAACTAAAGTTCAACCTATCAGTAACTTTAGAAAAGCTTGAAGCTAAAATTGAAAAGAATTGCTTGAAACCAAAATGGAATTCACTGAGATTCTAAAGAATCTCCACTTTAGAATTACAGGCCCCTAAAGTGTGTTCCTCAGACACCCCACCAAAACAACAGCTGACTCAGTCCTGTTATCACTGCTCCTAGCTGCATAGAAAGCCATGGCTCTTCAGAGCAAAGGTTGGATAGATGAAGTGGTAGCCTGGAGACCTTACCTTCCAGAGAGCGGACTAAATGTACAGAGGACTTTACCTCTGTCAATACAGGGAGACACAAAGCTGACCTTGGTTCTCCTCCTCTCCTGGAGACTTGGCTCTTCCTATAGACCCGTTTGCTCACCAGGGGCTCAAATTCCAGAGGTCAGAAAGCTCTCATCACAGTTACCCAAGAAGCAGGTTTCACAAAGGACTCTAGACACTAACTGACTCCCACTCTGTCTGCGAGGGCAGAGGTTACTGGCCTAGAGATTTTATGGCCTGTGCCTGGGCCTCCTGCTCAGGTGAAAACTGTGATTCCACTCAGCTGCCTTATATGAGCAAGGCTTCAATCAACACTTCCTATGCCTACAAAGAGTGTGCTAGGTAGGTTCTTCAAAAAACTTGGGGTGGCTATGTTTTTCTGGAAGTACAGGGTCATTCCCCAGAGTCTGATGTGTCATTGGGAGAAGTTACTGCCCAAACAGCATTTGGAAGCATGGGTGTCAGACCAGGGCCACAACTACGCCCAATGTCATGCTCAGGGTTAGGTTCCAGCCCATGCTGAGGTCCAAGGGGAGTGGGTGGATGGGCAGATAACTGAAAGAACACTCAGGGGGCCATAGGCAGGTGAATATGGTTTTATTCAGCAGCTCTCTCATCAGCAGCTCTCTCACACTAGCTCTTTACACTGTTTGCCTTTATCTCGACTGTCTGCTCCGGCTCCGTGGCTCCTCTCAGCAGCTGGCTCCCACACACAGCTGCACAGCCAGCCTGCAAGGCCAGCTCTACGGTTAGCAACTTAACTCCTTCCATTTGGGCACAAGCCAAGCCGTATCCTGGCTCCCCTGTGTCCATCTCCCAGACGTTCATTCTCCCTTACAGTGGTCAGTAGCTTTACTCTCTGGGCACCAGCACCTGCACAAGAGCCATGTTGAGCCATGCCCAGGAACCACGTTGATCCCAGCCCAAAAGCCATGTTGAGCTCTTGGGCTGATGCTGATGTACAGCATCAGCAGGGCAGTTATACCTTTTCCAAACAATAGTGGCTCCGAGTCAACTATGAACTTACACAACAGGTTATATAACAAGTGGAGTATGCACTTGCACCCTAAACTTGCTGAGTCACTCTGGCCTGGATGTCTGCCTTGGCCTATTCCTTGACCAAAGTACATCCATGTACCTTACAATGGGTTAAGTAGGTGGCTGTCATTATACATGGGTCACCCCTGGGAGCTTAGTAAGGTGCAAGTTCCTGGGCCCCATCCCAAGAGATTCTGGGTCAGTGGTCTGTGAATCTACATTTGTATCAAGCACACAGCTGATAACAACATAAATGCTCCATGACCTACACACCAGATGGAGCATCATGCAAATCCTTAGTCAGTAGCCCAAGTCCTGTGTATCCTAGGTGGGTCTTGCATTTCCAAGGGTATTTCTTCCATGACTCAATAAAACAGGCTGTCTGCTATATGATTTATGTGGGATACCACTCTACATTCAAATGAACTTCAAGCCTGTGTCTGTGCTATAAACAGTGGTCATTCCAGAACCTCTCCCTAGGACAGGGATTAGGGGTGCTGGAAGCAGAGACAGCTTAGGAGGAGGGGTGATGCTCTTTGTTGGGCAAAGGACCCTGACTTTATCATTGAAATGCAAGTAGCCACAAAGATGGATGAATTATACACTAGTTATGTGTCAATGCATTCACCTTGCCCACTTTCTTCTAGGCCCACTGAAGACAAGAACTGTGTGTTATTCACCTGAGTGTCCCCAGCAAGGACTCCACACAAAAGGTGCTCAATAACTAGTTACTAAAATCAATTGCTGCAACTGCATGTCCCCTAAACATTGCCCTAACACTCATAGACACATGCAGTGTCTTGCTTATTAAAGGCAAATCACAAGTATTTATAGAATTCATTTGATACTAGGTTCTCCTAAGTCAGGGCTACCATACAAGGTTGCACAGAATGTGCACTGCAAAGAGATACCACATTGAAAAGGCTGTCTTCCACATTGCAGCCATCAAAGGCTTAAGTATAAAAGTGAAAACCACAAAGCTCTTAGACGAAAACAGAGATGTAAATCTTTATGACCTAGGATTAAGCAATGATTTCTTCGATATGCCACTGAAAGCACAAGAAACAAAAGAAAAAATAAAATCGGGCTTACTCAATATTTAAAAACTTTTTTGCTTCCAAGGACACCATCAGAAAATGAAAAGACAACCCACAGAATGAAAGAAAATTTGTGAAAATCATATATCTGATAAGAGACATATCTAGAATACGTTTTTAAAAAATCTTCTAGACCTCAATAGTAAGAAGACAAATAACCCAATTTTTTAAATGGGCAAACTGTCTGACTAGATATTTCTCCAAAGAAGATATGCAAATGTTCAATACACACAGGAAGATGACTAACACAGTTAGCCACTGGAGAAATGAAATTAAAACCACATGAGATTCCACTTCACACCCACTAGTATGGCTAGAATCAAAAAGACAGGTAAGCATTGGTGAGGATGTGGAAAAATTGGGACCCTCATACACTGCAGTACCGCTGCTCTGTAAAACAATCTGGTAACTCTCCAACAGGTTAAATATAGAGTTACATATAACCCATCAATCTCACTCCTAGGTATATATTCAAGAGAAATGAAAACATATGTCCACACAAAAACTTGTACACAAATGTTCATAGCAGCATTATTCATCACAGTCATAAAGTGGACACAACTCAAATGTCCATCAACTGATGAATGAACAAACAAAATGTAGGATATTCCAGAAACAGAATATTATTTGTCAATAAAAAAGAATACATGATTATTACATGTTACAACATGGATGAATCTTGAAAACATGGTAAGTGAAAGAAGCCAGACACCAAGACCACATACTGTGTGATTCCATTAATACGAAATCTCAGAATAGGCAAATCCATTGAGACAGAAGTAGGCTGGTAGTTGCCTAGAGCTGGGTGGTTGGAGGAAATGGGAAGTGATTGCTAATGAGTATGGGGTTTCTTTGGGGCATGATGAAATGTTCTGAAATTGATTATTGTGATGGTTGCACAACTTTGAATACATTAACAACCATTGAATTATACATTTCAAATGGGTTAATTGTATGGTATATAAATCATATCTCAATGAAGCTATTATTTGAAAAAAAACCATCGCAATAAAACTGACAAGAGAAGATCCAAGGGAACAAAGTTTTTCTATATTTTGAAATCTTTTTTGGCAGATTAGATTATAATTAAATCTATTCAATAAGGAATTCTTCCAAGTGCATTTCATACAAGCAAGGCCACTGTATTGTTGGGCAGGTACACTCAACAATCTACTCAGCAGTACGTAGCAGCCCTGCCCAAGGAGAACTCCAACTCAGACCGTGTGCTTTCCAGCCTGGGAAAATCATGCTGAGCTGCACCCTTGACCCTTCTTTGGGTCAACAATCAAACAATACTGCAAGGGTGCAGCTCAGCTCTATTAATAGAATAGAATTTGTATTCTTTATTTCTACTAATCTTCCCCCACTTCAAATGGCTCAAGTCACCTAAATTCTCTAAACAATTTTTTGACATGCATGGCACACAAAAGAAGGCCAGAGCCAGGAGCAGAATGGGTGGCCGTGGATCTGAAACCCCAACTCATCTCCCTGTTGGGTTTGAAGCATTTCTATTTACTTCCTGAGTGTGTACTGACCATCTGGGGACTCCATCTGTTCCCTCCCAGGTCCTGCAACCCTGGATTGTGATTCTTGCTAATAATTGATTGCCATGATTCCATTTCAACGGTATGATATTAAGTTTTATCTCAAGTGCTGGAGTACTCTTAATTATCTCCTAATGACCTAAAATAAAAAATACCTTAAATGCTAAAAGAATTGAAACCTGACTTACTGAACAGTTTGGTACACTATTATCTTGAGAATAAAATGAGACTAATACATGTGAAAAAACCTTGAATATTTATAGAGAACAAATAGTTTGATGGTGTTCCATGAAAGGGCTATATATGCAAAGCAACCCCCAAATGCTGAAGGAGCAGAGAAACCAAAGACGGGGAAAGGCAAATCCAGTTTGTTGGTATAGGGTGTCTAACTGGGGAACTTACAGACAAAAGCATGGTCTTCAGTGGCCACAAGACAGGTAGATCTCCACACCATTATTCCCCAGAACCAGGGCTTATATACCAAAGAGAAAGGGGTATGTGCTCTATAGAGACAACAAAAGGCAACCCTCCAGAACAGGCCAGAATGCTATGTGTGTCATAGCTTATGGTTTGTGCAATAACATCAACATTTCTTTGATCTAAAAGCAGGAGTACATGTTCTTACACTAGGGACACTAAGTAGAAATTAGGACACATTCATGGGACTAGGGCTAATCAGAAGTTAATATGGAGGATTCACATCTAAGATGGAGTCGCTTTTGTCTCTACAGATGGCTAAAAGTAATTAGGAAATTGTTAGTAAGTACTTTAAGCTGTGTGTTGTTAGGCTAATTACTTCACCTCTCTGCACCTCAGTTCATCCATTTGTAAAGTAGGAATAATGGAAGTGCCTTTTTTATGAAGTTGGCACGAGGATTAAAAGAATTAGTATATGTTAAGAGCTTTAGAACACTAGCTCATATTTAGCTATTATAGTGTTTGCTACTATTACTATTATGATTTTATAGCACATCCTAGATTTTACTTTGAACAAATTTTAGAGAGATCCACTCCAGTGTGTTGGACATCAGCTTATGGGTCTCCTCTTACCCTGATGAAAGTCATACTCTAATTTTTCTAAATAAATAATAATTGAACAGCATAATATAGTAGTTAAGAACCTGATTCTGGAGCTAGTCATCTAGATTTTAAACGTGGTTCAGTTATTACCCTATAATGTCTCTGAGCCTCAGTTTCACCATCTGTTAAGTGGGGATAATAGTAGTAGTGACCTTAGAGAGTTGTTGTGAAGATTAAGTGAGTTATTACACACAAAGTCTTAGAGCTTGGTACATGGTACACACTGCATAAGCATTTGCTAATATTATTAAGTTAGATTCAAAATATGAAAGTTATTGCTGGTTTTATTATCAGAATTCCTTATTCCTCTGGATTGGTGCAGAAGGGGGAAAAAAAGAGTTCAAATGGAAGGTGATAATCAACTACAAGCTAGACCCACCCTCTTATGCCAAGGTAGACTTCACCACTGGAGAAGAATCCTTAGGATACTTCCTAAGTTCAAAGCCCAGTATCCATTTCAGGTTAAATATTTAAACAAGTTAAGTACAAAGGAAAACAACCAACAGGTATTATTCAAAGTGGTTATATCTTTATGCAAATTCAGATTTCAGAAACACATAAATGATCCATGCACTCAAAGGACAAGAACATAATTTGTGCCCTCCCCAGTATGGCAATAAGCTTGTTAGGAATGTGTCGGGAAGACTATAGTTGATGACAGAACAATCAATCACACTTTTAGAACAGCTCACTGATTACTGTTTTTCCCATTAGTGCTTCCCAATAACGTATTCATACTGTGGTTAAGATGAGCATCACTAAGATGCAGTCCATAAGGACCAGAGCTGTGAGCTCAAGTCCTGCTGGGCTATTCCTGACCTACAAGGCCACTGGGGAGACAGCAGAAAAGTAAGCTTGACAGCAAGATTATTTTTAAAAACATCATGGCATTATGCTGTCATGTCCTGGGAACAATGATTTCTACGTGTAAAAATTGAATGACAACAGTCCATATGAAAGCCCACCCTACTGTAGGACTCCCAGTCCTACTGCAGTATAATCACAAATCCCTATATATTTCTCTGTAAATATTGATTAGTTTGGGTATATTGAAAGTTGAAGGATCAGAGAGAATTTGATAGACAATACGCCCTCAAGGGGTTACTTCTGAAGTTCTTACTGATTCAGATAGAAATTATTAAACCATCTAAAAAATTCAGTGCACTGAAAAACCACATGGTGAATGCTAATATCAGGCAATGATTTTTAAAATCATGTATAGAAACATAAAAAAATTAATCTTGATATGCTATTGTATGTTTGTAGCATGCACATGAGAATTTGGACCTCTGAATTAAAATATAGAAGAAGATGTCGCCAATCTACTTAAGGGTCTCTTTGTTAGCTACAAAATGGTTATCTCTTAGAAGGGGAATCTCTTTCCTCAAGACCTGGCTTCTTGTAGAACTAGGGCTCTTATTAAAACCAAATGTGGAAAGGAAAACACTGACAGATTGAACATGTAAGAATCCAAATCTTTTGTTTAATGAAAGATACGACGGAATTAAAAGACAATGGGAGAAAATATTAGTCATGTATATAACCAGGAAGATAATATTCATAATATAGAGTGCCTACAATCCATAGAAAAAGGATAACCCTGCCTCAAAATTGGCAAAGGATGTAAACACAAATGCACAGAAAAAAACACAAATAATAAATACAAAGAAGTATACTGGACTTCAAAAATATTCAATGAAGTACAAGTTAGATCTAGAATATGCTATTTTTGCCTATCAGAAGATAAAAAAATTAACAATAACACTAAGAACATAGAATTTTAATTTCCATCCCCATTAAAACAAAGGAAATTTGAAAATCTTTTCATGAGCTTATTTATTCATTTATTCAACCAGTATTTATCAAGTGCTACTAGAGACAAATCAAAGTGCCAGACAGTATAGTGGATACCAAAATGAATAAAAAGTCACCTAAAATATAGTCTAGAGTGAGACAGAGATCAATATACCAGCAACCAACTGAATACAAAGCAAAGTGAAGTAGGTTTATGAAAGAGATTTGGGAAATCAGAGAAGGATCCCAGCAGGAAACAGTCTCAAGAAGGGGTAGCATTTGAGCAGAACATGTAAGACTGAGCTGAAATAATATAGGCAGAAAAGGGAAGAAGAACATTCAGTCAGAGACCCCCCAAAAAAATTACCAAAAAAAGTGAACTCACAGAAATAAAAAAATTTACATTTCATTACCTGAAATGATAAAACTACTAGAAGAAAAGATAGGGGAAACATTTCATGGCGTTGGTCTGGGTAAAAATTTCATGGATAAAACCCCAAAAGCATATGCAACAGAAGCAAAAACAGACAAATGGGATTATATCAAACTAAAAAGCTTCTGCACAGCAAAGGGAAAAATCAACAGAGTGAAAAGACAACCTACAGGATGGGAGAAAATAATTGCAAACTATGCATCTGACAAAAGGTTAACATCCAGAACACATAAAGCACTCAAACAACTCAATAGCAATAATAATAATAATAATTTTTAAATGGGCAAAAGACCTGAGTAAATATTTCTCAAAAGAAGACATACAAATAGCCAATAGGTATATGAAAAATTGTTCAACATCACTAATCATCAGGGAAATGCAAATCAAAATCACAATATCACCTCACCCCAATTAAAATGGCTATTATCAACAAGACAAAAACTAACAAATGCTGTCACAGATTTCAAGAAAGGGGAACTCATACGTGGTCGGTGGGGATGTAAATTAGTACAGCTATTATGAAAAACAGTATGGTGGTCCTCAAAACATTAAAAATAAAACCACCATATGATCCAGCAATCCAACTCTTGGATACATATCCAAATGAAATGAAATTAGTATGTCAAAGAGATGTCTGGGCCAGGCATGGAAGCTCACACCTGTAATTCCAATGCTTCAGGAGGCTAAGGCAGTGGGACCGCTTGAGCCCATGAGTTTGAGACCAGCCTGGGCAACAGAGTGAGACCCTGTCTCTACAAAAAAAGTAGCCAGGTATGGTGGCTAATCCTAGCTCCTCCAGAGGCTGAGGCGGAAGAATCATTTGATCCCAGGAGGTCAAGACTGCAGTGAGCTATAATCATGCCGTTGCACTCCAGCCTGGGTGCCAGAGCAAGACTTTGTCTCTGTTTAAGAGAGAGAGAGAGAGATCTGTACTCTCATGTTTATTGTAGCACTATTCACAATAGCCAAGATACAGAATCAAGCTAAGCATCCATCAACAGATGACTAAATAAAGAAAATGTGGGGCCAGTTGCAGTGGATCACACCTATAATCCCAACACTTTAGGAGGCCAAGGCAGGAGGATGGCTTGAGGCAAGGCATTTGAGACCAGCCTGGGCAACATAGCAAGGCTCCATCTCTACAAAAAGTAAAACAAAACAAAACAAAACAAAAAAACACATAGCTTGCATGGTGGCACTCACCTGTAGTCCCACCTACTTGGGAGGCTGAGGCAGAAGGATCACTTAAGCCAAGGAAGTTGAGGATAAAGTGAGCCATGATCATGCCACTGCACTCCTCCTTGGGCAACAGAATGAGATGCTGTCTTAAAAAAGAAAGAAAATGCGGTATATATACACAATGGAATACTGTTCAGTCATAAAAAGAATAAAATCCTAGAATCTACAAGATCCCAAACAACTATCTTCATGTTTGTGCTTCCAAAATTTTTTTGTAAACACTGATATAAATAGTCTACACCCTAAGGGTAAGAATGAACCAGCCACCACATGGATATGCAGCCCAGCTTCAAATCATCTGAACTAAATGAACAAATTTCCAGAAATGTACCTACTGAAGAATAAATAGAAAACTTGAATAGTACTATGACCATTAAATAAATTGACTCAGTGGTTAAAAAAAAAAATCTTCCTTCCCCACACACAAAAATTCCAGGCTCAAATAGCTTCACCAAGTTTTACCAAAAATTTGTGGAAGAAAAAATCTAAAGATTCCACCAAAAAACTAATTGAACTGATAAATAAATTCAGTAAAGTTACAGGATACAAAACCAACAAACAAAAATCAGCAGCATTTTATATGTCAATAGCAAACCACCTGAAAAATAAATCAAGAAAGTAATCCCATTTGCAATTGCTACAAATAAGGTAAAATACCTAGGAATAACTTAACTAGGAATAAAATACCTAGGAATAAAGAAAGATCTCTACAATGAAAACTATAAAACATTGATGCAAGAAATTGAAGAGGACACCAAGAAATTGAAGAGGATATTCCATGTTCATGGATTGGAAGAATCAATAGTGTGAAAATGTCCATACTACCCAACGGAATCTACAGATTTAATTCAATCCCTGTCACAATACCAATAGCATTCTTCACAGAAATAGAAAAAAAATCCTAAAATTTACATGGAACCACAGAAGACACAGACTAGCTCAAAGCTATCTTGAGCAAAAAGAAAAAAACTGGTTAAAATATTGTTAGCAAAAATATTGTTACCTGAAGCCAGGCAACAATATTACCGGACTTCAAATTATACTACAGAGCTATAGTAACCAAAACAGCATGGTACTGGCATAAAAACAGACATATTGATTAATGGAGCAGAATGAAGAACCCAGAAACAAACCCATACATCTACAGTGAACTTATTTTCAACAAAGGGACCAAGAACATGTATTAGGGAAAGGATAGACTCTTCAATAAATGTTACTGGGAAGACTGGATATCCATAAAAGAATGAAACTACAACACTATCTCTCACCATATACAAAAATCATATCAAAATGGATTAACGACTGAAATCTAAGACCTCAAACTATGAAACTGCTACAAGAAAACATTGAAGAAACTCTCTAGGACATTGCTCTTGGCAAAGATTTCTTGAGTAATACCCCACAAACACAGGCAACCAAAGCAAAAATGGGTAAATGAGATCACATCAAGTTAAAAAGCTTCTGCACAGCAAAAGAAACAATCAACAAAGTGAAGAGACAACCCACAGAATGAGAGAAAATATTTGCAAACTATCCATCTGACAAGGGATTAATAACCAGAATATATAAAGAGCTCAAACTCTCCAGTAAGAAAAAACCTAATAATTTGATTTTAAAATGGGCAAAAGATCTAAATAGACATTTCTCAAAAGAAAGCATACAAATAGCAAACAGACTTATGAAAAGGTGCTCAATATCACTCATCATCAGAGAAATGCAAATAAAAACTACAATGAGATATCATCCCACCCCAGTTAAAATAGCTTTTATCCAAAAGACTGGCAATAGCAAATGCTGGTGAGGATGTGGAGAAAAGGGAACCCTCACACACTGTTGGTGAGAATGACCACTATGGAGAACAGTTTGGAGGTTCCTCAAAAAACTAAAAATGGAACTACTATATAATCTAGAAATCCCACTGCTAGGTTTATACCCAAAAGAAAGCAAATCAGTACACCAAAAAGATACCTGCACTCCCGTGTTTATTGCAGCATCACAATAGCCAAGGTTTAAAAGCAACCTAAGTGTTCATCAACAGATGAATGGATTTTCTAAAATGGGTACACACACACAATGTAGTACTATTCCACCAAAAAAGAATGAGATCCTATTTATTCGCAATAACGTGGATGGACCTGGATGTCATTATGTTAAGTGCAATAAGCCAGGCACAGAAAGACAAACTTCACATGTTCTCACTTGTTGGTAGGAGCTAAAATTTAAAGCAATTGAATTCATGGAGATAGACAGTAGAATGATGATTACCAGAGGCTGTGAAGAATAGTGAGGGGTGGAGGAAAAGTGGGAGTGGTTAATGGATACAAAAATAAGATTTAGTATTTGATAGCACAGCAGGGTGACTATATTCAAAATAATTTATCATAATTTCAAAAGAACTGAAACAATATAATTGGATTATTTGTAATAGGAAGGATAAATGATTGAGGTGATAGATACCCCATTTACCCTGATGTTATTATTATGCATTGTATACCTATATCAAAGTGACTCATGTAGCCCACAAATATATACACCTTCTATGTACCCATGAAATTTTTTTAATCTTATGGAAGAAATCATTATAATCTAGCCCTAATTATTCCAGTGCATAGAAAAAAGAAGAAAGTGACTAACTCACTTTGTAAGGCAAGCATAAACTTTACAGCAAAACTTGGCAGGGCCTGGGCCGGGCGTGGTGGCTCACGCCTGTAATCCCAGCACTTTGGGAGGCCGAGGCAGGTGGATCACGAGGTCAGGAGATCGAGACCATCCTGGCTAACACCGTGAAACCCCGTCTATATTAAAAATCCAAAAAAATTAGCCGGGCGTGGTGGCGGGTGCCTGTAGTCCCAGCTGCTCGGGAGGCTGAGGCAGAATGGAGTCAACCCAGGAGGCGGAGCTTGCAGTGAGCAGAGATCGCACCACTGCACTCCAGCCTGGGCGACAGAGTGAGACTCTATTTCAAAAAAAAAAAAAAAAAAAAAAAAAAACTTGGCAAGGCCTATATAAGAAAGGAAGAGAAAAATTGCGAGACATTTGTGAAACACAGATACAAAAATCTAAACTACAAGTAAAACAAATTAAAGAACATATGAAAATGACACTACCTCATGCCCAAGTTGGGTTTATCCCAGGAATGTAAGTGTATTTCAATATTTGAAAATCAATTAATTTAACTGATCACGTTAATAGATTAAAGAAGAAAAATGTAATCATTTCAATAGATGTAAAGAAGCATTTGATAAATGATCTTATAAAATGTATGAAAATGTAAATACTGTAAAGATATAAGACAGACTTAAAGCAGAAGCATGTGTTGGGAGGACTTGTTTTACCAGATATCAATTATTTATACAAAGTTGTCATACTTTTGGTATTGATACAAGGACTAGACAAATAAACTAATGGAAAGAATTAAGATCTCAGAAACAGGGTCTCAAAAATGAGGACACTTTATAATGAAAGTATCACAGAGTACTGGGGAAAGGATGAGTTTTGAAATAAATGCTGCTAAAAACAACTGAGTGCCCATATGGAAAAACTAATGCTGAAACCTCTATATTATAAACCCGAATGTGAAAGGCAAACCTAAGTTTTCAGAAGATAATGTAGAATATTGTCCTGACCTTGGGGAAGGAAAATATCTATCAAACAATACAAAGTACAGTGACTTTTAAGGAAAGGCTTAGTAAATTTACTACATTAAATTTGACAACTTTGTTTATCAAAAAACACCATAAAGAGAATGAAAAGGTAAGCCATCAAACTCAGCCTCAGAATATATCAAGTCCTACAAACCAATAAGGTAAAAATGGCTAAAAGACTTAAACAAGCACATGCAGAAGAAGATATTCAAATAGCGAATAAATAGAAAAAAGTGCTTGACTCATGAATAGAAAAGAGTGCCTAACTTCATTAATAATCAGGGAAATATAAACTAAAACCTTAATGAGATGCTATTGTAAACCCATCAGATTGGCAAAACATGGGAAGTCTTACAATCCTAAATGTTGCTGAACATGTGTTATCAAATTGGCATAACCACTTTGTTCTGTTTACAACCACTGGAAATTTGGCTTTATCTGATAATCCGGAAGATGTATAAACCTGATGACCCAGAAATTCCACTCCTAGATCCTAAAGAAATTTATAGATATGTGCACCATCATACACATAAAAGAATGTTCATAGAAACATTATTTATAATAACCTAAAACTATATGCAAATGCTAATCAACAATAAAAATTAATAACTTGGGATACATTATAATAAAATACTATGCAGCAGTGAAAATGACCAAGCTTGAGCAGGAAAATAGATAAATAATAGCAAAATAAAAAAGAGATAGATTTTTTAAATATGTGTCTGGATTTGAATTTTTTTAACTTTTATTTTAAGTTCAGGTGTACCTGTCCAAGTTTGTTCTATAGGAAAACTTGTGTCATGGAGGTTTGTTGTACAGATTATTTAATCACCCAGGTATTAAGCTTAGTACCGATTGGTTAGTTTTCCTGATCCTCTCCCTCCTCCCCACCTACACCCTCAAGTAGGCCCCAGTGTGTGTTGTTCCACTCTATGTGTCCATATGTTTTTGTCATTTAGCTCCCACTCATAAGTGAGAACATGCAGTATTTAATTGCCTGTTCCTGCATTAGTTTACCAAAGATAATGGCTTCCAGCTCCATCCATGTTCTTGCAAAGGAAATGATCTTGTTTTTTTATGGCTGCATAGCATTCCATGATGTATATGTACCATATTTTCTTTTTTTTTTTCTTTTTACCACATTTTCTTTATCCAGCCTACCACTAACAGATAATTTAAGTTGATTTCAAGTGTTTGCTATTGTGGTGAATAGTGCTACAATGAACATACATGTGCATGTGTGTCTTTATGATAGAATGATTTATATTTCTCTGAGTATGTACCCAGTAATGGGATTGCTGGTAAAATGGTAGTCCTGCTTTTAGCTCTTTGAGGAATCATCGCACTGTCTTCCACAATGGTTGAAGTAATTTACACTCCCACCAACAGTGTCTAGCATTCCTTTTATTCCGCAACCTTGCCAGCTTTTTTTATTTTTTGACTTTTATTAATAGCCATTCAGACTGGTGTGAGATGGTATCTCCTTGTGGTTTTGATCTGCATTTCTGTAATAATCAGCTATGTTGAGCTTTTTTTCATATGCTTGTTGGCCATATGTATATCTTCTTTTGAAAAGTGTCAGTTCATGTCCTTTGCCCGCTTTTTAATGGAGTCATTTTTTTCTTGTAAATTTGTTTAAGTTCCTTATAGATGCTAGATATTAGATCTTTGTCAGATGCAGTTTGCAGATATTTTCTCCCATTCTGTAGCTTGTCTTTTCACTCTGTTAATAGTTTCTTTTGCTGTGCAGAAGCTCAAAAACAGAAAGATTTTTTAAAAATTCATACAGTATGATCCATTTAAATAAAGCTCAAAAGAGCCAAAACTTTACTAGGTCATTTAGGGTTAGATGTATAAGTACTAAAACTACAAAGAAGAACAAGAAATGGTTATCACAAGAGGCAGGAAAGGATGGAAGTGGGGAAGAATCTCATAATCAGGCAATGTTCCATTTCTTGGCATGTGGTCGTGATCACACAGATGTTGGCTTTAAATATCAAGTATGAAAATATTTGCTTTATCTATGAATTCTATATTTTACAATTAAAAACTTTTTTTTTTGAGACAGAGTCTCACTCTGTTGCCGAGGCTGCAGTGCAAGGGTGCGATCTCAGCTCACTGCAACCTCCACCTCCCAGGCTCAAGCAATTCTCGTGTCTCAGCCTCCTGAATAGCTTGGATTACAGGTGTCTGCCACCACCTCAGCTAATTTTTGTACTTGTAGTAGAGACAGACTTTCGCCATGTTGGCCAGGTTGGTCTTGAACTCCTGTCCTCAAGTGATCCACTTGGTCTGGCCTCCTAAAAGTGCTGGGATCACAGGTGTGAGCCACCATACCCAGCCTACAGTTAAAAACTATTAAAATTTTTTTAATACAAATTTGGTTCTCCTTTGTATTCTAAACTAGTTGATGAGATTTACTTTTAGGTGTTTACATGAAATTGTTTATTACAAGTGGAAATCAGTCCTTCTACCTTTATGAGAACGTCAATATTAAGCAATGGAACACAATTCAATTTTGTGCGTAATTAACACTGAGGGCAGGGGGAGTGGGAAAAAAGACACAGGCTCAGAATTCAGCTGACACCAGATTACTAACAGGCACCATGCTGCTACCTACCCAAGTGATCTGATTCAGCTAACAAGCAGGAAGGTGATATAAGAGGAAGGCTGAGCCCAAGAGTCTGGAGGTGTAGGTAGGTGGGACTGTCAAGAAACTAAGTTCTTAGAACAGATTCATGTAGTGTGGTCAGGCCTGGGGAGAGGGGCCAGAAAGCTTGAGTTCAGAAATTAGGAGACTTCTCAGTGCCTGCACGGGAAAGGGGCTGCAGCCTTACAAAGGGTATGGTGCATTAGGTGAAACCTAGTGGCTCTAGAGAGAACCTAGCTATACTGCAAGGCTCTTTGTGTGCTAAGGGGTTGGGTACAGAGCCCCTACTCCCGTCATTCTTAGTCGCTTCAATCAGTGCTCACAATGCCCAGCTGTTTTCTTGGTTGGGCTATTATGATATAAATAATCTTTCTTTTAATGGACTTTGCTCTTTGTAGTCTGAGACTTCTCTTATTCCTCCAAGAGTGGTCAGTGACCCAGATGATGTCTATTAAAAACCCTAGAAAATGGTCAAAAGTTTATGAGCAAAAATAAATCAATCTCGATTTTGATCTGGGGATTGGCAATCTATTGGGCTTAAGCATTTGCCATCTCTTTACCAAGTTATCTTGAACAGAGAGCTAACACTAGTGTGAGGACTTACCTTTCAGACTTCTCTAGTGCTCTATGCACCACAGGGAATCATTTCTCTAGGCCACCTTCTGCCCTATCTCCCACTGACAGTGTGTTCTTGCTCTAAAAGTACTGATTGTTCCTTTTGACTTAAAGATCTTCATCTTCTCTCAAAAGGGTATCTGGACAGTGATGGGTGTAGACAAGGTCCCATTTTTACCCTTCTGTGCTTACTGCCTTTTTTTTTTTTTTTTTTGTGACGGAGTCTCACTCTGTCTCCCAGGCTGGAGTGCAGTGGCGCAATCTCGGCTCACTGCAAGCTCCACCTCCCGGGTTCACGTCATTCTCCTGCCTCAGCCCCCCGAGTAGCTGGGACTACAGGCGCACGCCACCACGCCCGGCTAATTTTTTGTATTTTTTAGTATAGACGGGGTTTCACCGTGTTAGCCAGGATGGTCTCGATCTCTTGACCTCCTAATCCGCCCGCCTCGGCCTCCCAAAGTGCTGGGATTACAGGCGTGAGCCACCGCGCCCGGCCGCTGACTGGCTTTATACGATGGTCTCACTTCATTAAAGGGGGACATTCTCAAAAGCGATGGAGTCGGAGGAAGTCATGGAGATTTTAGATCCTCATCAGATCGTTGGAAGTAAGATTTGCCAAGCTTATAAATGTAACAGTCAATATTTTTTAACTATATTTTTTCCTAAAATGTTTTCCTTCACAAAATCTTCCCTTCACAAAACAACCACAGGTCTGAACTCTTCTTTCATTTTTCTGGGCGGGAAAAAGGCAATTCTTGGTGAGAAGTCTGTCTTAATTCAGGGATTTCCAGGGAGAAAGAAGTAAAGGGCTACCTGAAATGTTGTACTCTTTAGCTATGCTGAATCAGAGGCCAAGAAATCTAGCTGTTCGGGACCTGTAGGGGTGGGGTGAGGAGATGAGGCAGAATGGCAGGTGGAGACAGTGAACCAAGGAGTGATTCCCCTCCTCAAGCAGCCAGTTGCTCCATGAGTGAACTCTAGTCTAGCCCAGCAGTCCAAAGGGCAAAACTGGCAAAAAGAGACCACTTCTAAGGTTTTCTAAGGAGAGGAAGGAAAAATGTAAGCAACTGAGCACCTCAAAGTTATTCCCATTTTGATCCTAACTCGTCGTTCTTTGGGGGGTGCTAATGAAGAGTGAGAGGATTACAAGGCAGATGACCGTGGAAAGGACAGACAGCAGGTATAGGCTGGAAAGCTGGGATGTAAAAGTTGATGTTGAGGTGTAGGAACATGTACTTAACGCTGATGTATTCAGGTCACAAAGCTTCCTAGCTGTCCATGCATCTCTGCCCTCCACCAAATTTTTACCATTCTCTTATTGGCAAGATAAAGAGGGCAATAAAAGTAATTTTAGGGTATCCTCTTGGGAATTACAGGAGATAGGAAGAAAAGTACACAGTTTATAACAACTTTGCAGTTGCTTCCCTGCTGAGTCTGCTTCCCACCTGAAGTGGCCCAGAAGCAAAACTGGTCAGGGAGAAGGCACAGCTGGTGAGCTCAGGGACAGCATCTGATGTAGCTCATGAACGGAGCATGAAGAGCAGTAAGACCAGGTGCTCTTCTGCTGGTTTCTCATTAAATTCATCTCTCTGGCAGTAATTAGTGTTCCCCCAAACTTAGAAAGCTCCTTGTCTCACTACTAGAAGCTAGAGGCGTGGACATGTTATGCTGATTTGGTCAGGGCTTTAGGGGCAGCTGTATCAGGTGGCAGACAGTCACTGAGGGATGCGACTGGTTGCAGTGGCTGTGGGGGAACCAGGTTACACAGTTTAGCAGGGGTCTCCTGTCTATGTGGGTAAGCTGTGAAAAGGGGGGCAGCTGCTAAATGATTTAGGGTTGATTTGTGTTTTCCTATAATCATGACTCAGCTGACTTCAAGGTGAATCATAGGGCAGTGGGTGGCAGTGACTGGGGTCCAAGCCGATCTCAGGAAAAAAACCACAGACCCACAAAGTGTGAATTATCTTATCCCAATGCAGTAGTTAAAAAACTCTCCCTGGATGCTGCTCAGAGAGGTAAACAAATGCTTATGGAACATATTTTATGCCAAGCATCACAAAGAATCGTGACTTATTTAATTTCACAAAGCACACAGAAAGTGATTTGTCACTCAGATCTTAGACCACAGTTCTCAAACATGAACTTGCATCAGAATTCTCTAGAGAGCTTGTTAAAACAGACTATAAGGCCCCACACCAATTTCTGATTCAGGAGGTCTAGGGTGGGGCCCAAGAATTTGCATTTCTAATAAGTCGTCTTGGGAAATTGATGTTGTAGGTCAGGGATGTTTCTAGATGTTTCTCCCTGGCAGAAATACCGTGCATAGGAAGGGGCAGTAGTTTAGGAAATGCTTTAGGTAGGGCTGCAAGCAAATAGAGGTTTCTTACCAATTTTTAGGGCCTTTGAAGACCATTACATTGCCTGAATCCACTCCTTCACAATAGGTAGATGACTTTACGTTAACAAAGATCTAGTTCTCTAGAGGTAAACCAATTGTGTTGTAACCTCATTGTGAATGCATCGGATGAAAGTTGAGATTGTGTCTGCTTTAAGTTAGAAGTTCTTTATTAACCTCCAACTAGAATTGCTGAGCTTTTAGATAAACAACTTTTTGGGAAAGCAGGTACTTAAGACATTGTAGCTAGTCTTTAAAAATAAGAGCCACTAAGCTGGTGTTTGCTTTGTCTAATTAGTGTGTTAATGATATAATTGAAGTACATAGGTCAGCACCATGGAGCTGAATATATCTTAGGTAAATAGAGAAGTCGTGCATGATTAATCTCATTTCCTTAACCTGATTACCTGCTTTCCTAGCACTTATACCTGCATAGCCAAGTATATTGTGGGGCAATTGCTGCTTTACAACTCTACAGGTTGAGTTTGCAGTTAATGACCACAATCGTGCAACTTACAATACACCAGTAATATCCTGACAGCTTCAACTTATGGGATGTACTACTATATTTATCAAAACATTTGAGTTGCATTTTCATGATTCTAAGTATAGCTTGTTTGTTTCTTCCGTTTATCTAAAGTGACTTTGAGAATGTTGGAAGTTCTGGCAGAAGTTATGATAAGTAACATAATCAGAACTAAAGTTTTAATTGACAATATGGAATTCCAACTTTGGAACTCCCTGTGGGTAATGTGAGTTTTAGTGATTTTTTTTTAAAGGTGGCTTTTAAAATATGTTTCTATATTGATGAAGTTTTTAACAAAGGCATGTATTTTTTTTCCAGAAAGATACAGATACTAACTTTGAAAAGAAAGTTTTGAAAATAAAACTTTGTGTACTTCCACCAAGAATTGCCCTTCTTTTGTAATCCTTCAAATGCCAGAAACTTTTTGTATATCTGTTTCTATGCCCGTAAATCTGGAAACAGCCATGACTGTTACCTTCTCTCTCATTCTTTATGCTAAAAGATCATCTAGTGAGATTACTAGAATTAATTGCATAACCCAAAACATCAGTTAAAAGGAGGGAAGAGTGTACATGTTCACATATGAAGATATATAATATGTGACCTTGGTCAAGTACACTTCTCTTTTGTTTAAAATCTGCTCTTTTAAATATGTAAAGCTGTGCTGCAAGTGTCAGTTTTGCCTAAGCATCCCTGTATAAACTCCTGCTTATGAGGAATTAAGAGTATAAGGGAGGAAATATAACACGTAATTGCTATTCACTCTGGCAATACAGATATAGCACACAATTTAAAAAGGCAAAGAGAATAGACAGAGTGTGAACAAGGTAGCTGTCTTCAGTAACTTCTGTGGTGGTCACTGGTTTTGCAGCTCTGGGAGTGTAGTGTGTGTAGGATGGAGGAGAGCAAATATGTAATTATGGGATAGTCTAATCTATTATCCCCTGTATCCTTGAGAACCAAGATCTTCTATGTGGAAGGATAGAAATAACAGAGATAAGGTGAAAGAAGTAAAAATCCTGTGGTCATGAATATGAAATAGAAGTGTCAGCATCAACTCATATTATTTTCATTTAGCTTCCTAGCACTGTCTGCTGAAGAGACGTAGAAACAATGAGCATCCTGTGAACAATGAGCACCCTGGCACCCAGACTATGGTCTTGAAACACTATTTCCTATTAAAAGAAACTAGGGCTCCTTGGAGAAATGAATTATTCCAGGGCCAGAATAGGAAATGACCAAGATGAGCCTGTAACATCTTTTCATATCAGAAAACAGGGATGCTATCAAAGACTAATAGGGTAGTGTTTCTTCATAAGGCTCCCACAACCAGAGATGAGAGAATTTGCACAGCCATAAAAAGATAAGGGTGGTAGACAGATACTCAAATACACAGGTCATAAGTAAATGCATCGCGAAATGTTACTAAAAGAAAAAAATCACTTCTGGATCAGGATAGAGAACAAACTCTTTCAAAAAAGTAAGTTGAACAAATATATGACAGAATAATAGATTTAGAATATCCCCACTTTGCACTCCCTAATGAATTCATGAATGTAAGTGTTGAACATCAGGGGCTAGTAATATCACAGAAGGAGAGAGGAACAGACATTAAGTGCCTCCCAGTGCAAAAACACATTGCCATCTACAAAGTTACCTTGGGGAAAAAAAACCTGAATAGCATCAAAGCTCAGAAAATTCAGAAGATATTAGAAAATGATAGCTTACATTATAGGGATTCAATCATCAAAATCCAGTCTATGGGAAACTTTACAGGGCAAATGACTTGATGTCTTCAAATTGCAAAAAAAAAGAGGGGAGAGAACCTGTAAATTAAGAGACTTCTAAGACATTTATCTTTAAAAAAGCTAAACTAGACTATTGCACATAAGGATGCACATTTGTAGCTAGAACTACAAAGAAAAGTGAGGAAATGATGACTGTCAACATCTGGAGAGTCTTTTTAGGGAGGAGAGAAAGGCTGTGATTGGCACAGAGGCACTACCTCCGAAGTGGTCAGCAAAGGTCTATTTTTCAGCCTGGGTAGTGATTGCAAGGGATTTGTTTTATACCAACCTATTAAGCTACATTTTATGTGGTTTTTTTGTGCCTGTTTTACAACAAGAAAGGAAAAAATGAAATGTCACAAGAGATATTTGCAATGTACCTAATCAACAAAAGGTCCATAACCTTTGTAAGAGAAAAGATCTCCTATAAAATAATAAGAAAGACAGCCAACATAATAGAAAAATGAGCAGAAGACTTGAAGAAGCACTTCACAGAAAGAGGAAATCCAAATAGCCAATAAACAAGACAAGTGCTGAAGGGAAATGCAAATGAAAACCACAATTAGATACTGCTACTTGCCCAGCAGAATCAAATGTAAGTGTTGGCAAGGATCTATAGGAACTCTGAAATTGCTGGTAGGGATGCAAATTGGTACAACTTGGGAAAACAGTTTGGAATTTTCTGATAAATTTGACGACACATATCCAGTGGTGGGCTGCCAAATGTTTTAACAACCAGCTCTCCAGAGGGAAAGCCTTGTAGTGTTTTCTTATTTCCATTGTGTAAATACTCCCACTATGACTGATTTCAAGCAACCAAAGTGACATTACCGAATGCAGAATTGAGAAAAGATGCACAATAGTACACCATTATATAGTGTTTCCACCATATAGATACAATAAACAGAAGGAATCTCAAAAATGTAGATAATAATATAAATGTTGTAAAATAACTAGAAAGTGATGAGTCTTCAATATGTGTCACCTTTATTTTTAACATAATTTTTAATTATAAGTTTATATAATTCAACTGTTAATAGCTGTGTTAACAATTTGCTCATAAAATTTCAGAAAATTTAACAAGTGGCTCTTGGGGGACAGCCTGAGGAAGCTCCAGCACACGTACTACCATGGCCACACCCAGTGATCCAGAATTCCATGCCACCCTACAGAAATGTCTTCATATTGCACATACAGAAACATTATATTGTCTACAATCAGCCAAAACATGAAACAATCCTATCATCCAATAGTAAATAAATACATTCCTTTGGTATGTTCATACAGTGAAATTTATTATACAGTAATAAAAGCAAGCTGGAGCTACGTATAGCAATATAGGTGAATCTTTAAAACAGTGTTGAGTAAAAAAAGTTCAACACAAAATAGTATACCAATACAACTCAGTTTATATAAAGTTTGAAAACAATACTGTACTATAGTGTTGAGAGACATACAAATACATGTAGCTGGTAAAACTATAAAGCAAGGCAAGAAAGGCCATGAAAGACACAGCACTACGTTTGAAGAGGCAGGATTGTGGTCAGGGCACATGGGGTTTCTGGGGTGCTGACATACTGCTTCTTGAGCTGCTCATGTCTACAAAGACCTTTGCTTAAGCCAAACGCATGCTCTGTATATTTTTCTGCGTGTGTGTATTTCACAACTTTTCAAAAGTTAATCAATAAAAAATTTCTCTAAGCATAACCCTCAGGTTCAGCAAAGTTAGTTTCTGAAAGGCACCCTAGAGAAATAGAGAAAGACCAACAGAGCAAGAATCAAAAAACAGGCCACAGAACCAGTAGCCATGAGCAAGGCTTGGAATCTCCACAATTTTCCTTTGTAAAACTGGGGCTATCACCACCCACTGGCCCACTTCATGGCATTACCAGAAGGATAAATAAAATATACTGATGCTTTAATCCCCAGGAAGCACTAGAGAAATACACTCATGGGAGGCACTGTAGTGCAGTGAGGAACTTCGCAGGCCAAGGAGTTGGGCAAATGGGTGTAAATGTCCACCCTGCTCCAATTTGCTGAAGGAGGACATTCCTCTGAGTCTCAGTGTCCCTGAGTGTCCTGGCAACAAGCCCATCCTCATAGAGCTGGTAGGAGGCCTAAATGCCATGCCTCTTATAGAACACACTCAAATATGAATAGTAGGGTTTTTTTGTTTTAACAAATGCATAACCTGACCAAAACTAAACTTTATTTTTGTCTTCCTCTAGCCCTGTAAATTTTCTGCAGTAAGGAATACTCTCCTGATCCTAGATGAAGACTTGGGCAAGCTAAAGAATCTTCTAGTCACTCACAGATAATTCCTCCATGGCTTTTAGCCATAGACAATCTCAATTACGTAATTTTTTGTTGTTGTTTTTGAGACAGGGTCTTCCTCTGTTGCCCAGGCTGGAGTGGCAGTGGTGTGATCTCGGCTCACTGCAGCCTCTACCTCCCAGGCTCAAGTGATCCTCCCGCCTCACCCTCCCTAGTAGCTGGGACTACAGGCGTGCACCACCATGCTCGGCTAATTTTTTTGTAGTTTTTGTAGAGATAGGGTCTCACCATGTTGCCCAGGCTGGTCTCGAACTCCTGGGCTCAGGCTCCCACCTCAGCCTCCCAAAGTGCTGGGATTACAGGCGTGAGCCACTGCTCCCAGCCAACAATGAATAATCTTAGTATAAGTATGTTCCAAATATTGTAGGAGATATATCTGTACTAAAAAATTATTTGTTGATAATCTAAAATTCAAATTTAGGTGTTCTGCATTTTTATTTGCTAAATGTAGAAAGCATAAGTGGAGGAACGGAGAGACTGAGTCATACCTCTGATAGCCTCTCAAGGCTATGGGGTTAAATGTGAAGTTGAGAGCTGATCAAGAGAGGGAAGCAGCAGCAAAAAATTCCTCACTTAGTATCGTAAGCCTGACAGGCTGAACCCTAGAAATGAAAGTGAACTATAAGTAAATCGCCCCTTGCATAAACTCCAAGACCCATTTGGGGGCCAGGAAAATCTTGTGTTAATGCTGGATACAGGTGGTCCCACATTGCTAGTGCCACTGGGTGCCTGAAGCAAACAACTGAAAAATCTTCTCTGGAGGAAGATAATATAATCCTACATATTTCTATAAATCTATAAAGAATTTTTTCAAGTATGTTCATAAACAATCAATATAGTCAAATATAACCAGTACACAAGAAGCTAAGAAATGTGACCAAGACCCAGCACAGATGAAAGAAACAAGTAGAGAGACAGACCCACAACTGCTACAGATAGTAGAATTACCAGATGAATGTACAAACACCTATGCTCATGCAGATTAAAGCCAAACAAATTTCATTCAGGTTCCTGACACAAAAAGTGACATTTTAAAGTCTGCAAAGAAGGTTGGGCACAGTGGCTCACACTTGTAATCCCAGCACTTTGTGGGGCTGAGGTGGAAAAACCGCTTGAGACTAGGAGTTTAAAACCAGCCTGGGCAACATAGTGAGACCTCGCCTCTATGAAAAATTTTTAAAAAATCAGCCAGGCATGGTAGTGCAGTTACTGTAGCCCCAGTTACACAGGAGGCTAAGGTGGGAAGATCACCTGAGCCTGGGAGTTGGAGGGTACAGTGAGCCATCATCACACCGCTGCACTCCAGCCTGGGCAAAAGAGTAAGAGACCCTGTCTCAAAAAATGATAATAAAATAAAATCTGCAAAGAAGCAAATAACCAGCTACATACCCTAGAACTGAAAAGGTTAGTGTGTGTATATGTGTGTACGTGCGTGTGTGCTATTGATTCAGGTGAAGGAGCATTGTTTTACTTTGATAGGTTTGAATCAATATAGCAAAAGAAGCTTAGTTGACTACCCATTAAATTATCTTGTGAATAGATGAATTAAATATCAGAGGCAGAGCGCTCAGCTTTCATCCTAGGGAGTTGCAAGAAATCATTGCTCTTATCATAATAATCAAAAAATTTTCAAATATTTTTTAAAGACAATGGAGAAGAAATCTAGAGGAAATACCAGAGAAGGGAACAAGCCCTTCCTAGATTCAAGTTGTTCAGTGAACCCCAAGCAGACAAACATAAAGAAAATTGCACCTAGTTAAAATACTGTACATCAAAAATAATGAGAAAATCTCAAACTGTCAGAAAAAAAGACACATTACATTCAGGGGAACAGCAATAAGAATAACTGACTTTTCAACAACGACAAAAAAATGGAAGCCAGAGACAATGGAACTATTTCTTTAAAATGCCTAAAGGGGAAAGAAATAAAATAAAAGCTAGTCTATAATTCTATCCCCAATGAAAGCATATTCTATAAAACAAAGTGGAATAAAGATGTTATTCAACAAATAAAACAACAAGAATTTCTCCCCCCATGTACTCTCACTGCAAGAAATGTTAAGAAATATAAATGGGCAAATATAAATGATTGTTTAAAATGTTATAAAAGATTGCTAACTATTTACAGCAACAATAACAACAATGCATTCTAAGGGGTTATAACATGTATAAGTAAAATATGACAATGTCATAAAAAGCAAGAGATGGTAAGCGGAATTACATTGTTAAAGGTTCTTATATGATTCAGGAAATGGTAAAGTACCAATTTAAGGCAGATGTAATGAGTTAAGGATACATATAATTTCTGGTTACTAAAAACAACAGGTTACTGTTTAACGCCTCCACCACTGCCAGCAAAAAGGATATAAAATAATAAAATATATCTAAATTCCTAAAAAAAAGCTTTTTAAGTCAGGAAAGGGAGACAAAAGAACAGATGGGAAAAACAGAAAGCAAACAGCAAGACAGTAGATTTAATCCAACCATATCAGTAAGTACTTTAAATATTAATGGCTAAGGCCAGGCACAGTGGCTCACACCTGTAATCCCAGCACTTTGGGAGGCTGAGGTGGGTGGATCATTTGAGGTCAGGAGTTCAAGACCAGCCTGGCCAACATGGTGAAACGCTGTCTCTACTAAAAATACAAAAATTAGCTGGACATGGTGGCACATGCCTGTAATCCCAGCTACTCCAGAGGCTCAGACAGGAGAATTGCTTCAACCCAGAAGGTAGAGGTTGCAGTGAGCTGAGACTGAGCAACTGCACTCCAGCCTGGATGACAGAGCAAGACTCCGTCTAAAAATAAATAAATAAATAAATAAAGCCTAAAGCCTAAATCCTCAAGATATTAAATTAAGAGACTGTCAAACTAGGTAAAAAAACAAACAAACAAAAAAAAAGCAACACCCAACTATATGTTATTACAGGAGGCCTACAGACAGGTTAAAGAGAAATGACAGAAACAAATATAACAAAAGATAACTATATACCAACACTAACCATAAGAATGCCAGGGAGCTATTTTTAAGAATCTAAGTAGATGGTTCATGCCTGTAATCCCAGTACTTTGGGAGGCCAAGGCGGGCAGATCACGAGGTCAGGAGTTCGAGACAAGCCTGGCCAACGTGGTGAAACCCCATCTTTACTAAAAAATACAAAAATTAGTTGGACATGGTGGCACACGCCTGTAATCCCAGCTACTAGGGAGGCTGAGGCAGGAGAATCGTTTGAACCTGGGACACAGAGGTTGCAGTGAGCCGAGATTGAGCCATTGCACTCCAGCCTGGGCAACAGGGCAAGACTGCATCGCAAAAAAAAAAAAAAAAAAAAAAGAATCTAAGTAGTATCAAGGCAGAGAGTATTGCCAGAAATAGAAGGATGTTTCATAAAGATAAAATGGCAAATTTCTTAGGAAGATATAGGAATCCTAAACAATTAATAATAAAAATGGATAAAACTGAAAATTGAACTATCAGGAACACAGGAACACAATCATTAAGTATGAATTCAAACTTAATCATATTTTAATTTTATTTCTAACTTTTTAATTAGTCATCCCTGCAATGAGAAAAATAGTAAAAATGTTGTATATCTTCCCTGCTCCTTCCATTCCCTTGGTTATCAAAAATTTTTATTTACATAGCACTATTCCACATAGTATTTGCTTGGGTCATGGAACAGAGGGCTACAATTTCTATGAAAATCTTGTAAATCAATATCTGAAAAAAAATCACAAAATATACTGGGGGAAAAAATAAATTGAGACAAGTTGAGCAACAATAGAAACTGCTTTGTTTTGAGGAAAGTTTATATCCAAACAAAATATTGTACATATTTCATATATATATGTTAATTGTACATCTATAGAAAATCTGGAGAAGTGGACACCCAACCTAAGAGTGGTTACCTCTGGGAAAAGCTGTTGGAGGAAAGACTTTCACTTTTTAATTTAATTTATGTGCCTCTGTACAGTTTGAGTTGCCTCATGAACATGTAACCCTTTTCAACCTAATGCTGGCTTAGCCACTTCCTGGATAAACCAAAGCCACATTATGTCAATAGGTGCCAGGCAGTATGTGAGAAAAAGTGCTGGATCAGCCTGCAAGCCCTCTTTTCAACTCTATGTGGAATGGAACCTCGTGAAGTTATTTGTTATCTGTTTTCTTTACTGAACTATGTTGCATTAAGGGTTAGGTTGGGCACAGGACGTAGAACATAATAGCTGCTTCATAAGTATTCATAAGTTGACTGAAAGGACAAATTTCTGACATCACTGGGTGTTCCAGGTTTTAAGCATTGAGAAGTAGGAAGCTCCCCCTCCCACCAAGTCAGCATCCATTGACTTACGCCTTGTGTTTCATGCAAAAAGTCCATACCAGAGACTGTGAATTAGATAAGAGAAAAGGACCAGGGAATGTTGTTGGGGGCTGGGGTCAGGGGTGCAGGTATGCATTCTACAGTATGTCAAGATATGAATGCTGGCATATCATGTAAACTCTTAGAAACTAATGCATACAAGACAGTGTTTTCTCTTAGCCCTTTGCTGAATCTCTTGGCATGGAAGTGGATCAGAGTGCTGAATATAAACAGAACTTCACTAGTAAACTGGAGATACACAGTACAATTATTAAAAGAGGATTTCCTAAAGCTAACACTTCATTTAGTGCTTTCTTCCTGCCAAACATCGTTACATTGACATTTAATCTTCGAGACAATTGGATGAGGTAAGTATTACTATTACTGAGGAGGAAACTAGGGCATAAAGATTATATACCTAGCCCAAGGTCACAGGGCTGGTAAATGCTGGAGCCAGAATTTGAACCCAGGCTGTTTGGCACCAGAGCCCATGGTCTACACTGCTTCCATGTGTGCCAAGTCTAAGACAACCATTACTGTTGAAGGCATATATCCTGAGGAGTGACAAATGAGGCCTAGGACTATAAGTTGCCTGATAGTGCCAGTGCTTTTGACCAGGCTGTGGGGGTTAAGGGGTGGCTACATGGGCGGTGGCTACTGAAAGATAGATCTTAGAGAAACAGAAGAAAGCAATCTAGCTCTTTGGTGCCACCAAATATGTGATGTTCTTCTGTCAATACAGTTCTCCTTCAAAGGAAAGTAAGTATCGAAGACAATGCCAAGGCTGGGAATTCTTTCCTTTTCATGCCCTTTTTAAGATGCACATTTGCTCTTGTTTTCAGTCTTGATGTTCTTCAATATAGATATATACAAACTCTTCCCAACACTCCTCTGAATATCCATGGAGACATCATGACATTTATTTTTAAGGACTGACCAGTGGCAAGGCATCATGCTAGGTGCTGAGAGAAGAGAGATCAATATGACACTCTTGAAAGACAAATACCACACAATCTCATTTATATGTGGAATCTTTTTTTTTTTTTAAGTCAAACTCACAGAAGCAAAGATTAGAATGGTGGGCTAGGGGGTTGGTGATGGAGAGATGCTGGTCAAAGAGTGCCAAGTTTTAGTTAAGAGGAGCAAGTTTTTTAGATCTTTTGCACTGCATGGTGACTATAGTTAGTAATAATGTATACTGCAAAATTGCTAAGAGTAGATTTCATACCACAAAAAGAAATATGTCAGGCGATGGATATGTTCATTAGCGTGATTTAACTTAATCATTCTGCAATGTATACATATGTCAAAACATCACATTGTACCCCATAAATACGTACAATTATTATTTATCAATTTTTAAGAGATTGAAATAAGACTGTCTTGGCTCTCAAAGAGAAATTTTTCTTCCTAAGGATCCCTTGAATCTGTAACCTCATTTGTCAGTGTTTCACTCTGTCACAGGCCTCATCCTTCCCACGTGGACTGTGGAGAGGGTTCCCCAAAGGAAGTTGGTTTCCTCCTACAATGCTGCACATTCCTTCCGGATCAGCTTCCTGAGCCATGACCCTGGCAGTCCTGCTATTCCACAACCCCTCCAAAGAAAATACAGGCCCCACGCAGCCAACAAATGTTTACTTGGCACCTGTGTGCCAGGCACTGTTTTCATTAATAGAGATATAGCAGGGCATGAAAAAAGACCCTGTTCTAGCTGAGGGTTGGGGAAGACTAAAAATGAGCAAGTACACAATATGGCACTGTTGTGAGGAAAATCAAACCGGAAAAGTGCATGGGAGGGAACTTCCACTTTAGAGTGGTAGCAATATTGAATTTTATTTGTGCCCTGTGACCCTGGAAAAGGGAAGGATAAGATATCTCCCTGCCCTCTGTGTTCCAAAAAACAGCTTACTGCAAAGAACCACCTTTCCCCATGTGACTGAGATAGGACTCACAGATACTCACCTTAATTAGCTATGACGAGGCCAGACACCGATCTTACTCTGCTTCGTAAATCATTAGCTGAACTACTTGTCCCCACTGACCAACTGGAACAAAATGCATGTTTCACACTTTGGTTCAGCTTCTCTCCTTCCTCCAGGTCCCTGAACTTTGGCTCAATATACAGCCCCTCCTGAGAAGAGGCTGGCCTCAGGGTCAAATATTCTGTGATCTCCTGTTGGAACACACCACTCTTTGGAACACGCCACTCTTTGGAACGCGCCACTCTTTGGAACACGCCACTCTTTGGAGCACGCCACTCTTTGGAACACCCCACTACCCCATAACTCATCTTTTCTAGCTTTATTTACTCCTCCACAAACAAAATAATACACTGAAATGATGGCCCTAATCCAACCTGAATTTTTTTTTTTTTTTTTTTTTTTTTTTGAGATGGAGTCTTGCCCTGTTTCCCAGGCTGGAGTGCGGTGGCAACATCTCGGCTCACTGCAACCTCCGTCTCCCAGATTCAAGCTATTCTCCTGCCTCAGCCTTCCTAGTAGCTGGGACTACAGGCGTGCACCACCATGCCCAGCTAATTTTTGTATTTTTAATAGAGGTGGGGTTTCACCATGTTGGCCAGGCTGGTCTCGAACTCCTGACCTCAGGTGATCCACCTGCCTCAGCCTCCCAAAGTGCTGGGATTATAGAAGTGAGCCACCACACTCGGCCTAATTTTCATATTTTTAGTAGAGATGGGGTTTCACCATGTTGGCCAAGCTGGTCTGGAACTTTTGACCTCAGGTGATTTACCCGTCTTAGCCTTCCAAAGTACTGGGATTACAAGCCTGAGCCACCATACCCAGCCCCAACTTGAAAATTTGGGAGGGATAAATATTTTAAGATCCTTTCCAGAGATGCCAGAGTATGGGCACATCCACCATAGGCATTCTTAGGTGTGGGGCGGGTGCAGAAGCAGTAGAATAAGCTTGCTTCCATCTCTCTTTCAGACCAGAGGTCTTGCCTCCTGGAGAATGGTCAGTTTGGAAGCACAGGCGGCTAGGCAGCAACCAAGAGGAAACGCTTAGGAAATGATTGATTCACCGCGTTTTTAAATTACTTAGCTGCTCTTGCCTCTCAGAAGCAAAACGGAGAGGTTAGACTACATTATTTCAAGGTCTTGTTCTGCTCACAGATTCCTATTGTGTTCCATTTTGGACTTATTACATTGAGTAATTGAGTTCTTCCGACTCAATGACACAATCAGAGAGGCTCTTAAGATTAAAGAGCCTGGAGTTCCTGCAGCCTGAGGAAAGAGGGTGAGTCATCGTTGGCGGCTCTGATCTGGGGCCCTCTAGTGGATAGAAAGTTAATTGAGATTCCGAAGTCTGGACTTCAAGACGTAAAATTACTTGAGACAAGTGGCAGGTTTTGAAACCTTTCATTTTTCTCCAAGGTAAAATAGGATCATTAATTTTTTTAACATTTGAGAGATACCGATATGTTATTGTCTGCTGAACATTGGATTGGATAATATTCCTAGGCAGATGATTTACAATCAGAAATTGAATAAGAAGCCAAAGTTGGAGAAAATGTGGGGAATATTTAGCAGAAAAGATAAGTGACCATGTTTTGGGAGAACACAAAATTTATTCTTGCATTATTTAAACGCTAATTTCAAGACACTGAAAGAACATCTTCTGCCACTGTGACTGAACAAGTCTTTGCTTTCATACTGTTTCTTCCAGCTTCCTTTAGTTACAGAGGGGGCTCTCTTACCAGGAAAAAAGAAATTAAGTATTTTAAACTGTAGGAATCTAAAATGCCCCTCAGTGGCATAAAGATTATTTTAAGCTAAAACCGTCTGAACAAATAGCAGCCATGAGGGCAGGAGGCAGGCAGACCTTATCTAAACTTCTTTTGCTGAGTTAAGCAGGACCTCCCAGAAAATACCAGCCACCATAATTCCCTCTCTGAATGATTTACAGCCGGAAAAAACGACTATTATCACTGGAATTAGTAATTGCTTAAACTTTATCTGAACCAAACTTTCCACTCGTTCTTCCATAGAAGCTCTTTCTCCCCCTCCTTTCTCCTTATTCAGTGGATATATAAACTATCTTTGGCTGATTGAGTAGCCATTTCATCTAAAGGATCCAGAGTGAATACACAAATTTTGTCTTTTCTCCTATTAATATATCTACCGTCAGTTAATTTGCAGACCCCCAAACACTGGACCCAAATCGAAGGAGGAAAAAATATTTCCTTCCATAGGGGAGAAGATAATTATTTTCATAATCATCACTAGGTTCATGACTGAGGCACCTATAATAAAAACATACTAACAAGAGAAAAGCTCACAAACTTAAGTTTTACATGACACAGGAGCCTTCAGAAAAGAAGACTCAAAGAAATGGGGAAACTTGTGTATTTTTATGCTTAAAGAGTGGACAGTTGTGCAGAAGTATAATTAGACAAAGGGGGTGTGATCTAATGGTAATAAACTGGGGAGAGCTTAGCAAGACTTGTTTATTCAGGTTCTTCTCTGTGTCCCTGTGTCTTCAGAGATAAGGATATTGCTTTCTTCCAGGAATAGGAAGGGCACCTCTGGAATGAGGGTCTATGGCCTACTTCAGGAAAAAGTCAGCTAGATTTTATGGCCTGTTTCAGGGCAAAAGGGCAGGGAAGGGTGAAAGTGACCTTGCTTCTGCTGTTTTCTCAAATGCCAAAGTGCCATATTTTGGGGTAGCATGTTCTGAACCTCATCACTCCCAACAAAACAGGCGTGTACTGCAGAGAACGGGATAGAAGAACTGAGAAATCAAATGAGGTTTGTGGTGCCCAGATATTAATAACAGCAGAAAGCAACTACCATTTCTAGGCTGGAGGGGCAAAGGGACCTCAAGGCACATAGCTGAAGCTGCCCTCACAGAGAGCCCCTCCAACAAGAAATGGAGCCCCAGGGGAGATGTACCAGTGGTCTGCTAGGCAGTTCAAGGCAGAAAGCAATGTGGGAAAACTCTCCCTTCTTTATTCTGCCAGGGTTCTCTACTGGCCGAGTCTCACCCAAAGCCAGCTGACCCAGGAATGTGGAAAATGCAGATTCAGGAGGTGGCCTCTGGGAGTCATAGCAGGGCAGAAAAAGGGCATGGAATTGCTCTAACTGCAAACTGGCCAAGGACTGGCATAATAAAGGATAGAAGTTATGATGTTAGAGTTGACAAATATTAGCAATAGAGAGGACTGTTAGTCTTATAGATGTTTATATAAATAGAACATGAATCTACAAGGTCAGCTTTATGGGGACATGGCCTGTGTAGCTGCACAGGGTTCCATACTTGGTTTAATGTTCTGCTGTCACTGTCTTGAAAGTTTTTAATTTTTTTTTTCTTTTTTGAGACAGGGTCTCACTGTGTTGCCCAGGCTTGTCTTGAACATCTAGGCTCAAGCGATCCTCCTGCTTCAGCCTCCCAAAGTGCTGGGATTGCAGGTGTGAGCCACTACGCCCAGCCAAAAGCTCACAAACTTCCTTAAGTTTTACATGACACAGAAGCCTTTAGAAATGAAGACCCAAAGAAATGGGGAAACTTTTTAATTTTTGAACAAAGGGCTGTGTGAGTTTTCTTTTTGCACTGGGGCCCATAAATTATGTAGCCAGTCCAGAGGACCAATAATCTACAACTTAGAGTTGTGGAATGCAGAGAATGTAGCTCTGCTGTCCTCTTTTCTGGATAGAACTAGGACATTGGAGAAGTGGTGACCCTGAAGTTGACTTCAAGGGCTGGGCAATATTGTCAGCCAGGATGCAGGGACAAGAGCACATGGGTAGAAAAGGAAAAGGGAAAGGACTAGAAGAGAAGGGACTCTTAGGCACCCATAGAAGGTCATCTCTGTGTGGACTGAGATGCAACCCAATAGCATGAGTAAATCTTCTGCTCCATGTTCTGGTTTTCCAAGTATGTGAGGTCTCCCACTAGGAAGACAGTCTTTTTTGATAAATGATAATGCCTTCCCTCTCCAGATATTGCCATGCATAATAAGTAAAATTATGATAATCATTTCACAGAAGAGAACAGAAGATCCATGGAAACTTTTTATAAAGACATCTAACCTCAAGTTTTCTGCTTGAAAGCAGTTTGGTATGAGGATTTTAAAAGCTGTAATAAAGACTAAACTTTTACTATGCAGAACCCTAAGCATACAGTCCTTCCTCAATGTCCACAGAGGGTTAGTTCCAGGACCTCTCTCAATACTAAAATCTGTGATTCAGTTCCTTACACAAAATGTCATAGTATTTACATATAACCTACACACATCCTTCTGTATACTTTAAATCATCTCTAGATTACTTACAATACCTCATACAATGTAAATAATTGTTATATTGTTTTTTAATTTTGTATTTTTTATTCATTTTTTTTCCAAATATTTTTGTTATACAGTTGGTTGAATCTGCGGATGCAGAACCCACAGATAGGGAGGGATGACTGCACTTGATTTTGGAATTTCCTATGCTACTAAGTTCTTCTCATTCCTGTTCTACAAATTGTTCAACAGTTATGGGTCACAACAGTTTCAAATTCCTGGGCCTATAACCAACTTTAACACCATCTGTCCTTAAAGTGGGCCGAAGGCAGTGGGTGCCTGCCAGTGGGCTCCAGATTCAGACCAGAGGCCAGACTCTTGAATTTTTATCTTTATTTTACTAACGTCCTACTAGCAATGTTTATTTTGAAGGTAGTAAATGTCAGAATTCTATAGAGTCTACCTTTTAATATATATTGAGGCCAGGTCTGGTGGCTCACACCTATAATCTCTGCACTTTGGGAGGCTGAGGTGGGAGAATCACTTTAGGCCAGGAGTTCAAGGCCTGCTTGGGCAACATAGGGAGACTCTATCTCTATTAAACAAAAAAAATGAGCTGGGCGTGGTAATGCACACCTGTAGTCCCAGCTACTCCTGAGGCTACAGTGGGAGCATCACTTGGGCCCAGGAGGTCAAGGCTGCAGTGAGCTGTGTTCACACCACTGCACTCCTGCCTGGGTGACAGAGTGAGACTCTGACTCAGAGAGAGTGTGTGTGTGTGTGTGTGTGTGTGTGTGTGTGTTGAAGTTTTTACTTAAATCTATTTAATGTTTATAATCAACTAGGCATTATTCTAACTGCTTTACAAATATTGGCACATTTAATTCTCATGAGAACTCTGAGGACATACTATTTCATTTTACAGATGAGGAAACTGATATATAAAGTGAATGTGGAATGAGCCTGAAGTGCTTATGATAACTTTTTATAAATTCTGCTAGTCTTAAACTGATTTTCCTTTTCCTAAGGGTATTTACAAGGAGAAAGAAACAAGGATAATTTCTGTATCTTTTACACCTCTTTTACTTAAATTCTATTTTATAAAAGCTCCTCAGAATACTTGACCTGAGCTGCTCATCCAAACTGCCATATTAGTCACACTCTATGCATCATACCTACCATTCTTTAATGCATTGTATTCAAATTCACCAGGTCCTCCTTTAAACACACAGAAAGCAAAGATTAATGGAAGATATCTGCACTTGGTTGGAAGGAAGCTACTAAGGGAGACACACAAGTAAATAGTTGAACTGTGTGTTCGCAGACAGGAAGGAACACTTTACCCCTCAAAGTGCAAGAACAGTGGCAGGAAATCTTCCTTGATGGGTCATCCTTGCACGAATCTTGAAGGGGAAATACGTAGTTCACCAGGCAGACAAGCAAAGGAAGACTTCCCAGGACTGTCAGGTACAGAAGCACAAGCATAACAAAAGTATATGAAATCTGGGGAACTTCAGGTAGTAGTCCAATGTGGCTTATGGGCAGGCTATGTGTGGTGATAAGAGATAATTTTCAAAAAAGAGAAAATAATGGCTGTCATAGATGAACATGTATTAAAGATTATATTCTCCCATCAGGCAGATTTTATAAACATTGGTTCAAAGGATAAGTCCAAACAACAAACATTCTAGACCAGGAATGAAATGAATGTGGAAATGGAGGCAAAACTGGCTTCTTCCACAGTGAAAATGAGAAGTCAATTAAACTTCTATTGGACAGAATTTGGATTTCTATAGACCGTTATTTTGTGTTGCTATCGCTTATCTATAATTTACAGAGTTGTAAAATAACTCCCATAGAATCAGAATCAGATAATTCATAACGGTGACTTCTATGTAGTTTTCCATCAAAGCACAACTTATACCCTACAGTGGCAGTAAGAGAAAACTAGTTAATTTTTCAGAGGCCACATCAGATAGGGTCGCAGATACCACACTAAAGTTAGGATTTCTGTTAGTTTTAGTCTTTGAGCAAAAGAAGTTCATGAAAGGTCAAACTGAGAAGTGCTAAGATCTCCTGTCATCGGAGAGGCATGGCCTGGCAAGGAGGTGGACGTTTGACTGGAATAGCTCAAGGATGGATTCAGAGGCTTGATGCAGTAGGTCAGTCAAGAAAGTCTGAGGGCCAGAGCCATGGTAATGGCAAACGGGAGAGTGGCTGACAAACAAAATACAGTCAAGTAGGTCTAGTGAAAGTGGATGTGAGGGATGAAGTAGAAAGAAGGTTGTCTCTGATGGTTTCTAGGTTTCTGGCTTAAACAATTAGGCGCATGGTGGCGCATCCACCTATGTGAAAGGAGCAAGCTTGTGAGGAGCGATGAGCTGGTTTGCCCATCTGAGTGTGAGGTGCCTGTGGAATATGGAATATCCGGGTGAATATATCAGGAAGGCAGTTAGCCAGGGGCTTCTAGGAGACTTGGTGTGGAGTTACAAGCCACTGGCTGACCGTGGCCTTTGCGAGCAGCCAAGGCGCGAGGAGCAGCAGCTGGGAGAATGAACCCTGAACGGTTCCAGGAAGCTCAGCCTAGTGGAAGGGCCAACGGAGGCCTGTGATGTGATAAGCCCCACTACAGTCCCTCGCAATGAAATCGGGCGCGGCCACTGCCTCCCTCGGGGCTTCGCGAGAGGTCCTCCAGAAAGACGCTGGCACGGAACTCGCGACTCTCCTGCCGGTTGGATCCCGAAGCACCAGCCGGGGCCCCACACACGAGGCCCCACTTCCGCTTACGCGCCCCACTTCCGCTTCCGGCCCCGGGCTGTGGTGACTGGCGGTGTGGGGTGGGTCAGAGGGCAGTAGGTGCCTCCCGGCGGGAGCAGCCTTTGCACCGCGGTGGGTTCCTGCGAGCTGGTGCAGAGGGGCCCCGGCGGGCCGGCCCCGGGGCACATGCGACGACCTCCACCCCTAGGCCCCACGACGGCCTCAGGGCCTGAAGGCAATGTGCGAAACCTGCGGAAGCGGCAGGCGCCAGGGCCAGGCGCGGGAGTCTGCGGCCCTGAGGCCGGGGGGCGCGGGGAGAATAAGCAAAAGAGGAGAATGGTGGTCCGGGCCACCCCTGGGAGAGGCGAGGTGGAAAGTGATAAGTCGGTTGCAGCATCAGGGGCTGGAAAGGCCGCAAGGCGTCGGGTGGAGGGGCGCAGGGGCCAGGTAAGCCCGTCAGACTCGTCAGACCCGCGAGGCCTAGAAGCAGCAAAGGAGGCTGAACTCCCCTTGCAAACGGAAAGACACAGTAAGAAAGCACCCACGATCACTTACCTTTAGCCCTTGCACCTCAGCGTGCTCCATCTTTGTTTTACCACTAGTCTTTAATTTGAACCTGCATGGTTATTTCTGATGCACATAGTTGACCAGGAGATGGGAAAAATGGATTTCCTTAAAAGGGGTGTTCCCCGTTAGGAGTCCTTGGTCAGAATTATGATAGGAGGAATTCCTACTTGTGGTCCATTTTGGCTAGTATGAGATGACGATGTTATAAGGGTTATTCAGTTGCTTTAGAATTTATACAGGTTTATATGTAATTCCTTAACAGAAATTGAGGCTTTCACTTAAAAACAAATGTGTATTTACATTCAGCTCTTCAGGGAAATAAAAATGATAGCCTCACAATTTTTAATTTCAATGATAATTGCATTTTCCTCCTCAATATAAAATTTTTTCTGATATATTTTGTTGTTTTGATCAGCCAAGGAAAAAAGAAAAGTTACTGAAGCCTCAAGTGATGATCCACAGCCAGGGCTTGACCTGGTAAGAAAGGAATCATTAACCAGTTCGGAATCTTTCCAAACAGTGGAATGCTTGCAGTCTTTGGGTAAGGAAAGTATAGTAGAAGGTATTAAAAGAAGAATTCGAAATAAAAAACTTAAAAGCTTAGAAAACCCACCTCTCAAAATAACCGAAAATGAGGCTACACAAAATATTAAGGTTGAATTCCAAGATGAACTGTACAAGAATACTCCAAAATATTCTTGTAACATCTTGTCACCTGAAGTAGAAAATAATTCCGTTTTAAAATTACGTAATTGCAATTGTTTCCCCCATTCCAAGGGTTGTAATGATGAAAACAACCGGCCATATAAGCCTGATGGTGGATGTATGCATGTAGCAGAAAATTTCTCAAAGAAAGAAAACCTTAGGAGTCTTGCAGAGAAGAGTGACACAAATAGTATTCCTCAGCTCTTACAAACCGAAGAAAATGTAATGGGAGTAAATAAGTTACTACCAGAAGAGAATGATTTATACCAAAGTAAAACCAATGGCTTGCTTTCCTGTCTTCAACGTGAAAAAAATAAATATTCAATAGAGGAGAGCAGTGTTGGGCGAAAACCCAGGAAAAGGATGAAGTTGTCTGAAAAAGCAGATGAAACAGTTACTGAAATGAACTTCTCTAATGAGTATAACAAGTCTGAGTTGATGTTGCAAGAAAATCAAATGATTGCTGATGGTAAAGAAGCAGAGACTAAAAGTCCTTTAAATGTTTTGAGAAAAGTAAGCCATAATACAGTCTTTTTGATGGATCATTTATTAAGTGTCCCAGAAACAGTAGAAAAAGAAACAAGTTCTGAACATCATGTAAATGCTGTGTTTCAGAAAACCATTGAACCACTTTTGAAAGAAGAAACAGAGAATGCTTCAGAGCCCTTGGGATATGAAAGCATGGCATCGAAAGAGGATTTTAGATCGATGAAAAGCTTCATGGGGAAATCACCTAATGAGTACCATATTGAAAGGAGATCTTCACGGGAAGACTTAAGAAGTGCATCTGAAGAATTGAAGTTAAGCTGTCAGAGAACAATACCTATGACTGGTAAAAGAACTTGGCCCTATTATTCATGTGCTAGAATATCTGCCTGGTGTTGGAAAAAGGCTTCCTTGCCAGAATCAAGTTACTTTCTTCCTGGGTCTCAGGAAAGTTGTAGGCAAGTTGATGTCGCTAAACACCAAACAAACCAGACCCACTTAACTGACTCCAAATTATTATTACAAAGTTCCTTAACAGAAACAAACACTGAATCTTCAAGTAAAGAAAAATTAGATTCTAATTCTAATTGTTTGTCTTCAGTTTCTGCAGTAGAACCTACTTTAATGGTTATAAAGGAAACTATAATCAAGGATGATAAAAAGATAAAATCAGAGGAACTGGGCAGAAGTGGATCAGAGGTAATTTCTAACACTACTGAAGATACTCAATTAACCAGTGAGACTCAAAGCTTAACAGGAAATAAAAAAAAAGATAGAGGAAATTTAACAAAACTTAATTTGACAGCAACTTCCAAAGATGGTCAGGAAGCAAATAACTCTACAGGCAAAACTATTCATCGAAAAGCATGCATTGCTCAACAAACATTTATAGTTCCAGACTTGGTTAAAATACTGAACACAGGACGGCTGACTAATTTTAAAATTCCTTTACTTAAGAATAAAACAGAAAAAAGAAAAGAAGTAAATGCCAAGTCATCAGAGAGAGAAGCTTACAGTCCTCTAGAACTTCTGGACAATTTATCTGGCACAGACGTAAGACAGAATAGGAGTAAAAAAAATGTCTCCATGACGATGTTAGGACCTCAAACTTTGAGCATACGAAATAGTGTAACTCCAGTGCAAGCTAGTTCTGACTCATTCTACAATAAGAATTCCTATAGTATTTCTCCAAGCTTTACAAAGCAAGGTAACAATAGCAAACCATCTAATCACGTCTCTGAACCAGGCAATATTGTTTCTAATAAAGAAGTTGCTTCTCTCACAGCTGAAAATAATGCTTTTTCTTGTGATCCTGGGTATGTAGAGAAAAGTCCTTCCTTCTGCTGTAATGAAGAAGAAACATTCCGACCAGTTTCCGGTGAAGTTAGGGGTAGAAAAATAACTAAGAATTTTTCAGAAGTAGGGTTTCCAGATATTCTTAAAGCATATGAAGATGACGTCCTCTTAATTGATGTAATTCAAGATGACCCAGACCTCTTTGGAGTCTCCAATGAAGGGGAGCTCTCATTTACTTCAGAGGTCCCCAAGATAAGCCAGGAGCCCAATGTTGCTGGAGAGCACCAATCAACAGACTCCAAGTACATGGAAACTCCAGTAAAAAAAGAACCAAGTGATGCCTTAAGGTATGCATGTTCAAGTATGCCTTTTAGTGCAGATTGTTGGGGGTTAGAAAAGCAGTCTCTTAAGTTTCACTAATGTATTCGGTGATATTGAAGCTCCATTATTTTTTAACCCAGTTATTTATTAAATGTTATATACCATTATTACTGCTGATGCCTGGAAATGTCATTATGCTAAAACTTAGAGTCAAAATAATGAATTATTTGTATCTTGGAAGATAGAAAAGATTAGCTGTTCAGAATTTATGGTTCATAGAGTGGATTTTTTTTTTTTTTTTTTTTTTAACGGAGTCTTGCTCTGTCCCCCGGGCTGGAGTGCACTGGCGCAATCTCGGCTTACTGCAAGCTCTGCCTCCCAGGTTCACGCCATTCTCCCGCCTCACCCTCCCAAGTAGCTAGGACTACAGGCACCCACTACCATGCCCGGCTAAATTTTTTTTTGTATTTTTAGTAGACACGGGGTTTCACTGTGTTAGCCAGGATGGTCTTGATCTCCTGACCTCATGATCCACCCGCCTCAGCCTCCCAAAGTGCTGGGATTACAGGCGTGAGCCACTGCACCCAGTCCATAGAGTGGCTTTTTAAGTGATGGAGATTGCTTCTTTCAAAAGTTAAGTTTATTTTCAAATGTTCTTTAATTATTATAAATATGCAGATAAACTTTTACTTCAGCCAGATTACTTATTAAGATCAGTGCTATCTATTTTAATCCATTTTCTATAGCCTCCTTGTTCGATAAAAAGTTCATTTTTCAGGGAACAGAGACGCCTTGGAAATTTTTATTTGAATTAATTAGGGCTTGAAAGTAGAGTCAAAAGTTAAACTAATTTTCAGAGATAAACAGCATAAAATTTATTCGGGGTTTTACTTTTAAGGCAATGGTTTTAAATGATGATTTTTTTCCCTCAAATAGGACTAGTTTGCCCAATGCAACTTTAAATGGGGCCAAGTAGTAACCTTCATGCTCAGGAACTTAATCTATTCTGCTTGGCCCCAAATTGATTTAATATTATGTCATATTTTACCTAATTTTATAATTCCCGAAGCCGTTATTTATATAATACCTGAATATCATAATATTTTGTGAACAGACTCAAAGAAAAATGAAAACACTTTTCACTAAGATTCAGTGGTACATGACTTAAGTTTCTCTGCCATTTATTTGCAGTTACCTTTGTGGTATCATACTCTTCTTGATGGTCTTATTGTTACAAGAACTTGAAACTTATCACCAAATATAATGCTGTCTATGTGCCAAATGGAGGACCAAGAGTTTTATTGATTTTTTTAACCATGTAATGAGGTAGCCTGGTAATCTGCCTGTTTTGAAGATGGAAAAAAATGAAGACAAATTTGTCACTTGCCCAAGATCACCCTCCTAGTAACAGCATCTGGATTTGAACCTAGCCCTGTCTTACTCTAAACCTAGTGATTGTCTTTGTAGTCTGACCTTGGTTTTTGAATCTTCTTGTTACCACCTAACAGCTATGTGACCTTTTAGGCAAGTTATTTCGTCTTTCTGTAAAAATGGAAAGTACTTGCCTCAGGGTTGTGAGGATTAAATTAAATAATGAATAGAAAAGGTTTGGGCATGTTTAACTGTTATACCATACTTCCTTGGAGGAATACAAAGGAAAATCAGAGTAAATTCTGCATTCAAGAGCAAACTTCTCTGTTGAGTGACAAGATATTGACTAGTGAGCTAAGCCAAATTTAGAAAGAGATGAATGTTGTGAATTAAAGTGCAGGACCTTTGTTCTTTATTCTTTTTTTAAAGAATAATGGCTTATTTTAAAACATGATACATGTTCATTAAAGTAAAAAGCGGTGTTGGGGGGGAGATTCCACCACCCAAATAACAAATTAATTGCTATTTGTATGCATCATTCCAGACATTTATCTATACATATAAGTGGATATAATATTAGAAAAATTGGATCATGCCATTTTTTAGTAAAAACGCTAAAGAAAATTTCATTTACACTTAACCAGAAGAGGCAGAGAAATGAAAGTGGAATGAAATGGATTGCTGAATTAGTATACTTCTTTACCACAAGAAATTAGTTTCTTGAAGTTCTCTCTCAGGTTAATAAGGAAACTTATTTAAAAGTTTGAGTTTTAGCTTCACTTATAAAAATTGTTTTCCAACTTTAGACAGCAGTGTTTGCTTTCTTAATATGAAAGATGAACATATTTATACACACTTTTTCTCCTAATATTGCCTACCCCACATTTTTGTTTTAAGTTTATTTTATATTACTAAGCCTTGTGCCATGTACATTTCTTCAATAACCTGAACTCCAAAGATTCTCATTATTAGTTCTCTATTTAAATTGGTTCAGTCCCTACCACCAGTCCTATTTACTTTCCTCTAATCTTGACTATTTTTGTTATGTTTTTGAGAGGGAGTCTTGCTCTGTCGCCCAGGCTGGAGTGCAGTGGCAGATCTCGGCTCACTGCAACCTATGCCTCCCAGGTTCAAGCAATTCTCCTGCCCTGGCCTCCTGAGTAGCAGGGATTACAGGTACATGCCACCATTCCTGGCTAATTTTTTTTGTACTTTTAGTAGACGGGGTTTCACCATGTTGGCCAGGCTGGTCTCCAACTCCTCCTAACCTCAAGTGATCTGCCTGCCTCAGCCTCCCAAAGTGCTAGGATTACAGGCGTAAGCCACCGTGCCTGGCCTAATCTTGACTATTTTGATTCATCACTTAGTTGGCTAGATTTCAGAGCAAAGAAATTTTTTAAGAGTTCATGATTACTGTGTTCCCTAAAATCTTGGGTGCATGAGAATTATTTGTCTAAGAGCAGGTTGTCTGTGTGTAAAATTCTTAGTTTACATATTTCCCCCTCACAACTATGTAGACGTTGCTCTCCTGCTTTCTGACATTATGTGTTGTAGTAAAAAACTTTGAGGCCAAACTAATACTCCCACTGCTCCACTTTAAACTGCCTTTATTTTTTCTTCTTGTTTTCCACCTTGGGAATGATAATTATATATCACTTTTTCCTGAGACAAGGTTTCCCATTTTGGTTTGCAGTATCAAGTGTTTATTTCAGATAGCTTTTTTGTTACTATCTTTGAACTTCATTTTTCTTCACTTCAAAAGCACCAGTTATACTTTTATTGGCTCTTCTTTGCCTTTTATCTACTTCTAAAGTTTCTGTTTTTAAACAAACTTGAACATTTTCTCAGTATTATTTTAATATTTTTATATTTGTTCTGCACTGGAAATACTAGTTTTGTAGTCATCCACAGTGCTAGAATAAACCTTAACAGGGAAAAATGAAGACCTGATAACCAGAGAATCTATCAGTAGTTGCACAGAAACTTGTTAATGGTTCTAGAACTAAATGAAGCTTAAAATATAATTTGAAATTTCAGCTATGTCCTTTTTACCAGTCAGTTACTAGTTCTTATGCTCCATTTTCTCCCTTCTAAGACACTGAGAGGCTGAAGCCTGCTGGAATGAGTTTTTATTTTACAGGAATAAAAGTAGAAGATGAAAGGGTGAGGCCCATATATTGTCAGAAACTCTGGACTGCCCCTTTTGGTAAAACAAGTAGACAAACCTGAGCTGGCTTAATCACTGGGGAAAGTATTCTCAGACCAGATTGGTGAGAATTTGGAAGGTGTCTAAGTCATGATAGAATGCTTATTTGTTTTTAGTCTCCACAGTAGGGAAAGTCCATATTAAAATCTAAAACATTAGAAGCATACTAGAACTCATTCACTAAAACTTGATCTGATGTGCTTGGAAATGTGTAATGGCTGAAACTGGTAAAACGTTTGAAATAGCCTGTATCATTGGAAATGATCTGAGGATGTCTGTAATAGTCAGTGCTGGACAGTTAATCTGTACTAGAACATAGGGTTATTATATGCTAAAATATCAGTTGAATGATACTATACAGTGGATTGTTGAGATTTTAAGAGTCTGCCAAAAATTCAGGGGAATTACTATATAGTTGGGGGGAAGGGGGAGGAGTGGGGGACTAAGGTGTTTTAAACAAAAGTATATAAACTGAAGTACTAAGAATAGTAGGAGTTTAGAAAAGAGAAGAATGAAAGAAATCTTGGAAAAGCAAAAATTTGTATTGATCCTTGAAGTTTGGATTTTAGATTAACAAAGGAGAAGAAGGAAAGAAGTTTGGTAGGGAAGGAGAAATAATGAGGAATATGTGGGCAGAAAGGTAAAAGTACATATAAACATGATTGTGTACAGAAGGTTAAAGGTTTTCCTGACTCCATCAGGCAGAGGTAGAATCCCTTATGCATTCCCATAGCACCTTATGCTACCTCAATTGTGGCATTGATTTCATGGTGGAATAATTTAATCTCTTACTTGCTAAACTGTTGGATTTCTTGAGGGTAGGAAATGTCCATGTCTTATTTACCTTCATTTGCAAGTCCAGTCCCTCATATATTGAGATGGGAAAGAGAATTAAGGTTTCAATTCCTGTTTGAGAATATTGCAGGCCATTTCTGAAGCACTTGAATTAGATTACATGTAAATGGAGACAGTGAATCCTTTCTTTCTTAAGCAAGTAGACATTGAACAATAGTGGGAAATAAGATTTTATAAGTAGGATGATGCTAGATTAAGGAGGTTGGAAAGTTAGGCACAAAAATTTGAATTCAGTATGGAATTGATGTTGGTGATCAGTGGGGATCAGTTATTTACCACCTTCACAACTTGGTCTCAAATCCATAGGCAGCCATTGTAGATTCTGGAGCCAGTAAATAATAAACTTCTGAGGGATAAATATCTGGTATCAATCCACAGAAAATAAAAGCCTACCACTTTTGCCCAGGCATTTGAGTCTCATTAGACCCATGCATAGCCTGGATCTATGCCAGGCAAATTATATCCTGTCTCAAGTAACTTACTTTCTCAGAGTCTGACTTAATCCCGGTTTGTTCCCCAAGAGAGGGCTTCTAGAGTAGAGTAGTCTTATTACCAATTTTACCATCAAATGACAAAAAAAAAAAAAAAAACAGCTTTCCACCAAAAATAAAGATCATTTTTTCTCTCCCTTATATATTGAGATTCATTGTCTTTTAAGAAACACTTTTCTTCATTGTCCCATTCCACTGAGAATCTAATGTGCTCTAACTTTACTGCAAAGTTTTATTATATTTTTATAAAAATTATTAAATTTTTATTAAATTTTAATCATAAGAACTGATATTTAATGTCTACCCTGTGCTAGATACATAACTTATTTTATTTAGTGAAACAATTCTGAGGTTGAAACTCCCCTATTTTTATACTTAAATCAAAATGATTAACTTTCTAAAGGACCCAGCTTGCAAGTATCAGAGCTGACATCTGAACTCAAGGGAACCTGCTCCAAAGTCTGTCCCTGCTCTGCAAAACAGCACACTGGAAGAGCAGCATTTTGGTTCTTCCTATATATTTAATTCAATTACTCTGCAAACTACCGCGGAACATTATTTCACTTTAGGTCCCTTTCTTCTCATCTCTGCTTCCTCTTTAAAGTAGCAGGTGGGGACTATGAAGAAACATTATTCTGATTTTTTTTCTTTTCTCTTTCAGGCCCCGTAAACTAGTCCTTGTCTTTGCTGGAATAAACAGTATTGTACGTGATTGAACATTTGTAATATCAGGAGACCTAACAGTATAGTGTGGCATCAGGCTAGGGAACCCCTGCCTTGATGAATTGGATACCATAATATTTCTCTGCTTAGGGCCACTACTACTTGTATAATAATTGTCCCAGTAAATTTGTAGCAGTCCTATCCAGAAACAGAATATGGCTATTTGTAAATAAATGAATACTGACCACAATTAGCATCTCAAAAGGAGGCAGTGACATTCTGAATTTTTTTCTCTCTTTTTTTTTTCTTTGAGAGAGAAAGGGTCTTGCTTTGTTGCCCAGGCTGGAGTGCAGTGATGCCATCATGGCTCACTGCAGCCTCTACCTACCAGGCTCAAACGATCCTCACACCTCAGCCTTCCAAGTAGCTGGGGCTACAGGTGCATGCCACCACACCTGGCTAATGTTTTTCTCTTTTTGTAGAGACTGAATCTCACTGTGTTGCCCAACCTGGTCTTGAATTCCTGGACTCAAGCAGTCCTCCCACATCAGCCTCCCAAATTGTGGGGATTATAGGTGTGAGCCACTATGCTAAGCCCTAAACTTTTTCCTTGGGCAATAGTTTTCAAACATTTTCTGATAGTAATTATTCTAAAGCAATCATCTTCCAGCTATTTTGCCAATTACCCACAATAAAGATCTGTTTTATATTACAATCTGGTACATATTTATGAAGATAGGAAATTATAGGTTTACGAAAACAATTATTTTCCTTACTACAACAGATATAGTCTCATATTTCATATTCAATTTCATTAAAAAATTTCTTGGTTGGGACCCACTAAATAGATTTCATTATCCACATGAAAAGTGCTCTGGTAGAGAATAAGCTTGATGTAATCTGTATGGCTCTTCAGATTTGGCTTAAACCTGTCTTACTCTCTCCTCTCCTTTTTATTCAGATCTTCTCTTTGCTTATCTGTATTTCTGTAGCCTCATCCAAATCTCTTTTATCTCCTTTCGTTGTTCTTCCCTTCATTTTTCCCTTTTCTGTTTCACCAGTTCAGAACTGTGACTATACTCCACCAATGCAAAACTGTAAAATATTTGTGTAAATTACAATTTTGCTCACTTTATGATTTTTTTTTCACCCAGGTGAATTTAACTTTTTGTCTCTCAAATTCCAAGCAAAAATAAACTGTTTCTTACAAGAGTTTGCATGTGTAATTTTACCTTCCTTGTAAGTTAGCTATTTTCATAGTAAAAAGTTTCCCATACCTATATAAATTATACTAGCAGTACTATAAATACTATCTTAATACTTGGAAATTAAGCTAATATACTTGTACCTATTTATGAATGGAACTTTCGGGATAATTAGAGGCCACAGAAGCATCCCTCAGTTCTCTATTGAGTCACTTAGTTCTGTTCATGTTATTACCTCAATATCTCTGATGGCTGTTCGTTCCTCTAAATTCTCTCTATGTTCTTATTTTTCTCCTAGATTATTGTAATGAGCTCCTGGTTAATCTTCCTAAACTCTCTTAATATATCTTTTGTCATAGTGATATTCGAAATAGAAATTGATCTGCCAGTAACTGTTGAGAGTGTTTCACTGGCTTTCAGCCACGTGGGGATAGTCTAAATTGCTTGACATGGCTTTTTAAGGCTCTTTAGTGGATCTGTATCCATTTCCTCTTTGGCAACTATGGTATTGGAGGGAGGAAAGTGGGGTGAAAGGCTAATGAAAGATAAACATAGCAAGCAACTCAGTGTTTCTACAATGCACCATGTACTTTAGGCCTTTTGCATATGTTTATCTGAAAGTCCCTTTCTTTGCATTCAGTTATCCATCAATCACATCTGAGATATTATTCCAGGGATTTGTTCCAGTAGTTCTCTTGGCACATATCTCAGTATATTATGTCTGCTTGTATGTGAGCCTCACCTTGTACTGGAATTGCTAGAAAGGAGGGAGGCATCTTCATTTGGGTCTCCTTAGCATGGAATATGTTAGGTGCTGCATGTGTGGAGAACAACTAGACATATATAAGCCTTGTCCTCACAGTGCTTTTAGGGAGGCAAATAAGCACGTACCATAAAATGATAGGAGAAGTGCAAGATGTTAAACGCCTCCTGGTGAAAGTGGCATTTAAAATGATCACTAAAGGATAAGTAGGAATTAGCTAATTGTTGAGGAAAACTGAGACACCAAAATAATGTCGCATGGCTTGGTGTTCAAATGGCAAGAAATGAAGCTACAGAATGTGCAAAAGCTGTCATGAAGGGCTGTGAGAGTAAAATGAACACAGAATTTACCTTCCAGATTGCAAAGCTTTTGAGAAGGACATGAGGAGCTGTTAATAATATGCCAGGACAACAGGCGTAAACAGACCTTCCTAGGCAAACTAGAATTTATGGTGAGTGTGAAGTTTATGCTAAGCATATAGGAATTCATGGGAAGACTTAAATAAGAGAGATAATTTGATCACATTTACTTTTAAAAATCATTATAGCTCTGGTGTGGAGGATAAACTGGTGGGGAGCTATTGTAATAAGCCGAAAGAACGTGGTGACTTTACACAGAAGTGGGAGTGAATTTGAGGAAGGTTTAAGAAGTGAATATTGGTTCATCAGATGGGGGTGAGGCAGAGGGAGGTGTTAAGGTTGATACCTGGTTTCTCTCTTAGAGAAGAACATTACCATCCATCTCCCACGCAAAAAAAAAGCTGTATGGGGAGGTCAAATTTAGACATTTTGAGTTGAAGAGGCCTTTGAGATACTGAGATGGAAATATTCTAGTAGATAGCTAGATATGAATCTAGAAAGGTCCAGGTTAGAGAAAGATTTGCATTTGTTTATGTTTTCTGTTTGTATTATTTCCCTATCCTTTAAACTATACTTCTCATTGTTTCTAGGGTTTATGTTGGGAAAAAATACTTTGTTTTCTAAACTTCAAAGAATGGTAAATACAAAATGTTTTGTTTAGTTTTCGTCTTTCTTGGCTAGGAAGTAATTCTGAACCAGGAGCAGTCGCAGTGCTGAAGGATGTGCTTATCCACTTGTTAAATGAACAAATGGTGGGATTATGAGTGTTTATTTTATTCTGTGTACTTTTATATGTTTTAAATTTTTGTCTAAGTGATTAAAAATGGAATAGTGTTTGGCCATTTGTATTTGAGTGGCTCCTATAAATGTAGTTTTCATCTGTTGGGCCTATGCTATTGGCTTTAAGGACATCTTATCTCGTTTAATCCTCACAATACCTTGTGGTTAGCTGGTATTCTCATTTTACAGATATGATTAAACTTAAAGAAGTTAAGTAGTTTTGCCACAGTTTACACAGCAAGTAGCAGAACAGTGTTTGAACCCAGACTGGTCTAACTCTGTTCTACATATTCTTAATCTTTAGACTCTAAGTTGTCTTTAGGGACTACCAAAAAAATTAAGCTGCTTTCAAGCTGTCTTCCTTTGACATTGACCGTATGACATACATATACATGCTTAAGAGTAGAAATTGGCCAGGCACAGTGACTCACGCCTGTAATCCCGGCACTTTGGGAGGCCAAGGCCAATGGATCACCTGAGGTCAGGAGTTTGAGACCAGCCTGACCAATATGGCAAAACCCCATCTCTACTAAAAATACAAAATTAGCTGGGCGTCATGGTGCATGCCTGTAATCCCAGCTACTCAGGAGGCTGAGGCAGTAGAACCACTTGAACTCATGAGGCAGAAGTTGCAGTGAGCCAAGATCGCGCCATTGCTCTCCAGCCTGGGCAACAAGAGCGAAACTCCATCTCAAAAAAAAAAAAAAAAAAAAAAAAGTAGAAGTTAAACACTATCTTGTATTGGTGTAATACTTTTTTGAATTTTACATGCTTTGTATATCTTGTCAAGCTCTCAGTAACAAAGTTTGAGTGGCAGCAACCCCTAACAGTTGAGGCGTATGTGATTAAAGAGCCAAACAAAAAATCCACACAGGTGCACTGGGTTCTGAGTCTCATTATAGTAAGTGCTCTGCCCTGGAGGACTTGAGCTGATGTTCACCAGAAGCTAAAGTGACTATTATTAATGTTTAGAGAAGCGGATAGTTCTGCTTAGAATCTATTATAATGTTTAAGCTCTGTTTGCTTTATAATAGAGAACTGCCTGTACTGGACTGTGGATCGATAAAGCCAGACATCTGTGCTTCCAACTCAGCAGGTAAAAGTTGACATTTTCAGAATACGCAATATTGAAGCATCTCTTTATATCTCCATTCAGGCCTAGTCAAGACGAATTCACTAGAACAAGAAGCTTTTCATTTTAGGGTCTGTTGACCATATGTTTTATAGTTTGTCAATTTTCCTATTTTAATTGACTGGTTGGAAGATCAGATTGAGATATTTTCTGTCAGATTATTTAATAAATAACTTTGTTAGGCTTTATCTACAAAAGATAGGTAATTGACCTCAGCAGTTTTTGTCATCTTATTTTGAAATTGAAATATGTATTTAAGCTTTATCACATTTTAAATCTCAGTTGCTTAAAAAAATTTTATAGTTGGCTAGGGGTGGTGGCTCATGCCTGTAATCCCAGCACTTTGGGAGGCCAAAGCGGGTGGATCACGAGGTCAGGAGATCGAGACCATCCTGGCCAACACAGTGAAACCCCATCTCTACTAAAAGTACAAAAAATTAGCCGGGCGTGGTGGCAGGCACCTGTAGTCCCAGCTAGTTGGGAGGCTGAAGCAGGAGAATGGTGTGAACCCGGGAGGCGGAGCTTGCAGTGAGCCGAGATCACGCCACTGCATTCCAGCCTGGGCAACAGTGCGAGACCCTGTCTCAAAAAAAAAAAATATATATATATATATATATAGTTAACAGCTAGTCGAAAGTTTAAATACCTGAATCTTTATTTCACAGGGCATAACTTAGTATGAAAGTTAATTTTACTTTGACTTTCAAGTTTTATAAGTATATTTAAAATACATTTTATTTTATAAGTATATTTAAAAGTATATTTTATAAGTATATTTAAAATAAGTATATTTAAAATTAAAAATTCTTGAGATGATCAAGAAAAATTCTTAAATATCTGTTTCTTTTTATATAATATAATGGAGTTATTTTGATAGAGAGGAATTATTGTATAATTCGCTGAAAACTCTGCTTCATATTTGTCACATTAGACCTTAAAAGAGCCTCTGAATTCTGAGTCATTTTTTAGAACAGCCTTTGAATAACTCAGTTATTTTGTCTTTAAACTTTCTATAGTTGAATATTATTTCTTTTCAGCAAGTGAAATAAAACATGATCCCAAAGATGCAAACACTTCCTTAGGAGAAGTTGCTAATGAGACCTCTGAAAATGAAACACTGGGAGACTTCAGTGAACAAATAAAAAGTTCAGACTTGGATGAAAAGGTACTAGGGGATCTTTTGTGTTTTTTTATTTCTTGGTCTTAAATAGTGGTAATGCATAAATCCATCTTAACAGTGCTATCGGGTGGCAAGTATAACTCCCTTTATTGAATAAAAGAATAAAGTCACTCTAGCCATGGGATGTATCCCTTGATACTTGGTGTAAGGACAGTATAAAAAAGATCTTCCTTGCCTGGGAAAATGGGATGTACTGTTTAATTACATACTGTAGTTAGCTTTTTAGTATCTGAAGTTTGTCACAAACCTATGAAAGTCTTTCTAAATAAAATATTACATATTTTTCTGCCTCAGAAAACACTAAGTGCTGAAAATCGTTTGATCTTCCTTAATTTTCAGGTAGCATAGTACCTGACGGCCATGCTTCCTAGTATGGGATGATTTCTTTGTTTTGTTTGAGGGAAGGGGGATTATATATTTATCCTTCTAATACCATGGTAGGCTTCAAAGTACTAACCCTTTACGAAATTAGTCAGTAATACAAATATTAGTCAGTAATATTTGCTCTTAAGAGAAATACAAACACTTTTACACTGTTGGTGGGACTGTAAACTAGTTCAACCCTTGTGGAAGTCAGTGTGGCGATTCCTCAGGGATCTAGAACTAGAAATACCATTTGACCCAGCCATCCCATTACTGGGTATATACCCAAAGGACTATAAATCATGCTGCTATAAAGACACATGCACACGTATGTTTATTGCGGCACTATTCACAATAGCAAAGACTTGGAACCAACCCAAATGTCCAACAATGATAGACTGGATTAAGAAAATGTGGCACATATACACTATGGAATACTATGCAGCCATAAAAAATGATGAGTTCATGTCCTTTGTAGGAACATGGATGAAATTGGAAATCATCATTCTCAGTAAACTATCGCAAGAACAAAAAACCAAACACCGCATATTCTCACTCATAGGTGGGAATTGAACAATGAGACACAGGAAGGGGAACATCACACTTCGGGGACTGTTGTGGGGTAGGGGGAGGGGGGAGGGATAGCATTGGGAGATATACCTAATGCTAGATGACGAGTTAGTGGGTGCAGCGCACCAGCATGGCACGTGTATACATATGTAACTTACCTGCACATTGCGCACGTGTACCATAAAACCTAAAGTATAATAATAATAATAATAAATAAATAAAATAAAATAAAATTTTAAAAATAAAAAATTAAAATATTTTTTGTGCTTATGGAAAAAAAAAAAAAGAAAATGTGGCACATATACACCATGGAATACTATGCAGCCATAAAAAATGATGAGTTCATGTCCTTTGTAGGGACATGGATGAAATTGGAAATCATCATTCTCAGTAAACTATCGCAAGAACAAAAATCCAAACACCGCATATTCTCATTCATAGGTGGGAATTGAACAATGAGAACACATGGACACAGGAAGGGGAACTCACACTCTGGGGACTGTTGTGGGGTGGGGGGAGGGGGGAGGGATAGCTTTAGGAGATATACCTAATGCTAAATGACGAGTTAGTGGGTGCAGCGTACCAGCATGGCACATGTATACATATGTAAGTAACCTGTACATTGTGCACATGTACCCTAAAACTTAAAGTATAATAATAATAAAATAAAATAAAATAAAAAGAATAATAGGTAAATACCTGGTAAAAAAAAAAAAAAAAAAAAAAGATATCTGGCCCCCAAATTTGGGAATTAACAAACTTGTTTTCATCTCTCTCTTACCTTACATTTTAGGAACATTAGAGGGTAAATAGATTGACTTACAGGACATATGCCTGGCCTACTTCTTTTCTGCTTTTATATATGGCTGGCTGTAAATTTTTACAAATGCTTCCTTATTGATCTTTTACTTCCACTATATGTGTATGTATGTACAAGTATGTATGTATGTACAAGTACATACATGTATAGTGGGAAATAAAAGATCAATATGCCAGGTGCAGTGACTCAGGCCTGTTATCTCAGGACTTTGGGAGGCTGAGGTGGGAGGACTACTTGAGGCCAGGAATTTGAGACCAGCTTGAGCAACATAGTGAGACCTTGTCTCTACAAAAATACTTTTTTTTAAATTAGCAAGGAGTGCTGGCATCCACCTGTAGTCCCAGCTACGTGGTGGGGTGGAGGTGGGAGGATAGCTTGAGCCTAGGAGGTCAAGTCTGCAGTGAGCCATGTTCGGGCCACTGCACTCCAGCCTGGGCAACAAAGCAAGACCTGTCTCAAAAAAGAAAAGGTAGGGGTGTGTGTGTGTGTGTGTGTATCTATTATATATATATACATATATATATAAAAAATGTGTGTATCTATTTTTTATATATATATATATATAGTGTGTGTGTGTGTGTGTGAATGATTCTTTTCCAGAGGCCTTTTCTTTTCTCCTGTGTATCAGTTGTCAATTTTTAGGTTTACCATAGTAGTAATTACTTGATGATTCTACTGTTGGGCTCCTGATAAAGTACTAGTGTTCTTTTTTTAACTTTTTATTTTGAAATAGAGATTCACAGGAAGTTACAAAGGTAGTACAGAGAAGACCCATGTTGCCTTCACCTAGTTTTCCCCTATAATTACATCTTAAAGTATAAGAAGCAGGAATTTGATATTGATAAAATAAGTTTGTGTAGTTCAGTGTATTTTATCAAATATGCAGATTTATGTGACCACCACTGCGGTCAAAGAGCTATTCCATCACCACAAAGACATCCCTTATGCTACCTCTTAACAGTCATACCTCTCTCCCTCCCCCAATAATTTCTATAGTTTTGGCATTTTTAAATGTAGATTCATAAGAGGTTGGCTAGAGGATTATTAATTGATAATTCTAAAAAAAAAACAGCTTTAATTTTACTGATTTTTTTCCTGTGTTGCTTTTTTGTTTTCAGTTTCACTGATTTCTGCTTTGGTTATTTCCTCCTTCTACTTAGTTTGGATTAATTTGTTGTTCTTTTTGTAGCTTCCTAAAGTTGCAGCCGAGGTCATCGATTTGAAACCATTATTATTTTCTAATAGAGGCATTTAGTGCTATAAATGTATCCAAAAATACTGTTTCAGCAGCATCCCACTTTTAGTTGAGATAAATTGTGGATTCACATGCAGTTATAAGAAATAATACATAGATATCTATGTACGCTTTACCTAGTTTCTCCCAATTGTAATATATTGCAAAACCATAGTACAGTATCACAACCAGAATATTGGCATTAATACGATCAAGATATTACAGAACGTTTCCATCACCACATGGATCCCTCATGTTGCCCTTTGATAGCGCATGCCTACTTTCTTCTCTCTTTCCTCCATCGCCCATTCCTTAACCGTGGACAACCACATATCTGTTCTGCATTTCTATAATTCTGTCATTTCAAGAATATTATATAAATGGAATCATACAGTATGTAACCTCTTCAGATTGGTTTCTTTTTTTTTCCACCTGGATAATCCTGTGGATATTCAACCAAGTCATTGCATATATCGATAGTTCATTCATTTTTACTGTTTGGTAATACTCCATGGTATGAGTGTACCATAGTTTATTTAGCCATTTGCTCATTGATGGATATCTAGATTGTTTCTAGTTTGGGACTGTTACAGGATAAAGCTGCTGTCTATAAACATTCATGTACAGGTTTTTGTGTATCTATGTGTTTTAATTTCTCTGGGATAAATGGGCTGTAACTGCTGAGCTATATAGTAGTCGCATGTTAGGTTTTGACTTGGGTGAACTCATCCTCCAGATTACTCCCCTGCGGTTGGAGTCAGTTGAAATGTTTGTTCAGTTCTTTGAGTCTTAGCTGGGCTCTTTGGAATCCATGTTACATACATATAGTTCAGAGATCAGCTAGAGATTTGGGCCAAGTTATAAGTAGATTTAGGGGCTTTGTCTGTTAGGCTTTCTCCAGATTCCTAGCCTCACTTTCCAGTTTCTGATTTTACCCCAAACTCTGTTCTTCTGGTTCTTTGTTAGTAGGGCAAATTATTGTCCTCCCCAAGTGGTTCCAACTAGGGCCTGCCCTTGGATATACAGCCATAAAAGCAAGACATTTACCCAGTGGCATTCCATCTTTTTGAGTGTAGACTTCCCTCTAGGTTCTGCCTGCTTTTCATATCTCTCCAGGTTTTTCAGGTAGTTTAAAAATATTTTATCCAGGGTTTATGGTTGTTATCTGCAGAAGAGTTACCCCAGTAGGAGATTCTCTGCCATTTCTCAAAGTACACCCATTGTGAATTCTTTTGAATTTCATCCAGATGATAGAGTGCTGTTCTTTACCTTGCTTGAGATGTTTTTCGTTTCAATGTATGTAATGGTGTCTTGTTTTTATAGTTGTATAATTACCTACTATATGAATATAATCTAACAAGTCCCACTATTGATGGACACTTGGTTTGTTTCCATTTTTTTGCTATTTAAATATTACTGCATTATGCATCCTTGAGCATAAGGCATTTTGCATATGTGCAAGCATTTTTGGATTAATTCCTAGAAGTGGAGTTGTCAAATTGTCCTTCATAGAGATTGCTTTGATTTATACTTTCAACAATATTGTGTGAGAGTGCCATTTTCTCCCCACGCACTAATTCATTATTAATTTTTTGTCCATCTGCTTATTTTTATAAATGACTTTATTTTAGTTTTAATATGCATTTCTCTTATGAGTCTAGTTAAACATCTTTAGAAGCCATTTATATTGTTTTCTATAAACTTGCTGTTTATGTCCTGATATGGTTTCGCTGTGGTCCCACCCAAAATCTCACCTTGAATCCACATAATCCCCACAATCCCTGCATGTCAAGGGAGAGACCAGGTAGAGGTAATTGAATCATGGGGGCAGTTTCCCCCATGCTGTTTTGTGATAGTGAGTTGTCATTAAATCTGATGGTTTTATTAGGGTTTGGTAGTTCCTCCTGCATTCATTCTCCTTCCTGCCACCTCGTGAAGAAGGTGCCTTGCTTCCCCTTCACCTTGTGTAAGTTTCCTGAGGCCTCCCCAGCCATGCTGAACTGCAAGTCAATTAAACCTCTTTCCTTTATAAATTACCCAGTCTTGGGCAGTTCTTTATAGTAGCATGAAAATGGACTAATATATGCCCATTTGCCCATTTTCTTCTGGATTTGATCTTTTTTACTTGTAGGAACTTTTCGTGAAATAAACATATCTGTTCTTGTCATATGTGGCTATACCTTTTCCTGGATTTCGTTTGTTTTGACTTAGTTTAGGAGCTTTTCATCTTGCAAAAGCCTTTTATTTTTATTTAATCAAATATGTCAGTTTTCTTTTATAATAAGAGTTACAAGTCACATTTAGAGAAACCCTTCCCCATCTCAACATTTAAAATTTTCTCCCATATTTTCTTTTAGGGTTTTTTGGTGTTATTTATTATGTTTAAATTTTTTATCAAACTAAAATTTATCTTAGGAGACGGAATATAGAAACAATGTAACTTTTCCTTATTTTAGCAGATGGCGTTTTGTACTCTTTATTCTCTTAGCATATGAAAATATTTAAAATATTTGTAGTCAAACCTACTGATATCTTACTTCATGGTTTCTGCCTTTGGTGTCATGCTTAGGCTTTCCCAACCCTCCAAATTATATACTCATTTGTATATTTGATTTGTTTTGCTATTTTATTTTCTTTTGCTACTTTTAGAATTTATTTGTAATTTAATGAAATCTTTAATGAACCTAAAAGGTATTTTGGCATATGGTGAGTTAGGAGCACACTTATTTTCCATCCAATTAACTAGCCAGTTGTTCTACCATTTATTGAATCATTTCCTCCTAAATTTCAAGTGCCATATTTAATATTTTCAAAGTTTTATGTATAGATCTGTTTCTTTTCTTTTGTTTCATTGATTGCTAGTCCTTACACCAATAGCATACTTTTAATTTTTTGAAAAATAGTAAGTAAAATATTAAATAGTAAAATATTTTTTGGTGGTTCTCATGTATTTTTTTAAAGAGTGCTTTAAACTCACATTGTAGTTTTTTAATGTGTGAATTAATTTGGGGAGAATTAGCATCTTTAACTCTAGTATTCTCATCCAGGAACGTGGTAGGTCCTCGGTTTGTTATGTTTTATGTTTCTCAGTTGATTTTTGTAGTTTTCTAAGAATTCTAGGTTGTCTTCCAAGGCTTTTATAGTTTTGGGTTTTACATTTAGGTTTTTAACCATCTCAAGTTGATTTTTGCATATGGGAAAAGAAGGGTCCAGTTTCAGTCTTCTGCATATGGCTAGCCAGTTACCCAGCACCATTTATTGAGTAGAGAGTCCTTTCCCCATTGCTTGTTTTTGTCAGCTTTGTTGAAGATCAGATGGTTGTAGGTGTACAGCCTTATTCCTGGGCTGTCTATTCTGTTCCATTGGTCCATGTATCTGCTTGTTTTTGTCAGCTTTGTTGAAGATCAGATGGTTGTAGGTGTGCAGCCTTATTCCTGGGCTGTCTATTCTGTTCCATTGGTCCGTGTATCTGTTTTTGTACCAGTACCATGCAGTTTTGGTTACTATAGCCCTGTAGCGTAGTTTGAAGTCAGTAACATGATGCCTCCAGCTTTGTTCTTTTTGCTTAGGATTGCCTTGTCTATTCGCGCTCTTTTTGAGTTTCATATGAATTTTAAAATAGTTTTTTCTAGTTCTGTGAAGAATGTCATTGGTAGTTTAATAGGAATAACATTGAATCCATAAATTACTCTGGGCAGTATGGCCATTTTAATGATATTGCTCCCTCCTATCCATGATCATGGAATGTTTTTCCATTAGTTGATGTCATCTCTGATTTCTTTGAGCAGTGTTTTGTAATTCTCATCATAGAGATCTTTCACTTCCCTGGTTAGCTGTATTCCTAGGTATTTTATTCTTTTAGTGGATGCCTGTTTTTTCAAAAGTTTAATATTTGAACATGTATAACCTTCTTATGACTGAAAAATCATGATTTCAAAACAGCTACTTGTGAAATGTAAGTATAGTTATATTTAAAACACATTTAAATATTTCTTATGAAATATAAATTTTATGTTCATAAATACCACTTTAAAATAACTCAAAGCTCAAGCTTTTTTCTGAATAAAAAGAAACTCAACTTTAGTTTTACCTAATAATTTGAAATAGTGACTTGGGTAATTAAAGGTGATATCAAAACCTGGACAAATATTTTGACTTATATTAATTTTTCTCTTAAGCAGCAGTGGAAATTTTAAAGTCAGTATTCAGTATTTTAAATTATGTAGAATAGAATTGTTTTTAGGGATTGGCCATAAACTAGTTGTTTAATTAACATCTAATACATTATAATAAATCCAGTAAGCCTCATAGCTTAGTATGTAATACAGAGACCTTCACTTGTACTTATTTAACTATCATCTCTTCACAGCATAGATTTACAGACAAAGTGATTACCAAAGAAGAAAAAGAAAATATTTATGAAGTTTGCAAAAGGTCTGTAACATAATTCTTAATTACATTACTTAAAATAGTCACTCATCTAATTTATATCTTGAGTATGTTTTTTATTCTCTGCTGTTTATATGCTTGGGCTATATGCCATAAGCCATATATAGGTATAATTTAATTAATGTGTCAGATGTACTCAGGTGTAAGGGGTATTGTAAATTACCTTAAAGCTGTCACTAAGTTTTTTGAGCCATTAAAATATTTTTTGAGGAAAGATAAGGAGTAGTGATAAAAAGAAAAGATGTATGTTTGACTTTCATGAAGATAAGAGTGGCTGAAATCAGATTCACATTGCAGTTTGCAAGGATCTTACATAGATGCAGTGATTCATACTAAGAGTTATAGCACACCCGCTGGAACATATAAAACCACCACATTTAGAGTTGGAGGACACCTTAAAGACCATCTGATCCATCCTCCACCACCCTCATTTTGCATTTGAGGCAAGGCTCACCCAGGACAGATGATGGATGTATTTGAGGCCTTTAATGTTAAGGCAGTAATTTTCAAAGTGTGATCCTTGGAGAAGCATCATCATGTAAGAACTTGTCAGAAATTGAAATTATTGAATCCCATCTCAGACCTACTGAATCAAACTTTGGGGATGGGCCTGTCAATCTGTTTTTAACAAGACCACCAGCTGATTTTGATGCATGCTCAAGTTTGAGAACTGTGTTAAGGGAAAGACTAGGCAAGAATTAAATTGGCATAGAAGGTTTAGTTTGGTTCATGACCATTTGGAGATACTAAAGAAAAAGGAAGATACTAAAGAAAAAGCAACAAGGTTAACTTTTTTTTTTCTGTTGAAATCATTTTGCTTACAAACTAAGATAGTGTAATTGCAGACTGCAAAGGTTTATCAACTTGACTCTAGCATAGCAATCACCAGTTGACATTGATCGGTTAAGTCATTACATCACCATGGGCTTCAGTCATCTGATCAAAAATAAAAGATAGATAATCTCTTCCATCTATAAAAATTCATAATTTCTATTTCTTTGTTTATGTTGCTGCTTTTGTTTTATTTGCGGAGGACATACTGATAATACATAGTAAGTGACATCCCAAGTTGGGGAGAGAAGTGAATATCTTTATTTTGTGTGAAAATCTTAAATTCTATCAATGATACTAAATTTCAACTCTTATAAATATGGGTCCCTCTTCTTATTATTTTTACTCTCCTCTGGCCCAGAAAACACAAGCTGAAAAAACTTATTAGAATTATTTTTAAGGTAAAGATTATAGTGTCTGAATGTTGGTGTAAACCTTTCTCCTAAAAAGTAAATGCATTTGTATTTACTAATCAGCTCTGAAGTACTTCTCTCTCTCCCCTTACTTGAATTATTTTTCTAGATAAGTAGTGTCCAAATCAAATTTTTGTAAAATTGGTTATGTAGGATCTCACATATTAGAATACAATTAAAGCTGTTTAAATAGCCACCCTGGAACAATAACATTTTTAATACCTTTTCCCCAGAGAAAGCACTCAAATACCTTTATAGGCTTATTGTGTATACTTTTCCTGAAGAATAATTTATAATTCATTTAATTGCATTATCAGTAGAATAATTTAATGACCTTTTCCGATTAGAACACTAACCTAACTCCTCCTCAGACCTTTTGTTTGGCATAGTCAAAAATATTTTGCTCTAATCTTAACCACACCACCCCATTCCTTCCTCTACTCCAACCACTTAAGAAGTGCTGGTTTTCTAGTTAAGAAGGCAGGAACAAACTATTGGAGATGCTGAAGAATTGTAATATATACAGGTATACCTTGGAGGTATTGCAGGTTTGAGTTCAGACTACTGCTGTAAAGCAAATAAGATGAGTCATACGAATTTTTTGTTTCCAAGTGAGTATAAAAGTTATGCTTACACTATACTTTAGTCTATTAAGTGTGCAATAGCATTATGTCTTTAAAAAATGTACACACCTTCATTTAAAAATACTTTATTGCCAAAAAGTTCTTACATCATCTGAGCCTTCAGTGAGTCATAATTGCCTGGATGTTGATGGCTGCTTACTGAATAGGGTGGTTGAAGATTGGGGTGAAGGTTGAAGGTTGAGGTGGCTGTGGCAATTTCTTAAAATAAGACAGCAATGAAGTTTGCTGCATCAGTTGACACTTCTTTTCACAAAAGATTTCTCTGTAGCATGTGATGCTGTTCGATAGCATTTTACCAACAGTAGAACTCTTTCAAAATCAGACTCAATCCTCTCAAACTCTACCTCTGCTTTATCAACTAGTTTGTGTGATATTCTGAGTACTTTGTCACTTAAACAATGTTCATGGCTTCTTCATCAGGAGTAGATTTCATCTCAAGAAACCACTTTCTTTGCTCATCCATAAGAAGCAGCTCTTCATCCATTCAAGTTTTATCATGAGATTGCAGCAATTCAGTTACAACTTTAGGCTCCACTCCTAGTTCTAGTTTTCTTGCTATGTCCTTCACATTTGCAGTGACTTCCACCACTAAAGTATTTAACCCCTGAAAGTCATCTATGAGGGTTGGAATCAACTTCCTCCAGACTGCTAATGTTGATATGTTGACCTTCTCTTATAAATCACAAATGTTTTTAATGGTACCTAGAATGGTGAATTCTTTCTAGGTTTTCAATTTACTTTGCCAAGATCCATCAGAGAAATCACTATCCATGGCAGATAGAGCCTAATTAAATGTATTTCTTAAATAATAAGGCTTGAAAGTCAAAATTACTTCTTGATTCATAGATTGCAGAATAAATGCTGTGTTAGCAGGCATAAAAACAACATTCAGACTGGGCATGATGGCTCACGCCGTAATCCCAGCACTTTGGGAGGCCAAGGTGGGTGGATCACGAGGTCAGGAGTTCACCAGCCTGGCCAAGATGGTGAAACCCCGCCTCTACTAAAAATGCCAAAATTAGCCAGGTGTGGTGGCGGGCACTTGTAATCCTAGCTACTCAGGAGGCTGAGGCAGAGAATTGCTTGAACCCAGGAGGGGGAGGTTGTAGTGAGATGAGATTGCACCACTGCACTCCAGCCTGGGCGACAGAGCAAGACTCCGTCTCAAAAACCAAACACAGAAAAAAACCAAAATATTTTTCTCCTTGAGCATGTCCAGCAGAGTTCTTGGGTGACAAGATACACTGTCGATGAGCAGTGATATTTTGAAAGGAATCTTTTTGAGCAATAGGTCTCAACAGTGGGCTTAGAATATTTGGTAAACCATGCTTTAAACAGATGTGCTGTCATGCAGGCTTTGATGTTTCATTTATAGAGCACAGAAAGAATAGATTTAACGTAATTCTTAAGGGCCCTAGGATTTTTGGAATGGTTGAAGTTGCCAGCTACATCATCCCTTAACAAGAGAGCCAGTCTATTTGTTGAATCTTTGTAGCTAGGCATTAACTTTTCTCTAGCTATGAAAGTCCTAGATGGTAGCTTCTTCCAGTATAAGGCAGTTTTGTCTACATTGAAAATCAGTTTGTTGTAGCTTCCTTCATCAGTTTTCTTAGCTAGATCTTCTGGATAACTTGCTGCAACTTTTCCATTATCACTTCCTGTTTGACCTTGCACTTCTATGTTACAGAGATGGTTTGTTTCGTTAAACCTCATGAACCAATTTTGCTAGCTTCATACTTCTGTGGCTTTCTTATCACTCTCAGCCCTCACAGAATTGAAGAGAGTTAGGGCCTTGCTCTGTATTAGGCTTTGGCTTAAGGGAATGTTGTGACTAGTTTGATCTTCCATCTAGATCACTCAAACTTTCTCCATTTCCGCAATAAGGCTGTTTCACTTTCTTTTCATTCGTATGTTCACTGGAGTAATACTTTTAATTTCCTTGAAGAACTTTTCCTTTGCATTGACAGCTTGGTTAACTATTTGGTACAAGAGGCCTACCTTTTGGCCTATCTTATCCGTCAACATGCCTTCCTCACTAAGCTTAATCATTTCTAGCTTTTGATTTAAAGTGATAGATGTGATACTCCTCCTTTCACTTGACTGCTTAGAGGACATAGTAGGGTCATAAACTGGTCTAATTTCAATATTGTTTTGTCTCAGGAAATAGGGAAGCCTAAGGAGAGGGAGAGAGATGGGGGAACAGCCAGTTGGTGGAGCAGTCAGAATACACACATCATTCATTGATTAAGTGCACCCTCTTATAGGAGCTTAGTTTTCATGGTGCCCTCAAACAATACCAGTAGTAACATTGATCACTGATCATAGATCACCATAACAGATAAAATAATAATGAAAAATTTTGAAATATTGTGAGAATTACCATAATGTGACACAGAGACATAAGTGAGCATGTGCTGCTAGAAAAATGGCACCAATTAGACTTGCTCGACTCAGGGTTGCCACAGTCCTTCAATTTGTAAAAAAATTAAAAATTTTTTTAAAGAAGAAATATCTGCAAAGCATTACTTTAATGTTTAAAAATACATTTAAATTCTGATGTTAATTTTTCCTTTCACACAGCAAAGATTCTAGAAATGCAGACATTATGGTTGGCGAATGTCAGTTTGCAGCACCAGTCCCGAAACCTCTGTGTTTATTAGTACCTCCTTTGAATCTAAGTGGTCGTCAAGAAGACACAATACTGAATACCTGGATGAATGGTACTATTTGTTTTCTTAATGAAATCCTGTTGGCTTTTGGTAATATAGAAACTAGGAGATTTTTCTACCAAAAACAAAAAACAATTAAAAAAGAAAAATGGAAACATGTAGAATATGTTAAAATTAGAAGGTTTGTGCACCTTTACTTAGTACTTTTTTTTTTTTTTTGAGACAGAGTCTCACACTATCGCCCAGGCTGGAGTGCAGTGGCACGATCTCAGCTCACTGCAACCTGCACCACCCCAGGTTCAAGCAATTCTCCTGTCTCAGTCTCCTGAGTAGCTGGGATTACAGGCACCTGCCACCATGCCCGGCTAATTTTTTGTATTTTTGGTAGAGACAGGGTTTAACCGTGTTGGCCAGGCTGGTCTTGAACTCCTGACCTCATAATCTGTCCACCTCAGCCTCCCAAAGTGCTGAAATTACAGGTGTAAGCTACTGCGCCCAGCCTACTTAGTACTTTTGATGGAACAACGTGTGAAATATCCGTATTTATGTGATAGTGGTAGTACAAGTAAATTACAGGTTATATCTAAAATATATTTTGATGGAGTGTGTTTGTATATGTATTTTAGAACTTGTGTCAGTTTTTTGATAATTAACAATATTTTGAACAAAATAGACTACATTAAAGGATGAATTTAGAATCTGTAAAATCACATTGTATAGCACACACCTAACTTTTCTATACCTACCCAGTACTGACTTCATGCTGCCTCGTGTTGTATACTATAACAGCAAGCCCATGATGGTCATGTGTTTTATCTTAAAAAGTCTTACAGTTTTCATAATGCAAATTACTGTGAAGTTATGCAGCAAAAACTTCAGCTTGTTTCAGATTATAGCTGGATGCTGCCAAAGTAAAAAATAAATGATTTAAAATTAAAAATACTTTTATTTTTATTTGTTATTTTTATCTTTAGAAAAGAACATTTTTAAATGCCCTAGTTCTCTTTTTAAAAGACCAGCATTAAGGGATATGATGCCTGGTGTATTAGCTTGCTTGGGCTGCCATAATAAAATGCCACAGATTGAAGGGCTCAAACAACAGAAATTTATTTTGCACAGTGCTAGAAGTTCAAGGCTAAGGTTCTAGAAGGGTTCATTTTCTGATAAGGGCTCTCTTTCTGGCTTGCAGATGGCTACCTTCTTGCTAAGTCCTCATATAACTTTTCCTTGGTGTGTGCTAGGAAAGAGTGTAAGCTCTGTGGTACCTATTCTTTTTTTTTTTTTTTTTCTAAGACAGAGTCTCACTCTGTAGCCCAGGCTGGAGTGCAGTGGTGTGATCTTGGCTCACTACAACCTCCCCATCCCGGGTTCAAGTGATTCTCCTGCCTCAGCCTCCCGAGTAGCTGGGATTACAGGCATGCACCACCATGCCTGGCTAATTTTTGTATTTTTAGTAGAGACGAGGTTTCACCATGTTGGCCAGGCTGGTCTCAATGGTCTCAAACTCCTGACCTCAGGCAATCTGCCCACGTGGGCCTCCCAAAGTGCTGAGATTACAGGTGTGAGCCACCGCACCAGGCTGGTGCCTATTCATATAAGGACATTAATTCCATTGATTCAGGACCCCACCTCTTTGACCTCATTTAACCTTATTAACTTCTATAAACACCCTATCTCCAAATATAGTCATATTGAGGGTTAGGGCTTCAACATGTTAATTTTGTGGGGACACAGTTCAGTCCATCGCACCTGGGTTTGTCGCTAGTTTTCTTCCCTTAGAAATATTTATTGTGTATAATATTTGTCTACTTAACTTAGAGACATATCATTTGAATACAGTGCCCAATGCTGCTATGTGAGGTTTTTAAGAAAGTTGTCTGCAGCTTATAGTGAGTTTAAAATTTTAAATTCAGGTCTAGAAATACTTGAGGGTACCTAAGATGTAAATCATACTATATTTCACAGGAACACACATGGCAGCACAGTCTGTGAATTGAACATGAATATTTCAAAGTGAGAAACTTTAAAGCAGATAGTAGTGATCATCTATTTCATTGTTATGAAGAAAATAAGTTGTAACATATTGGTGTGTAATGCCACTCTAAATCATTTCTAGATTTCAGATTTCTGGGAAAACATTCTGTCCTAAAGCTGCAGAATCCTGAAACTTGTGAAATATTTAAGAGGGAAAAAAATGTGGGGGTAAGTCTACTTTAAAAAGTAATAATAATCTGTCTCTTTCTCTTCCCCCTCCTCCTCCTTCTCCTCCCTCCTCTTCCTCACTTTCCTCCACTCCCTCTTTTACCCTCCCCTTAAAAAAATAATTTCATAAACCAATACTTTGGACCTTTTGGTTGTATTTCCCTATCATCTTTTTTTTTTTGAGACAGAGTCTTACTCTTGTCATCCAGGCTAGAGTACAATGGCATGATCTCAGCTCACTGCCCCTTAAAAAAAAATAATTTCGTAAAACCAATACTTTGGACCTTTTGGTTGTATTTCCCTATCTTTTTTTTTTTTTTTTTTTTTGAGACGGAGTCTTGCTCTTGTCATCTAGGCTGGAGTACAATGGCATGATCTTGGCTCACTGCAACCTCTGCCTCCTGGGTTTGAGCCTCAGCCTCAAGATTCTCCTGCCTCAGCCTCCTGAGTAGCTGGGATTACAGGTGCCCACCACCACACCCGGCTAAGTTTTGTATTTTTAGTAGAGACGGGGTTTCGCCATGTTGGCCAGGCTGGTCTTGAACTCCTGACCTCATGATCCTCCTTCCTTGGGCTCCCAAAGGATTACAGGCGTGAACCACTGTGCCCAGCCTATCATCATTTTTTAAGCAGTTCCAGATATTATATGGATTTTGAATGGAGGTTTGTGGTAAGAGGTAGAAAATAAGTAGTAAGTTAAAGGATATTCACAAATAGTGTAAGAGGTTGAAAACAGCAGAGGGAGAACATCCAAAACAGAAAAAACAGGCTGAATAGTTTTCTGTGATGAAAGAGAAAGCTGCTGATATAAAGCAGTTTATGGGGAAAGTTTGTTGTAAAAAGCTTTAACTGTCATTTGCCTTGTTCTATTAATCAGAAAAACTAAGGAGAATTTTGGTTCTAATAAATGCATCTGAAATATAGTGCATATTGTAATAGAGTTAACTTTTTGTAAAAGCAGAGACAGGTACATGAAAGGGAGGAGGAATGTGTACATTTTTTTAAATATGTAAAGTATGTGGGGGCAGGGAGTCCATGGGATATTTCTGTTCCTTAATTTTTCTGTGAACCTGTACCTGCTGCAAAAAAAAAGTCTTAAAAAATGAGATATTCTTAGAGAATAACCTTGATGAAATATTTTACACAAAGATAAATGTTTTAAAATCCAGACAAGTCACTCTGAAATGATTTTTTAATTATTTTTGAAAATATAAATTGTTTGAAGTTATATTTTTTCTTATCAAATTAGCAAACAAATTATCTTGATACTCTTTGGAATATATGTTATTTGTGTTGCTTCAAATGCTGTCTTGCTTAACTATAGTAAGTGCTTTACAGTTAATACAGAAAGTGAATCTTTCTAATTTTCTAGGTGTTCCAGAAGTCCCTAGGGTTGATGATACCCTATAAATATTGCAAATTTCATTTTAATACATTACGTGGCTGTGAGCGACCACTGTGCAAGTTTGCTCATGTGCCTGAACAAGGGGATGAAAAGGTAAAACATATAAAGTCTTTAAAGTAGAGATTGTTTTAATAACTATCTCAGTCATGCATTTTAATTTAGATTTTCATTGACTCCTAATAGCATAGATGTGAGTTTTGCCTGCTTTTGTTCTTTATATAAATGGAATCATATGTGTATTCTTTTGTCTGTCTTCTTTTGCTCAATATTTTTGAGCAAACACCTATTGTAGATGTTTCTCATTGTCCTATAATAGTTAATATTCCATTTTGTGAGTGTATCAAAATGGAATATTGGGTGGAGCAGATTTGGATATTACAATTTTGATGCTGTCAGTGTTCCCCATGTTTGGTGAACATATGTATACATTCTGATAGGTTATACTTAAAACTGGAACTGCTGTGTCATAGGGTCTGCATATATTCAGCCATAGTAGATAATAGCCAAATAGGTTTCCAGAGGGGTTTTACCAAATTACACTCTTACCAGCAATGTCTTGAGAATTCTGGTTATTTCACATCCTTACCAGCTCTTGATTTTATTAGCCTTTTGCATATAGCCATTCTGGTGGGTGGGTAGTAATACCTTCCCTGATGATTGATGAAGTTGAGCACTTTTCAATGTTTATTGGGCATTAATGGGATATGCTCTATTTGGAAATATACAGATATTTTCCCTATATTCTATGGGATTCTGTTTCTTCTCTGTCTACAATAATTAATCATATGATCTGTATACAAGTTCTTGGTTGTATGTGTGTATGTATATCTATATATATAAAATCATTTACTACTTTAGAAGTTGCCTTTTCACCTTTTGTATTTTGTTTTAATTTTTATTTTTAAATTACAAATTGAAAACTATAGTTTATTTATGGGGTACAGTGTGATGTTTTGATTTATGAATATGATATGGAATAATTAAATCAAGCTAATTAACATATCTGTCACCTAAGATACTATCTTTTTTTGTGGCAAGAATATTTGAAATTTACTCTTAGCAATTATGAAATGGGCATTATTATTTGCTATAGTCACCACTCCATACAATAGATATCAAAGAAAAAAAACATTTTCTTCCTGTTTAATTGAGGTTTTGTACTATTTGACCATCATCTCCCCATTCCCCTAACCACCCTCCACCCCTGTCTTCTGGCAACTACTGTTCTACTCTCTGCTTCTTTGAGTTTTAGATTCCATATGTAAATGAGAACATATATGGCATTTGTCTTTCTGTACTTGGCTTATTTCAGTTAGCATGTTCTCCAGTCTGTCTGTGTTATGGTGACAAAACTTCTTTCTTTGTATAAGGCTGAATAGTATTTCATTGTGTATATATACCACATTTGCTTAATCCATTCATCCATTGATGGACACTTAGGTTGATTCCATACCTTGGCTATTGTGAATAGTGCTGCAATGAACATAGAAGTGCAGACATCTCTTCAACATACTGATTTCAAATCTTTTGGGTAAATACACAGAAGTGAGATTGCTGGATCATATGGTAATTCTATTTTTAATTTTTTGAGGAATGACCATACAGTTTTCCATAATGGCTATACTAATTTACATTGCCACCAACGTATACAAAGATTCCCTTTTCTCCACATCTTCACCAGCACTTGTTATTGTTTGTCTTTTTGATAATAGCCATTCTGACAGATGTCAGGTAATATCTCACTGAGGTTTATAATTTGCATTTCTCTGATTCGTAATGTTGAGCATTTTTTTGTACATTTGCCATTTATATGTCTTCTTTTGAGGAATTTTTGTTCAGCTCTCTTGCCCTTTTTTTTGAGGCAGAGTCTTGCTCTGTTGCCCAGGCCGGAGTGCAGTGGCACGATCTTGGCTCACTGCAGCCTCCACCTCCTGGGTTCAAGCGATTCTTCTGCCTCTGCCTCCTTAGTAGCTGGGACTACAGGCCTGTGCCACCATGCCCGGCTGATTTTTGTATTTTCACTAGAGACGCAGTTTCACCATGTTGGCCAAGATGGTCTCCATCTCCTGACCTCGTGATCTGCCCGTCTCGGCCTCTCAAAGTGCTGGGATGACAGGCATGAGCCACTGCACGTGGCCTCCCTTGCCCGTTTTTAAATTAGATTACTTGTATTCTTTCTATAAAGTGATTTGAATTCTTTATATATTTTAGATATTAACCCCTTATCAAATGTATGGCTTGCAAATATTTTCTCCCAATCTATAGGTTGTCAAAACTTAATCTTAACCAAACCAACAACTATTCTCTAACGAGGGACTTAACCACCAGATTGTGCACAGATAAGGCAAACACCTAGCTATAGCCATTCAAGTAACTTCTCTACTTTGTTTCCACATTCAGTCTATAAGAAATCCCACTGTTCACACTGTTGAAACAGAGCTCTCTGAACCTCTCTAGTTTGGGGTGCTTCCTCATTCGTGAATCTTTTAATGCTCAAATAAACTCTATTAAATTTATTTTTTCTGAAGTTTTAACAGAAGTCAAAACAAAGTTAGCAGGGACACACTGAAGCCTTTCTGTGATAAGGCTTAAAAGGTTACATGATGGTAAAAGGCTATATTCTAGAAGACCTCTGCTAAAATAAGAACTCTCTAATATAGCAAGAGCCAGAGTTTCTTACATCTTCTTTTTGTTTTCAATCTCTTTTCCTCTTTACACTATATTCTCTACTCCGCATTCAGAATTATCTTCCTAAAATATGGAATTAATCTGGCCAATAATTTAAAAAGTCTCCGTTCTGTATACAAAATAAATTCAAATTATTTAGTTTGGCATTCAACAACTTACAATCACTTGTCAGTGTATTTGTCAAATTTCACTTCCCACTGATGTACCACCCCCCATGCTCCAATCACACCATCCTCTTCATCCTTTAAAACCCAGCTCAAAGCCACAATAATATGTGGCAAGAAAAGACTATGCACTGAGACCACTAAGATAAGTAAGATAGGTCCCAGCTATCAAGAATCCCATTTGGCAGAGAGACACACAAGCAAACAAATCAATGTTATTTAATATAAAGGATGTGTTATAAAATATGAGCAGAATATAGATAGGCAAATTATTAATTCAAACAGGTAAGATCAGAAGAAGCTTCATAGAAAAAATAAAAAGATACTCATGAGTGACTTACCATATATGTCAGATTCTGTTTCAAGTGTTTTACGTATATTAACTGATTTAATCCCCATTTTCTTTGATGATGAAAATGAGAGGCCCAGCGCAGTGGCTCATGCCTGTAATCCCTGCACTTTGGGAGGCCCAGGCGGGTAGATCACCTGAGGTCAGGAGTTCAATATCAGCCTGGCCAACATTGTGAAACCCTGTCTCTTTTTTTTTTGGCAAGGCACGGTGGCTCAGGCCTGTAATCCCAGCACTTTGGGAGGCTGAGGCGGGCAGATCATTTGAGGTCAGGAGTTCGAGACCAGCTTTACCTACAAAGTGAAACCCCATCTCTACTAAAATACAAAAATTAGCTGGGCATGGTGGCGGGCACCCAGCTACTTGGGAGGCTGAGGTAGGAGTATCGCTTGAACCCAGGAGGTGGAGGTTGCAGTGAGGCGAGACTGTGCCACTGCACTCCAGCCTGGGTGACAGAGCAAGACTCCCTCTCAAAAAAAAAAAAGAAAGAAAAGAAAATGAGAGTCAAAAAGAGTTTAAGTAAAAGAAACATAATAATAATAACTACCATTTCTTGAATATTTACAACATGCCAGGCACAATGCTAAGCACTGAAAAGGCATAAAATGGAAGTAAAGCCTTAAATTTTTTTCTTTTTTTTGAGACAGATTTCTTGTTGCCCAGGCTAGAGAGCAATGGCACAATCTCAGCTTACTGTAACCTCCGCCTCCCGGGTTCAAGCGATTCTCCTGCCTCAGCCTCCCGAGTAGCTGGGATTACAGGCACGCGCCAACACGCCCGGCTAATTTTGTATTTTTAGCAGAGACAGGGTTTCTTCATGTTGGTCAGGCTGGTCTTGAACTCCCAACCTCAGGTGATCTGCCTGCCTCGGCCTCCCAAAGTGCTGGGATTACAGAGCCACCGCACCTGGCCGCCTTTAAGTCTTTTAAGTGAGAGATGGCAGTTCTTATTTTGTACCTCCACTGGTAGGTTTTTTTTTTAATTGCTCTTGATTCATAATATTTTACATATTTATGGGGTATATGTGATATTTTGTTACATCTATGTGTGTGATATTTTGTACATCTATGCATGTGGCGAAATATCCCATACCCCATAAATACGTAAAATTTATTATTATACATCCACACAGTTTACATGCATAGATATAACAAAATATCACATATACCCCATAAATATGTAAAATATTGTGAATCAAGATCATAATGATCAATCAAGTCAGGGTATTTGGTGTATCCATCACCTTGAGTGTTTAACATTTCTATGAGTTGGGAACATTTCAAATTCTTCTAGCTACTTTGAAATACACAATACATTGTTGCTAACTATAGTCATCCTACACTGCTATCAAACATTAGAACTTATACCTTCTAACTGTATGTTTATACTATTTGACCAACCACTCTTTTTCCCCCTCCTACCTACACATTCTTCCCAGCCTCTGTATCTATCATTCTACTATCTACCTCAATGAAATCAACTTTTTTAGCTCCCACGTAAGAGTGAGAATATGGTATATGTGTCTTTGTGCCTGCCTGCTTGTTACCACTTAACATACTGACCTCCAGTTCATCCATATTGCTCCAGACTACATGATTTCATTCTTTTTTATGACCAAATAATATTCCATTGCGTATATATACCACATTTTCTTTATTCATTGATCTATTGATGGACTCTTGGGTTGATTTCATATCTTTGCTATTGTGAATAGTGCTGGAATAAACATGTGAGTACAGGTATCCCTTTAATTTACTAATTTTTTTTTTCTTTGGATAAATACCCAGTAGTGGGATTGCTAAATCGTATGGTAGTTTTACTTTTAGTTTTTTAAGAAATCTCCATACTGTTTTCCACAGAGGCTGCGCTAATTTACATTCCCACCAACAGTGTATAAAAGTTCTTTTTTCTCTGCATCCTCACCAACATTTGTTATTTTCTGTCTTCTTAGTAATAGGCACTCTAACTGGGGTAAGATGATATCTTACTGTGGTTTAGATTTGCATTTCCTCGATACGTAGTAATGTTGAGCATTCTTTCATATACCTGTTAGCCATTTGTATGTCTTCTCTTGAGAAATGTCTGTTCATGTCCTTTGCCCACTTTTTAATGAGATTATTTGCTTCTTTTGCTGTTGAATTGTTTGAGTTCCTTGTATATTCTGGATATTAGTCCTTTGTCACATGAATAGTTTGCAAATATTTTCTTTCATTCAACAGGTTCTCTTCATTATGTTTGCTGTGCAGAAGCTTTTTGGTTTAATATAGTCCCATTTGTCTTATTTTTTGTTTTGTTGCCTGTGCTTTTGCAGTTTTTGCCATAAAATCTTTGCCTAGACCAATGTCCTATAGTATCTCCCCTATGTTTTCTCCTATGGTTTTAGGTGTTAAGTTTTAATCCATCTTGAGTTGATTTTGTGTATGGTGAGAGATAGGGGTCCAGTTTCATTCTTCTGGATATGGATATCTTAATTTTCCCAGCACCACTTATTGAAGAGGGTCCTTTCCTTAATGTATGTTCTTCACGCCTTTGTCAAAAATCATTTGGCTGTAAACAGATAAATTTACTTCTGGATTCTCTGTTCTATTCCATTGGTCTATATGTCTGTTTTTATATCAATACCATGCTTTTTTGTTTACTGTATCCTTATAATGTATTTTGAAGTGAGGTAGTTTAATGCCTCCAGCTTTGTTCTTTTTTTTTTTTTTTCTCAGGATTGCTTTGCCTTTTCTGGCTCTTTTTTGGTTCCACGTGAATTTTAGGGTTGTTTTTCTATGTCTGTGAAAAATGACATTGGTATTTTAACAGAGATTACATTGAATCTATAGATTGCTTTGGGCAGTTTTTTTGTTTTTGTTTTTGTTTTTTTTTTTAGACGGAGTCTCAATCTGTCGCCAGGCTGGAGTACAATGGCGAGATCTCGGCTCACTGCACCCTCCGCCTCCTGGGTTCAAACGATTCTCCTGCCTCAGCCTCCTGAGTAGCTGGGACTACAGCCACATGCCACCACACCCAGCTAATTTTTTTGTATTTTTAGTAGAGACGGGATTTCACCATGTTGGCCAGGATGGTCTCGCTCTCCTGACTTCGTGATCTGCCTGCCTCAGCCTCCCAAAGTGCTGGGATTACAGGCATGAGCCACCACACCTGGCCCAAGTATGGTCATTTTAATGACATTAATCCTTCTAATTTATAATCTTGGGATGTCTTTCCATTTGTTTGTGTCCTCTTCAGTCTCTTTCATCAGTGCCTTGTGGTTTTCCTTGTAGAGATCTTTTACCTCCTTGGGTAAATTTATTCCTAAGTATTTTTTTTGTAACTTTTATAAATGGGAATACCTTCTTGATTTCTCTCTCAGCTAGTTCATTATTGGTGTATAGAAACACTATTAATTTTTGTATTTTGATTTTGTATCCTGCAACTTTACTGATTTATTCATCAGATCTAAGAGTTTTCTGGTGTATTCTTTGGTTATTTTTAAATATAAAATCATATAATTAGCAAAGAGTGACAATTTGACTTCTCCAACTTGGATGCCTTTTATTTCTTTCTCTTGCCTGCTTGCTCTGGCCAGGACTTCTGGTACTATGTTGAATAGGAGTAGTGAAAGTAGGCATCCTTGTTTTGGTCATTCAGTATGATGTTAGCTGCAGGTTTGCCTTATATGGCTGATAGAGTTTGGATATTTGTCCCTGCCCATATCTCACATTGAATTGTAATCTGCAATCCTAAAGGTGGGGCCTCGTGGGAGGTGTTTGGGTGATGGGAGTGGATCCTTCATGGCATGGTGCTTTTTTCACTATAGTGAGTAAGTTCTCATGAGATCTGGTCATGTAAAAGTGTGTGGCAGCTTCTGCTCCACTCTCTCTTGCTGTCTTGTTCCTGCTTTCACCACGTGATGTGCCTGCTCCACCTTCACCTTCTGCCATGATTGTAAACTTCCTCAGGCCTCCCTAGAAGCTGAGCAGATGCCAGCACCATGCTTCCTGTAAAGCCTGCAGAACCATGGGCCAATTAAACATCTTTTCTTTATAAATTACCCAGTCTCAGATATTTCTTTATAGCAATGCAAGAATGACCTAATAATACAATGGCCTTTACTATATTGAGGTATATTCCTCATGTGCCTAGTTTATTGAGATTTTTATCATGAAGGGATATTGAATTTTATTAAATGCTTTGTCCGCATTTATTGAGATGATCATATGGTTTTTGTCCTTCATTCTGTTAGTGTGATATATCATGTTTATTTATTTGTGTGTGTTGTGCCAAACTTACATTCCTAGAATAAATTCCACTTGATCATGATGTATTTTTTTTTATGTGCTGCTAGATTCGGTTTGCTAATATTTTGCTGAGAATTTTTGAGTCTGAGTTTATCAGGGGTATTGACCTGTAGTTTTTACTGTTGTTGTAGCCTTGTCTGGTTTTGTTATCAGGGTAATGCTGGCATCACAGAATGAGTTAGGGACAATTCCTTTCTCTCCCATTTTTTGGAATAGTTTGAGGAAAATAGGTATTAGTTCTTCTTCAAAAGTTTGGAATTCAGCAGTGAAGCCATCTGGTCCTTATGCAATCTCATTACTTGTTTTTGGTCTGTTCAAGTTTTCTGTTTCTTCCTAATTCAATCTCAGTAGGTTGTATGTGTCCAGGAATTTATCCATTTCCTCTAGATTTTCTACTTTTTCATGTATAGTTAGTTGTTCATAATCGTCTCTGATGATCTTTTTATATTTCCATAGTATCCATTGTAAAGTCTGCTTTTTCATTTCAGATTTTTTTTATTTGGGTCTTTTCTTTTTCTTGGTTAGTTTAGCTAGCAGTTTATCAATTTTGTTTATCATTTTGAGAAACCAACTTTTTATTGTGTTGATCCTCCTTTTTTTTTCTCTCTATTTTGTTCAGCCCCACTCTGATCTTATTTCTTTCCTTCTACTAGTTTTGGGTTTGGTTTGTTCTTGCTTTTCTAGTTTCTTGAGATGCATTGTTAGAGTGATTATTTGAAATCTTTCTACTTTTTTAACATAGGCATTTAATGCTATAAACTTCCCTTTTAGAATAGTTGTTGCTATATCTCATATATTTTGGTATTTTGTTTTCTCATTTGCTTCAAGAAATTTTTGCATTTTCTTCTTAATTTCTTTCTTGACCTGATGGTCATTCAGGAGCAGGTTGTTTAGTTTCCATGTATTTGCATAGTTTCCAGAGTTCCTCATGTTATTGATTTCTAGTTCTATTTTATTGTATCTGAGAAGATACTTGATATGATTTTGATTTTTTTAATTGCTGATTCGTTTTGTATTCTAACATATGGTCTAAAAAGTGTTCCATGTGCTGATGGGAAGAATGTGTGTTCTGTAGCTGTTGGATGAAATGTTCTGTAAATGTCTGTTAAGGCCTTTGATTTACTGTGCAGTTTAAATCTAATGTTTCTTTGTTAATTTTCTGTCTAGATGTTCTGTCTAATGCTGAGAGTAGGGTGTTTAAATCTCCAACTATTATTGTATTGGAATCTGTCCCTCTCTTTAGATCTGATAATATATGCTTTATGTGTCTGGGTGCTGCATTGATAGATGCATGTGTTTTAAGTTGTTATATCCTGTTGCTGAATTGATCCATTTGTCTTTAAATAATGACTTTATCTTTTTTTGTTATTTTTTTACTTAAAGTCTGTTTTGTCTGATAAGTATAGCTGCTCCTGCTTGCTTTTGGCTTTTGTTTGCATGGAATATCTTTTTCCATCCCTTTACTTTCAATCTATATGTGTCTTTACAGGTGAGATGAGTTTCTGGTAAGTAGCATATCATTGGATCATGTTTGTTTAATCCATTTAGCCAATCTATATCTTTTAAGTGGAAAGTTTAACTCTTTTACATTCAAGGTTATTATTGATGTGTGAGGGCTTATTCCTGTCATCTTATTAATTGATAACTGGTTGTTTTGTATACCCTTTGTTCCTTTCTTTCTCTCTTATTGCTTATCTGTAGTGCTAACATTTGATTCTTTTCTCTTTCTTGTTTGTATGCTCTGCTTTATCAGTAGTGTTTATATTTGCGTCATGGTAGATATCATTCTTTTCACTTCTAGGTGTAGGATTCCCTTAAGCATTTCTTGTAGGGCTGGTGTAGTGGTGATGAACTCCCTCAGCTTTTGCTTGTCTGGGAAAGACTTTATTTCTCTTTATTTATGAAGGCTAACTTTGCTGAGTATAATATCCATATTTTCTTTTAGCACACTTTAGATACATCATCCTATTCTCTCCTGGTCTGTAAGGTTTCTGCTGAGAAATCCACTGTTAGTCTGATGGAGATTTCTTTATAAGTGACTAGATGCTTTTTTTTTCCTTTCCTTTTCTTTCCTTTCCTTTCCTTTCCTTTCCTTTCTTTTCTTTTCTTTTTTCTTTTTTCTTTTTTTTTGAGACAGGATCTTTCTCTGTTGCCCAGGCTGGAGTGCAGTGGTGTGATCTCAGCTCGCTGCAACTTCTGCCTCCTGGGCTCAGGTGATCCTCCCACCTCAGCCTCCCAAGTAGCTGGGACTACAGGCATGTCACCATGCCCAGTTAATTTTTCTGTTTTTAGTAGAGTTGAGGTTTCACCATGTTGCCCAGGCTGGTCTCGAACTCCTAGACTCAAGCAATCCACCTGCCTTGGCGGGTGCTGAGATTACAGGCGTGAGCTACTGTACCCAGCCTGTTCTTCTTTTTCAAAAGTTATTTTAGCAGTCCACAGCAGTGATGGTTGCAAACAGTAGAATTTGTCCTTCTGGCATGTGAAAATATGTAGCCATCTTTCTGGTTCTGGTGGGGGGGCTGAGTCACTGTTATTGGCTCCCACCTTAGCCCTGGCAGCAGCAGCTGCAGGCCAGGAATGTCAGTGGGGCTCCAGGGATTTTCCATTGGGCCCCAGGGCAGGATTACAATCTGTGGGGGCTGGGCTCCCAAAATGGCACCAGGGTGTTGTTAATTAGCAGCTTTTTTAGCAGCTCCTTAGGACTGGGGAGTTTGTGGGACTGAGCATGAGCTCTTCCTCTCTGGAGCAGTGCTTTTCCAGGCAACCCCCTACATTAGTCTCAGGACCCACAAGGGCCAAGGGACTCTGTCATGGCTAGGATTATAGGAGTCTGCAGCCGGAGTGTGGACCACTGGGGGTCTCTCATTTATGCTTTTCCTGTATTAGGGAGCCTCTCTAACTCCACTAGTAGGTTTTAATCCTGATGAGATTCTTTCTCTGTATAAGACAAACAAACTAAGCAAATGCATTTTCTTCTACTTTCTAGCAAAATCCCACTGAACTGCATTCGTCCATTTGGCTCACCATGCCATCACTTCTCCACTGAAGTGGCTAGTCCAAGGCCAGGTCTTCAGGCATTTAATACCCACTGCAACGCTATGGTAGTCAGAAACCCCTTTTCATCCTCTTAAAAGTATCTTTTGAGAAATAGAATTTCTTCATTTTTATAGTCCAATTTTTCATTTTCTTTTGTAGTATTGACTTTTTGCATCCTGTTGAAGATCTTTGCCAAGATCATGATGATGTTCTATGTTTTTCCTTTAGAAGTTTGTTTTACCTTTTGCAGAATCAAATCAGCTAGAATTTTTTGTTTATGATGTAAGAAGAGAATCAAGATACAATTTTTTCCCATGTGGATCTTCAGGTGACACATTACCATTTATCAAAAAGACCATCTTTTCCCCACTACACTACAGTGATACCATGTTATAAATCAGCTGACTGTATATGAGTGGGTCTGTTTCTGGGCTCTGTGTTCTAATACATTGGTCAATGTGTTTATCCTTGCACCAGGAAATGGTTATTTAAAAAATAACATAAGATTTTTGTAATGAATTCAATATGTACTTCAAATCTGTGAGTTAACCAAACATCAGCTTCTTTATTCCAATCCTTTGAGATCATTTAAAAATTTCAATATAAGCAAAAAGATAGGATTGAAATGTGTATAGTTCTTACAGAATATTTAAAAAAGATAATTTTACATTTTTCATGACTTTTGCAGGTTTGCATGGATGTGTTTAAGAAATATATAAATATCAATGAACTGTGTTTGCTACAGCGTGCAGGTATGAAACAAATAATTAGTATGAAGCTATTAATGTGTTGTTTGAAAATAGTTTAAAAGTAAATTCAATAATTTGTTAAGTTTGAAAACTGAATGCCTTGCCCAAGAGTAGCTCTGTTGGCCTAAGAAAGGATTGAAAATAAATGAGATATTTTGGTTAATAAAAAAATGATAATCTACCTAACACTGTCATTCCCTTACACATTAATATTTTCATGACTTACAAATTTTATTTATAAGTGTAAGATGGAGAAAATTGTATTGTTAATTAGTCTTTAACTCTATCTAAAGGGATTTTTCAGAAGCTGACTCTTTCCTACTTCTTCATCCTTCTTCTCTTTTTACATTTACCTCTTGTAGCCAGTGTACCATCCAGTAAGTTCTGTGCAGTTCCCTGTACATGCCAGGCTGTGTTCAAACTTCAAGGCTATTATTACCACTTCTCTCTGTCAGGGATGCCTCTAGTTCCATCCCATTTCCTCATGGCAAAGGAAAGGCTATTCAGCCATCAAGACTAGGTCATAGGAAATAGGATTACCTCCTCTATTAGGCCCTTATCTGATTCCACAACCCCATCCCATTCTTTGCCACCTTCTCCCCATACTAATAATGAGCTGCAAGAGGACAGACACCATGCTTAATTTATTTATATTTGTCACCCTGACACAACCACCAAAGCAACATAGTAGATGTGGTAATAGAGCACTTTCACTTCATTTATTTCTGCCTGAGATCTCATTCTGCTAAAAAAAAGTCTCTGACAGGTTTATTGTTTTGTTTTGCTGGTGATATTATCTCCCCAAGGATTAGAGGAAACACCTAATGGAATTGCTAGTCTGAACTTAATATAACTATAGCAAAGAAGTAGTAGTTAAGGTGAAGTAATAGATACCTATATGGGAATATACTTGTGACCTAAGGGATTTTGATAGCCAAGGAGGAGAAACTATATAGGTTAGATGTGGATGAACTTTTAAATTCCAGAAATAATTCCATAACATGAGATGTGGAAGAAAAGAGGATGTCATGAAAAAGATGCAAAACTCCCAAAAATATAAGTCTGACTGTATAAAGATCCAATATGGCCACAGGAAAAATATTTCTGAATTTTGCTTTAAAACAATGAATACAGAACAAAAATAAGTGCCTGTAGCAAAGAATAAATGTAGAAAGTTGTCAAGAACCTGTGGAAATTTTTTGGTGTAAAAATAAAAACTTAGATCAGTGAGAAATAATAGATAGCTCAGAATAGACCTGATACATATGAGGGGTTTAGTGTTTAGAAAGACCATAGGATTTGAGACAAGAGGAATCACTTTAAGAATGATAAGATAACTAGATAGCAACTTAAAGAGGCTCTGAATACCACTGGTATAAATAAGTTATGGATTTAGCTACTCAGGCTCTACAGAGAGGCCTCAGGAACCATTTTGGTGCACAAGGGGAGGGAGCTGAGTCAGTGGACTCCCTCACCCCCTGTTTAACCATAGTTTCTTGTTTATCTATTTTGTATTTGAATTTCCGCAGATGGGAATTGAACAATGAGAACACATGGACACAGAAAGGGGAACATCACACTCCGGGGACCGTTGTGGGGTGGGGGGAGGGGGGAGGGATAGCATTAGGAGATATACCATATACCTAATGCTAAATGGCGAGTTAACGAGTGCAGCACACCAGCATGGCACATGTATACATATGTAACTAATCTGCACATTGTGCACATGTACCCTAAAACTTAAAGTATAATAATAATAAAAGATAACCACTCTAAAAAATAAAAATAAAAATAAAATGCAGATGTACTCTTGACCAAGCTATGCAAACTGTAAAGTATCTTTCAACTAAAAGATAAGAGGATTTTGACCTGCAAAAAAAAAAAAAAAAAAAAAGAGAAGTTTTTAAATTTTAAGTTTTTATTTAGAAACTTTAAATTTACAAAAATCTGTGAAAATAGAAATAATACAAACAATAGTCATATCCTTTATCATTTTCATTTGTTCTCTCTCTCCTTCCTTCCGTATATGTGTGTGTACACACACGTGCACATATGTGCATGGCCATACACACACACACGTTTTTTCGTGAACCACTTGAAGTTAAATTGCACGCATCATGGCCCTTTACCGCCAAATACTTTAATGCATATTTCCGAAAAACAGGCTATCCTTTTATATAACCATGGTACATTTATCCACATTAGTAAATTTAACATGAGTACAGTAGTTTTGTCTAATTTATTATTTATATTCAAATTTTGTCACTTGACCCAATTATGGCCTTTTATAGCATTTTTCCCTCTAGTTTAGGATCCAGTCCAGGGTCAGGTGTACATTTAGTTGTCATGACTCTTTAGCCTCCTTTAATCTAGAACATTTCCACCGTCTGTCTCAGACATTTTGGGAGTATGTATGTGATAAAATATACATAAAATTTACCATTTTAAACATTTTTAAGTGTACAATTCACTGGCATATTAAGTACATTCAATGTTGTGTAACCATCACCATTATCCATTCCCAGAACTTTCTCATTCCAAACAGAAATGCCGTACGCATTAAACAATAACTCCTCATTACCCTCATTCTCAGCCCTTGATAACCTCTAATCTACTTTCTGACTCTATGAATTTGTCTATTCTAGGTATTTCATATAAGTAAAATTATACAATATTTGTCCTTTTGTGTCTGGATTATTTCACTTAGCATAATGTCCTCAAGGTTTATCCATATTGTAACATGTATCAGAATTTCCTTCCTTTTAAAGGCTGAATAATATCCTGTTGTATGTACATACCACATTTTGTTTATATATTCATCTGTTGATGGACACTTGGGTTGTTTGCTCCTTTTGGGTATTAGAGTAATGTTGCCATGAACTTTGACATACAAGTATCTACTTGAGTCCTTGCTTTCAGTTCTTTCGGGTATATACCTAAGAGTAAAACTATAGGTCCTGTTTTATCTGTTTTATATTTGAATTTCCACATAAAATTTCCCTTTCCAGAAGTTTCATGGCCAAAAACATTTTAAAACAACTGCTATTTAGCATATACCAGAATGAATCAATGAAGTATAGCAATTAGTAATTCAGTAGAAAAAGTCTTTTCTTTTAAATCAGATTTTTAGAAAGATGACAATTTCTGTGGTTTAAAGTAATCAAAGGGAGTATAAAAGATATAAATTTGATCACATAAATTTGAACTAAAAAGCTATTATCTTCAATATTTTAGATTTACCACTGGTAATATACAAAAATATTCCAATATATAAGAATAATGAGTCCAGTCAGCTATTTAGAAAGACATGAATATTGTTTCTTCTTGTGAAAATTAGAAACATTTCAAGAGGAAAATCCAGTGGTTAATGATTCACTAGAATTATGCATTCCTAACCAAAGAAAGGAGTAAAAGTACCTGATTCTGGTGAGTAATTGGTAAAGTAGCATTATGAATTGACAAACCTTTTTAAAAAGCAATGCAGGCCGGGTGCAGTGGCTCACACCTGTAATCTCAGCACTCTGGGAGCCTGAGGTGGGTGGATTGCTTGAGCCCAGGAGTTTAGACCAGCCTGGGCAAAATGGCGAACCCCCATCTCTATAAAATAAATTTTAAAAATTAACCAGGCATGCTGGAGTACACCTATAGTCCCAACTACTTGGGAGGCTGAGGTGGGACGATCGCTCGAGCCCAGGAGGCAGAGGTTGCAGTGAGCCGAGATCACAACACTGCACTCCAGCCCTGGGTGACAGAGCAAGACCGTGTCTCAAAAATAAATAAATAAAATAAAAGACAATACAGCAGTTTGTGTCAAAATGTATTAAAATGTTCAGGCAGTTTCCACCTAACAGTTTAACAAGAAGGTATCATTATTTGTTTTTGATTTTTTGAGACAGAGTCTCCCCCTGTCGCCCAGGCTGGAGTGCAGTTGCACGATCTTGGCTCACTGCAACCTCCGCCTCCTGGGTTCAAGCAATTCTCCTGCCTCAGTCTCCCTGAGTAGCTACGACTACAGGCCTGTGCCACCATGCCTGGCTAATTTATGTATTTTTAGCAGAGACAAGGTCTTACCATGTTGGCCAGGCTGGTCTCGAACTCGTGACCTCAGGTGATCCGCCCACCTCAGCCTCCCAAAGTGCTGGAATTACAGGCGTGAGCCACCACGCCCGGCCGAGAGGATCATTATTTTCAATGCAGAAAATATATTAACAGTTTAAAAATAACTTAATGAGGCCAGGTGCGGTGGCTCATGCCTATAATTCCAGCACTTTGGGAGGCCAAGGCGGGCAGATCACCTGAGGTCAGAAGTTCAAGACCAGCCTGGCCCACATGGTGAAACGCCATCTCTACTAAAAATGCAAAAAAAAAAACTAACCAGGTTTAGTGGTGCATGCTTATAATCCCAGCTACTCGGGAGACTGAGGCAAGAGAGTCACTTGAACCTGGAAGGCAGAGGTTGCAGTGAGCCGAGATCATGCCACTGCACTCCAGTGCCTGGGTGACAGAGTGATACTCTGTCTCAAAAAAATAAATAACTTAATGACAAAAAGGAGGAAGGTTGCATGTCAATTAGTGGACTATTTACACACTGGCTAACATAGATTAACTGCACCTTTTTGAATGTCTGCAATTTCAGTTTTATTAATAAGCTATAATAACACTGAGTTTACCATTTTATCAGTTGATCAGCTTCTGTATAGGCGACTATATAAATACTGCCAAAAGTATAGCAGCAAGAATTTATCTGTATGTGTCCAGGGAAAATAATTGTAGTATATAAAAAAGCTTTACGAGAAATTTGAATATTGTTATACCATATTATTAAAGTTTTAAAAATTATTAAAACTTTAACATTAATTTTTCATTTGTGCCACTGAACTTTGTCAGTAGCTACTGGCTTTCCTAAACAATACCAGGTAATCCAGCTAGTAATAAATATTTCTAATAGAAATAATTAACACAAAATAAAACCAAAAGTATTTTTACTAAGGCAGTTAAGGTATACAGATTTTAACCTGGGAAATTTTGGAATGAAGAAAAAAAAGATCAATGAAAGAATCCCAATTTAAATAATTTTAGTAAAATTAATGGGGAAAAATTGGAAACATCGTGTTACATAGAAAATCAAGGATTTGGATGGGCAAGAAGGAAGTACTTTCTCAAAGAAAACTAATCAGCATTGTTGTAATTTTTAGTAGAATGTTCCAGAATCACAAACTGAAATAAAAAATATCCCCATCCATGACGAGGCAGGGAGAAGTTAAAAATAATGTCAACATGTTGGTGGGTTTAAAGCAACAAGAATGGGTATGTGTCAAAACAGTCTGCATCCATCACCAAACTATACAACCTCACATATGTACCAAGGCTATTGCCTCAAGACCCCTGGGAGCTTGACTCTCTAGGAGTTCATCTTGACACTATGATGTATGGGAATGGCAATTTGGACCTATTCTTTGCAGGTAGCACATGGGTTACTTCATGCCGAACATGCTTGGTTGACTTCAAATATTATTGCCATTTTGACTTTTGCTTTAATTTTCATCCACTGTTTCTAATAGTAGAATTGTACCTTTCAAGAATTTACATTGAATTCTTATTATTTTATCTTTATATATAGAAAAATTATCAAATTTAAGAAATACGGATATCTGAAGCAGCAAATGACTTTAGTATATATATTTTCATTTTCAGTAAACGTATTTATGGAGTACTACAGAAAGTTTCCCCCAGGTGTATACTTTGATTTACAAGTGCTAAATGACCTTCTAAATTCTTTACTCAAACATTGTTTGTTGAAAGAAGTATTTCAGATAGTGAACCTCAGCATAATGGTTAAAATGCTGGTAAGTAGCCTGAAAATATATGTTATTTTAATATTTTATATTACTTTATCTGTCATATTCATTGTTTGAATTTAGCAGTTGAATTTCTGTATTTGTTGAATACTTCTTAGAAACCACTTGTGTTTTTCAACATAAATGAATTTGAGAAATTTAAGGTATACTGAAAGAAGATCTGAAAATGAGTGTAATTTTCTTGTTTTATCCAGCCTTCTCTGAAAATATTACTAAACATATTTGAGTATGTGGCAACTATGAAATTAAGGAATGCTGTACCTGCTTTAATTGATATCTTTTGCAAGGTATGGTTTTATTTTCTCTTTTATTCTCTGATGGCGAGTAACCAAGAAAATAATTGTTTCCATGGGGGGTACCCTTGAGCTGCCTTTTATTCATGTTCTGGATGCCAAAGAATTCTCTTTCCAGAAGTATTCTTTTTCTCTTGAAATAGGGTTTATAAAAAAAGAATCCAGTGGCTGATAAGCCTTCCTCTTAAATAGTTTCAGACACTCAGGTTATTGCTTTTTGATATATGAATTGTCTTCGTCTCTACTCTGTAAGGATGATTAAATAAAATTTTCTTTCTCTAAAAGAATTGAGATCATTTACAACAGAAATAAACAAACCAAAAAAGACTTACAAAAATATAAAATTCAACTTTTGTTAGATACTTCCTAGTATTTGATACTACTCAATCATCTACTTCAGAATAGGCCTGATAGGAAAACTGCCAGTTTTCTTTCAGAAGCAACATTGGAAGAACTCAAGCAGAAGAACAGATATTTGAGTGAATACCTCAGATTTCACATTACAAAACTTGACAATTGCTTGCCTAGAAATGTTTGGAATCAAAAGTTACTGATTGCCAGGCACGGTGGCTCACGTCTGTAATCCCAGCACTTTGGGAGGCTGAGGCAGGCAGATCACAGGGTCAGGAGTTCAAGACCAGCCTGACCAACATGGTGAAACCCCATCTCTACTAAAAACACACAAAAAATTAGCCTGGCATGGTGGTGCACACCTGTAATCCCAGCTACTCGGGAGGCTGAGGCAGGAGAACTGCTTGAACCTGGGAGGCGGAGGTTGCAGTGAGCCAAGATTGTGCCATAGCCTAGGCAACAGGGCAAAACTCTATCTCAAAAAAAAAAAAAGTTACTGATAACCCATAGAGGTTGTAGAAAATCTCAGTAAGGACTCCATAAATTATCTGATACTGAATAACTTGGCTTTCTGCAAAATGTACCCCACAGTGACTGTCTAAATAAAATTACCCTTAGTGGAGAATATCTAACAAAGACAATGATTTTCATTTTTGCATGGCTAATATGGAGCCATCATTTCTGGAAGTTGTTTAAAACCAGTGCCAATTCCCTGTTAAGACTATTTCAGGGTTCAGTAATAACACCATAATATCATCATGGAGAAAGATGCTTTTCCTCCTCTTTATTCTAGCAGTGTACCATACTCCATGTATTTAACAAAAATATCACTGAGAAAAGATAATTAACATTTTTGTCCTGCCTTAGATTGTTACCTAGTCTGTTACAAAACAATTTATATTTACCCTGGTCTTTGAGCAGTGTTAAAGGGCAGAGTTTTTAAAGCATGTCAGTTACCAGATAACTGATTTGTTCTCTTGCAGGTTTGTTTATAGTTGGCCTTGTTCATTTAGTCAAAAGTCACTGCAAGGTCAGTGAATACAGTTAGACCACCAGCGACCTTTCAAATGTTGTAGAGCATAACAGTAAAAAAATCATGATGTCCAGTCCTTTACTTCATGATGTTTGGAAAACTATTTGTTAAGGTAGTGGATTGGTAGGTTTAGGAGAGGAGCTGTTTTCCTCTTTTAAAATAAAATTGAGCATGCTTTGAATCTAGAGGAGCTAATAGAGCTTAAGGATTAGAGCCTAATCTTTAGAACAGGCTTTAAACAGTCATTTTTATAGGATTTTTTTTACCAAAACTATTTTTAGTTAAAGTTGTTGAATAACATGTCTTAGGGTAGCATTTCTAGGACCCATTCAAAGGGGGCCGAGTACCACTAAATTTGAGACAATTTTCCTTGTAGTTCAAAGGTGAGGAAAATCTCTCAGCAGCTTGTTACTATTATCCTTCACTAAAAGAAATTCTATCTCAAAATATATAATTGTAAGTTCTAACAGCCAAATTACAGCATCTCACATTATACCTTGAAACAGGTAGCTTCTTCACTTACCCCTGGTATTGTTTTGTTATCCTACCCCAAATTCTTATTTCCTAGTACTCCCTTCAGATCTATACTGAAAACAAAGCATGCATTCTCCCAAACATTCAAAATATATTTTGATGTTTAAGTAATTTCTTAAAAGGGGAATTTTTCTGAAAACCAGAATAGAACCATATAAAATTATCAGCAAAAATATTGCTCAGAGAATTTCAAACACCACTCAGTTGAGTCATTCTTAACTCTCTAAATCCTTGTCCAGGGTAGCTAGTCATAATACCTTTGAGGTATTATGGAGGTATTGGAGGACCTAGTCATTATACCTTTGAACGAAGGTCAAGAGGATCCTTTGAGCTGGGGCAACTAATAAGACTGCCAGCTCACAACCTTGTATCTTCCCACTTTTCCAGGATAATGTCATGTAGAAGAGCTGTCAGAAAAGGCCTGCCTCTCAGTCATCTATTCTCACACTAGAAGTATCCAGATATTCCCTTGTTGGTTCTCTTCATTAGAGTTGAGGCTCATGAAGAAGACAGGAAATGAGTCATATGTGGATGATGGATAAAGCCTTTGAATTGATTTTTTTTTTAATTAAGTGCTATGTTACATGTGGGCAGTTGGTCCACCTGAGTGATTCATTTATCAAGGAATCACTGATTCTTCTCTGACCATGGCCCTATGTGAGGCACAGGAACAATACTTCTCAGGAAGTTTATAATCAGGGATGAGGTATGAATACCAGTCCTAGACTAGAAGACAGACTGAGTACTAAATAAGAGGTATATATGGTAAAGTGGTTGAGATAACTTAGAGAACAGGAAGAAAATTCAAAAACTTAATATTTTCATTTTTGCTTTAAATTCTTAGGATATCTTTTTGTGGTTCTGTGCCTCCATTTTTTTAAATGAGTTTTATTCCACTCGTCTCCATGTTTCACTTCTTCCATCAGTGTCTTAGTTGTTTCACACACATTGGCTTCTCAATTCTGTCACATTTTTGTAAGAATAACCACTCTTTTCTCTTCTACAGCTTGTTGAAGCCGGGATGGTGCTTGACCCAGAGCACTTTAACTATATTGTTAAGCTTTTATACCAAGTACAAGCTTCCAAACAAGAAATAACTGCAGTTCTGGAAATGAAATCCAGGTGAGAAAAATCATTATTATTTAAGCCAAAATATATGTGTCTTGGTGGGGACTTATAAAAGCTGAAGGCAAAGCTCTAATAACTGTTTGTATGCCCAAACATTTAGATAGTAGCCTGTCATAAACTGTTCTCCTGTCTCTTGGCTGTGCCCTACTTTAGTCAAGCTGCCTGTGGCCAGCCTCACCTTATTTTTCTTAGTACTTCATTTCCTCTCAACGTCCTGTTCATCAAGTGTGAAAAGAATGTCTTTTATCTTCTGCTTCACCACTTAATTACACCTAATGTACTCTCTTATATGTGTACAAATTACCTTAATTCTTTTTTCTATTTGACTCATTTTTTGTTGTTAGCTCAATAAAATACTTTAGTGCCCCTCCCTTATTTACTTTATCTATTCAGCTTGTGGGCCTCCAAAGACCTTTTAAAAAAAAAAAAAAGAAAGAAAAGCCGGGCGCTGTGGCTCACGCCTGTAATCCCAGCACTTTGCAAGGCCGAGGCGGGCGGATCACAAGGTCAGGAGTTCAAGACCATCCTGACCAACATGGTGAAACCCCATCTCTACTAAAAATACAAAAATTAGCTGAGCATGGTAGCGCGTGCCTGTAATCCCAGCTACTCAGGAGACTGAGGCAGGAAAATCACTTGAATCTGGGAGGCGGAGGTTGCAGTGAGCCGAGATCGCACCACTGCCTAGGCGACAGAGCGAGACTCTGTCTCAAAAATAAATAAATAAATAAAAACTGAAAAAAACCTCTCACAATTATACAAGTAGTACCATAATATACCAAGAAAAAGGAAAGCCGTGACTTAAAAAAAAAAATTAAAGTATAACATAAATAGAAAAAAAGATATAAATTATGTGTTTAAATGAATCATAACTTTTTAAATATAATTAGATTTGATAAAGAGCAAATGAACTACTGAAATCCTTCACAATGCCCAGAAATCTCCAATATGGAGCTTCCATCACTATTTTTATCTCATTTCTCATTATCCTCTAATGCAGAGGTTCCCAAACTTTCTTGGTTCTGTGTCCCTAGGCCAAAAGAAAGATGTTAACTGTCCCATTTATTAACTAGTTAGGTCCAAACAAGTTAATAGTAGTAATTTGTTCAGTGTCTGACAGATGTCAGCCTTAACATAGGCTTATTTAACAAACTTAAACTAACCTATGGAGTTTGCCATTGTGCCCTAGATGCCTCAGTGCAGTTAAAAGAATTGCAGCTCTAAGTAGTACTACTTCCCTTCAATCACTAGCATTGAAATTAATTTGAGTTTTCCAAGTTCTATGATTTTTTAATTTACTGATACTAATATTCATGTTTTCCATGAAAATTGTAACACTGTAAATAGATTTTGGGGACTACCTAGGAAACAAATTTTTGTAAGGAAAGTATAATTCATCCAGCATATAGTTCTGGAGTCTAATTTGTTTTTAAGTAGGGTGCATTGATGTTGTCTTCCAGAGATTGAGTTCATTCTTCACCAGAGCGATATGTGAAAAACTTTTCCCATTTTGGGCAGTGGCAGCTATGGCAGAGAGCTCACATGACTAACAGATGTTAATCTCCCACCAGATTCAGTAGCAGTTAGCACAGGGAAAGTGTATGCATCAAGGCTCAAGAGAATAGCAGTATCTGGTGCCCTGAATAGCTACTGAACTTCACCCTTCATGCAGTGATTGACAGCAGACCCTGTTAGTATATAGGAAGACCCCAGAACAATCCAGCTTTTCACTTTTTTTATTGATGCATAATAGTTGTATATGTTTACGGAGTACATGAGTTTTAACGATACATGTATACGATGTATAATGATCAAATCAGGGTAACTGGGATATTCATCACCTCAAACATTTATCATTTCTTTGTATTAGGGACATTCCAGAGCTTCTCTTCTGGTTATTTGAAATATGCTGTACATTTCTGTGAACCGTAGTTGCCCTATTGTGCTTTCAAACACAAGCAACACAATCATGAATATTCCTAGTCTATTTTACAGTATATAACTTTGAAAACTGTATCTTTATACCCTCTGCCCCTTTCTGTGCTCCCACTTCAAACCATTACAGTTATGTGCCCCATAATGATGTTTTGGTTAATGATGGACCACATATACCATGGTGATCCCATAAAATTATAATGGAGCTGAAAAATTCCTATCTCCTAGTGACATCTTAGCTGTTATAATGTCAGAGCACAATGCACTACTCATATGTTTGTGGTGATACTAGTGTAAACAAACTTACTGCACTGCCAGTCATATCGAAGTATAGCACATACAATTATGTACAGTACATAATATTTGATAATGATAATAAATTAGTGTTACTGGTCTATGTATTTACTGTACTTTATTATTATTTTAGAGTGTACTCCTACTCATATTTTTTTTAAAGTTAAGCGTAAAACAGATTCAGGCAGGTCCTCCAGAAGGTATTCCAGAAGTAGGCATTATTGTCATAGGAGATGACAGCTCCATACATGTGATTGACCCATAGACCTTCCAGGGAGACAAGATGTGGAGGTGGAAGACAGTGATACTGATCATCCGTGTTCTCTGTAGGCCTAGGCTAATGCATGTATTTGTGTCTTAGTTTTTAACAAAACAGTTTACAAAGTAAAAAGATAAAAATAAAAATTTTCAAAAATAGAAAAAAGTTTATAGAATAAGGATATAGAGAACATACTTTTGTACAGATATACGGTGTGTTTCTGTTTTAAGCTGGGTGTTACTACAAAAAGTTTGTAAAGTTACAGTAAGTTAAAGTTAATATTGAAGAAAGAGAAAGTTTTTTTCTAAATTAAGTGTAGCCTAAGTATATAGTATTTGTAAAGTCTACAGTTTGTGTTACAGTTGCCTACAGTATTCAGTACAATAACATGCTGTGCGGGTTTATAGCCTAGGAACAATAGGCTATATCATATAGTCTAGGTGAATAGTAGGCTGTACCATCTGGGTTTGTGTAAGTACACCCTTGTGATGATCACACAAAGATGAAATCACATAAAGGCACATTTCTGAGAACATATCCCCAGCCGGGTACAGTGGCTCATGCCTGTAATCCCAGCACTTTGAGAGGCTGAGGCAGGTGGATCACCTGAGGTTGGGAGTTTGAGACTAGCCTGGCCAACATGTGAAACCTCATCTCTGCAAAAAATAGAAAAATCAGCCAGGTGTAGTGGTGCACGCCTGTAATCCCAGCTACTCAGGAGGCTGAGGTGGGAGAATTGCTTGCATCTGGAAAGCGGAGGTGGCAGTGAGCCAAGATCGTGCCACTGCACTCCAGCCTGGACAACAGAGCAAGACTCTGTCTCAAAAAAAAAGACATATACCCATCAAACGATGCATGACTGTATGTAGTATTCTTTAAGAGGTACTAACATTGATGACCTATTTGATGATGGAGAGAGTTTTGAGAGAGTAGGATAATAACTGGATAGTTAAAGAGTTCAGATCATAACTGAGCATGTGAACCCAGCTCCAAGGCAAAAGAAAAAAAAATAGTGTGTTATTTTATACTTGAATTTTCTTGACTCTTTGAAATAATCACCCTATTCTGCACTAGGCAATTATTTTTTTTTCTTTGAAACAATATCTCCCTCTGTCTCCCAAGCTAGAGTGCAGTGGTGCAATCATGGCTAATGGCTCACTGCAGCCTCAACCTCTCAGGCTCAAGAAATTCTCCTATCTTAGCCTCCCAACTCTCTGGGACTACAGGCACGTGCCACCATGCCCTAGCTAATTTTTTTGTATTTTTTTCAGAGGTAGGATTTCAACATGTTGCCCAGTCTGGTCTCAAACTCCTGGGCTCAAGTGATGTGCCTGCTTCAGCATCCCAAAATAGTCAAATGAATTTTAATGCACATTTATATTTTGATTTTGATTATATTTTTAATTAGCTAGTTTACAGTTCATTTGAAAGACTTTCACAGAAGATAAGGCTGCTAGAAAGAATTTTAACATTTATATTCAGGACATTAGTGACAATTTATATGTGCCTATAACTTAGGAAATTTCTTAACATTCAGTGATTATTTTAAAACTTTCACATTTAAAGTGAGTATTGAAATGCTGGAGCTTAAGTCTGCAACTTTATTAGTTACTTTTTATTTATCTCCTGTTTCCCTTTTTCTAGTTTCCTGTGGGGATTACTTGAACATTTTTAGAACTCCATTCTGATTAACTGTAGTTTTTGAGTATCTCTCTTTGTATATATATATTTTTTAGTTGTTGCTCTAGTGCACTTACCTTTTGACTCAGCAATCCCAATTCTACAAATGTACCCTGAAAATACACCTCTATCAATACAAACATATGCACACCCAAGGTTATTCATTGCAGCATTGTTTATACTTGCAAAATATTAGGAACAATCTAAATACCAATACAGTAGATGAATAATATAGTATATTCACACAATGAAGTACTTTGCAGCCATTAAAAAATGAAGAATTTCTCTATGAATTTATTTAGAGTGATATCCAAGATATGCTGTTTGTGTAAATGTTATAAATACAATAATTAAAGGATTGCAGTTGGCAGAATATATATAAAAGTATAACTATATGCCCTTGACAAGAAATTAACTTCCATTATAAGGATATAGGTAGTTGAAACAATATACCATGCGAAGATTAGTTTTAAAAGGAGCATGAGTGATTATATGAATAACGAATTAAATAGACTTCAGAGCAAAGAAAACTACAGGTACAAAGAGGGACACTGCATAATAAGATGATCAATATGCCAAGAAGACATAGCAATTATAAAGTATATGCGCCAAAAAACAGCTTCAGAATACATGAAACAAAATTATAGAATTGAAAGGAGAAATGGACAATTCTATAATTATAGTTGGGGACTTCAATATCCCTCTCTCAATAATTGATAGAAATACTGGGAAATCAGCAAGGATATAGAACCAAACACCTCCATCAATCAACAGGGTTTAATAGACATTTATAGAACACTGTACCCCAAAACAGCAGAATACATATTCTTTTCAAGCATCTATGGAACATTCACCAAGGTAGACCATATCCTGGATCATAAACCTCAAAAAATTTAAAACAATTAAAACTATACAGAGTACATTATTTGACTGTAATGGAATCAAACTGGAAATCAACAATAGAGGTATAATAGGAAAATCTCCAAACACTTGGAAATTAAACAACACACTTCTCTATAATCCACGTGTGAAGAGAAAGTTTCAAAACTAAGTGAACTGTTAGAACTGAATAAAAATGAAAATGTATCACAAGTTGGGGATGTGGTTAAAACAATCCTGAGAGGAAAATCCATTACACAATATTCTAAGCTCCCACCTCACAAAACAAGGAAAAATAAGAGCAAAATAAACTCAAAGCAAGCATAAGAAAGGCAATAAAGCTAAGAATATGAATCAATGAAACTGAAAACAAAAAGTAAATCAATGAAACAAGAAGCTGTTTGTTTGAAAAGATCAATAAAATTAAGCCTCTAGCAAGACTTAAAAAAAAAAAAAAAGCAGACATGAAGACATGAATTATCGATACCAGGAATGAGACCAGGGTTATCAGTACAGTTACTGCACCCATTAAAGCGATCATAAGGGATTGCCTTGAACAACTTGACATAAACTCAGCAACATAGATGAAATGGAGCAAGTCCTTAAAAACCACAAAAAAAACAAAGTTGATGCAATATGAACTAGGTCATCTGAATAGTGTTATAACTATGGAAGAAATTTAATCCATCATGTAAAACCTTCCAAAAAAGACATTTCAAGGGCCAGATAGTTTCATTGGACGATTCTACCAGTCATTCAAAGAAGAATCAGCATGGATTTACACAATCTCTTGCAGAAAACATAAAGGAGGGAACATTTACCAGCATATTTTGATACCAGTGTTACCCAGACTCCAAAACCAGACACAGAGAATACCAAAAAAAAAAAAAGAAAAGAAAAGAAAAGTACGGCTGGGCGTGGTGGCTCACATCTGTAATCCCAGCACTTTGAGAGGCCGAGGCGGGTGGATCACCTGAGGTCAGGGGTTTGAGACCAGCCTGACTAACATGGTGAAACCCCGTCTCTACTAAAAATACAAAATTAGCTGGGCACTGTGGTGCATGCCTGTAATCCCAGCTACTTGATAGGGTAAGGCAGGAGAATCACTTGAACCCAGGAGGCAGAGGTTGCAGTGAGCCGAGATTGAACCATTGCACGCCAGCCTGGACAACAAGAGTGAAAGTCTGTCTCAAAAAAAAAAAGAAAGAAAAGAAAATTACAAATTAGTATTCTCTCTCCTGAGCTTTGATGCAGAAATTCTCAATAAAATACTACCATATTGAATCCAGGAATTTGTAAAAAGAATTATACACCATTATCAAATAGGGTTTATTTCAAGATTGCAAAGATAGTTCAATAATTGAAAATCAATGTAATTCATCATATCTACAGCATAAGAAGAAAAACCACATGATTATTCAATTAATACACAAAAGCATTTGACAAAATTCAATATCCATACGTTATTTTTAAAACTCAGCAAATTATGAATAAAGGAAGAAATTCTTTAACTTCACAAACAGTATCTGTAAGAAACCTACAGCAAATATTATATTTAGATGGAAGACTGGATGCTTCTTCCTAAGATTGGGAACATGGCAAGGATGTTCACTGATACCACTCTTATTCAACATACTATGATAAATCTTAGCCAGTGTAAGGCAAGAAATGGAAATAGCTAGCATACAGATTGGAAGTGAAGAAATAAAACTGTCCATATTTGCAGATGACATTTTCTGCATATATGCCAAGGAATGTACCAAAATTTTAAAAAAACACTCTCCTAGAACTAAGGAGTGCAGCAAGGTTGCAGCATAAAAATCAACACAAAAATCAACCATATTTCTATATACTGAAAACGAACTGGAGAAACCAACATTTAAAACAGTATCATTTACAATGGCTAAAAACAAAAATTAAGTAAAAATCTGACTGAACACATGCTAAACTTGTATGTTGGAAGTTACAAAATGCTGATAAAAGAAATTGAAAGATTAAATAAATAGAGATACTACATTCATGGATTGGGAGACTTAATAAAGGTGTCAATTCTTCAAAATTTCATCTGTTGGTTTAACTCAATTCCTATCAGAATCCCTCTGGCAAGATTTTTTGGTAGGTGTAAAAACGTATATTCTAAAATTTATGTGCAAAGGTAAAAGGACTAAAATAGCTAAGACAACTTTTAAAAAAAGAATAGGCTGGGTGTAGTGGCTCACACCTGTAATCACAACACTTTGGGAGGGCGAGGCAGGCAGATTACTTAAGCCCAGGAGTTCAAGGCCAGCCTGGGCAACGTGGTGAAACCCCATCTCTACAAGAAATTAGGTGGGCATGATGTCACGCACCTGTAGTCCCAGCTAATTGGGACTTGTAGCTGTGGGAGGATCACTTGAGCCCCAGAGGTAGAGGCTGCAGTGAGCCATGATTGCACCACTGCACTCCAGCCTGGGTGACAGATAGAGACCCTGTCTCAAAAAAGAAAAAAAGAATAGGGTAAAGTAAAAGGATTCATTCTACTTAATGTTAAGACTTACTAACAGTAATCGAGTAATTAAGAAAGTATGTTATTGGATGGAGGGAGAGAGACATAGGTCAAAGGAACAGAGGGAATCCAGAAATAAACCACTAGTAATATGTTCAATTGATTTTATAAGGTACAAAAGCAATTTTATGGAAGAAAGCTAGTTTTTAAACAAACGATGCTGGAGCAATTGAACAGCCATAGTAAAAAACAAAAAACTTTGACCCAAATCCGACACCTTATGCAAAAATTAATTCAAAATGAATCATGAATTTAAACAAAAAACTTTTAGGAAAAAATAGGGGAAAATTTGGAAACCTATATATATATGTTTATATATTATATATTTGTATATATTATATATATTTTATGTATATATTTTATATATATTATATATTTTATATATTTTATATATATTATATATTTTATATATATATATATATTTTTTTTTTTTCCGTGAGATGGAATCTTGCTCTGTCACCCAGGCTGGAGTGGCACAGTCTCAGCTCACTGAAACCTCCGCCTCCTGGGTTCAAGTGATTCTTCTGCCTCAGCCTCCCAAGTAGCTGGGATTACAGATGCGTGCCACCATGCCTGGCTGATTTTTCTATTTTTAGTAGAGACTGGGTTTCACCATGTTGGCCAGGCTGATCTCAAACTCCTGACCTCGTGATTCACCCACCTCGGCCTCCCCAAAGTGCTGGGATTACAGGCATGAGCCACTGTGCCCAGCTGAGAATATATTTTGAAAGTCTCAAAATTCAATAGTAAACAAACAAATGATACTGTTAGAAAATGGGAGCTGGGCACCATGGCTTACATCTGTAATCCCAGCACTTTGGGAGGCTGAGGTGGGTAGATCACTTGAGGTCAGGAGTTTGAGACCAGCCTGGCCAACATGGTAAAACCCCATCTCCACTAAAAATACAAAAATTACCCAGGCATGGTGGTACATGCCTGTACTCCCAGCTACTTAGGAGGCTGAGGCTCCAAGAGAATCACTTGAACCCAGGAGGCAGAGGTTGTAGTGAACTGAGATCGTGCCACTGCACTCCAGCTTGGGCGACAGAGTGAGACGTCTTAAAAACAAAAAAAAGAAAAGAAAAGAGAATGGGCTAAAGACATAAACATGTTTCACCAATGAGGATATGCAGATGGCAACTAAGCACATGAAAATAAGTTCAACATTGTTAGCCATAAGAGAAATGTAAAATAAAACTGTATGAGATATCACCACACACCTATCAGAATAACAGAATTTTTTTTTTAATGTTGTTAACACCAAATGCTGGGGAGAGTGTGAATAAACTGGATCATATGCTGTTGGTGAGAATATAAAATGGCACAGCCACTCTGAAAAGCAGTTCGACAGTTTCTCTACAAACTAAACATGCACATCCCAAAGGCAGCTGTTGAACTCCTGGGCATTTATACTAGAGAAATGAAAACTTTTGGTCACATAAAAACTTACACATAAATGTTCTTAGCAGCTTTAATTGTAATAACCAGAAACTGGAAAAAAAAAAAAAAAAAAACTCAGATACCCTTCAATAGGTGAATGAATAGTTATAGTTAAACTGTGGTACATACCATGGCATACTATTCAGGAAAAAGAGGGAGAAACTATGAAATGTGCAACAAATTGGATTGATCTCAAGGGAATTATGTTGAATTTTAAAAGCTAATCTCAAAAGGCTGCATGCTACACAGTGTATACATTTCATTTATGTAATATCCCCGAGATGACAAAACTAAGAAATGGAGAACTGATTAGTGGTTGCCAGGGGACAGGGACAGTGGAGAGGGGATGAGTATAAAAGGGTACCAAGAGAAAGTTCCTTTGTAAAATGGAACAGTTGCAGTTACATACACACACACACAAATACATGTAAAAATTGGTAAAAACTGAATAAGGCCTGTAGTTAACAATATTGTACCAGTGTCAGTTTCGTGGTGGTATATAAGATGTCACTATTGGAAAAAGCTGGGTGAAGAGTGCACAGTGTACTATTTTTGGAAATTCCTGTGAGCTTATTTAAAAGTCAAAAAATTGTGAAGATAAGTATATAACTTATAACTTTTAAAGATAAGTATATATAACTTTTGTTAGGTATTGCCAAATTTTCCTCCAGAATGCTTGTACCCATTTGTGTTCCCATCAGAAATATGAGACTGCCTATTTCAGCCTAGCTTTCTAACATAATGTGTTAGAATGTTTTTTAATGTTTGCTAATCTATTAGATGACAAATGGTGTTTTAGTTTGCATTTCTCTCATGAATGAATCTGAGCATTTTCTGTTCATATATTTGAGGGCTATTTTTACATGTTTTATGTGAACTCTTCACTCTTTTTCCCCTTTTTCTATTAGGTTTTGGTTCTTTGGTTCTTAAACTTTTAGAGTTCTTGATATATTACAGGTATTAGGCCTTTGTAGTATATATTAGTATATATTGCAATTTTTCTTCCAGTTTGTCAGTTGTCTTTTGACCTTCTGGTGTTTTTTACCATGCAAAAAGTTTTATTTTTATGCAACCTTGTATTTCAATCTTTTTTCTCAGTTTTGAGTCAAGGTTATGTTTTATTGCATGTGGATTTTGAGTCATCATTTCTCTACATGAAGGTTTTAGGCAAACTGGCACGTTTTCTTTTACTATTTGTATGACTTCATTTTTACAGTTAGGTTTTTAATCTACGTGGATTTTTTTCTCCTAGGTATGTTATGTGAAATGGATTCAGTTTTATCTTTTCCAAATGATTATCCAACTTTTCCAACAACATGTATTAAAATGTCCTTCTTGGCTGGGCGTGGTGGCTCACACCTGTAATCCCAGCACTTTGGGAGACCGAGGTGGGCAGATCACGAAGTTAGGAAATAGAGACCATTCTGGCTAACATGGTGAAGCCCCGTCTTTACTAAAAATACAAAAAACTAGCCAGGCGTGGTGGCGGGTGCCTGTAGTCCCAGCTTCTCGGGAGGCTGAGGTAGGAGAATGGCATGAACCCAGAAGGCGGAGCTTACAGTGAGCCGAGATAGCGCCACTGCACTCCAGCCTGGGCGACAGAGCAAGACTCCATCTCAGAAAATAATAATGAATAAAATAAAATAAAATGTCCATCTTTACCTCCAGTGATTTGAGATGCCACCTTCATCATATGCTAAATTTCATATACGATGGGGTTTGTTTCTTGACTTTGTATTTTATTCCACTGGACTGTTTGCCTATTCCTGCACTGGAACCACACTATAGTAACTATAGAAGCTTTAATAGTATGTTTTAATATTTGGTAGGGATAATTCTTTTTCATAGTTTTTCAGTGTTTTCCTGGATCTTCTTGCATGTACGCTTCTCCATATATTTAGTATCAACTTCCTAACTCCATGTAGTAGTAATGTGTCTTTCAGGAGTGTTTTATAATTTTCTTTGTATAAGTACTTAATATTTTGGGTGTTATTGTAAATGAGGTTTTCTGTATTATTATGTTTTTTTTTGTATTTATAAAAGTTATTGTTTTTTGTTTGTGTATTGATGGATTGAGACAGGATCTTGCTCTGTTTCCTGGGCTGTGGTGCAGCAGTGCAGTTACAGCTCACTGCAGCCTGGACCTCCTGGGCTCAGGTGATCCTCCCACCTCAGTCTCCCACGTAGCTGGTACTACAGGTGCATGCCACCACACCCAGCTAATTTTTGCAGAGGTAGGATTCACCATGTTAACCAGGCTGGTCTCAAACTCCTGGGCTCAAGGGATCTGCCCACCTCGGCCTTCCAGAGCGCTGAAATTTCTGGTGTGAGCCACCTCACAGAGGCTGTCTATCCAGTTTAAATATCAGTTATACTTGCTTCATAAAAGGAGTTAGAAAATTGTTTTTTTTTTCTTAATCCCAAATGTGATAGTATGTTCTTCCTTCTTAATGCTCTAGATAAATTACCAAAATTGGTGAACTCATAGTTAGGTATTACATAATACTCCTAGTTCAATGGCACCTTCTTATTGCCGCTGCCTTTTTTTAATTTTCTTCTAATTGCCAAAGGGTGTTTCTTTTATTTTTGTCTTTTTTTCTTTTCCAAAAACTATGCATTTCAAAAATTGCCTTCTTTAAATCACAGACTTTTAAGATCCTTCCTCATGGTTCTGATCTACCCAGACGCTTGCTTGCTTTTTTTTTTTTTTTTTTTTTTTTTTTTTTTAGCGTTTTCAAACTTAATGTGGACTTAGTTTTTGTAGCAGTATTTTTAAATCAATGTTAGCTCTTTCTGGTAGTTTCCCTCTTCAGTTCTCCCCATCAGGTTTTGTGTGTTTACTTGCTCTGTTTTTGTTTTGGTCTTTGATTGCCACAAATCCTGTGGAGCAGTAAGGGTAAGGTAGGAGCAGTAGAGATCATGTGCCAGGATTTGGTATTTTTTTTCTCCTTTTAGTCACAGTTATTTTGAAGTTTGACATCCTCTGTCTACAAGTTAGGCTGAAGGTATGATTTCATGTGGAATTTGCTTTTTCCTTCTTATTGTTTTGGGGAGGAAATAGTATAAAGTAAGTGTCTATATAGCTGCCTTTTTTTCAGCTCTGAAGAATGTTTATAGCATATTATATGTATTCATTTTTTCCTCTGGTTTCTTATAAACCATAGGACAGATTAATTAGAAGCAGCAGTGACTTTTAAGGGGTGAATATAGTATAATTAACTCTTTTCTGTTGTTAAAGGTTACAGATGAGGCAATTTAAAAAGAACTGGAAGTGTGATTTAGATTCAGCCTTGAATAAATTAGAGGTATGACATTTATTATTTTAAGTACATTGCTGGGATCTCTGAAAATCAATAGCAACAAAAAAGTTTTGAATAATAACCCCATTTTATGAAAAGTTTTAGAAATGTGGCTGTTATACAGAGAAAATGCTCAAGGAAAGGAAGTTTTGTTTTTCTTACAAGTTAATATTTTGAAAGGCAAACATTTTAATTTCTAGAGTTATGGACTGTACTAAAAATAATTCTAAAAATTGTTCAGTTTCAAAATTATATTAAAGTAAAATAATAATTCAAAGCTTAGTCTTTAATTTTTGAGGCTGGGCAGACTCACTCAGTGCATAAGAAAGCTGAGGTACTTGTCATGGATGGCTACAGTACATGAAATGGTGGGAGAAAGCCCAGGTCACACTGAACTCTCCAACCATTTAGAGTATAAGAAATGAGGACCTTCAGGATGATTTTTACTTTTAAATTTAATATCATTTTTGTGTTCATGTAGTAATTGTTGCTCTGGATTTAATTAGTACTTTTATATTCTTAAGACAACTTTTTTTCTTGACGTGAACAACTTCTCTAGTTTATAACAGAAATTGTAGAAAGATAATAAGTTGACTGAAATTTACGTTGTGGCCACTTTTGTAGAACGTAGTGTCCAAAACGATATGTGGGCCCAAATTATAAATGGCCAGATAACATTAAAATGCACTTTCTAAAAGTAGTAAAATAATGCATTGCCATGGAGACAGTTCAAATTATGCTGCTCATCATCTGTTTTCCGTAAAATCCATCTCCACTGTCAGGTTCAGTTTTAGGGGTGAATACAGTTAAATACTTTAAGACCTGTATACTTAAAACAAATGTGCATTGTTATTTGGAATTTATAGAGGCTTTACTATAGCCAGAAAAGCAAAGTTACAATAGTGTGTTATTGATGTGATGCTTGTCGGTAAGTTTATAAGATCCGCAGATTTTGTCTTATTAATTTATGTATATCTAATGCCTAAACGTGCTTGGCCCTAAAGACATGTTTGCATAAATGACATAGTTTTCATTCTTTTTCTTTCTTTTTTGTTTTGTTTTTAATAATTTTGATAGCTTTGTAAAGAAAAAGGTGACTGGACCAAATTGGGAAAATTATACATTAACGTAAAAATGGGCTGTGAAAAATTTGCAGATTTCCAGACATTTTGTGCTTGCATTGCTGAAACACTCACAAAAAACTATGAAGATGAAAGACCAGATATTCCCTTTTGTGAATTTGCTGAAACAGGTAAAATGTAACTGTTGGCCTGAATATTGTGTATGAGGATGGTACAGTTTTCTTTTTTGTTTTTTAGAGACAGGGTCTTCCTTTGTTACCCAGGCTGGAGTACAGGGGTGCGGTCATAGCTCACCACAGCCTCGAACTCCTGGGCTCAAGCACTTCTCCTGCCTCAGCCTCCCAAGTAGCTGGGACTACAGGCACATATCACTACACCCAGCTAATTTTTTTATTTTTTGTAGACAGAATCTTGCTTCATTGCCCAGGCTAGTCTCGAACTCCTGTGCTCAAGGGATCCTCCCACCTCAGCCTCTCAAAGCACTGGTATTACAGACATAAGTCACAGCTCGGCTAGTGGCAGTGTTCTTAACAAGAATGTAAAACTAAAAAAAAAATTAAAAAAAAAAAAGAATGTAAAACCCTTGAATATTTTCCATGTTGTGGATAAATTAATGCAGACTTTAGATACTCTTCCTTCTCTTTCTGAATTTTTCCATCTATTTATTGTTAAGTTAGATTATGGTAAAAGATCAAGAATTGGTGTTTTAGTATCAAATGTTTCATATTCTTATTTTTCTTTTCACTCAGATTGGTAAAACTATTGCTAACAAATTATAGTGGAGCACCTGAATTTTTGAATTATTTAAGTTGTTACTCTCTTTACTATTACAAGTCAACAGAATTTATATAGTTTTGAATTTGTTTTGTTTTTGACCTGAGCTCTTTACTACTGTAGACTTTATCAGGGGTTGGCAAACTTTTTCTGTAAAAAGCCAGATAGTAAATATTTTAGGCTTCGAACACACCACATGTGATCTCTATCACATAGTTTTATTTTCTTTTTAAACGATGCTTTGAAAACAGGAAAACCATTGTTGGCTCCTAGGCTATACAAAAACGGGGCACAGTTTGCCAACACCTGGTCTTTATGGTAGTATCAATAATTCTGTATTAGTTTGCCTCTTCCGTCATTTTAAGTGACTATTTTATTTTCTTTTGTATATCTATTTGTGTTTCAGTTAGCAAAGATCCACAAAACAGTAAAGTAGATAAAAGTGTACTGGGAAGAATTGGAATCAGTGCTATATACTTCTATCACAAGCTGTTGCAGTGGTCCAAGGTACTTCATTAAGTTTTTGTCTTGGCTTGGTGTAGAGACTACTAGTTTTAAAATTATGAACAGAATATAAGTTAACCCTGCAAATTAGGAGCTCGCTAATAATCATTACAATTGATAAAATGGGACCCAGACTAGTGAGTGATTTATTAGATGGTATATTAAGCAAATGGCTACTATTCAAAATCTCAAACTGGATGCAGTGGCATGTACCTATAGTCCCAGCTACTCAGGAAGCTGAGTTCAAGGCCAGCCTGGGCAACGTGGACAGATTCCCGTCTTTAAAAAATAATTTTTATTATAAAAATAAATAAAATCTCAGTATAGAGAACACTTAACCCATTTATGCGAGAGATTGCAAATGTTTTTTGTGAAAAATCAGACCTTGGTGACGACCTTGAGCAGTAGGATATAAATAACTCCCATAAGTTTAGTGTTCCAATAATGTAACACTAGGCATAAATGGGTTAAGAACCCATGCTAAATGTCATATTTATTTGAAGTAACTTTCAATTCATATTATTTTGCCAACACCTGAGTATCAGTTGTATTGTAATTTTAGAAGAGTTCAAGACACGTTTCTTTGTTTGTGGGTTTTTTTGTTTTTGTTTTTGTTTTTGTTTTGTGACGGAGTTTCGCTCTTGTTGCCCAGGCTGGAGTGCAGTAGTGCAATCTTGGCTCACCACAGCCTCCGCCTCCCAGGTTCAAGCAATTATCCCGCCTCAGCTGGGATTACTGGCATATGCCACCATGCCTGGCTAATTTTGTATTTTTAGTAGAGACAGGGTTTCTCCATGTTGGTCAGGCTGGTCTCGAACTCCCAGTCTCAGGTGATCCACCCGCCTCAGCCTCCCAAAGTGCTGGGATTACAGATGTGAGCCACCACATCCAGCCAAGACACATTTCTTAAGATGAACTCAGAATACTCACAATTAACAGAACTTCTTAAAAATCACCTCTTAGAATACCTTGGAACACTATATACCATATATCTTGATGTCTAACTTTGAGGCTTAGCTTACCATAGAGGTGGTTTAGTGACTCAAGACCATATTGTATTACCATTCTTCACATATTCCTGAGGTGGCAGGTGGAGTTATAGAGTCAATAAAGTTCAAGTAGAGGACAGGAAATTCAAAATAGGGAGGAAGTGCTGAGGGATGGGATTATATAGAGAGTGGAGTAGAGAGTGTGGTCACTATTGAATTAACTATTAAAGTATATCTTTTGCTACTTGCTACTTTTATAAAGAGGTTATTTCACAATTGAATATATATGTTCGATAACATTTAAGTACATGGTCACCTGTATACCTACAAAATTCATGAATTAAAAAGAAAAAAATTTTTAACCTAGAATGGTTGTATAGTAGGTCTCCAGGCTCAAAAGTCTTCAGGAGGCTTAGCTGTTATTGTGTGGTAGGCCTGGAGTAGGCAAGGTGTACCTTGTGTTTGCTCTCGCAATCGAGCTTAAGATTGGTCATAGCATTAATTTCTGGATTATTTAATGCTTGGGAATTTGAGGATTACCTAACAAGAAGATCCTTTATAAAAATTCAGACTGGGCAGGGAGCAGTGGCTCACACCTGTAATCCCAGCACACTGGGAGGCTGAGGCGGGGGCATCACTTGAGGTCCAGAGTTCAAGACCAGCCTAGCCAACATGGTGAAACCCCATCTCTACTAAAAAATACAAAAATTAGCAGGGGGTGATGGCGCTCATCGGGAGGCTGAGGCAGGAGAATTGCTTGAACCCAGGAGGCGGAGGTTGCAGTGAGCCAAGATCATGCCACTGTTCTCCAGCCTGGGTGACAGAACAAGACTCCATCTCTTAATGCCATCCCTCCCCGCTCCCCCAACCCCATGACAGGCCCCAGTGTGTGATGTTCCCTGCCCTGTGTCCAAGTGTTCTCATTGTTCAGTTCCCACCTATAAGTGGGAACATGTGGTGTTTGGTTTTCTATCCATGTGATAGTTTGCTCAGAATGATGCTTTCCAGCTTCATCTATGTCCCTACAAAGGATATGAACTCATCCTTTTTTATGGCTGCATAGTATTCCATGATGTATATGTGCCACATTTTTTTTAATCCAGTCTATCACTGATGGACATTTGGGTTGATTCCAAGTCTTTGCTGTTGTGAATAGTGCCGCAATAAACATACATGTGCATGTGTCTTTATAGACTGCATCTCAAATTAAAAAAAAGAGAAACTCAGACTGATTTTGCTGAAATTTTAGAGTATATTTTAATTTTATTTGGTTATTATTGAAGATATTGGTAGATTGGTGAATTTTATCTATTTTAATTAAAAATTTTAACTACTTTAGAAAATTATTAGTATGAATTTTTAATGAAACCTATTCCTTTTTGAATGTAAAAATAAAATCATTGACAGTAAACTAAACATATCCCTTTAAAAATGCACTCTTTTATACAGTCATCTTGAAAGTACCTTGTCATCATAATAAGCATCTAATTCAAATATTATAGAATATAAAACAAGGGTCTGTACACTAAGGCCCATGGGCCAGAACTCACCCAAAGCCTGTTTTTGTACAGCCCTCAAGGTAAGACTTTTTTACATTTTTAAAGAGTTATAAATTTAAAAAACAACAATCAAAAAGAATGTACAACAGACTAAATGTGTCCTGCAAAGCCTAAGCTATTTACTATCTGGCCATTTACAGGGAAAGCTTGCTTACTCATGGTATAAAATAATGATATATGTCCAATTTCTGATGTCCAAACCAAAGGTAATTTTCATGTAGAGTACATGAAATAATTAGTCTACTGAATTAAGAATTTTAGCTAACAAGTTTATCCTTTTTTTCACTATCATTCTTTGTCTAAATTTTTTGGAAGGTAGGGTAGAGGTTTCACCACACTCCCCAGGCTGGTCTCAAACTTCTGGGCGCTAGTGATCATCCCATCTCAGCCTCCTCCTGAGTATGTTTAAATTTGATAACAAATTATTTTCATTTTTACTGTGTCTCCCTCCTGGATCCCAGATTGACCAACAGAAGAGGAGCAAAAATATATAATCAGTAGTTTTCTATGCTAAATCATGGAAGTCTTTCATCAAATGAAGTCTTAAGGAGAAGTACAGTGTATAAAACAAATAAAAAGAAGGCTTCTGATAAAGGGAGTCTGATGGTATTGGTGGGAAGAGGTGGTTAATATGAGGCAGAGCCTTGCTTGTTCCTCTTTCCCTTTCATCTGTATGGCTGAACAGGGAGGGGCTTAAGGAAAGAGTCTTGGAGCAGCTTCACAGCCAGCAGTCTAGTATGATGATTCAAACTGGATAATTGGCTTGTGAATAATTATCAATGGCTTTGTGTGTTTGTAAATGATTGATACCCAATTAGTGTTCTTTATTTTTATTCTAGGGAAGGAAGGTCTTAGATAAACTATATGAATTAAAAATACACTTTACAAGTTTAAAAGGACTTATAGGGCCTGAGAAGTTAGCATCAAGATGTCAAATTGTGAATGTTGCAGCAGAAATTTTTCTAAAAAGTGGAAGCCTAGATGGTGCCATTTGGGTAATGAGGGGTAAGTCCTGATATATGCAAGCATAAAATAATTCATTATACTTGTCATGCATTTTTGTCTATGTAATTACCTTAAGTTGATATTGAACTGTGGTTAATAGTTTGGTCTAAACCCTAGTGAACGTGTGGGTAGGAAGGGTTGTTATGTAAACTGAAAGGGGAAAGTTAACTTAGCCTTAAAGAAGAAATTATATAAGCCTTTGTTCATTTAAAAACTAGTTCTTGCTGGGCCGGGTGTGGTGACTCATGCCTGTAATCCCAGCACTTTGGGAGGCTGGTCTCAAACACCTGAGGTCAGGAGTTTGAGACCAGCCTGACCAACATGACGAAACCCTGTCTCTACTAAAAGTACAAAAATTAGCCAGGCGTGGTGGTGGGCGCCTGTAATCCCAACTACTCAGAAGGCTGAGGCAGGAGAATCGTTTGAACCCGGGAGGCGGAGGTTGCAGTGAGCCGAGATCGCACCATTGCAGTCCAGCCTGGGCGACAGAACAAGACTCCATCTCAAAAAAAAAGCAAAACCTAGTTCTTGCTATGGCCTAGCCTCCGTATTAATGCTTTCCCTGAATTATCCCAAATAATCTTCATAGAATCCTGAATTTGGAACTATTAAAATCCCCATTTTGTTGATAAGAAAATGCTGTCAGAGATATTAACCAACTTGCCCAAAATGACATAACAAGTAAGGAATGGAGGCCAAATTCAAATCCAGACAATCCAGCTTCAGAGCCCAGGCTTCAGCCGCTGTGTAAAATGGAAGTCCTGATTGCAGTATGCATAAACTCTTATCTTCATATGTATGGGCAAACATGACTTCAAACCAAGATGAGTAGAGCTTACTTTCCTTGATAAGGCAATTCTTCTAAGCAGAAATTACAGTGAAATTAAGCCAGCAGGAACAAATAAGGTTAGTTTGGTATGAGAAAAATTGAAAAGAACACAATAGTGTTATGATACTAATGAAGCTGATGATAGCGCTGGCTATTTGGACCATCAGGCAGATTTTATTTGATAAAGTGGGATAAGAATGAAAAAACCTCAAGGATCTCAAGAGTTTAGGTAAGAAGATGGAATCAATAAATAAAGCAAATTGAGAACTGTAAAACACACTAACACACAAACACTAGCACATATATATATATTCATATACATGTGATTCATATATGGGAAATATATGTATATAAAATATCTTGTATATATTCAGTGCTGAGGATTTAATACAGAGGTTGTGAGTAGGCTTCATTCGAAAGCTCGTTTGTAAAGGTATTCTTCAACTTAAACATAGTCAGTGAGGTTTCCTAAGTGGGAAGAGTACCAAAATACAAAAATAGAAATTAGTGAAATATAAGCCAGAGCTCACAAGCTCTGTGAGGAAAGAAGCGATGTGGCAAGAAATGGGAAGGGGAAAATAGTTTATAAAATGAACTTGGGTCACCTTACGATAGGAACCTCCTGTCTAAAAGTTTGTGGCAAAACCAGTCTTTCTCAGACTAGAAACTGGGAGAGTTTGTGGGAGAGATGCGGAGTGATCTTTGGAGATTTTATTTTAAATTTCAATGTTTCTGTTTTACACTAACTTTAAACTTCTATCAATTATAAGCAGTATTCTTTTTTTGCAGTGACAGTTTCAACTTAAAGTAATTTTCATAAGTAAAATTTTATTTCTACAAAAGAAGAGCCCACAAAAGTATGCTCAGTTGTTCCTAGAATTTTTTAATCCTTAAAAGGGCTCTATAGTGAACAGGCCATTCCCAAGAAAGGAAATACAAATGGCTCAATCTCACTGATAATAAGTGAGATTAATACTCACTTGTAATAAGAGAAATATACATTACAATTACAAACACCATTTTGAACCCATTAGACTATCAACGATCAAAATTTGGTGATATGCTGTTTGTGAGAGTATAGAGAAATAGACATTCACAGAGGTTGTCTTTAGGAGGTTTTTGGCAAAATAAGTGTCAAAAGTTTAAAACACATTTTTTTTTCATTTACTAATTCCATTTCTAAGAATTTGTACTGCACACACATTTATACCTGTATACAAAGGTATGCATATTAAATTATCTGGAATCTTTTTTTACGCCAACAATGGTAACAAAGAATTCCAGGTAGCTCATTAAGGGAATACCAGTTGAACTGTGTTATAGCCATATGATAAAGCAGAATGAGGCAGATCTGTAAGTGTTCATTTGGAATGATCTTCAAGACCTATTGCAAAGCCAAAAAAAAAAAAAAAAGGAATGTACAGAGCAGTTGCTACCATTTGAATAAGAATAATAATACAATGGATAAATACATATTTGCTTATATACCCTTAAAATATGTGTAGAAGGATGCACAAGAAACTAGTAATAGTGGCTGACTCTGCCTCTGGAAGGAGAAATTGAGTGCTTGGAGGACAGAGTAGCAGATTAACTTTTTACATGTATTTTTCCTTTTTAAAAATATGCTTTTATTACCTACTGAATTTGCAAAAGATGGAGTTACATACATTACTCAAGTTTGAGAAATGCAGAATATCTCACACATTTTTTTGTTTGGTGGGTGGCAGACTTGATGGCGAGAAGAAATCTATTGTTTTGGCATTTCACTTTGACATTTCAAACTCTTTCTCATACTAGTGCTTTTTATCCTGCAAATGAGCAACAGATTGCTACCATGCCATCTCCCAAAACCAATATAAAAAACTCTTGAAATATAAAATGGTTTTAAGACTATCATTTTATAATCCTTGTTCAGAGGCTGAAAAATAAGTATCTTAGCTCTCTATAATAAAATTTTGTAAAAAAAATTATGCCATTTATTGAGAAACTGCCTTTGAATTTTGAAATAACTTATTGCCTTTGTATAAGTAATACATATTAATAAATATGAAAAGCTGAATAAGCAAAACTAATGATAAAAATCCCTTATCATTTGGTCACCCAGAAATTGCTTTTATCCACTTTAATGTTGTTATACAGACACTTTTATACTCTGCATTTTTTTTCAGGCAGTAGCCTTTCAGTGAAAAATTTTTCTACAGCATCACTTACTAGGCTGCATGGTTTTCTAACTTATAAATAGATCCGTCTTTTGATCCATGAATCCGCTTTTACTGAACTAGCTTGTTTTTCAGATTTCAGTTGTAAATGATAATTCCTGCTAAACATCACCGCTAAATCTTACTTTTCCTTAGGATAAATTCTGATGGAATTGCTGTGTTAAAGGGTAGTTCCATTTTAAAGCTTTTTGGTAAATATCAACAAATTTGCCCTATTCAGATTTGCAGATGTTATTTCAGGTTTATTAGAAAACCCCCCTGGGCCAGGTGCGGTGGCTCACGCCTGTAATCCCAGCACTTTGGGAGGCCGAGGCGGGCGGATCACGAGGTCAGGAGATCGAGACCATCCTGGCTAACACAGTGAAACCCCGTCTCTACTAAAAATACAAAAAAAAAAATTAGCCGGGCATGGTGGCGGACGCCTGTAGTCCCAGCTACTCTGGAGGCTGAGACAGGAGAATGGCGTGAACCCGGGAGGCGAAGCTTGCAGTGAGCCGAGATCACGCCACTGCACTCCAGCCTGGGGCGACAAAGCGAGACTCTGTCTCAAAAAAAAAAAAAAAGAAAGAAAGCCCCCCACTTTATTAGAAAATCCTAGAGAGTTATTTCCTTTAGATATAGCTTCTATACAAACATGTCCTTTTAGGGATCACAGGTGCAGATGTTAGTTAACAATTCCAGATGTTAGTGCCTGATACTATGTTTTTTGGTTATCAGACAGGCAGACTGGTACATTCCAGGTTATGCAAACCCTAATCTAGCTATTCAGTACATTCTATTCCAGGTCTTTTCTCTGTGAGGAGACTATAAAAGTCCTCTACACCTTCAGTTAGGTTATAGTAATTACAGTCTACTTAACAGTGTATGATGATGCAGCTTATGAAATACCCTTGCCAACAATTAGTATTATTATTTTTCTTATCTCTCTGCTAGTTTGATAGGGCAAAAGTTATTCACAGCTTTACTTTGCATTTTTATTTTATTTTATTTATTTTTTTGAGACGGAGTCTCACTCTGTTGCCCACGCCCGGCTAATATTTTGTATTTTTAGTAGAGATGGGGTTTCACCATGTTAGCCAGGATGGTCTCGATCTCCTGACCTCGTGATCTGCCCACCTCAGCCTCCCAAAGTGCTGGGATTACAGGCATGAGCCACTGCGCCCGGCCAACTTTGCATTTAATTATTAAAGAAAATTTTTCCCCATCTGGACCTTACTTTTTTGTGAATTGCCTGTTTATGTTCTTGGTCTGTTTTCTGAATTTAGCATTTCTCTTCATTATTGGTTTCATAATAATGTGAGTATTCACTATCTACCAAGCATTGTGCTAAGTGTATTATTTGTATCATCTCATCTAATCAATACTAACCCCATAACGTAGGTAATAGTATCCCAAGATGAGGATGCTGAGGTTCAGAGAAGATCACACAACAAATAAGTGTAAAGCAGGAATTCCAATCCAGGTCTGTCTGACTGCAAAGTCCGTATTTTTAGCTACTACACCAGTACTATTGTTTTCCTAGTTTTTCCTCTAAATAGACTTCATAAAATTGCAGCTAGATCAGAAGCACAAACTACACAAACAGATCCAAACCTAAGATAGTTAACCTACTGAGCAAAATGGTGGTATTGAGCTTGTTTTTGGTAAATCTAAGATGGGGTTTCTCAAGCTTGATCATCAGAATTCTCTAGAGGGCTTGTTAAAACACATATTGCTGGGCCCACCCCCAGATTTTCTGATTCATTAAGTCTGGAGTGGGTCCTAAAAATTTGCATGTCTGTCAGGTTTTTAGATGTTGTTGATTCTGCCGATCTGGGGACCTCACTTTGAAGACCACTGCTCTATACCACTCTCACATAGTGACGTTTTCTCATACCTTACCTGTGTTCCTAAACCATACCCCCTCAAGTCTCTCCCCCACTGCGTTCTTTAACCACTGCTATAAAATACTACCATTTTTATTTTTTTGAAAGTTAATTACATTTAGAGTATTTCACCTGTGGTGGTACCTGGCACAGAGTAAATATTTAGTAAATATTAGTTGAGGTGAATGGATGGATGGATGGATGGATGGATGGATGGATGGATGGATGGATGGATGGATGAATGGATGGATTTTCTTCATTTGTGTATCTTTATACCTTCCAAAGAGGAAATGGTTGGAGGTTTTGAAAGAACGTGTGTGTGTGTGTGTGTGTGTTTATACTATGAAATTTAGCATAAAGTTTAGCTCACACATGTGGACCAGTGCCTGTGACTACAGTACTAATATAAGCATATAAACAATGTTAATATTTAAGAAGAATCATTTCAGAAAAAAACGTGTTGTCTTCATTTTCTTTCTCTTTTTTTTTTTTTTTCTGAGATGGAATCTTGCTCTGTCGCCCAGGCTGGAGTGCAGTGGCATGATCTCAGCTCGCTTTAACCTTTGCCTCCCGGGTTCAAGCAATTCTCCTGCCTCAGCCTCCCAAGTAGCTAGGATTATAGGTGTGCGCCACCACGTCTGGCTATTTTTTAGTAGGACAGGGTTTCTCCATGTTGGTCAGGCTGGTCTCAAACTGCTGACCTCAGGTCATCCGCCTGCCTTGGCCTCCCAAAGTGCTGGGATTACAGGCGTGAGCCACCACGCCCGGCATCTTCATTTTCAATCAGTGGATGGATCTTCCCAGCACAAAGCTGTGTTAGACCAGGCCATCTTTAGTCTTTGATTGAATACTACAGTTCCATTTATATCTACTCATCAAGACCTACTACTTAGGTCATTAACATCTCTTTCTCAAATAATTTTCACCAAATGTGAACTCTGGTTATTTGCAGTCATGGGATTTTTAATTATTTCTAAAATACTTCTTTGTACTTTTCTGTTTGGCTTGAGTTTTTTATAGTAAATACTTATATTTTAAAAGTAAACATTTAAGGCCAGGCACAGTGACTCACGCCTGTAATCCCAGCACTTTGGGAGGCCGAGGCAGTTGGATCATTTGAGCTCAGGACTTTGAGACCAGCCTGGGCAACGTAGTGAGACCCTGTCTCTATGAAATTAAAAAAAAAAATTTTTAGTTAGCCAGGCATGGTAGCACATGCCTGTAGTCTCAGCTACTCAGGAGGCTGAGGTGGGAGGATTGCTTGAGCCCCAGAGGTCGAGTCTGCGTTGAGCAGTGATCATGCCACTTCACTCCAGCCTGGGCAACAGAGTGAGACCCTGTCTCAAAAAAAATAAATAAAGTAAACTTTTTTAAAACTAAATCAAGCAACTTAGCCTCATCCAAATATTTGTGAAATCAGATTTACTGTGATTTTTGTATTTAATGTGATCTTTATAATTTTATAAAATACAATTATTAAAATTCTAATGTAACACCTAAAATTTTCAGGTACCATCAGTGATGTGTATATCACACTTAGGAAATGTCACACTGTATAATAATGTTCCTTTTATGTTGCAGTAGTTTTACATATTAAAGATACTAGTCCTTGATCTGTTGGGTATTTACAAATATTTTTCCTAGCTTTTCATTTTTCTTTAACTTTATGATGTTTTTTACATTTTTTGTTTTCTTTTGCCTACTGACATTTTTTCTACTTAATATAAACTGCTGCTTTTTAAATATTTAATAATTTTTGTTTTGTATCACGCTTTTTGGCAGTCCTTAGTCATCTCAAAGTTACATATTCATCCATATGTTCTTCCAATTTTTTCATTTGTTGTTAGTTTTAAATTTTGGTATTAGATGGGAAGTTAATTTTATTTATTTCCCCAAAATGTTTTCCCATTTCATCCTTTACTCACTTACTTGAAATGCCATTTTTATCATATATTAGAATCTTGAATCTGTTGGGTCTGTTTCTGCACCTTTCTCCCAAGCATCTCTGTGTTTCTATGCTAGCACGATGCTCTTTTTATTTAATATAATCTTAGAATATGTGATATCTGTCTATCCTCTCTCCTTCTGTCTCCATTTGTCTATCCACTCTCACTCCTCTTCTAAATTATTCTTTGCTATTCTTGTTTATTCTTTGAATGAATTTCAGAATTACTAAATCAGGTTTTAGTACGGTTCTGTAGGAAATTTGATTGGGATTATATCAAATGTATACCTTGACCGGGCTTGGTGGCTCATGCCTGTAATCCCAGCACTTTGGGAGGCCGAGGCCGGTGGATCACTTGAGGTCAGGAGTTTGAGACCAGCCTGGCCAATGTGGTGAAACCCTGTCGCTAAGAAAAATACAAAAATTAGCCTAGCCTAACGCTAGGCTAATTTACCTACCAGGCAGGCTCTGGTAATCCTAGCTACTCGGGAGGCTGAGGCACGAGAATCACTTAAACCCGGGAGGCGGAGGTTGCAGTGAGCCAAGATCACGCCACTGCACTTCAGCCTGGGCAAGAGAGCAGGACTCAGTCTCAAAAAAATAAATAAAAATAAATGTATACCTTAAGGGAAAAATAGGTATCTTTAGATATTCCCGCATTTTAGTATTCACTGTTGGAAAGGATAATTATTTGTTGGATAGTCTCACTGACTAGCGTGGAAATTGATTTAATAGTTTTATGTTCCCAGTGTGTGTATTCAAAATCTTGTGTGAGTAATGACTGAATATGCATATGTCAGAAGGTAAGTGGATAAAGACAGGCTATTATGGAAAATATGCTCTCCCTTTGATTCTGAGATTGTAGACAAATAGAAAATATTTCCCAAATATGAAATAGAGAAAAACATGAAGATGAGTGCTATAACAACTTTTACTGCTATAAAACTAGTGTTAAGCCCACTAGTAAACTGTTTCTTATTCTTGGGAATTTAATTCTCATAAGAGTTCTCATAAAATATTCATAAAAGTATTTATGTTGGTAGAATTGTGAACTAGCTAGATTAAATTTAAAGCTATTAATTTCTAAGTGACTTCTCAGTTATCAGTTTCAGTCAACTTTGATACATAGAATAATCAGCTTACTCAGATTTTTTTTCTTGTTAAAAACAGAGGTTTGATTGTGTTTGGTCCATAGTCGGTATTTCACATTATTTCATGGTGCAGGGCCCCTGGGTGGGAATCCCTGTGCAGTACTTGACGGGGCCTGTGGCCAGGGGTGATGAAGCAGTATGGCTGGTCAGGCCAGGAAGGGGAGAAGGGCTGGGGGCTCCTTAAAACCTACTGAGGGGCGGGCATGGTGGCTCACACCTGTAATCCCAGAACTTTGGGAGGCCAAAGTGGGTGGATTGATCACCTGAGGTCAGGAGTTTGAGACCATCCTGGCCAACGTGGTGAAACCCTGTCTCTACTAAAAATACAAAAATTAGCCGGGCGTGGTGGCAGGCACGTGTAGTCCCAACTACTAAGGAGGCTGAGGCAGGAGAATCACTTGAACCCGGGAGGCAGAGGTTACAGTGAGCCAGGATTGTGCCACTGCACTCCAGCCTGGGTGACAGACTGAGACTCCATCTCAAAAAAACAAAACAAAACCCTACTGAGGGCCACGGGGTGGGGTGGGGGGGGGGGGAAGTGGGGCGGGGGAGGGTTTGCATAGAGAGGGGGTCAGGCTTAGTCCCAACAACTGAGAATTCCACTGCCTTGTACAGGCCTCAGTTTCACCACCAGGCCCCAGGGCAGGTCTGAGGGTCTGAGGTCTGTTATTCTGAGAGTCCTAGGGAAATCCAGCCATTCAGAAGCCTGAGATATTTTAGCATGGTGGCCAGGCCCCCTCTCCCAGGGGACTCATTTCCCAGCACCATCTCCATTATCCCTGCCCCATTCCTCAGAAAAAAAAAAAAACGTGTATTTTATATATAATATATATTTTTTTATTTATATATAATATATATTTATATATAATTATATTAAATGTATACCTTTATATATAAAAAAATATATATATATATATATATAGTTTTCTTTTGTTAATGCTTCCTGAAGCCTTTGCGGGCACAGAAACCACAAACTGATCGGCTGACAAAAGTAGGAAGAGGAGAGGCAACCGGAAACCTTTGGGGAGTGGTTCCCCTCCATGCCCAGGTCTGTTCTCCCCAGCACAGCTCGGCCCACAACCTGGATGTGCCAGCAGGGACCATTACCCTACACGTATTGGGACATAGCTTGACCCCTTCCCCCACGGTCAGGTGGCTCAATCCTGCAAAGAAACCAAGGCAAGGCGGGGAAGAACCCTGCTGCCTGATCCCATGCTGCCCCTCACAGACCGTTGGTTGATTGACAGCACTGAACAGGTTTTTAAAAAAAAAAAAAAAAAACGACAACACAGAAAAACCCAAAAACCCAGACAGGGAGATGATGTGGGGAGAGAGCATGCTAGGTCAGATTTTTTTATATACCTAAACAGTTTGATAAAAATTTTAAATGAATCTCCTAAAATACCATATATACTTTACAAAAAATGTGACCATTACCCTACCTTAAATATAAAGAATAAGTATTAAATAAAGAAAAATGATGCAGTTTTTATGAGAAAAGGTTTACATAGTCTACTTTTTGTACATGGGGTATATCTAACAGATAAAAAAATAATTGAACTTATTCAATCAAAGTAAAATTCATTTTATAAGGAATGGTGAACTAACAGTTTTACTTTTAATGGGAATTATGTTTAACAGATGATCATACAGTCTTTGAAGATATTAAGTTCATTTACCTTTCTCTCTATATTAAAATGTCAGCAAATGTAGAAGCAAATTAATGAAAGTGTCTGTCTAAATGAGTTAATATTCTTAAAACACTTAGAACATTCCTAACACATAGTATAACTCTGTTAGGTCAATCAGTCAATCACATGGGCCCTAGTAATTGAAAAGCTCCCTTTTAAAGTTTTATACTGGATACTAAAAGCTTTCTTTTGTCATGATATATTTGAATTATCAACTTTTTCTTCAATACTTTTTATATTCACTGTGCTAGGAAGGCCACAAAATAAAAGGATTACTTCTACATTTAGTTCAGTTGAAAAAGAGCACCAAAATATGATTTGAATGTTACAAATAGTAACGTTTCACTATGTGTATAATGATTAAATTAGGTAAATGATAAAATATTGACATTTCTAACATTTTGGTACCTCAGTGTTCTGTACTACAGTCTCCCATTGTTTTTCTCAATGTGAAAATCAGGGCAGAAATTAAGGAACTTCAGCATTATAGGTAATATTCTCTTTTTTTAAAGAGGGTCTGAGGTCTGTTGGTTTGAGGGTCCTAGGTGGGTGTGATGGGTACATAGGAGTTAATTTTATTGTTATGCTTTTATAACATATATTAGATATTCTTCTGTATACAACAACGATTTCATAATAGAAATTGTTTTTAAAATAGGCAGAAATTGTTAAGAAAAGCTATTCGCTGGCCGGGCGCGGTGGCTCATGCCTGTAATCCCAGCACTTTGGGAGGCCAAGGTGGGCCAATCACGAGGTCAAGAGATCAAGACCATCCTGGCTGACACAGCGAAACTCCATCTCTACCTAACATACAAAAAATTTAGCTGGGTGTGGTGGCACGCGCCTGTAGTCCCAGCTACTCAGGAGGCTGAGGCAGGAGAATCACTTGAACCCGGGAGGCGGAGGTTGCAGTGAGCCAAGATTGCACCACTGCACTGCACTCCAGCCTGCTGGGTGACAGAGTGAGACTCCATCTCAAAAAAAAAAAAGAAAAAGAAAAGAAAAGAAAAGCTATTTCCCAGTAATACCAAAAACTAATTAAATTATTTATTGTGAAATTGTTAAACTTGTCCACATAAATAATATTTTATGTTAAAGCAAATATTCATGATAATCTGAACTTTTTTGTATAAAAATAAACATTTAAAATTAGTAATTGACTAGTACACTTAGATGAAGAATTAATTAAAAATAAGTATAACAAAGTGGCCATTTGTTTGCATCTTCTTCAGTTGATGATCATCACTATATAAGTTATTTCTAATAAATTTGAGCCATGGTTATCTTCTCTGAGTACATATATTTAAGTTTTGCCTATTTCTCCAAAAGATATTTTGAAACATTAGTTGTGATTATACTGTTAAGTGTCATTTTCATGGTATAAACTATTCATATTTTTTTCTTTTTGGAAGAGTCAGAATGGATAATCAATACGCCTCTGTGGCCTTGTGATAGACTGGATGTGCTTAATCGACATAATTTACTCTGTACAATTGCACATGAAATCTTAGCCAAGAGCCTTTATAGACAGACATTTGAAGTTTTGCAGAATCTACCAGGTTTTCAAAATTCCCAAGGTATGTTTTTAAAAGTCTATCTTAATTATCTCTTGCCCATCTGGTGTTTAACTGTTAATAAGAAACAGCTATCCACCTGTTTTGATTGAGTTTTATATACCAGCATATTTTTTAATGAAGTAGTTTTCTGTAAAATGTGTTCTCTGCAAATTGAATATGCTTTCCTGATGGTTTAAAAAAATCTGAGATGCTTGTCTTTGGGTTGTTTGTCAGCAGTTCCTAAGACAAGCATTTTTATCATTCCCTTTTCCCTACTTCTGTCAAGTCATCAGCAAACAATATGTTTAAATGCCCCGAGCAAGCTTTTTCTCTTATCACTGAATAAATACAGAACTTAGTTTACATTACCTAGGAACACAGGTAAACTTGAAAGAAATGGAGGAAGTGAAACAGATACCAAGTTCAAACACCAATGTGGGAAATGGTAGTTAGTACTCTTGAATGTTGGGTGTCCATGAGCAAAAGCTTTGGGTCAAGAATGAGCTATGTGATAGGTTCAGAGGATGATGAAAACATTAACCTGAGGGCCTCCTCTCAGTACTTTCATCGTATTATCTATAAATTTTCACTTTTCCACTTAATTCCACTCTGCTCCTGTATTGTAATGAGCATTCTTATCTGTTTCTCCTTATACAAAGTGAGCTCAATCAAGATGGTACTATTTTCTTTACCTTGGTATTCCTGGCCCAATGGCTGCTATCTAGCAATCTCTTAATATACAATTAGTTGGTAATGAAACAAAGTAGTAATAGGGAGATTGGACAGATAGTTGTGCCAGATTTTGGAAGACCCTAAATGTCAGGCTAAAGGAGTTTTCTTCTCTGTGTATAAAAAGGGATCACTAGAGTTTTGGGTCTAGGGAGTGACATAATGAAGTTGGTGTTTCAGGAAAGTTCCTCTGGCAGTAGTGTTTACGAAAAGACTAAAAGTAGAGAGATTAATTTCCTGATAAGGCCTGGATAACTAAAAGATTCTAAAGCAGTAAAGAACTACAGTCTAGCTCACAGACCCAGCTGACTGAATATAGGGAATAAAAGAGAAGTCTCTAAGATGACTTCTCTTTCTTCTAAGAATGACTGAAGGAATAGAAAACCCATTAAAGGATTGTTTTAAATTTGGCAGTAAATATTAATTAAGGGATGATTTGTTTTTAGTCAAGGGATATACAAGGCTAAGGTCTGAACTGTAGATATAATACAAACAGAATTGAGAAATTATTCAGGACACTACAGATACACAGTTACATGTGGGAATCAAATACAGAGGTCTTAATGCATCCTCTGAAATTTTTGTCAAGCTTCTTTTTATCTTCTCTATTGCAAAGGAAGTTAATGATTTTTCTTTTGTCAAATGCTTTTTCGTTTCTGACTTAGAGAATATGTAAGATAGGCTGGGCGCAGTGGCTCATGCATGTAATCCCAGCACTTTGGGAGGCTGAGGCAGGCAGTTCACTTGAGCCCAGGAATTTGAGATCAGACGATATGGGCGTGTTCAGGGTGGTATGGCCGTAGATGAGCCCAGGAATTTGAAACTAGTCTGGGCAACATGGTGAAACTCTGCCTCTGCAAAAAAATATAAAAATTAGCTAGGCCTGGTGGACCTGTAGTCCAAGCTGCTTAGGAGGTTGAGGCGAGAGGATGACTTGAGCCCAGGAGGTGAAGGTTGCAGTGAGCCAAGATCATGCCACTGCACTCCAGCCTGGCCGATAGAGTGAGACCCTGTCTCAAAAAAGGAGAAGAAAAATAAAGAGAATATATAAAATGATTGCATTTTAGTGACTGTGACTCCTATAATGGGTAAGAAAGGGTCAAGGGGAGGAGAAAGAAAAAGGAGTATGAGATGGAGGTTTGAGACACTTTAAGATAAATGAATTTTATTATATCATTTTTTTTATTCCAGAAACTGTGGAAGTCTCACAATATAGCCTTCTTTTTAATAAGCTTCTAGGTTCCTGTATAGAAAGCAGTAGTCTTGGTATGTCATCCTCTGTGGCAGAATTCATGATTTCAAAGAGCATCCCTATTGATTTTTGCTTTCTCAGAAGATTAATTACTTCTTTAGGAAGGAGTCGTTTATGGCTCAAAGCCAGAGCCCACTACAAAAGTAAGTTACATTTAAAATGTTTTAATATATTGGTTTATAATTGTATTCTCTAACCCAGAATTTATAATATTTAAGATTAGATATTTATATGTATTAAAAGAGCAGTAATACATATTCAAATGTAGTGGTCTCAACAGATCTGTGCTCTCTTTTGAAACCTATTGTTTCTCTTCTGTTTCCAGTTGCTTTCCTTATTTCCAATATTTCCAATTTCCAATCTTTATTTCTTGCACAGTAGCCTGTCCGCTAGAGGGCGAGCAAAGGGAACAAATGACAGGATAGAACCAGGTTGGCATATCTTATAATAAATAATACAAGCGTAAAACAAGTGGGTAGAATGAAGTTTAAAGAATATCTGTTTTTATTTATCTCTGCTATATCCCTAATTGTTATAACTAAAAATATTCAATAGCAGGTCACATCAGAAGCATAAAGGCTGTCATAACAATGCAACATAGTATATGTTTTTCACGTGGCTTTTAGTAATAGAACTTTGTTAATCTACTTACAGCTGTTGTTCTCTAACAAATAAGCCTGGAAAATTAGTGCTTTCTCTAGTCCAAGCCACCTCGCAGGTATTTTAATTAGAAAAATTAGAAAGTAATTCCATGTATGTTCTAGATCTAGAAAAGAATTGTTTTTTCTGCCTTCATGCAGTAATTTGTCTTCAACTACCATTTCTACCACTATCATGTATATAACAAATATTTGAGTGCCTACTCTGTGTCACCCTGTACCAAATGTGTCAAATATCCTAGCCACTACTACCTGAGCTGGAAGTGTTTTTCAGGTGGCCAGCTGTGATCAGTGTAGCAGGTGGTAACTTTTTTTCCCCAACAAAATGGGAAAGAAAATGTTAGGGTACATTACAGGTAGTAAGTTTAATTATTTGATAAAATTTTCATTTCAGTTGCATGTATGCACGTATGTATACTGGGTCATTATGCAAAATGTGTTTCTTGTAGGTTATAATCAAAAGAAGTTTTGAAAGCTGAGTTTTCTTAAAAAGGGTGATCAGAAATTTAGAGGAACAATAGAATTGTTTGTTCATAACACCTAATTTCAATTGTGTGGTTATGTTTCAACTCTTTATACTATTTACCTTCAGACTTCTAGAAACCATACACACACACACGTGTGTGTGTGATTTTAGTTTCTAGAATTGAAGTTAATGGGAATAATTTAATTTCATATAACTGTGCAACTGGGGGGAGATGCCATCAGAAGGTGTTTATATGCCACAGGAACAAATATAAGCTCAGACATTTAAATGAGATTTTTATAAATATTTCTATTTTTTTAGTTGGAAATAAAATTTTATATTAAAGCATCTAGACTTAATCATTTACTTTAAAATTTTTTAACAACTTTATAGAAGTATAATTCAAAAGCCATACAACTCACCCATTTAAAGTATACAAGTCAATGGTTTTACTGTATCTACAGAGTTGTGTAACCATCACCATAATCAACTTTAGAATAGTTTATTCATACCAGAAAGAAACCTCATATCCATTAGCAGTCACTCCTCATTCCTCCAAATCTATTCAGCCCTAGTAAGAATTACTTTTAAAGATTTTTTTAGCAGTGTGTTAAAGCAATCAATGCCTGTGTACAATACAGTACCTTTGTTATTGGAACTTTTCCTTTTATCTAATCACATGTGTTCCTTATTTCATATGCAGTGTAACTTCTGAGACTTATGCAAGTGAGGTTACAGGGTAAAGAGTATTTTTGTTTTCTAAGGAATGTACCTGAATTATAAAACCATGAATAAAAATGAGTAATTTACAGCCAAATGAGTAATTTATAGCCACTGATCAGTCTTCAAAACATCTCATTTTCTAACAACATTGACATTAAAATTATATTGGAACTCCTTTTGGGTTTATCTTCAGACATAGCTTAACACTTGCAAGAAGAGCCTTTCAATGGTGTATAATCGTGTCTAGTAGTACTTTATTTGGGACTTAAGGCTGACTTTCTTCAAGGCACTGTTAAGACTTGGTGCCAGTGCCTTTGTTTTGACTTTTTTAAAACTTTTTTTGTTTTAATATTTTTATGACTTTATTGAGATAATTTCACATATCATGAAATTAATTCACTTAAAGTATATAATGCATTCATTTTTGGTATAGTCACAGAGTCATGCAGCCATCACCACCATTTAAGTTTAGAACATCTTTAACACCTCCAGAAAAAGAAACCTTGTACACATTAGCATTTATTCTCCATTCCCTGGTTGTCTCCTCTTCCACCCTAGTCCTAGGCAACAACTAATTTATTCTCTGTCTCCATGAATTTAACCATTCTAGACAGATCACATAAATGGAATCATTCAATACATGTGTTTTAGTGACTGGCTTTTTTTTTTTTTTTTCTTGGAGACGGAGTCTCCCTCTGTCACCTAGGCTGGAGTGCAATGGTGCAATCTCGGCTCACTGCAACCTCCGCCTCCCAGGTTCAAGTGATTCTCCTGCCTCAGCCTCCTGAGTAGCTGGGATTACAGGCGCGTATCACCATGCCCAGCTAATTTTGTATTTTTAGTAGAGATGGTGTTTCACCATGTTAGCCAGGCTGGTCTCGAACTCCCAGCCTCAGGTCATCCACCCGTCTCGACCTCCCAAAGTGCTGCGGTTACATGCATGAGCCACTGCGCCCAGCCATGGCTGGCTTCTTATACTTAGCCTAGTGTTTTCAAATTTCAGTGTTGTAGCATGTATCAATACTTTGTTCCTTTTTATTGCTAAACAATATTCTATAGAATGGAATTTGTTTATTCATTGGTTGATGGACATTTGAGTTGTTTCCACTTTTTGGCTATTGTGAATAGTGCTACTTTGAATATTCACATAAGTTTTTATGTGTATATATATGCATTCATTTCTCTTGGGAGAATTGCTGACTCATACAGTAAATCTATATTTAGCTTTTTGCCAAACTGCCAAACTGTTTCCTGAAGAAGCTGCATCATTTTATATTTATATTCCCACCAGCCATGTACGGGATTTCCTGTTTCTTTATATCTTCACCAACACTTGTTACTGTGTTTTTTATTTTAGCTTTCCTCCTAGTGGGTGTTAAGTAATGTATCATTACAGTTTTGGTTTTCATATCCCTAGTAACTAATGATGTTGAGGACCTTTTCATATAGTTATTGGTCATTCATATATTTTCTTTTGAGAATGTCTATTAAATCCTTTGCCCTTTTTTTTAATTGGGTTTTTTTGGTTGTAAGAGTATTCATACATACATACACATGTACATATGCATGTGTATGTATTTATATACATATGTATGTATATATGTATACATATATGTATGTATATATGTATACATGTACATATGTATATATGTATACATGTATACATATATATGTATGTATATATGTATGTATATACATTTGTATGTATATGCATTTATATACACTCTGGATACAAATCCCTTGTCAGATATATGAATTACAAATATTTTGTCCATCCTGTGGGTTGTCTGTTACTTTCTTGATGGCTTTCCCTTGCTTTCATGTCAGACTAATCAGGAGGAGGTTGTCCAGGGACAGCAGAGTTTCCTTTCTCATGCTCCTGATTTGTTCTCCCTTGTCCTAAAAATACTGCTTTTCTCTCAGAACTGAGAAGTCAAGAGAGAGATGTTATTAGGGTGTCTTTCCATTACTTTCCCCCCAGAATCAAATGTGAGTATTTTTCTTCTCACGTTTCATTTTGAGTGAAAAAAAAAATCGTATTAGTAGATTTCTAGTTAATTTGTTATTTTCTGCTTTTTAATTCTGGTAAGAAAAGTTAAATAAGAATTCATGTAAATTATACCTACCAAAAACTAGTAAAGTTAATGAGTTAACAGTTTGTTGCTCCTGGCAGTGACCTAGAGAGGTGGGAATACCTAGTGGTTAGGAATCCAAAATCTGGAGCCAGAAAGTGGGCACCCCATGCAAGCTTAGAGAGCCTGAGTGCTTACCAAAAGCCCCTCGTCCATAACATGGCAGTAATGGTACCTAATTTCAAAGGTAGCATATTGTCAAGTTAAAATGAGGTAAAACCCATGTGTTTATTAGCACATGTACCTGGCACGTAGCAGGTCTTCAAAGATTAGCCATTACTCATCTTAGAAAGATTTCTTGAAGAAACTCATCCTAACAAAACAAAACATTTTAAGCAAAATTTACATACATATTTAAATTGGTTTCAGTAAAATATAATAATATAAAATTGCCTATATATAGTTTGGATGTTCTGGAAGTTTTAAAGGTATTTCCCTACATATCACTCCTAATAAGCACCTAAACAATTTAAAAGTTAAATCTCTTCTCTTGAAAAGTGAAGTTTTAAAAACATGAATTGGTGAATGTAGCTACAACACACAGATCACCTACAGGATGGAAATGTATTTTATGCCTAGTACTTAGCACAATGCCAGACATTTAGTAGCAACAGTAAATACTGCATCAACTATAATGGTACTATAAATAACTGTGCTCAAAAATAGTTATTCTGAAATTGTCTTGTGTTTACTGTGGCTTGAAATAAATGTCATTTGCCGTAATAAGGCTCAAAAGTCATTCTTCAGAGTGTTTTTTTAATGTTTCTCACTTTTTTTGTTTGTTTTTGTTTTTGTTGAGATGGAGTCTCACACTGTCGCCTAGGCTGGAGTGCAGTGGCACAATCTCGGCTCACTGCAGCCTCTGCCTCCCAGCTTCAAGTGATTCTCCTGACTCAGCCTCCCGAGTTGCTGGGACGACAGGTGCCCGCCACCACACCCAACTAATTTTTGTATTTTAGTAGGGATGGGGTTTCACCATGTTGGCCAGGCTGGTCTCGAACTACTGACTTCAAGAGATCCACCCGCCTCAGCCTCCCAAAGTGCTGGGATTACAGGCGTGAGTCACCACACCCAGCCCTTCTCACCTTTTATTTAATGTTTCAAAAGCACTTTACAAAGAATAATGCCAAATATACTAGGATAAGCTATCATGTAATTTGTTAATCTGCTTCTAATGTGAAGACTTATTCTGTGTAAGTAATTATCACCTGTAGGTATTTCAGAAATCTAGGTTTTTACCTATTGGGTTTTAGTAAAGTTTGACCTATTATTTAATTTTTCAGGTGCTCTTTCCTTGGGTTGCTACCCACCATTGGAAGGAAATTTATACCGAAAACTTCTTCTAATTCCATCTTATTTATCTGAGATTGAAATGCTCTTAGCTATTGAAATCTTCATGGTATCTAATGCTAGTAGTATTCAGAGTCCTGGAACTTCTACACAGATACTGCAGATAGTTTTGAAAAGGTTGGTTGACATAACTTTAACTGCATTCTGAATGTAGATCATGACTCCCCACACCCACCCTAGGATGTAAATGTTTTATGTGTTTTTATATATACATATATATTTATGTATATATTTATATATGTACTTTGTGTGTGTGTATTGCAAACTCTCAATCATTTAAATTGAGAAAGGATTAGACCTGTTTGAGGCTTAAAACCAAACAAGTTAGTAGCATTCGGTAAACACTTTAGCAACTTCAAAGATATAGTTAGATGTTCAAAGAGATGGATCCTCTTTAGATACCAACCTTTCATACGTTTAGAGATCAGTACCTATAAAAATCTTTATCTCTAGTCAACTCAAAAGATCAAAGGACTAGTGTCTAAAAGGGAAATACGTGATCATTTATTAGGTTCAGCCAAGAATACCATTGAAAATAAAGCCATCAGCCTAGTTTCTATATTTTATAATGCTATATATGCATAAATATTATAAAGTAGGTACTGTACCAGAGTGACACCCTTTCACGTAATTTTGTTTGGAATCCTAGAATTTAGGCATACGGTAGATGGTGTGCCTAAATGGTGGTATGCCATACGATTTCTTGTCAGCTTTATCCAGGAAACTTGCAATATAAGGATCTCCTGGGAATCCTGTTTTAGAGCTTCTTGACAAGAATTTTGCTTCAGTTTACTGGTGTGACAAACCAGATCCTCTGGTTGAATATTACATTAGTTATCTATTGCTGTAGAATAAATTATCCCTGGACCTAATGGCTTAAAACAGCAAATAGTATCTTAGTATCTGTGGGTCAGAAATTTTAGAGAGGTTTAGCCAGATGGTCCTAGCTCGGGAATTTTCATGTGACTCAGAGTTTTTCCACACAGTTGGAGTCAAGATGTTGTCAGAAACTTTAGTCACCTACGTGATAGCTTGCTGGAGCTAGAGGATCCTTTTCCTAGATGGCTCACTCAAATACCTGTTGGGTGGAAGCCTCAGTTCACCACATGGGCCTCTCCATAGGTTGGTTAAGTGTCTTCATGACATGACTGACAGTTAATTTCTCCCAGAATGAGTGATCCAAGAAAGAAAAAGCAAGGAGGAAGCTGCAGGGTCTTTTGTGACCTACATAAAGCAAGAACTGTGAAGAGTCTGAGATTTTACCCTATTGCAAGCTACAAGCTAACCTGCCACAGTTTCATAGATGGTAGCATAAGACACAAGACTCCTGTGTCGGAGACAGAGGACTTTATTATTTGTGGTACACCAAACAGCATGATTATCTACATATTTGCATCATTTCCTCTTGCTCCTAAGTCCCATAGATGGGCCCACATGGATACCTACATATGCCATGAGTTCTGTAACAGGAGAGGAGTACCCAGCTTAGGAAACTCAAATATTTTATGAGTAACAAGCATGCCTGCCCTTTGCTTTGCGGGGAGTTACTATCTCCATCATCTAAGACTGTGAGCAAACCTGCCCTTTGCTCCAGAAGAAGAAACTATCTTTATCTTTCAAGGTTGTTCACTATATAATCCTTGTAATTTAGAACAAAGGGTAGGCAGTGACTCTTGCAAAACTTCACAAACTCAAGAGACCCATGGAGAGTTGTCATCCAACACCCTAGTATCCAAAGTTACATACTGTCACTTCTGTTCTCCTTTTTTGTAGGTGAGTCTTTTGATCCAGTCCACACTTAAGGGGAGGAGAATTAGGAAGTAAATTATTTTAGTTCCACCTTCAAAAAAACCCACTAAAATTCACCTTTTTTCTTATAGTTCTTTTTTTTTTCAGAGGGCTTCCTTATTTACCACTGTGCACTATGGTGGATAAGGGATCTAGGCTCCCCATCATCCTAATGAGGTCATGGTTTTCTCATAGCTTTCTATTCCCCACACACATGCAACTTGTTTATTTACTTATTGAATTTGGAAGGCATTTGTAACCATAGTGCATAACTAGTGACATACCTAAATCTTTGATTTTGTCCAAACCAATATATTTTGTCTATTGTCATTATCATGCTAAGCCCTGCCTTGTTACATTTACCTCTCTCTATGAGACAGAATTTTATTCATCTTTAGACTTTTTAGGACTGCACATAGTTGGCATCTGTACCACCTACCAGATTCCTGGGCACCTCTTTCAAAGCTAGAATGTACTAGAAGGTACCTGACCAGTCTTTCCTCTCTGTGACCACTGGTTCCTGTTTCAAGTGCAAGTCCTCACTCCTGTCACTCTAGACCATACTGTGATGTTAATGCAGATAGGTTCCTACTCAGAACTTGCTGCTGGGCCCCGTAGATACCAAGAGTAGGAAGCAGTGAACACAAAGAAAAAAGTGATACTTAATGTAACAGCCACACCTCTATTTTAAATAGTTCCCGTTCCCTACCCCAGAGGAAAAAACTGACATAAGGTGTGAATTTTAGGCAATTCAATGCAGTCACAATTGATTGCAGATGGCGCTGATAGAAAAATTATTAGAAAAATTAATTCTGGCACTTAAGGAAGCACCTTAAATCAGTATTGAAGAAAATAACCAGAAATATAATAAAGCCCCTATAGCTATACAATTTGTTACCAAATGTTAGCTACATATTAAGTATTTGCTTATAAGTAAAAATAGTCAATATCAAAGTAAAACTTAACATGTGAATGTTAATTCTAAACTGGATTACATTTAGTATTTTGTGCATTCTCGTGAATAATTGTAGATATTCACTTTCAAAATACAAAGATATAGGTAATTAGCTGTGTTCTAAATCAGTATTTTTCGAACTGGGTTGCAGACTATTTGTGTGGTGAAATCAATTTAGGGTGTTACAACCAGCATTATTTTTAAAATCAGGGTTTTTGTCATCAGGGTAAGTCTTGTTTTGTCAAATTTACTTTTTATGTATGAAGATATATACTGGGCCATAATATGTCTTTTTTTTTTGGACAGAGTCTTGCTCTATCACTCAGGCTAGAGTGCAGTGGTGCAATCATAGCTCACTGCAGCCTCAACTTCCTGGGCTCAAGGCATCCTCCCACCTCAGCCTCCTGAGCAGCTGGGACTACAGGCGCATGTCATCATACCCAGCTAGTTTTTAAATTTTTTGTAGAGATGAAGGTCTCACTGTGTTGCTCAGGCTGATCTTGAACTCCTGGCCTCAAGCGATCCCCCCAACCTGAGCCTCCAAAGCGCTGGGATTATACCACTACACCTGGCCAAAATGCCTTTCTTACTGTGGGTCATGATCAAAAGAGTTTGAAAGCCACTTTTAGAAGAATATGGTGAGAAGACTATCATAGCTTAGTACCAGTAAATGTAAATGACTATCTTTTGAAGAAACTATATAGCTTTTTTAAGAGTTTCTGACTTTATGAGGTGTTCATTTTATAGGTGTGAAGACAACCAGTCTCGGAGCAATGATGATTATCAAGCTGCAGTAGAAAGGTTAATTATGGCTGCTCGTATATCAGATCCAAAGCTTTTCGTTAAACACATGACTGTCAATGTTAATAAGGAACAGGTTTATAGTTTGGAACACTGTTCTGCCCTGAAATGGTTAAAAGAGAATATGAAGTGGGCTGGAAAGGTTTGGCTTTTCAGTAACCATTAGCTAATAAAGTCTGCTCTTCTTTTTTTTTTTTAGTTCAAGTAATCATTGTTGAAAATAAAAGGCAATAAAAATAGACAGTTTTCACTATATTCAGCTCTTTGACTTTATTGACTTACAGTAAGTTAATAGTTTTAAAGCACTAAAAATGTTTATTGATATGTAATTTTCAGTTATTTTATTCACACAGAAAAGTGACTTTTCAGATTACTTTTTGACTTTAAAAGAAACTAAGCATGGTAAATCCCACTTTATTCTGAAATCCAAAACTGAATACTGTGCAGCATTTAATAAGAGGGAGACATAATAGGGAAAATATGCAAGCAGGTAACTGGAGTTTTCAGGAAAACATTTAGGGGTATGAAATAGGTTTAGTGTGTACTCAGTCCAGTCTCTAAAGCTGTACTACATCTGTAATCGAGAATAATAAAACAATATTGAAAATGAACACAAAAATTCAGAATACTTTCTGAATTATACCAGAAAGTTTAAATTACCCTCTGAATGGTTTTCCTTTAGTGTATCTTAGAATACTAGATGAGTTTTGAAAATTTATGTGCATTACACTAGATAAGACACAAATATACCCAAAACTTAATTAAACAAGGATTCTTCCTTCCAAACCAATTTAGGAAGTTAAAACTCTTCTGAAGTCATATTCAGAATCTGTATCACATTCTCCAAGGTGGTAATCCTCATCTTTGATACTTTAAACCGTAATTTAAAATTATTTAGATTTTAAAAAGTGTGAATAAGGTGAGTAATAAGTTGCAATTAAGGGGACTGAAAGTATTTTTTTTTCCTGAGAAAGGGTCTTACTCTGTGCCCAGGCTCGAGTGCAGTGGCATGATCAGGGCTCACTGCAGCCTCAACCTCCCAGGCTCAAGCAATCCTCCCATCTCAGCCTCCCATGTAGCTAAGACTACAGGTATGCGCCACCATGCCCAGATAATTTTTGTTTTTTGGTGTTTTTTTTTTGTTGTTTTTTTTTTTCTTGAGATGGGGTTTTGCTATGTTTCCCAGGCTGGTCTCAAACTTCTGGACTCAAGCTGTCTGCCCACCTTGGCCTCCCAAAGTGCTGGGATTACAGGCATGGGCCACCGTGCCCAGCTGGACCAAAAGTATTTCTTAAGGGAGTTCACAAAATATGGTAAATAGCAGCATCATTGGAATAAGTCTGTAACATCACAAGACTAGGAAGGTTAAATCCTAGCTCTTGCCAAAATGCCTGATTACTGTCGATGAAATGTAGAATGAATGCCATCACAAATGGGATATGAGGAAGTGAGGCAGGTGACGTCAAGAAGGATACCCAGTTCTTTAGTATGAAGGAACTGGGTGACTATAACCTGCCGTTACTTCAGTGGAGCACCTAGGAAATGAATTAGGTTTGGAGATCATTTTGAGGCACCTTTGAAAACAAGGGGAGAATAGAAAGTGGGCATTTGTAAATTAGTCATTTACAAATGACTAAGAAAGGAATTAGAGAAATTCTTCTAACCCTCTCTAACCCTAAGAAAGGAATTAGAGAAATATGTGACCACTGAGATGCTGGTGGCAAAGATGTATTAGGATGAAGATGCAGGAGGGAAAGGATGATAAATTAAGGTTTTAGGAAAAATGGGATTGGATGGAATGGTTTACAAGTGTCTGGACTGGTTTCTAATGACAAGAGCCTTATTGCTGGAACAAACAGAGGCATTTTTGCCTGTCAGCAGTGCCAAAAGATGGGAAAGGATTGTTAATCATTGCTGGGTGAGGTGTCAAAGCCCCGAAAACAAAAAGTGTTGGCTCTCGGGTAGTAAGAAGAATTTACTGACAACAGTGTAGGTTTGAAAAGGAAGTTTCATTAGATAGATAGAAGGATGCAGAAGGATGCAGCAGGGTGCTTCAGCAAGAGAGGACAGAGCTCACCACAGTGGATTTTTCCTTAGGAGTATTTATAGAGCTTAAAGCAGGAGCTTAAGGGTAATTTGGACCATATTAGCCATGTAGCCTCTCTTCAACAAGAGAGGACAGAGCTCACCACAGTGGATTTTTCCTTAGGAGTATTTATAGAGCTTAAAGCAGGAGCTTAAGGGTAATTTGGACCACATTAGCCATTAGCCATATTAGCCAATTGGACCATATTAATCATGATAAATGATTATATTTGTAGACATTTTGGTGCCTTGATGTTAGCAAGGGTTGCACAATGAGTTTTGACATGCATGCATTTGGAGATGTATAGAAATTCTAGTTACTAGAGGAGCCAAGATGGCCGAATAGGAACAGCTCCGGTCTACAGCTCCCAGCGCGAGCGACGCAGAAGATGGGTGATTTCTGCATTTCCATCTGAGGTACCGTGTTCATCTCACTAGGGAGTGCCAGACAGTGGGCGCAGGTCAGTGGGTGAGTGCACCGTGCGCCAGCCGAAGCAGGGGCGAGGCATTGCCTCACTTGGGAAGCCCAAGGGGTCAGGGAGTTCCCTTTCCAGGGGTGACAGACGGCACCTGGAAAATCGGGCCACTCCCACCCGAATACTGTGCTTTTCCGACGGGCTTAGGAAACGGTGCCCCAGGAGAGTATAGCCCGCACCTGGCTCAGAGGGTCCTACGCCCACGGAGTCTCGCTGATTGCTAGCACAGCAGTCTGAGATCAAACAGCAAGTCGGCAGCGAGGCTGGGGGAGGGGCGCCCGCCATTGCCCAGGCTCGCTTAGGTAAACAAAGCAGCCGGGAAGCTTGAACTGGGTGGAGCCCACCACAGCTCAAGGAGGCCTGCCTGCCTCTGTAGGCTCCACCTCTGGGGGCAGGGCACAGACAAACAAAAAGACAGCAGTAACCTCTGCAGACTTAAATGTCCCTGTCTGACAGCTTTGAGGAGAGCAGTGGTTCTCCCAGCAAGCAACTGGAGATCTGAGAACGGGCTGACTGCCTCCTCAAGTGGGTCCCTGACCCCTGACCCCCGAGCAGCCTAACTGGGAGGCACCCGCCAGCAGGGGCAGACTGATAAGTCACACGGCCGGCCAGGTACTCCAACAGACCTGCAGCTGAGGGTCCTGTCTGTTAGAAGGAAAACTAACAGAAAGGACATCCACACCAAAAGCCCATCTGTACATCACCATCATCAAAGACCAAAAGTAGATAAAACCACAAAGATGGGGAAAAAACAAAGCAGAAAAACTGGAAACTCTAAAAAGCAGAGTACCTCTCCTCCTCCAAAGGAACGCAGTTCCTCACCAGCAACGGAACAAAGCTGGACGGAGAATGACTTTGACGAGCTGAGAGAAGAAGACTTCAGACGATCAAATTACTCCGAGCTACGGGAGGATATTCAAACCAAAGGCAAAGAAGTTGAAAACTTTGAAAAAAATTTAGAAGAATGTATAACTAGAATAACCAATACAGAGAAGTGCTTAAAGGAGCTGATGGAGCTGAAAACCAAGGCTCGAGAACTACGTGAAGAATGCAGAAGCCTCAGGAGCTGATGCGATCAAATGGAAGAAAGGGTATCAGCCCTGGAAGATGAAATGAATGAAATGAAGCGAGAAGGGAAGTTTAGAGAAAAAAGAATAAAAAGAAACGAGCAAAGCCTCCAAGAAATGTGGGACTATGTGAAAAGACCAAATCTACGTCTGATTGGTGTACCTGAAAGTGACGGGGAGAATGGAAACAGGTTGGAAAACACTCTGCAGGATATTATCCAGGAGAACTTCCCCAATCTAGCAAGGCAGGCCAACATTCAGATTCAGGAAATACAGAGAACGCCACAAAGATACTCCTCGAGAAGAGCAACTCCAAGACACATAATTGTCAGATTCACCAAAGTTGAAATGAAGGAAAAAATGTTAAGGGCAGCCAGAGAGAAAGGTCGGGTTACCATCAAAGGGAAGCCCATCAGACTAACAGCAGATCTCTCGGCAGAAACCCTACAAGCCAGAAGAGAGTGGGGGCCAATATTCAACATTCTTAAAGAAAAGAATTTTCAACCCAGAATTTCATATCCTGCCAAACTAAGCTTCATAAGTGAAGGAGAAATAAAATACTTTACAGACAAGCAAATGCTGAGAGATTTTGTCACCACCAGGCCTGCCCTAAAAGAGCTCCTGAAGGAAGCGCTAAACATGGAAAGGCACAACCGGTACCAGCCACTGCAAAATCATACCGAAATGTAAAGACCATCGAGACTAGGAAGAGACTGCATCAACTAATGAGCAAAATAACCAGCTAACATCATAATGACAGGATCAGATTCACACATAACGATATTAACTTTTAATGTAAATGGACTAAATGCTCCAATTAAAAGACACAGACTGGCAAATTGGATAAAGACTCAAGACCCATCAGTGTGCTGTATTCAGGAAACCCATCTCACGGGCAGAGACACACATAGGCTCAAAATAAAAGGATGGAGGAAGATCTACCAAGCAAATGGAAAACAAAAAAAGGCAGGGGTTGCAATCCTAGTCTCTGATAAAACAGACTTTAAACCAACAAAGATCAAAAGAGACAAAGAAGGCCATTACATAATGGTAAAGGGATTAATTCAACAAGAAGAGCTAACTATCCTAAATATATATGCACCCAATACAGGAGCACCCAGATTCATAAAGCAACTCCTGAGTGACCTACAAAGAGACTTAGACTCCCACACATTAATAATGGGAGACTTTAACACCCCACTGTCAACATTAGACAGATCAACGAAACAGAAAATCAACAAGGATACCCAGGAATTGAACTCAGCTCTGCACCAAGCGGACCTAATAGACATCTACAGAACTCTCCACCCCAAATCAACAGAATATACATTTTTTTCAGCACCACACCACACCTATTCCAAAATTGACCATATACTTGGAAGTAAAGCTCTCCTTAATAAATGTAAAAGAACAGAAATTATAACAAACTATCTCTCAGATCACAGTGCAATCAAGGTAGAACTCAGGATTAAGAATCTCACTCAAAACCGCTCAACTACGTGGAAACTGAACAACCTGCTCCTGAATGACTACTGGGTACATAACGAAATGAAGGCAGAAATAAAGATGTTCTTTGAAACCAACGAGAACCAAGACACAACATACCAGAATCTCTGGGATGCATTCAAAGCAGTGTGTAGAGGGAAATTTATAGCACTAAATGCCCACAAGAGAAAGCAGGAAAGATCCAAAATTGACACCCTAACATCACAATTAAAAGAACTAGAAAAGCAAGAGCAAACACATTCAAAAGCTAGCAGAAGGCAAGAAATAACTAAAATCAGAGCAGAACTGAAGGAAATAGAGACACAAAAAACCCTTCAAAAAATAAATGAATCCAGGAGCTGGTTTTTTGAAAGGATCAACAAAATTGATAGACCGCTAGCAAGATTAATAAAGAAAAAAAGAGAGAAGAATCAAATAGATGCAATAAAAAATGATAAAGGGGATATCACCACCGATCCCACAGAAATACAAACTACCATCAGAGAATATTACAAACACCTCTACGCAAATAAACTAGAAAATCTAGAAGAAATGGATAAATTCCTCGACACATACACCCTCCCAAGACTAAACCAGGAAGAAGTTGAACCTCTGAATAGACCAATAACAGGAGCTGAAATTGTGGCAATAATCAATAGCTTACCAACCAAAAAAAGTCCAGGACCAGATGGGTTCACAGCCGAATTCTACCAGAGGTACAAGGAGGAGCTGGTACCATTCCTTCTGAAACTATTCCAATCAATAGAAAAAGAGGGAATCCTCCCTAACTCATTTTATGAGGCCAGCATCATCCTGATACCAAAGCCTGGCAGAGACACAACAAAAAAAGAGAATTTTAGACCAATATCCTTGATGAACATTGATGCAAAAATCCTCAATAAAATACTGGCAAACAGAATCCAGCAGCACATCAAAAAGCTTATCCACCATGATCAAGTGGGCTTCATCCCTGGGATGCAAGGCTGGTTCAATATACGCAAATCAATAAATGTAATCCAGCATATAAACAGAACCAAAGTAAAAACCACATGATTATCTCAATAGATGCAGAAAAGGCCTTTGACAAAATTCAACAACCCTTCATGCTAAAAACTCTCAATAAATTAGGTATTGATGGGTCGTATCTCAAAATAATAAGAGCTATTTATGACAAACCCACAGCCAATATCATACTGAATGGGCAAAAACTGGAAGCATTCCCTTTGAAAACTGGCACAAGACAGGGATGCCCTCTCTCACCACTTCTATTCAACATAGTGTTGGAAGTTCTGGCCAGGGCAATTAGGCAAGAGAAGGAAATAAAGGGTATTCAATTAGGAAAAGAGGAAGTCAAATTGTCCCTGTTTGCAGATGACATGATAGTATATCTAGAAAACCCCATTGTCTCAGCCCAAAATCTCCTTAAGCTGATAAGCAACTTCAGCAAAGTCTCAGGATACAAAATCAATGTACAAAAATCACAAGCATTCTTATACATCAATAACACACAAACAGAGAGCCAAATCATGAGTGAACTCCCATTCACAATTGCTTCAAAGAGAATAAAATACCTAGGAATCCAACTTACAAGGGATGTGAAGGACCTCTTCAAGGAGAACTACAAACCACTGCTCAAGGAAATAAAAGAGGATACAAACAAATGGAAGAACATTCCATGCTCATGGGTAGGAAGAATCAATATCATGAAAATGGCCATCCTTCCCAAGGTAATTTACAGATTCAATGCCATCCCCATCAAGTTACCAATGACTTTCTTCACAGAATTGGAAAAAACTACTTTAAAGTTCATATGGAACCAAAAAAGAGCCCGCATCACCAAGTCAATCCTAAGCCAAAAGAACAAAGCTGGAGGCATCACGCTACCTGACTTCAAACTATACTACAAGGCTACAGTAACCAAAACAGCATGGTACTGGTACCAAAACAGAGATATAGATCAATGGAACAGAACAGAGCCGTCAGAAATAATGCCACATATCTACAACTATCTGATCTTTGACAAACCTGACAAAAACAAGAAATGGGGAAAGGATTCCCTATTTAATAAATGGTGCTGGGAAAACTGGCTAGCCATATGTAGAAAGCTGAAACTGGATCCCTTCCTTACACCTTATACAAAAATCAATTCAAGATGGATTAACGACTTAAATGTTAGACCTAAAACCATAAAAACCCTAGAAGAAAACCGAGGCAATACCATTCAGGACATAGGCATGGGCAAGGACTTCATGTCTAAAACACCAAAAGCAATGGCAACAAAAGCCAAAATTGACAAATGGGATCTAATTAAACTCAAGAGCTTCTGCACAGCAAAGGAAACTACCATCAGAGTGAACAGGCAGCCTACAAAATGGGAGAAAATTTTCGCAACCTACTCATCTGACAAAGGGCTAATATCCAGAATCTACAATGAACTCCAACAAATTTACAAGAAAAAAACAAACAACCCCATCAAAAAGTGGGCGAAGGACATGAACAGACACTTCTCAAAAGAAGACATTTATGCAGCCAAAAAACACATGAAAAAATGCTCACCATCACTGGCCATCAGAGAAATGCAAATCAAAACCACAATGAGATACCATCTCACACCAGTTAGAATGGCAATCATTAAAAAGTCAGGAAACAACAGGTGCTGGAGAGGATGTGGAGAAATAGGAACACTTTTACACTGTTGGTGGGACTGTAAACTAGTTCAACCCTTGTGGAAGTCAGTGTGGCGATTCCTCAGGGATCTAGAACTAGAAATTCCATTTGACCCAGCCATCCCATTACTGGGTATATACCCAAAGGACTATAAATCATGCTGCTATAAAGACACATGCACACGTATGTTTATTGCGGCATTATTCACAATAGCAAAGACTTGGAACCAACCCAAATGTCCAACAATGATAGACTGGATTAAGAAAATGTGGCACATATACACCATGGAATACTATGCAGCCATAAAAAATGATGAGTTCACGTCCTTTGTAGGGACATGGATGAAACTGGAAATCATCATTCTCAGTAAACTATCGCAAGAACAAAAAACCAAACACCGCATATTCTCACTCATAAGTGGGAATTGAACAATGAGAACACATGGACACAGGAAGGGGAACATCACACTTCGGGGACTGTTGTGGGGTGGCGGGAGGGGGGAGAAAAAAATAAACAAATAAATAAATAAATAAATAAATAAATAAATAAATAAATTCTAGTTACTTAAAAATTGGGGGGAAAGAAGCCTGGTACCAGATGCCAGGTTTTGATAACGGGGAAGTCTAATCACTTCTAAATTCCTCAGGGAAGGAGTTTTGCCTGCAGATGGTCTGCTTGATGGCCACCAGGTGATCTTTGCTTTCCTCATTTTCCCCCTGACAGATATCTTGGTCAAATATTTGACCCTTTCTAATCCCCCATGGTCCTCTGTACCTTCTGCCTATTATGGTTTCAAGAGAGGGGAAACAGCACAGTGAAGAGGGGTGTCAGGTCTGTCTGGCTACTTCTTGCTGAAAGGGATCATTGAGGGGATAAGTCACATTTTTCCCTTTCTTGCTCTCTGTCATGAAGGGTTATGAAAAACTTATTGGGGACAGGAGACACCGGATTCCATCAAGAGGCTCCATATAAGTGGAAGTTGCTGTTGCAGGCTGGTATTGGGATTACATAATCTGTAGGTGGAATCATTGTAATCTGGAAGACAGAAACTTAATGAGAGCATTAAAGAGGCAGGGACCAAATATTAGAAGAAGAATAATAAGGAATAAAGGTCCAAGGAATGGGAGAAGCCAGGTGATTTTTGGAAACCAATTAGTAAGGATTTTGGCCCAGTTTGGGTTACTTTGAGAAGGTGTGTGTAGCCATTTGGTTTGTTTGAAAATTTCTTGGACATCAGTTTCCACTTCACCAGACACATTAATGTAGGTACAACACATTTTGTTAATGACAGCACAGACTCCTTATTCAGCTAGGAGGTAATCTAGAGCTCTTCTGTTATCAACAACCATTCCTGCTAGTGAGGCTAAAGACTTTTCTAGTGCTGATAGACTTGTGCTAGTTTTTGCTATTTCGAGGGAGGCAGCAAGTTCCCATAGTGTGATTTCATGATAAGTACAACCTCCCCAAGGGGTGAGAGTTGTGATGATTCCCACAACTCCAACAATAAGTCCTAGGGCCCTTTTTCATCTAGAATGGGATTCTAGATTGGAAGTTATGTTTAAGACAGTGATTTGGGCAGGAGCTATTGTACCCAGGGTACAATCATCATAATGAAGAGCATTATCAAGGTGGGATAGAGCCAAAGCTTGAAAAGGATTTAAATAATAGCAGTGCCACAAAACCATAAGAGTCCAGGAGGGGCAGGTAATACATTTTTGAGGCTTCTTGGACTAAGGGCCACTGCTGCTAAGGCTCTTAAGCCATCCCTGAGATACTAGGTCTAAGGTTTTTTTTTTTTTTTAAATATGCTATAGGTGCCAGGCACAGTGGCTCACACCTGTAATCCCAGCACTTTGGGAGGCCGAGGCAGGCAGATCACGAGGTCAGGAGTTCGAGACCAGCCTGGCCAACATGGTGAAACCCTGACTCTACGAAAAATACAAAAATTAGCTGGGCGTGGTGGTGCACACCTATAATCCCAGCTACTTGGGAGGCTGAGGCAGGAGAATCACTTGAGCTTGGGAAGCAGAGGTTGCAGTGATCCAAGATCACGCCATTGCACTCCAGCCTGAACAATAGAGTGAGACTCCATCTCAAAGAAAAAAAAAATGCTGTAGGGCACTTAGAGGGCCCCCCAATCTTGGGCTAAGACTCCCAAAGCTATTCCCTTTTGTTCATGTACGTACAAAAAGGCTTAGTCAGATCTGGTAGGGCTGAGGTCAGGGCTGAGATTAAAGCCTGTTTTAAAGTGTTTAGAGCATGCTTCATATCATTAGTCCAGGATAGAGAGTGTTCATGAGTTCCCTTGAGGGCTTCATATAAAGGTTTTGCTATTAACTCGAAGGAATCTATATTCTGCAAAACCCAGCCTTACCCAAAAATGACTGAAGCTGTTGTTTAGTTACCACAATTGTCACGTTTAAGATCTGTACAAGCACTACAAAGGCTTTTTCACTGGGAATTAAAATAAGACCCCAAAATTGAACCCTTTGTGTGGATATTTGTGCTTTAGAAGGAGATACTTTGTACCCACAATTAGCAAGTTTGTTGAATACTAATACTATATTTTGGTCTGGAACAGCCTTGTTAGGACTAGATTAGTAAGTCATCCGCATACTGAAGCAGATTGCTATCTGGGAGAAGCTGCAGGGGCTCTTCTGGTGAAGTGTTAATACAGCTAGAAGGTGGGGCCTTAGCTGTAAATTAGCTTGTAATTTTGTAAATCACAACCTAATGGAACAGGGCTAAAAAGGAGTAAAGGAATAGCCTTTCATTTTACAAGGGAGTGGCTGTGTGAAACAGCCTCATTGGGGTTTTCCATCAATATCCATGAGGAAAATGGAGGACTGGCACATCGGGCCATAGTAAATGTTTATAAAGCTGAATAACTGTCCCTTGTATCTATGAATAACATTATCTGTTGTTCAGCCACAATCAGATTTGCCCTGGGCTCATCCACAGAGATGGAAAAGACAGGGCCGTGGATGGCTTCAAGGCCCCATCTAGAGGATGGATGACTGACATTTCAGAGGCTTGATCATAATCCAGGAATAGAATTAGAGGTGTTTGCCCTTGCTCTCGCCCTCACCCTCACCCTCGTTCTGCAGGATCCCCTTGTCAGGTAGGTTGGTGAGACTGTGGCTGTCATAGCCTAGAAGGAAGAGGTGGCCCCCCTTCACGAGGGAGGGACACTCATTCTTCCAATTTGCAGTGAGGACAGGGTCCCAGGGATGGCATGCAACCTGGAGGTTTGGGACATTCTCAACTTCAGTGTCCTTAAAGGCTGCTTTTAATAAAGTACAAAAGGGAGTTTGTGGGCCTTTGGAGTTTTTGTCTGATGTCTGGGGAAGCCTGACTTATAAAATGTACAGCCAGAAGGGATTGGCCCTCAGGGCTTTCAGGATCTAAATCTGTGTATTTATGCATGGCCTCCATTAGTCTAGCTTGGAAAAGGGAAGGGTCCTTGGTCCTGAGTGATCTCTCATAATTTAGAAAAAGTAACAGGTTTTATTTCATTCCTTCCAACAAACATGTTATCATACAATCTTCTCTTCCCCTGTCTCTGTTTGGACTGGCATTGGCAGTGTGGTATTACCAATTGGGTTCTGTGTTGGGTACAGCTTCTGCCCCGCCTCTGTTATTAGGATTGCCAACATGAGCTTCGTCTGCCCAAACTCGAGCTAAAGACCGTGATTTTTTCTTCGTGGGAACAGCAAACAGTTAATACCACAAATGTGTCTTGCCAGGTTAAATCAAAGGCAATAAAGCCCAAAATTCTTGAATGAACTTAGAGGGATCCTGGCTAAATGAACCCAACTTGGATTGAATTTGCCAAAGATGAGACAATGGAAAAGGGACATGAACTCAAATTGTTCCCAAATCTCCGTTTGCCACCTTGTGGAGAGGCATAACACTTGGGGGATTTTCTGAGGACTTTGTACTAGTGGCATATGTAACTCCTGTGCAAGTATGTGAGGGTGATAAAGTATCTGGATGGTAGGGGGCAGGGGTTGATTGGGGCATGGAGCAGATGGCAAGGGGTGCACAATGAGTTTTGACATGCGTGCATTACGGAGATACACAGAAATTCTAGTTACTTTTAAATTTGGAGGGAAGAAGTCTGGTACCAGATGCTGGCTTTAGATAACAGGGAAGTCCAGTTACTTCTAAATTCCTCAGGTAAGGAGTTTCTGCCTAAGGATGGTCCGCTTCATGGCCACCAGGTGATCTTTGCTTTCAATTCTATTTGCTTGATTTCATCTGTGGCAGTTTCTGGGGGAATCAGAGTTACAGGAACAAAATAAAACTAACAGTAAAACTTTCATGCTGACGGGAGAATGCTTAACGTTTAAAAATAGGTGCTGAAGGGGCCAAAGCCAAACAACGCAAGCCGGAAAAGAAATGTTTAAAAGTTAGCTATATTTATACAAGGAAAACCAAAAGACTTAAACGAGACTTGTAAAATTCGAGGCTCTCCACTGAGACTTGTTCCCTGGCGCCAGCTCCGGGAGTTCCGCAGAGCCTCGCCCCCTGCCAGGGCGCCCGGGGCGAAGGACCGCACGGCGCATGCGCGCGTCTTCCGGCAGCCCCTTTCCTCTTCTTCCCCAAGATTCAGCGCGTGCTCGGTTGCCCTTCTCCGTTCCCTGCAGGCCCTTGGGTCAGGACCCACCACCTGCCGGCCCATCACTTTCCGAGTCCCTCCGGCCTAGTCGGAGTGCTCGCTCGCGCCTCCTAAAGCTTTCAGCCGAGCGCGCCGAGACCCCTCAGGGCGGCCGGTAAGAAGGCGGGGGGCGGGGGCTCAAAGCGCGCGGGAAAGGTGCAGCAGTCACCACGGTGCTGACGTCAGCTAGAGGCAGGGCACCGCGGAAGGTTGAATCCACGCCCTGGCTGTGCGCAGGCGCCGTAGGGGGAAGGCCTGGCACGCTCCAGCCAACAAGGGCGTCACCTGCAGCTCGTCCCCCTGCCCGGGCTTGCCTCGAGCGCTCTGCCGCCGCCGGAGCGGGGAGGGTGTTGGGGGCAGGTGGAGCCGGGAGGGCCCAGCTGAGAATTCAGGGTTGGGGGCTTAGAGGGCACTGCGGCTAGGAGCCCGTCAAAGCCTGTCGCCCAGTGGGGCGAGGGCAGGTGGGAGCGCCTGGCCGTGCGTCGAGCGCTGGTTGGCCGGATGACGCCCCAGTGCGCATGCGCTCCCGAACAGCCCTGCGGGCGGAGCGACTGTCCTCCCTCCCGGTGTACTGGGTGGGAGGTGGAACTGGTCGGACAAAGCCCTCGCGTCGGATCCTTGCCAGAACTGTAAGGAGCAAGAGGGGAGGGGCTCCGGTGGTGCATTCATGCTTCTCTCAGGGGGGAAGCGGGGTCGGAGGGGAATGCTCAGAGCCACCTTAGCGCAAGGTGATAACTTTTGAATTGAGGCAGTACCAGGGGCCGCAGTATCCGCATCGGATCTACATTTTAACTCGCTGTGAAATGAGAACGCAAAGACGATTTAGGTTTTATTGTTTCCGACTTATATTTTACTGAGGTCTTTGATTTACGGGAAATTGTTACGTACTAAATCGCGTATAGCAAGAGATTTAGAAAAGGAAGCTACAGAATCTAGGCTAATTTATCTAATAGCATTTCCTGCTTTTGCTCTTTTTCTTTGCCTTTTTCCCCTACTCTAAGAAGTTCATTTACAACTGAAAAGCCATGAAAATTACCGCTTTTATCCCTCCTTGATATAACAAACTGCTTTCAGAAACCTTACAAGATAGTCACTAAGGGACTATCAAATGAGAGTGGCATGATATTAATTTTGTTAAAATAAATTACTTTCAAATAAAAGTTGTGCCAAATGGTCAAAGCTCAATCCTGAGAGCTCTGTTTGGCACACACTGTTATTCTTTCGGTGTTAGTTGAAAGTAAGCAAAACAAAACCGTTTTTCGTGTACTCTTCCATAATTTGGATTTTTCACTGATTTACTTATCTTTCCACCAAATTTGGTTTGAAACTGCACAGATTTAATGCCTCACTTAGAACAGATTTTAGGTAAAATTAGAAATTTTCATTTTATGAAACAGAAGCTAATATCACTTAAGTAGATTAAAGTAGTCATTTACAATGGTTTGTAAATAAATTTTATCCTTCCCGGTCCTCTGCCCCCTTCCAGGAAAGGCACCATTTCCTTAGAGAAGACCTTCCTGAGCTCTCCCCGCCCCATTCTAAGTGTAGCATCTGGGAGTTTCTCATATTCTGTGCATGTTTGTATTATTGCATTTACTGCGTTGTTTTATAGTTATCTGCTTGTGTCTGTTTTTACACTCCCCCCTCCCTCTAAAAGTCTTTTGAGTGTTAGAATTGTCTTAATATTTTTCTATTCCCAATGCTTTACGCAGGACCTGGCCCATAAGTGGTGATGAATGGGTGAGTTAAAGACTCAGTGTGCCTCCCATGTGTGATAAGACAGTGCAAACTCTTCAGTTATTTTATAGCATTTTCCAAATGGAAGTATAGTGGGCTAAGTGCAGTATGGACAGGAACCACCTATGTAAGAATTTATCTGAAGACGAGAAGCCTGCAGTTGATGTGGATGTCCCAGACTTTTGGAGCTAGTGTCTGAATGAGAGCACCCAACTCTACTCTGAAGCAATGTGTCTTCAGTCAGCTGATAGTAATTTGATTTTCTGTGTAGCTAGTCCTGAAAGGAAGAACATTAGATCTGAATCTTCTAGTTGTCTTAGCAGTTATAATATCAAAGTAAATTTACAGATTGACATTCTAGTTATCAGGCCTTCTAATTTAGCTTCCCCGAGGCCCGCGTATTTCTGTCTTGAAGTGATAAAATTGGGTACTGTTCTTACAAGGTTGAAGACTAACCCAAGATCTGGGTGTTGTGAAGAGGCAGGCAGCCATGCCTGCCAACCTGCTGGACGTTGTCTCTACTTAGAATTTTGTTTTTTATAATCTGAAAAGTACATAAACCAGGAAACAAAGAACTAATTCAAGCAAAAACTTGAAATCCTCCTTTGATTTTTAGCATAAATTGGGTAGCTAAAGATCCAAGTTTGTATTGAATAATTATTTTTAAAGAATTAAAGCTTAAACATTAACAGATGCCACAGAATCCTCTTTGGTGATAGAATCAGGATTCCCTAATACAGTGGTTCTCAAACCTGAGTGTGCATCAGAATCCCTGACAGTGTGTTAAAACAGATTCCTCGATCCCACCCAGATTCTGATTCTGCAGGACTAGGATGGGACCTGATAATTTGCATTTCTCACAGATGCTGTTGCTGCTTTGAAAACCACTGCCCTAAGAGTTATTTCTTTCTCTCCTTCCTACCCTGTCCCTTTCCTCTTTTCCAAAGCTGGATCGTCATCTGTCACTTAGTCGTCAGAGCCCATTCTTGAAGAGCTTATAGGAAATACTCAAAAGACTCATAGGACTCGGTTTTTCATTCTTATTCTTAAACAGAACGAGAAAATATATTTTTAATTTTTTCCAATGATTTGTATAGGAAGTGATCATCTTAGAGCAATAATTTTGTTGAATGGATAGCAGAATTATTAACTGAATATATTTTTATGTATATAGGCATTTTCCTCTAGAAATATGAATTAGCTGCCATTGTGGGAGAGAGGAGAATTGTTGGAAAAAGGAAAAGTCACATTCCCTCCCATTTCTCCCCTATTGCTCTCATTGTTTCTCCATGACCCAGAACACTGTCTTTAAAAAGTCAGTATTAATTCATAAAAAGACAATTCCCACAGCACAATATAACTTTATCATATTCACTTTAGGTTTTTATTTTGAAGAGAGAAATGCTACTTCCATCAAAACTTGTGTTTTTATTGGTTAGCAAGTGCTGCCTTTGTCTTCAAATGGTAAAAATAAACAAGTAGCTATTTTTTAATTCTGATGAATTATAAGTATTTTTCTAGAGAAAAATTTGTGAAATTAGGTTATTCATTTGTACTTTTTGAACTGTATGTAGCCTTGGCAAAATTGTCTACTACCTTGTGTTTTTTAAGACCTTCAGACATTGACTCCTTATTGTGATAATTCTGAGTTTTTCAACAAAGTTTTTCAAAATTTGTTTTCAAATAAAATGTTGTATTGAACTGCATGTTTGAGCAATATGTTATCCGACATTAGGTGGAAAAAAGAATTGTGCCATTTTTTAATACACTCTGACATAATAATAGTTGCAACTTTAATGAATTTTTTATTTACTAAATGTGGCTAAATCCCTTATGCATATTATTTTGCTTAAGCTTCACAAAAGTTCTATGAAAAAGATAGCCCCTACTTTCATAAGTGATGTACCCCTGAAAACACGTACACAAAGTCAGATGTGGGATTCCACATCCAGAGTGCTTAAACATCATTATTAGGTTCTAAATTAGATTTCACCTTTTAGAAAAGTCTTATTGAATATTTCTAGCATTTTGTCTGTGTCTTTCCACCATTTTATCTTAAATGTGCTGTCCAGATAACTTCAGTTCAGTGAGCATCAGATACAGACCAAATATCAATAGAGATAACGTTTTCTTATTTGTATTTCATTTCGTATTCTTTATTACTAGTATTAGAATTGTAATTTTTCTTTTTTATAAAATAAAGACAAAATTCAATAAAATATTCACTAATTTCATTGACTGAATTGTACTCCTGTCTAGCAGATTAACGTTGTGTTAGCTCAAAGTATTCTCTCGGTTAATGAAAACTTAAGATTCAGAATTAAAAGGCAGTTTGGAGTGGGGACAGAATGTTTATATATATCCACATGTTTCTGCTGTAATGCCATACTTGTATTCCTGGAAATCCTGACATGCTGCCAAACAATAAGCAAAAGTAACAGTTTGTGGAGGAAAAGCACACACCACTCAAAACTGAACAAAATTTTATAAGAGCCCTAACAAAAACCCAACCCTAATAAACATGGTAGTATAATTAAATCTAGTTTAGATCAGTTTCATCAAGATTAACATTCTAATCTAGGAGTAGCTTTATTTATCAATCAAATTTTTTTTTAAAGACTTGGAAATCTCTAGCTTTTTCGTTTATCCTAGCACATTGCCAGATGGTTTGATGAAGTGGAAAATGTAGCCAGACTTGAACCCCCTGAACATCTGCTTCTTAAACCAAAAGAAAGAAATACCAGGAGATTTTTTTTCCTTAAGGTCTTTACATATCACTAAAGCCTTTTTTTTTTTTTTTAATTGTAGAAAGCCTACCTCTGATCACTTCAAATCGGTAATATGTTGGGGGTAAAATGCGTATATAATGTCTTTCCCCTATTGACCAATTGCATATAAGCTGATTCACATTAAATAAACGTTTTGAGGCTGGACACAGTGGCTCAGGCTTGTAATCTCAGCACTTTGGGAGGCCGAGGAAGGAGGATCAGCTGAGGTCAGGAGTTCGAGACCAGCCTGGCCAACATAGAGAAACCCCATCTCTACTAAAAATACAAAAATTAGCTGGGTGTGGTGGCAGGCGACTGTAATCCCAGCTACTCGGGAAGCTGAGGCACGAAAATCGCTTGAACCTGGAAGGCAGAGGTCGCAGTGAGCCGAGATCATGCCACTGCACTATAGTGTGGGCGACAGAGCAAGACTCTGTCTCAAAAAAAAAAGAAGAAATGTTTTGGTGTTACAACAGACTTTTCTTAACCATCTGTGTTATTTAAGAGATGAGGAAACAGACTCCAGAAGGTAACGTAACTTGCCCTTGCTCACACAGTCACTGAAGATGTCAAGATTTGAATACAGATCTCAAGCGCCCTAGCCTCCATTTCCTAACCATTGTGCAAACTACCTACTTTGACAGTCACATTCACTTAAAGTGTTTAGATCAGCACGGTCCAATAAAAATAGAATGTAAGCCTTGGATATAATTTAAAATTTTCTAAAAACTAGATGTTTTACTTTTTAAAAGGAAAAAGTGGAATTAATTTTAATAAATTATAATTTCAACACATAACCAATATGAAAAATTATTACTGAGATACTTTCCATTCTTTGTACTGAATCTTTTAAATCCAGTGGGTACGTTAAGCTTAACACATCTCTATTTAGACTAACCACATTTCAAGTGCTCAGTAGCTACATGTGGCTAGTGGCTGCCTACTGTTTTAGACAGCAGAGGCCTAGATTGTAATTCTATTACTCTACTGAAACGTAAACCTTTTTAGGAAATAGCCTGCTTACAAAATAAGCAGATAGAAAACACCTAATTCTCAACCTGTCATTTTTTTTAGTGCTCTCTTTCTAAATCTGGAAACTGTGATTTAATGTTTAGATTTGTATTTGATAACATTTTATTTTTGTTGGGAAAATCTATTGTCACATTTTCAAGTGCTAATGTCCTTTATTAGTCATTTCTCAGTAGTAGTTCAGTTATACTCTATGATTACAAAGGGACTAGTGGATGAATGTATTTTTCTAGATAACTAAAGACCCTGTACTTTACACAAATTTTATTTTGCTTTGATTATTTTTGATGGAAATGCTTTTTTTTTTTTTTTTTGAGAGAGAGTCTCACTCCATCACCCCGGCTGGAGTGCAGTGGTGCAATCTCAGCTCACTGCAAACCCCACCTCCCAGGCTCAAGCAATTCTCAGGCCTCAGCCTCCCAAGTAGCTGGAATTACAGGCGTGTGTCACCACACTCAGCTAATTTTTTTATTTTTAGCAGAGATGGGGTTTTGCCATGTTGGCCAGGCTGGTCTTGAATTCCTGCCCATTTTCACCTCCCAAAGTGCTATGATTACAGGGATGAGCCACCATACCGAGCCTCAGAAATGCTTCTGAAATGCTTCTAAAATGTGCTACATAATTCCATCTTACACACAACATACTTTATCCTCCATGATTAAAAGTCATTAAGGATACTATCTTAGTCTGTTCGGCTGCTGTGTCAAACTATCATAAACCAGATAGCTTAAAAACAACAGAAATTTATTTCTTGCAGTTCTGGAGTCTGGGAAATCCAACATCAAGATGTCTGCAGATTTGTTGTCTTGCTGTAACTTCACATGGTAGGGAGCAAGACAGCCCTCTGGGGCTTTTTTCTTTTTCCTTTTTTGTAATTTTCCTTTTTTCTGACAGTTTTGATCAGAGGACAGGACTTTTTATAAGCACACTAATGACCTTATTACTGTCACACACGTCCATGTGAAGAGACCACCAAACAGGCTTGGTGTGAGCAATAAAGCTTTTTATTCACCTGGGTGCAGGCGGGCTGAGTCCGAAAAGAGTCAGCAGAGGGAGTTAGGGGTGTGGTAGTTTTATAGGATTTGGGTAGGTAGTGCGGAAAATTACAGTCAAAGGGGGTTGTTCTCTTGGGGGCAGGGGCGGGGGGGTCACAAGGTGCTCAGTGGGGGAGCTTCTGAGCCAGGAGAAGGAATTTCACAAGGTATTGTCATCAGTTAAAGCAGGAACCGGCCATTTTCACTTCTTTTGTGATTCTTCAGTTACTTCAGGCCATCTGGATGTATACATTCAGGCTTGGGTTCAGAGGCCTGACATTCCTGTCTTCTTACATTAATAAGAAAAATAAAATAGTGGTAAAGTGTTGGGGTGGTGAAAATTTTGGGGAGTGGTATGGAAAGATAACGGGCGATGTTTCTCAGGGTTGCTTCGAGCAGGATTGGGGCGGTGTGGGAACCTAGAGTAGGAGAGATTAAGCTAAAGGAAGATTTTGTGGTAAGAGGTGATATTGTGGGGTTGTTAGAAGGAGCATTTGTTGTATAGAATGATTGCTGATGGCCTGGATACGGTTTTATATGAATTGAGAAACTAAACAGAAGACACAAGGTCCAAATAAGAGAAGGAGAAAAACAGGTATTAAAGGACTAAGAATTGGGAGGACCCAGGACATCCAATTAGAGAGTGCCCAAGGGGGTTCAGCATAATTACTTGCTTGGTTGGCGAGTTTTTGGGCTCTATCCTTGAGTTTTTTTATGTTGTCATATACCAGGCCAGATTGATTTAGGTAAAAACAACACTCTTTGTTTAATATACAGAGTCCCCTTTTTTTTTTTAGCAGTGACTAAGTACGAGTCCTCCGTGATTTTGGAGGAAAGAGAAATACAAAGCCAGCAATTGTTTGTTAAAGAAGGATTAGAAACGGCTAGGAGAGAGTGAGTGAGATTGATAGTGTGGTGGAGATAGCTGGGGAGAGGCAGAGGGTGGCATAAGAACGGGAACAAGAATAAGAGTGAGTTTAAAGTAAAGAATAGGACTTCATCAAGGTGAAAGTATTGGAGTGTACCTGCCAGCAAAGATCATCTATCCACTTTAAGAGAGACTTAAGGGTGGTGGTTTGAGGTAAAACCAGAAGGTATCAATTATGATGGTTTGAAGGAAAAGTGTAAACCGGCAGTGTAAACAAGGGCAGGGCATTTATGAGTAGTTGAGAATGGTGAATAGGAGTATGACTAGACAGAAGATAGTAGGGATGACAAGTTTTTGGGGTACAGTCCAAGTTGGGCTGGTGTCTGGAATGAGACTGGGGCCTAATAAAAAGGAGCATCCATATAGGAGCTCAAATGGGCTGTATCCTGTAGCATCCCGAGGACAGGCCCAAATTCTGAGAAGGGCAAGTGGTAAGAGTATTGTCCAGTCCTTTTTAAGTTGGAGGCTGAGCTTGGTGAGGTGTGTTTTTAAAAGACCATTAGTCCGTTTTACCTTTTCCAAAGATTGAGGACGGTAAGGGGTATGAAGGTTCTACTGAATACCAAGAGCCTGAGAAACTGCTTGGGTGATTTGACTAGTAAAGGCTGGTCCGTTATCAGACTGTATAGAGGTGAGAAGGCCAAACCAAGGAATTGTGTCTGACAGAAGGGAAGAAATGACCGCAGTGGCCTTCTCAGACCCTGTGGGAAAGGCCTCTACCCATCCAGTGAAAGTGTCTACCCAGACCAAGAGGTATTTTAGTTTCCTGACTCGGGGCATGTGAGTAAAGTCAGTTTGCCAGTCCTGGGCAGGGGCAAATCCCCGAGCTTGATGTGTAGGGAAGGGAGGGGGCCTGAACAATCCCTGAAGAGTAGTAGAATAGCAGATGGAACACTGAGAAGTGATTTCCTTGAGGATAGATGTCCACGGTGGAAAGGAAATGAGAGGTTCTAAGAGGCACGCTAGTGGCTTGTAACCTACATGGAAGTTATGAGAATTGTAGGGAGTGAGTTGAGCATAGTTTGTGATTTTGAGGGCCTCTAAAAGTATTAGAGCAGCAGCAGCTGCCGCGTGCAGACATGAGGGCTAGGCTAAAACCGTAAGGTCAAGTTGTTTGGACAGAAAGGCTACAGGGCGCAGTCCTGGCTCTTGTGTAAGAATTCTGGCCACACAGCCCTGTACTTCGGCTGTGTGTAATGAAAAGGGTTGGGATGAGTTAGGGAGAGCTAGTATGGGAGCAGCTTTTAGGGCTGTTTTTTAAAGAATGGAAAGGGGAGCAGGGAAAGGATTTAGGATTTATGGTGTCAGCTAGGTTTCCTTTTGTGAGTTTATATAATGGTTTAGTCAGGATGGTAAAACTAGGTATCCAAAGGCGGAAGTACCTAACTATGCCTAGGAAGGAAAGGAGTTGTTGTTTTGTAGAAGGGGTTGGGGTTTTGGAGATTAGCCAGACACGATCAGCAGGGAGAGCATGTATGTTTTTATGAAGAATTTATGCCGAGATAAGTAACGGATGAGGAAGAAATTTGGGCTTTGGAGGACGACACAAGATATCCTTTTGATAACAGATGTTGGAGGAGTAGGAGGATGTCCTCTTGGGAAGATTTATAGGAGGGGCTATATAGTAGAAGGTCATCAAAATACTTAATAAGGTGCGAAGTAGGTGGACAGAAAGAGAGTAAATTATGAGAAAGGGCTTGACTGAAGTAATGGGGGCTGTCCCTGAAGGCTTGCAGCAGTACAGCCCAGGTAAGTTGCTGAGACTGATGGATGTCAGGGTCAGTCCAGGTAACAGCAAAGGGGGGCTGGGACGAGGAGTGCAGGGGAATAGTGGAAAAAGCATGTTTTGAGATCCAGAACAGAATAATGGGTGGTAGAGGGAGGTATTGAGGATAGGAGAGTATATGGGTTTGGCACCATGGGGTGGATAGGCAAAACGATTTGGCTGATAAGGCACAGATCCTGAACTAACCTGTAAGACTTGTCCGGTTTTTGGACAGGTAAAATGGAATTGTAAGGAGAGTTTATAGGCTTTAAAAGGCCATGCTGTAACAGGCAAGTGATAACAGGCTTTAATCCTTTTAAAGTATGCTGTGGGATGGGATATTGGCCTTAAGCAGGGTAAGAGTGATTAGTTTTTAATGGGATGGTAAGGGGGTGCGTGATTGGTCGCCAAGGAGGGAGTAGAGGTGTCCTGTGCTTGTGGATTAAGGTGGGGAGACACAAGGGGAGGATGTGAAGGAGGCTTTGAACTGGGGAAAAGGGCGGCAGTGAGGTGTGGCTGTAGCCTAGGAATACTCAGGAAAGCAGATAATTTAGTTAAAATGCCTCCACCTAATAAGGGAACTGGGCAGGTGGGGATAACTAAAAAGGAGTGCATAAAAGAATATTGTCCAAGTTGGCACCAGAGTTGGGGAGTTTTAAGAGGTTTAGAAGCCTGGCTGTCAATACCCACAACAGTTATGGAAGTAAGGGAAACAGGCCCTTGAAAAGAAGGTAATGTGGAGTGGGTAGCCTCCATATTAAGAAGGGGACGGACTTACCCTCCACTGTAAGAGTTACCCAAAGTGTCTGTGATGGTCCAGGAGGCTTCCGAGGCCATCAGGCAGCATCAGTCTTCAGCCGCTAAGCTGAGAAGATCTGGGAAGGAGTCAGAGAGCCTTGGGCCAGAGTTCCAGGGGCTCTGGGAGTGGCTTCTGGGCAAGTTGGACAGTGCGATTTCCAGTGGGGTCCCACACAGATGGGACACGGCTTAGGAGGAATCCTGGGCTGCGGGCATTCCTTGGCCCAGTGGCCAGATTTCCAGCACTTGAAGCAAGATCCTGGGGAAGGAGGTCCTGAAGGAATGCCTGATCACTGTGGCTTAGGTGTTTTGAAGTTCTTGTGTGCTGGAGATGTGGCTGGGGTTTCTCTCACAGCAGAGGCAAGTAATTGCAACTCTTGTCTCTTATTGTACACCTTGAAGGCAAGGTTAATTAAGTCCTATTGTGGGGTTTGAGGGCCAGAATTTAATTTTTGGAGCTTTTTCTAATGTCGGGAGCAGATTGGGTAATAAAATGCATATTGAGAATAAGACGGCCTTCTGGCCCCTCTGGGTCTAGGGCAGTAAAGCGTCTAAAGGTTGCTGCTAAACGAGCCATGAACTGGGCTGGGTTTTTATATTTGATTGAAAAGCCTAAATGCTAACTGATTTGGGAAAGGTCTGATAGAGAAAAAGGAGCATTAACCTTGACTATGCCTTTAGCTCCAGCCACCTTAAGAGGAAATTGTTGGGCAGGTGGGGGAGGGCTAGTCGCGGAACGAAACTGTAAACTGGACCAGGGGTGAGGAGGGGAGGTGATAGAAGGATTATAGGGTTGGGGAGCGGAGGCTAAGGAAGAATTGGGACCTGGCTTGGCCTGGCGAGGAGCAGCCTGGGGAGGAGGGGAGAGATCAGATGGGTCCATAGAAAAGGAGGATTTAAAGGACTCAGAGTTTGGGGTGGAGACTGAAGGAACAGACAGGAGAGAAAGAAGAAAGATTTGGGATGAGTCACATTGGAAGCAGAGATTAGGAAGGGACTGATGTGTAAAAGAATGCCTCGACATCAGGCATCTCAAACCATTTGCCCATTTTATGACAAGAATTATCTAGATCTTGTAGGATGGATAAATTGAAAGTGCCATTTTCTGGCTACTTGGAACTATTGTCAAGCGGTATTGCAGAAGAAAATAAGGCATTTAGGTTTTAGATTAGGTGTGAGTTGAAGAGGTTTTAAGTTCTTGAGAACACAGGCTAAGGGAGAAGAAGGAGGAATAGAGGGTGGAAGGTTGCCCATAGTGAAGGAGGCAAGCCTAGAGAAAAGAGAGGGTAGAGACATGGAGAGAGGGGGTACTTACCCCCCAAGGGAGGTGGTGCTTGCCACCAAGGTGAAGGATCAAGGCAGGTGTCCCTGTGGTGATCACACACCTCTGAAATGTGGGTGAATAACAGGCAGGCCTCCCCACAGTGATTAAACACCAAGGGAAGACTGTCTTCCCAAATCTGTTACTGGTGCCGGAGTTTTGGGTTCACGGATAAAATGTGTCTCCTCTGTCTCTACCAGAAACGGAAAGGAAATGAAATTAAGGGAAGGGAGAGATTGAAGGGTGGCACCAAAATTGAAAGGAGAAAGAAGTTGAGGGATAGTGAGAGAGGCTGGAGAAGAGAGTAAAAAGAGGCCACTTACCCGATTTAAAATTGGTGAGATGTTCCTTGGGCTGGTTGGTCTGAGGACCCAAGGTCGTAGGTGGATCTTTCTTACAGAGCAAAGAGCAGGGGGACAGGGGATTGATCTCCCAAGGGAGATCCCCCGATCCGAGTCACAGCACCAAATGTCATGTGCGTCCGTGTGAAGAGACCACCAAACAGGCTTTGTGTGAGCAATAAAGCTTTTTAATCACCTGGGTGCAGGCAGGCTGAGTCCGAAAAGAGAGTCAGCAAAGGGAGTTAGGGGTGGGGCAGTTTTATAGGATTTGGGTAGGTAGTGAAAAATTATAGTCAAAGGGGGTTGTTCTCTTGCAGGCAGGGGCGAGGGTCACAAGGTGCTCAGTGGGGGAGCTTCTGAGTGAGGAGAAGAAGTTTCACGAGGTAATGTCATCAGTTAAGGCAAGAACCAGTCATTTTCACTTCTTTTGTGATTCTTCAGTTACTTCAGGCCATCTGGATGTGTATGTGCAAGCTTGGGCTCAGAGGCCTGACAATTACCTCCCAAAGGCCCCACTTCCTTCTTTTTCATTTTCTTTCTTTTTTTTTTTTTTTTCTTTTTTTTGAGACAGGGGTCTTGCTCTGTCTCCCAGGCTGGAGTACAGCAGCATGATTGCAGCTCACTGTAGTCTGCACTTCCCAGAGTCAAGCCATCCTTACCTTAGCTTTCTGAGTAGCTGAGGCTACAGACAAGCAACACTACCCAGCTATTTTTTTGTTTTTTAGAGACAGTCTCACTATGTTGCCCAGAGGCTGGTCTTGAACTTCTGGCCTGAAGCAATACTCCTGCTGCAGCCTCCTGAATTACTGGGGTTACAAGTGGGGACCATTATATGCAGATGATTTTTTTAAGAACATATTTCACATGTTTGTTGTAAATAATATAGAAAATAAGAAGCAAAATGAAAACATTTAATATCCTACCACATAGAGATAGCCATTGTTACAGATTGCATATTTTTCTAGTCTTTTTTTCTTTGCAAGCTTGGGGTCTGGCACTTGTGCTGTCTTAACTAAATCTAGGTTATTTTGTTCATCTTATGATGAAGTTTGGGTGAGAATTTAGTCCCTCACAGGTAACACTGAACCTTCAAATAGTCCAAAATTTTTTTGTGTTTTTTATTGTTGTTGTTGTTTTTGAGATGGAGTCTCACTCTCTTGCCCAGGCAGTGCAGTGGTGCGATCTTGGCTCACTGCAACATCTGCCTCCCGGGTTCAAGCGATTCTGCCTGTAGCTGGGACTATAGGCACACACCACCATGGCTGGATAATTTTTGTGCTTTGGGTAGAGACAGGGTTTCTCCATGTTGGCCAGGCTGGTCTTGAACTCCTGACCTCAGTTGATCCACCTGCCTCGGCCTCCCAAAGTGCTGGGGACCCAAGGTCGTAGGTGGATCTTTCTTACGGAGCAAAGAGCAGGAGGACATGCCTGAGGCAGGAGCCTCTGCATCTAGCCCCAAATGTTTTGTTTTTTTTTTTTTCCTCATTGTATCTCCATTTGATCTCAGAAATCTTTGAAGTGATAGAAGTATTTTCTGTATCTTTGTATTTGTCTCAAAATATCAATGTGCATGGTTAAAAAAAATCACCTTTTTAAATATTTTTTTATTTTATTTTATTTTATTTATTTATTTATTTATTTTTGAGACAGAGTCTCACTCTGTTGCCCAGGCTGGAGTGCAGTGGCATGATCTCGGCTCACTCCAACCTCCGCCTCCCGGGTTCAAGTGATTCTGCTGCCTTAGCCTCCCAAGTAGCTGGGATTACAGGGTCCCGCTACCACACCTGGCTAATTTTTCTATTTTTTGTAGAGATGGGGTTTTGTCATGTTGGCCAGGCTGGTCTCGAACTCCTGACCTCAGGTGATCCTCCCACCTCAGTCTCCCAAAGTGCTGGGATTACAGGCGTGAGCCACTGCGCCCAACCCACCTTTTTAATATTTAAATGGATACCTATAAATGCATTCTGTCTCCAAGAAACTCTTGCCACATCAGTCAACCTGGAAATAAATTGAAGTATCCATTTTTGTTTAAGAATTTAAAAAAGATAATTCCTGATTTTTCATTTAAAATTTTCTATCATTCTATTAATAACAGTTATGCTTCATTAGATTTCTTCACATATATTGACCACTTCACTAATATATATATGTTATATATATATTATATGTTAGTTATATATGTATTATATATAAAGTCATATATATGTGTGTGTATATATATTATATATATAAAACATTTTGGTACTTAAGATGTGACAGAATAGGACTTTAGCCATGTGGTGATTGTTTTGAGAGAACGTGCTACTCAGCAGCTCTCCACAAGAATGGAATAATGGAAAACAGAAAAAGCTCAGAGCTCAATTACATAGGAGAGAAAAAAATTTTTTACCTGATGGTTATTATGTGAATAATAGGGCCTTGCAAGACTTTAATAAGGTACTGCTCATAGGATTTTAAAAATCATTTGGTCAGTTGATATGGAGACCATAGTATATTCGAATATCTTGCTAAAGATCTAAATTATTGGAAAAGTTCATGTGATTCAAATCCTTTCCCCCACTTTTATCTCCATAGCTTGTTTTAAAAATAGACTAATTTTCAGAGCAATTTTAGGTTCACAGCAAAATTTAGCAGAAAGTAAAGAGAGTTTCATATACTCCCATCCCTACTCACGCATAACCTCCCTCACTATCAGCATCCATACCAAAATGGTATATTTATTACAGTCAGTCTACATTGACACATCCTTATCACCCAAAGTCCATGCTTTACCTTAGGGTTCACTTGGTATTGTCCATTCTAGGGATTTTGACAAATGTTGACAAATGATGCTTCCACCGTTGTAGTATCATTCATACAGAATAGTTTCACTGCCCTAAAAATCCTCTGAGCTCTGCCTGTTCATCCCTCCCTATCGATTAACCACAGATCTTTTTATACTGTCTTCAGACTTTTTGCCTTTCCCAGACTGCCTGGAATTCATATGCTTGAAATCACACAGTATACAGCCTTTTCAGATTGACTTCTTTTTTTTTTTTTTTTTTTTTTTTTGAGACAGAGTTTTTGCTCGTGTTGCCCATACTGGAGTGCAAAGGCGCGATCTCGGCTCACTGCAACCCTCTGACTCCTGGGTTGAAGCAATTCTCCTGCCTCAGCCTCGCAAGTAGCTGGGACTACAGGCGCCCACCACCACACCTGGCTAATTTTTGTATTTTTAGTACAGACAGGGTTTTACCGTGTTGGTCAGGCTGGTCTCAAAACTCCTGACCTCAGGTGATCCGCCTGCCTCAGCCTCCCAAAGTGCTGGGATTACAGGCATGAGCCACCGCGCCTGGCTGACTTCTTTAACTTAGTAGTATCCAGTTAAGTTTCCTCCCTGACTTATTTTTAGCCTGAATAATATTCAATTGTTTGGATGTACTACAGTTTATCCATTTACTTACTGAAGGACATCGTGGTTGCTTCCAAGTTTTAGCAGTTATAAATAAAGCCTCTATAAACACCTGTGCACTAGTTTTTGTGTGGACATAGTTTTCAGTTTGTTTTGTAAATTACCAAGGACTACTGTTGCTGTATAATATGGTAAGAGTATGTTTAGTTTTGTAAGAAATTGCCATACTGTCTTCCAAAGTGGCTGCACCTGTTTGCATTCTCACTTCCCACTAGCAGTGAATGAGAGTTGCTGTTGCCGCACATCCTTACCAGCAGGTGTTGTCAATGTTTTGGATTTTGGCCGTTCTAATAGATTTGCAGTGGCATCTCACTTGTTTTAATTTGCAATTGTCTGACAACACATGATGTTGAACTGCATTTCATATGCTTATTTGCCATCTGTATGTCTTCTTGGTGAGGTGTCTGTTAAGGTTTTTTGCCCATTTTTAATTGGGTTGCTTGTTTTCTCATTGTTAAGCTTTAGGAGTTCTTTGTATATTTTGGATAATAGTTTGTTATCAGGTGTGTCTTTTGCAAATATTTTCTCCAAGTGTGTGGCTTTTCTTCTCATTCTCTTGACATTGTCTTTCGCAGAGCAGAATTTTTCAGTTTTACTAAAGTCCAGCTTACCAGTTAAGCTGGATAGTGCCTTTGGTGTTATAACTAAATAGTCATTTCTATCCCCAAGGTCATCTAGATTTTCTCTTTTGTTATCGTCTAGGAGTTTTATAGCATTTTATATTTAGGTCTATGACCCATTTTGAGTTAATTTTTGTGAAAAATGTAAGATCTGTGTCCAGGTTAATTTTTTCGCATGTGGTTGTACGATTGTTTTAGTGTCATTTGTTGAACAAGCTGTCTTTGCTCCACTGGATTGCCTTTGTTCCTTTGCCAAAGATTAGTTGACTTTATTTGTATGAATCTATTTCTGGGCTGTCTATTCTGTTCCATGGATCCATTCATTCTTTCACCAACACCATGCTGTCTTGATTACTGTAGCTTTAGAGTAAGTCTTGAAATAAAGTAGTATCATTTTTCTACCTTTGTTCTCCTTCCTTATTGAGTTGGCTACTCTCTGGGTCTTTTGTCTCTCTTTATAAACTTTAGAATCCATTTTTCAGTATCCACAAACTAACTTGCTGGGATTTTGATTGGAATTTCATTGAATCTATAGATCAAGTTGGGAAGAATGACATCTTGACAATATTGAGTCTTCCTATCCATGAACATGGAGAATCTCTCCATTTATTTAGTCTTCCTGTTTCCTTCATCTGAGTTTGTAGTTTTCCTTATCTAGATCTTATACGTATTTTATAAGATTAATAACTAAGTATTTCATATTTTGGGGTGATAATATAAATCGTAATGTGTTTTACATTTAAAATTCTACTTGTTCATTTGTGATATCTGCTTAACTTTTAAGCAATTAATGGATGCCTGGAAGTTGACGTACATATATATTCAGAAATGTTTTGCCACCTGAGACCTATGAGGAGGTAAGCATCGTGGTCCAATCTGTAATAAGTGTTGTGGCAGGGGGAGGTCTGTTATGCATTTGGTTTATTTCAGTTTGTTATTATTTTTCCAATTCTGAAGTTATATTATGGTGGAAAGCTGGAACAAAAAAGGAAAGAAAATTTATATGAGAAGACAGGTCCTCCAAGAGTACATTCAGAGTAGAAGGTGAAAAGAATACTGTCCTTCAGAATAGTTAGGTGTGAAAAGCTTAAAAGGAAAAACAGATCAAGTTTCCTCTTAACAAAATTCACTTTATGGTATTATGTTTCAAGCATCTAGGGCACACAGTTTCTTTTCTTTAGAGTTTAAAAGAGGGAGAGACTAATGAGAATACAAAAGGGAAGGTTCTGGGGGAATAGATACAATGCCTCCTGGCACATGGCAGGTGTGCAGTAATTGTTCAATTTGGATAGGTAAAAATGCAGGTCAGGGAGGATGCATTAGGGCTTAGAAATTATGTAGGACAGAAAGAGGAGAATGAGGAAGATTCTTGGGAGCTGGAACTGAGGGTTTCTATAAGGAGCGATTGGAGATCAAGTTGGAAAGATAGATGGGGAAACCATGAAAGAGGGTTTCAAATACCAGACTAAGGAGTGGATTTATTCTGCAGGAATTCGGGCACCACCAAAGCTGTTTGAGTAAGGAATACAGTGATGGTGGAATTTTAAGAAAGTTAATCTGTTGGTGATACCCAATATGGTTGGAGAAAGAGACAGCAGAGTAGACTAATTATGTACAGTCCAGTTTTGTAGTGATGATAATTGATAGCAGAGAAAGTAGAAAGAAGGAATGATTTCATTGAACATTGTAAAGTGAGAAGACTTTACTAACTGATAGTGAATGGGGGTAGTGAACTAATTTGGGTTTTGTGCTTTGCAACATTGAGAAAGGTGGTACCACAATAACAAAAATAAGGAAGATAATCCTGGATTGAGTTGCTAACTGCTCCCTGGCCTTCTGTAACCAGGCTGAATTTAGAAAGACAATAATGACTCGTACTCCTTTTTTAGATATGTAAAATTTGAGCAGCTGGCAAGAGAGCTAAGTGTATGTCAGACGTTGGGAAATGAGAACGGAAGCTCAGAGGGATAAGTGGAGTTGCCACTGTGGTTTACTTAGACTAGCTCATATTTAATCCTGGCTGATTGTTTTCTTTACTTTAAACTCCTGTTCTAATCTTTGATGTACAAATCCATATATTGACTTTATAAAAGGTTCAAATATATGGGAGAAACAAAAGATAATCTGCAGATAGGTTGGTGGTCTCCAGATTGTTTAAAAATCACCAGAAATGATTCCACAATCTCTACCATTTTAAAAACTTTTCTAAAGACTTGGCACACCTAATGTATGAGAACAAAAGCATGTGCAATGTTTAGAGACTTCATTATAAAAAGCTTAGGTTGGGCCAGGCACAGTGGCTCACGCCTGTAATCCCAGCACTTTGGGAGGCCGAGGCGGGCAGATCCTTTGAGGTCAGGAGTTCAAGACCAGCCGGGCCAACATGGCGAAACCCCATCTCTACTAAAAATGCAAAAATTAACTGGGCACGGTGGCATGCACCTGTAATCCCTGCTACTTGCAAGGCTGAGGCAGGAGAATTGCTTGAACCCAGGGTACAGAGGTTGAGCCGAGATCATGCCACTGCACTCCAGCCTGGGCAACAGAGTGAGACTCTGTCTCAAAAAAAAAAAGCTTAGGATGGAAAAGGTAAATTATAACATTTAAAAATAGGTGTCGTGGGAGTGCTTTCAAAAAACCGCAAATAATTTCATTTGGATTTAAACACTGTACTTTTAAAAACACTCCCAGGTGGGTTACAAAACTTAAGAATGAGAATATCACGGCCGGGTGTGGTGGCTCATACCTGCCATCCCAGTACTTTGGGAGGCTGAGGCAGGTGGATTACCTGAGGTCAGAAGTTTGAGACCAGCCTGACCAACATGGTGAGACCCTGTCTCTACTAAAAATACAAAAAAAAAAAAAAAAAAAAAACAATTAATCGGCAGTAGTGGCATACACCTGTAGTCCCAGCTACTCGGGAGGCTGAGGCAGGAGAGTCACTTGAACCCGAGAGGCAGAAGATTGCATGCAGTGAGCCAAGATCATGCCACTGCACTCCAGCCTGGGCAACAGAGCAAGACTCCATCTCAAAAAAAAAGAATGAGAATATCAAGTTATCCAACTAGTATAATTTTAGCATGCTAATAATGACGGAATGAACTAAAAGACATCTGTATCTCTTTTTAAGTATAATAATTATCAAAATGTTTGCTACTATAAAGAAAAAATTGAGCCAGGCATGGTGGCTCATGACTGTAATCCCATTGCTTTGGGAGGGTAAGGTGGGAGTATTACTTGAGGCCAGCAGTTTGAGATCAGCAAAAGAATTAGTTGGGTGTGGTGACACGTGCCTGTAGTCCCAGCTACTTGGGAGGGTAAGGTGGGAGGATCACTTGACCCCCGGAGATCGCACCGCTGCACTCCAGCCTGGGCAACAAAGCAAGACTCTGTCTGAAAGAAAAAAAGAGAGAAAGCGATAGATATATAGAGAGATATATATATAGAGAGAGAATTACACTATTGGATATTAAGATTTTTTGATCTGAATAAGAAACTTATAAAGCAAATGTTATCATTTGCAGTGAAGTCAGCTGAATTTCAAAGTGGAGTATTGAGGGGAAATTATAATATTATTTAATATTTCTCATTTTGCACCAGAAAAATTTATAACCACTGTTTTAGAAACCATGTGGTACTCACCGCTTGTAAAACTAATAGATTTCAGAAAACCACAAAGTATCTATCTTGTTTCTGCTGTGCATAGTACGTTTAGTTTTATTGTCACTTTATACATTGAGGATTTGTGTGTGTGTGAGTGCCTCAATGAATAACAGTCCACATCTTTTTAAAAGGTTATGTCTAGAGAAGATATTTCCACACTGGTTTCCCTATTCAAGAGCTTTATCAGGAGCTGAAGCAGTCAATGCCTTGAGGCCTTTCTATTTTGCAGTACATCCAGATTTCTTTGGACAGCACCCCGTAGAAAGGGTAAACATTTATTTATTTTTAAACTATTAGTGTACATTTCTGCGTATTTACCTTTGATACAATATAATACATAGAGTTCTATAAATGTGGATTATTCTGTTGTGATATAATCAATGCTTTGAACTAATTTGAAATGTACATACTGAAAATTGAAAATAGAGCTTTTTTAATGAAAGCTGTCATTGTTTTGTGCAGGCCATAAAGCTGTCATTTAAACTCTTTAGAGTACTAGTAATCATGTTTTTGGTACCAATTTTTGAAGTACAGTTGAGGGTTTGAAACAAAACTTGAGACCTCTATTATCATGATCAATCTCTCTCTCTTTTTTTTTTTAAAGGATGATACATGGAAGAGTTTTCAATGCCTTAGTGATTTTTCCTTATGATGCATGCTGCTGGACCACTCCCCTACAACATCAGTTAATGTGTGCTCCAGGAATACAAACTGATATGAAAAATGACTTATGGTAGATGTAGTTAAGACAGTCAATATATTTTAACATTAGAAAATACAGTCAGTCCTTCATATCCCTGGGTTTTACATCCAAGGATTCAACCAACCTCAGACTGAAAATATTAGGGGAAAAAAATACATCTGTACTACACATGAACAAACTTCTCTTTCTTGTCATTATTCCCTGAACAACACAGGATAACAACTACTTACATAGCACTTACATTATATTAGGTATTATAAGTAATCTAGAAATGACTTAAAGTATATGGGAGGATATACATAGGTTATTTGCAAATACTACACTATTTTATATGAGAGACTTGAGCATTCGCAGATTTCGGTATCCACAGGAGGTCCTGGAACCAATCCCCCGTGGATACCAAGGGATTACTATATATTACAAAGCCACGTGCTTTCGAATTACTTCATTGGTTCCTTCTATTTTCATTAACACTGATATCTAGTTTAATATGAAAAGGAACTTGAAATCTTGAAAATTAGAACACTGTTATTTTTTTCTACTTGCAATGGAAAATCTATTTTGCTTTTTGCTCCTAGGAAAATATTCTGATTATGATATTTGATACATATGTTGGCTACTCAAAGTCAGAACTTTTCAAAGTAATCAGTAAATTGAATCAACAGAAAAATATTCATTACCTCGGGGATGCATTAATAAAGTTTTTAAATTCAAAATGTATAGAAAATTCAAGCTTAGTAATACTTTAATATTATTCTACCAATGTATTTTTTTAAATTAAGACTTCTGTATGCAGCAGGGCATGGTGGCACACCTGTAGTCCCAGCTACTAGGGAGGCTGAGGCAGGAGGATTACTTGAGCCCAGGAATTCAAGCCTGGGCAACATAGTGAGACCTCCTAAATTTAAAAAACAAACAACAAAAACTTCTATGTGTGGTAAAGGGTTAACTCAGCAAGCTTGGGTTGCTTAAACCTTGCTCATTCCAAAGAAAGGTCTGACCCCAGTGCTGACCTTTGACTGGGTACTGGGAAATGAGCTCTGAGCCCCTGGAATATCCCACCTGATAGGAATGTTTCTGTTTGCCTGAGGCCTTAGACCATGCCAGATAGTTTATGCTAACAATATGATTTATAGTGAATACCTGTTTTCCTGTGTCTAAGACCCTGGGCTGCACTATATTCATTTGACCTCGGGGATCTGGGGAGCTGAGACTGAGTAGCTAAAGTGAGTCACATAAGCACTAAATGCTTACCTGACTGACCCCCAGTAAAACTCTGGACATCCAGACTCGGATCAGCTTCCTTGGTTGGCAACACTTTTATGTATTGTCACACACCATTGCTGGGGGGATCAAGCACTGTCTATAAAACTCCACTGTGAAATGACAACTGGAAACTTGCATGTGGTCTCTCCTGATTCTGCTCTATGCACCTTTTCCCTTTGCTGATTTTAATCTCCATTCTTTTGTTGTAATAAACCGTAATGGTGAATAAAACAGCTTGTCTGAGTTCTGTGAATCCTTCTAGTAAATCATTGAACCTGAGAGTGGTCTTGGGGACCCCTGACACAACGTGCCTAGAGTTTAATGGTTCTGATAAGTTTACATTTTCATGTTATCTTTAAACTTGTATTTATTGACTCCTCCTTTGTGTCAAGCCCTTGCCCTAGCTGCTGCCTCTGTTTAGAGCATCCTTTTCCCAGATATCCCAGATATGGCTTGTCCTTTACTTTCTCACTGAAGTGTCACCTTTCAGTGAGGCTTTCCCAGACTACACTATTACTTGTGTTTGTTTTGTTTTGTATTTTTTTGTTTTTAATTTACAATTTACAATTTTTTGTAAATTGTTTTAAAAACAATTTATTGTAAATTGCCATCTCTGCTTTCCTTCCTAGCATTCCCTCCCCTCTTTACCCTGCAGTACTTCTTGTTTTTTTTTCCTTCCCATGTACCCTATTTCCTTATTTATTAGGTTTGTTGTTTATTTTTCTCCCCTCACTAAAATGCAAGCTCCATGAAGACTGTTCACTCTTCTTGTCACTCTTCTTGCCACCACATGTTCAGTTCAGTCTTCTTCCTGCTATTAGAGAACACCCTTGCCCCTTTTCTAAGGAAGACTGGCTTAAAGTCCCATCTATTCATAGCATCGAACTGAAAGTCCAGGGTTTCACAGTGATGCACAGGATTTTTGGGGTTTTTTTTTTAAATCCTCTTTAATTTAATTTAAAAATCTGCAAAACATTGTGGGTTTAAAAAAAAAATCAAAACTAAATACAAAGTTTAATGAGAAGTCTCATTCCTGTATTCCTGTTTCCTTTACCCAATTCCTATTCACTTCCTATATATAATCTTTTTTTTTTTTAAATTTTTTTGGAGACAGAGTCTTGCTCTGTCACCCAGGCGGGGAGTGTGGTGGCACCATCAAGGGGCTCACTGCAGCCTCGAACTCCTGGGCTCAAGTGATCCTCCTACCTCAGCCTCTTGAGTAGCTGGGACCACAAGCATGTACCACCGTGCCCAACTAATTTTTGTATTTTTTGTAGAGTCGAGGTTTCACCATGTTGCCCGGGCTGTTCTCAAACTCCTGAGTTCAGGCAATCTGCCCACCTCAGCCTCCCAAAAAGTGCTGGGATTATAGACATGAGCCACCACGTCCAGCTTTCTTGTGTTGCTTTTTAGCAAAAATAGAAATATTTATCAAAAAATAATGATGAAGATTTAGTCTTACACTGGCAATAATTATCCCACACTTGCCTACAGGACTCATATGGCTAAGAACATCATATTAGAATAAATTAAACAATCATTTATTACTTTGGGATATTTAGTCATTGGCATTTTCCACATTTAGGTTATAAAGGAATTCAACCATGTTTTCTTCTATTACTTATATGGTTACATCTTTTTACATCTTACCCATATGGAGTTCATTCTGTTACATGTTGTGAGATGTAGATCCAATTTTATCTTTTACCAAAGAGCTATGAAATCCCAACATTTTTAAATACTAAATTATTTAATACTCTCAATGTGTTTAAAAGGTTAGATAGATATCATTTCTGATATTTCCTTGTTCTATTTTGTATGTAAATGCCCTTAATGTTTTTTTCCAGGAAATCAATGAAAATTCTCTTAAAAGGTTAAGTGTCTACTTAGAAAACCTCCAGAAACCAGGCTTCAAGTCTTTGAAACCAACTCAGCTTACATTTTATGTAAGAGAAACAGACCAGAGTTCCTCTGATGGCCAGGAACCTTTTAGTACTTCCGGTACGTTTTTTATTTCTGGTGTGTCCCTTGCAAGCTTCATGTTAAATGTGTTCATTAATTTTGACATTGCCAGAATACCTTTGGATCAAAACTTTGGTGATAGAAAAATAATAGCATTTAATTGATTGTTTTCCTAGAATTAGATTCTATTCCTAGCTGCATATGTTTGAACAAGTGATTTTTTGCGTGTTTAAACTTTTTTGTTTCTAAAACTAAAATGTTCCTATTTGTTCCCTTACTAGTTCAGTGTTATTTTAAGTGTTAAACATGTCCAAAAAATATGTATTTCTAAAAACTACAGCTTGCATTCTCTTATTTAGTCCTCTGAATACTCTGAGGCTGGTAGTATTTACCCAGTTGTAACTTAGTGATGTTCAGTGCCTTTCCCAAGACCAGAGAGAAAGAATATAAGTCTTGAACCCAGGTCTTTTAACTCCAACCTTATGCTGCCTCTAAAATGCAGTTGATCTTAGCAGATAGCCACCTTTTCACTACCTTTTGTCACTGCTTATCCATATTTAAAATTAAGGACAAATATTTAGGGTAAAGATTACACTAAAGGCCTATCATTTCTCTAATTATACATGCTTTTGATGATTCTTGAAGAAATAACTATATTTTTAGAATGAACTTAAGACAATTTAAGGATTCACTGAGTGCTTTCTGTGAGTTAAGGCTAAAACAGATACACTGTAATTTTTTTTTTTGAAACAAACTGTTATAAAACTCAGAATTTGATAGGTCTTTGAGATCTAAAATTTGTTTCTAGCTCTGCCAGTGACCTAGCTGTGTGACCTTTAACTTTTGGGTGTTCATTTATTAAAATGAAAGAGTTGGAGAACTGTGTAGAGGCCACTCACATGGAAGATCCCTAATTTACACCTCACCCTCCCACGGCTCTCAGGACTTCAAATGGAAGGAGGAAGAGCTTGATCTGAAGAATGCTGAAGTATGTTGAAGACAACTCCTCACCCAGTCTCTCCAGGGACTAGTATTTGATAGTATATGATCTCTTACCTTTTGTTTTCTCATAATTCAATATGGTAGATCAGGAGTCACAAATTCTTTTTCTTGGCAGTTTCTCCATCTACCTCTGACTTAGAGTTTTATTAAAAATAGCCCTATTCTTCAATATTTAAAGATAGAAAGTCAATTCATAGCCTTTTTGTGAAGGAACAGCTGTACTGAAGAATGCTGTAAATAATGAATAATAAGCATGTTGATCACTCTAAGTGACACAATTCTGTTTGAAAGTTTAAATACATTATGAATGTGCTGTTCCTAGCCATGAGTCTCATAAGCAACTGAGATAGATTGTTACTAGTGTAAAACCAAATATTCATAAATATTTTTAATAGATATATGCTCCTGTTAGTCAGGGTCAAGATTAGGCTAGGAATTAAATAACATCTTACTTATATGTAGTGGTCTACTTAGGTTTCATGATTTCTCCAGGAAGACAGATGGAATTTTTAGAGGCAGATTATATCCTTTATAGTTGTTAAAATAAAAATATTATCATCAATCTGTTTTTATTTGTATGTGGTTGAAAGAGTCGAGCTCGTTCCTACAGCTACCACTAGTGCTTATGCTACCACTGTCAGCTGGATTTGTCTTAAATATTGAATATGCATGGAGTTAAAGAGTAAACTGAATTTAAAAGCTTAGTGGAAAACTTAGGAAGTTTCACACAGCAAATTAGGGACAGAGCTGGTACTAGAACTAATGTCTCCTTATTCCTAGTCCAGTGTTTTGATTTGTATACCACATTATCTATTAATTCTTCTTTTAAAATATTGTAATTAATCATTTTTCCTTTTGCCTTTATAACAAAGATTGGCCCTCTGACAAAGATTTAAAACATTTTTACTTCTGTAACATTTTTACCTGATTATAAAATTAAAATCAAGTAGATTTTTAAAAAATTTTCATTTCTAGAACACTAGAAATCATTAATCAGCTTTGGATAATTAAGATGGTAATAAGGTAAAATGTTTACTAGTGATTTTCATTACTGAAATTTTATGAGCCTTTAGCATTATTAATACATTGAAATCCTTAAAGGCTGAAATTATTTATTCAGCTCTGTATCTTTTTGGTGGTTCATGAGGAAGTAAATGTTGTTATTAGAATAAATTTTAAAATAAGTTAAAGATTTGCTAAGAGCTTTCTGTGAATTGATGCCAAGACAAATAGCTGTAGCCAGCTCTGGCTGAGTAAAAACAGAATCCTTTACTTTCAGTTAATGGTTAACTTTGAATGATTTCTTAAACAAAAATAGCTTATAGCTGGGCATGGTGACACAAGCCTGTACTTCCAGCTACTCAGAAGACTGAGGTGGGAGAATCACTTGAGCCCAGGAGTTTGAGGCTAGCCTGGACAACTGGACAACACAGCGAGACTGTCTTTTTTTTTTTTTTTTTTTTTTTTTTGAGACGGAGTCTCACTCTGTCGCCAGGCTGGAGTGCAGTGGTGCAATCTTGGCTCACTGCAACCTCTGCCTCCCAGGTTCAAGCGATTCTTCTGCCTCAGCCTCCTGAGTAGCTGGGACTACAGGCAAGGGCCACAATGCCCAGCTAATTTTTGTATTTTTAGTAGAGACGGGGTTTCACCATGTTGGCCATGATGGTCTCGATCTCTTAACCCCGTGATCTGCCCACCTCGGCTTCCCAAAGTGCTGGTGTTACAGGCATAAGCCACCGCACCTGGCCGAGACTGTCATTTAAAAAAAAAAAAAAAAAAAAATGTAAAATGTTACAGAAAAAATTAAACTAGAAATGGGAGAAAAGATAATAATAGCATATATGACAAAAAGATAATGCTAATACATAAAGAGTTTTTACAAATTAAAAATAAACCAGAGTAGTTCCATTCCAAAAATGGAGAAAGACAATAAATAGTTCAAGAAATAACACATATAAATGTCAGTTAAGTATATAAAAATTTTTAGGCCATGCGTGGTGGCTCACGCCTGTAATCCCAGCACTCTGAGAGGCCGAGGCAGACAAATTGCTTGAGTCCAGGAGTTCTAGACCAGCCTGGGCAGCATAGCAAAACCCCGTCTCTACTAAAAATACAAAAAATTAACCAGGCGTGGTGGCACGTGCCTGTAGTCCCAGCTACTCGAGAGCCTAAGGTAGGAGAATCACCTGAGCCCAGGGGGCAGAGGTTGCAGTGAGGCAAGATGGCAAGCACCACTGCACTCCAGCATGGGTGACAGAGTGAGACCCTGTCTCAAAAAAAAAAAAAAAAATCTTTAGCCTCTGTATTCGAATGCAAACTGAAATAATTAGGTAGTATTTTCTGCCCATTAATTTTTTTCTTCTTTTGCTGGTAATACCCATAAATGGTAAAAATACATTTTCCCACATTATTGATGGGTATATAAATTAGTGCAAACTCTACAAACTCTGCAGCTTGGAATTCTGTCCCCAAAGCCACAAAATTCTTCTTGGAATGTATCCTGAGGAACCAGTAAAGGATATTTGCAGTGTGGTACAGGCAGTCCTCACTATATAGCAGCTCTTATGTTGGATTAAATAATGAGCTGATAAATTGAGACAGAAACAGATTTACTCCTTGACTTTGCACTTCTCAGGATGAGCTATTTTTTCTTAACTTCCAGTGCAGCAATTTGGGTTTTCCTTTCCTCCTTTACTGACTAGAATAATTCCCTTGCCAGTAGTTCTAAGTTTACCCAAATTATTGAACTAAAAAAAAGTATTTCTTTGTTGGCATGTTCTGGATCTCATAAGTTGGTGTGGCAAGTAGAATGTGTATCTCTGACAATGATTTAAATTGTGGTGTCTGTCATCAGTTGCAAATACTTTTTTTTTTTTTTTTTTTTTGTGGCAGAGTCTTGCTCTGCTGCCAGGCTTAAGTGCAGTGGCACAATCTCGGCTCACTGCAATCTCTGCCTCCTGGATTCAAGTGATTCTCCTGCCTCAGCCTCCCGAGTAGCTGGGATTACAGGAGCGCACCACCACACCCACTAATTTTTGTATTTTTAGTAGAGACGGAGTTTTACCTTGTTGGCCAGGCTGGTCTCGAACTCCTGGCCTCAAGTGATCCACCTGCCTCAGCCTCCCAAAGTGGTGGATTACAGGCATGAACCACTGCCCCGGCCTCATACGTGATACACACATTCAAGCACATAGACGGAAAAGGTCAAAGAACAGTGCTGCCCAAGAGAACTTTCTGTGATGAGGGAAATGTTCCATATCTGCATCATCTAATATGGTAGGCCCTAGCCCCGCGTGCTTATTGAGCACTTGAAATGTGGCCAGTGTGGCCGAAGAACTTAATTTTAAATTTTTATTTCATTTCAATCAATTTAATTTTAAATTGCCACATGTGCTAGTAGCTACCATCTTGGATAGAGCAGGTCTGGAAGAATATGTACCTGTTAATAGTGATTTCCTCAAGTAAAGATGGTAAAGTTGTATGCCTGCTAACAGGAGACTTTTGCTTTTAATTTTCAAAACTAATTAAAAATAGTTTTTTAAAAAAGCAAAGAGTCAGCATGTTGTAGTGGAGAAAATATGTGGCTTGGTGTCAACTCAGATTTAAGCCCTGGCTTCATTCTTAATCTGTGTTCTTCACATTTGACAAGAGAAATGATAATGGCATAGTTGGTGGTAGTGTTGATTGAAAAGATATGTAAATTAAGCTGGAACCATGCCTAACACCCAGAAAAGAAAAAAAACAAAACCAGTGGATTTTTTATTGATGACTTAACTATTTAGATTACTTACCTTAGCCCAATGATTACCCAACATCAAAATCAGTAACTTTTTTTTTTTTTTTTTTTGAGACAGAGTCTTGCTCTGTCACCCAGGCTAGAGTGCAGTGGTACAATCTCGGCTCACTGCAACCTCCGCCTCCCAGGTTCAAGTGATTCTCCTGCCTCAGCCTCCCAAGTACGTGGGATTACAGGCGCCCCACCACTGCGCCTGGCTAATTTTTGTATTTTTAGTAGAGACGGGGTTTCACCATCTTGGTCAGGCTGGTCTCAAACTCCTGAGCTCATAATCCACCCACCTTGGCCTCCCAAAGTGCTGGGATTACAGGAGTAACTTTTAAACAACTAGAGAATTTTAAATCACTCCTGAAAATATTGGGTTACTGCCTAGTGGAGTGAGCAAGTGTGAGGACTGTCTCCTTCAATCATAGAGAAAATTCAAGATGGGTTTCTGTGACCACTGAGACTAGATTATATGGCCCCTCTTACCTGAACTGCTGTCACAGTGTACACTTATATTCTCCTGTCTCCACTAGAAACTATCTTTGGTGGACACCTGCTTATAGGAGAGCTTTTCTCTCTCTTAAGAGACCAGATTTATCGACAGAGTTGAGAATATTCTGAATCCCCTTGTTGGGCTGGGGTGGGTTTGGTCACTGGAGCCAAACTAGAAAGTGGAGCTGATGATTGAAATAATTCATGAAGGTAAAAATAGTGTGGTATAGTTTTAGAGAAGGGAAGTCATTTTCCATTTACAGGTGATTTGCTAATAGGACGAATTTAAATCGGTAATAGAATGTTTTAAAAGATTTTGATTTTATATATGTTGAAATAAAGCAAATAATCATCTGTATTAATTGTTTGGGGGAATTATATTCTCTAGGATTTCGAGCAGTCAAATTTACTTTGCACACCAGAGATCTGCTAAGCACAGTGTTATATATTCTCAACTCCTGCAGTTTATCTGTTGAACATATCCAAAGCTTCAATACTAATGTGCATACCCAGCCTCTCAAAGAAGCTAAAAGGATGCCTGACAGGCCCATCAAATGGGACAAGTCTTATTACTCCTTTACTGGATTCAAGGACCCTGATGAAGACCTTGAACAAGTCTCGAGAGTGGAAACAACTCTCACGTATGTAAAAGTTTTTATCTAACTAAACTGTATTTGTAGTTTGTGTTTATGACACTGATTTATTGGGATGGCAAAAACATTTTTTTATAAATAAAAAGTGTAGTTCACATTTAAAATTAAAACCTAATTTTCCAGGAAAAGTAATACTATCAGTCTAGTTAATCCAGTAATCATTATGAAAAATATATTTCACGTTTCTTACTTAAAGCTGCCAAAATACTTCCAACTGTATTTAAAGTTGTGGTCTTTTGATACCAGACACATGCAGGAGATTGTTTTGTTTAACTTTTAAAAATTCTATTCAAGTTACCCCCAGTACATGGAGAAAGGCTATACCTAAGACTATACAAATATTTTTTACTCTTCTTCATGTCTTAGGCATTTCTAATGGATATTTCAGTAGTGACGTACTTTAGTGTAATAATCCATACATAAGAAAAATACATGGTGACAAAATTATTAAATATCATCTAGAATAGCTGCTTTAAAGAGTTACTTTTTAAATTATAAAAACCATATATAAAATGTTTTCTATTATTTGGCATGCCTTATTTGTAAAGTCACCTTAATGTCTTTTAAGTCATTTTTGGATTTCATAAAGACCCATCACATTCTCTTCCTATGATTGTATCTAAAAAGTCCAGTGGCTTATCAGAGGATTCTCTCATTATGGCATAGTAAATGATCCTTCATTATCCACTGGCATAATATCTGCTTTGTGGATTATCTATACTAAGGGATTCCTCCTTGTTACCTAGCTAGATTCTAAATAAGGCTGAAAAGGTAGGAAGGTAGCAGAGTCTAATACAGAAAAGTACAGAAGTATGTGTCTGGAAGACGTGTATGTGTGTACCTACATGTGATAGTCTATGATATTTGTCTATATGCATAACTGATGGATAAATCACTTCCCTAAATATGATGACTTTAATTGTTCAGATTCTCTTCTGAGATGGAAATGTGGGTTTGGGAATAACAATTTAATGATGGACCAGAAGTAATGACACAGTAAGAAGTCAGGTAAAAAATGAAGAGCCTGGCACTGTGGCTTATGCCGATAATCCCAGCATTTGGGGAGGCCGAGGTGGGAGGATTTCCTGAGGTCAGGAGTTCGAAACCAGCCTGAGCAACATTGCGAGACCGCATCTCTACAAAAAATACAAAAATTTAGCCGGTCGTGGTGGTACACATTTGTAATTCTAGCTACTTGAAAGGCTGAGGCAGGAAGATCCCTTGAGCACAGGAGTTTGAGGCTGCGGTGAACTATGATCATGCCACTGCACTCCAGCCTGGGTGACAAAGTGAGACCTTGTCTCCAAAAAAATAATAAATAAATAAAAAGTAGAGTCATGGTGGCATAGAGGTTGCTGAATTGAAAATTTTGGTATAGAAAAACAGAAGAGATAATTTAAGGTTAATTGCACACAGAGGCTACAGTGGGAATTGAAGTAGATTTCTCTGAGCACAAACTGGAAGAGAGGTTCTCAGCCTTGCCTTCAAGTTTTATGTGGGACACAGCACATACAACTTCTGCTTACACCCGCAGGAGAATATTGTTGTACTTATCTTGCGCTGTGTCTAGATGAACAAAAAGTTGGGGATTACTGGCCTAAAGAGTATAGAAAACAGTGAGATTGAATACATCAAGCCAAAACAGCAAAAATAACAGTTTTTGGACTTCACTCAAGTTAAAAGGGCTTAAGAATAATGTATTAAAGGATTTCAGAGAAGCAGTTGGTCTGTGGTTCAGTTGAGTATTTCGTAGAACACAGTTTTTATTTGGAGCTGGATGTGCAGCCATCATGAAAAGAGTGCCCCAAGGACCTAGAACTGGACTTAGACACCCGGCAAAAAATACATTGAAACTATAGAAAGCCAACTCAACAAGATAAGTGGTATTCAACTGGGTTCCTTATCTAAGCTCAGTATTTATAATTTTTTTATTCGTATGTCATTTATCCAATAAAATTCCTTAGTCTTTAGTAAAAGGAGACTTTCTTATATTACATTAGACTATATGAGTTCTTAAGAGTAGGGAATATGTTTTGATAATCTCTGTGTCTACTAATCTACTTCATAAATTCATAGAATCCATCCAGTATTTTCATTGAACTGAACTAAAGAATTGTTGAATAACTAAATGTGATGTGCTAGAGGCTCAGTATGAAGAACTCAGGCTTTAATATGGGAATGCAAAGTAACATACATAGTGTAGCAATAGAAGTCACTTAGCAATGAATGTAGAGGGCCATTTTTTCTTGAAGTGCCTCTGTTAATTTCATTAATGTTAACTTAAAAAATCTGCTATTTTTAGTGAAAGATACATTGTCTTAAGGAAAATTTCTATGCATAGATAAGTTATGTTGCTGTGAATTCTTGATTTCCTCAAAAGTCAGCTTTGTTTTAAATTCAAGCTTTCATTTTGACAGTTATGAGGACAAGCTCAAAAAACAAGTCCCTCTGACTTGTTGTCTACCCTTTAAGAGGATAGCAACATAAAAAATGCCTTGGGAGGCCGAGGCAGGCGGATCACGAGGTCAGGAGATCGAGACCATCCTGGCTAACACGGTGAAACCCCATCTCTACTAAAAATACAAAAAATTAGCGTGATGGCAGGCACCTGTAGTCCCAGCTACTCAAGAAGCTGAGGCAGGAGAATCGCTTGAACCAGGGAGGTGGAGGTTGCAGTGAGCCGACATCATGCCACTGCACTCCAACCTGGGCAACAGAGTGAGACTCTGTCTCAAAAAAAAAAAACAAAAAAAACACTGTTTTAGAAAGTGAAGTCAGTGGAAATTTAGCTTTCTAAATCACTGATTATTATTATCCATCTTGTCAACAGCTATTTTATCTTTACAGAAATTAAAGCAAACCCATTATTAAGCAGTTAGAGCCTTTCTTTTTTTAGCTTCATAAAGTGAAATTAATAGTGGCATAGCATTACAGTAGATAGGTTTTTTGTTTTTTTTTCAGTTTTTTATGCTTATATTGAAGGGCCTTAGATTGTATTTCTTTTTTAATTTCTTTCTTTTCTTTTTTTTTTTTTTTTTGAGACAGGGTCTTACTCTGTCAGGCTGGAGTGCAGTGGCATGATCATAGCTCACTGCAGCCTCAAACTCCTGGGCTCAAGTGATCCTCCCGCCTCAGCCTTTGGAGTAGCTGGGACTACAGGCATGTGCCACCATACTTGGCTAATATATGTATATTTTTTTAAAGATGGAATCTCACTCTGTTGCCCAGGCTGGGAGTGCAATGGCACTGTCTCGGCTCACTGCAACCTCCGCGTCCCGGATTAAGCATTCTCCCGCCTCAGCCTCCCGAGTAGCTGGAATTACAGGCACACACCATCACACCCCTGACTAATTTTTGTATTTTTAGTAGAGACTGGGTTTCACCATGTTGGCTAGACTGGTCTTGAACTCTTGACCTCAGGTGATCCGCCCACCTCAACCTCCCAAAATGCTGGGATTACAGGCGTGAGCCACCGTGCCTGGCCCATACCTGGTTAATTTTTAAATTTTTAGTAGAGACAAGATCTCACTATGTTGCACAGGCTGGTCTCAAACTCCTGAGCTCAAGTGATCCTCCTGCCTCAGCTTCCCAGAGTGCTGGGATTACAGACATGAGCCACCATGCCCGGCTAGATTATATTTCTTAAGCATTGACATCTTATTGATTTACCTGAACCAGATCATCACAACTCATGGAGTTTGAGTTTAGCTTAAGAATGTGTAATTTTAGAGCAAAAAGTCCAGGTTGGGTAGGAGAGAGAGGACAGCACTACACTGAACCAAGACAAGACAAGGAATACTGCTCATTGGGCCGTTAGAGTGAAATGCAGTGTAGGCTAAATCCCTTTACCAGCATGTCTTACAGTGCTGATGTAGCATTATAATACCTGTACTCATCTGAAAGGTTTCATATCTCTTATCTCCCCAACATAACCTGGTTTCCCAATTCTAGCATGTTCACATAGGCCCAGAGCCCCTTGACCTTTCCCCAAGCATGAGCATTGCCCAGTTTGAAGGAACCTCTGCTGAGGGTTTGTTCAATGTTTTAATATATGGTAGTTTTTCCTAGTAAGGGTTCCAGGAGCTTATATCATAAAAGCCGGAATGGTATCTCTATCAATTTCTCATTTGAATTACAGTTGACCCTTGAAGAATGTGTGTTTGAACTGTGCAGATCCACTCTTACACGGATTTTTTTTTCAACCAAAAGCAGATTGAAAATACCATATTCGCTCCCGAAAAACTATTGAAATAATAATAGAGAGAGAGAGAGAAAGAGAGAAGGAAGGAAGGAAGGGAGGGAGGGAGGGAGGAAGGGAAGGAAGGGAAGGAAGGAAAGAACATACAGTATTAGCAAGATGTGAAACCTATGTATAGGGAAGGCCGACTGTTGGTATATGCAAGTTTGGCGGGGCCAACTACAGGACCTGAGTATGCACAGATTTTGGTACCCGTGGGTGGGCTTGGAACTAATGCCTCATGTATAGCGAGAGAAAACTGTACTGATTTTTTTTTATATCTGTAATTATTTTACAAATAATTGTAAAACTGTTGAACCATTTCAGAGCTTTCAAATCATGTGAATCAAGTGACTGCCTAGTAGGGAGATTCATGGTGCCTATAAGTCTACTAAAACCTGTTAGCCACCATGGTCATTTTGGCCATATGCAGTTTAAATTTTTATTCATGTATTGTTTAATTCATCTTCATTACATATATAGATTATAGAGAGGAATCATAAGGAACACATGCTGAATTATATAGTTCAGAAGTAGCATAAAAATGGTAATTCTGCACATTTATATCAATCTGATCTCCTGATTTACAAATTACATTCATTGGATCAAAATTTTCTTTTTTTTTTTTTCTTTTTTTAAGACAGAGTCTTGCTCAGTCACCCAGGCTGGAGTGCAGTGGTGATCTTAGCTCACTGCAAGCTCTGCCTCCCGGGTTCACACCATTCTCCTGCCTCAGCCTCCCGAGTAGCTGGAACTACAGGTGCCTGCCACCACACCCGGCTAATTTTTTTGTATTTTTAGTAGAGATGGGGTTTCGCCGTGTTAGCCAGGATGGTCTTGATCTCCTGACCTCATGATCCACCCGTCTTGGCCTTCCAAAGCACTGGGATTACAGGCGTGAGCCACTGCACCCGGCCCAAAATTTTCTTTTTAATTAAATCTTGAAAGCAAGTTAAGATGGTTTTAATGTTTCTGAGCACTATGTTAAATGAGAAAATATAATTACAGTATTATTTAGTATAGTTTAACTTTCAAAATAATTTTATCTGTTTTTGGTTTTGCTGAGAAGTGCAGGGTAAAATTGTGTCCTAGCATTTTTAAATTAAAATAAGAAATCATAAAAATAAATCAGTTGAGTTTTTTGTTTTTATTTTTTAATATTTTTTGAGACAGGTCTTGTTTGGTTGCCCAGGCTGGAGGAGTTTTTTAAAAACACAAAGTGGGAGATTTATCAGGTCATAAAAACTCTATTTAACCCACTTTTATATTATATCCGTTAATTACATTTTAATGTATATTTTAGGGCATGGTTTGTAATTTTGAATTTCTCAGCAGATTGTGTTTATCTTACTTCAACATTCTTTTGTTATATACCATATAAAAATGATAAAATGAAAGTTTTAGGCCAGGTGTGGTGGCTCACACCTATAATCTCAGCACTTTGGGAAGCTGAGGTGGGCAGGTCACTTGACGTCAAGATGGTGGCCAACATGGTGAAACCCCATCTCTATTAAAAAACAAAAAATACAAAAATTAGCCAGGCGTGATGGCGCATGCCTGTAGTCCCAGCTACTCGGGTGACTGAGGCAGGAGAACTGCTTGAACCCAGGAGGCAGAGATTGCAGTGAACCATAATCGTGCCACTGCACTCTAGCCTGGGTGACAGAGTGAGACTCTGTCTGAAAAAAAAAGAAAAGAAAAGAAAAGAAAATTTTAATACCTAAGTAGTTTTTGAAAATTATATAAAATTATAAAAGGAATGTTCCAGTCTAAAAAAAATTAGGAAATGCTGTTCTGTGTTGTCAATTTTTGTATTTCTATATTTTGGGTATATTCTTTGATTATCAAATTATGTTAAAACAAAAATGTACTTTAATTATATAGCTTGTATTTGAGAGGAGCTAACCAGATCCATTTTATATAAACAAAACAATTCCATATGAAATGTCTATCCCACTGAACAAACATGTCATTGAACTAGAAAAAGACCATTGAAATACTATTCTTACAGCTACTAAGATACCAGTGAATGTCAGAGTTCCTTTTTTTTCTATTTGACCTTAGCTCAAATATATTTACATTTCACTTTCAGTGTCTAAACTTTGAATCAATTTTTGTGTTCATGAAATACCATATTGGACACCTACAACACTGGAACTATTCTATAGAATGTTTGGGATTTGATAGTCATGATTTAACTCATATCGTGCATTTATTTACTCTTCCCCTTGTTTATGGGCTAAGTCACTGTTTTTAAAATTACAAGTGATAATGCACAATTTAGTGACTCAGGACCAGCAAAGTTGTTTTGCTTTGCTTTGCTTTTTTTAAATTTTAACTATATATTGTGAATGCATTTCTAATAGTAAGTTTAAGTATTATTTCTCAAAATACTTCGTTTAGTTACATAAACATAAATACAGGTGTGTGTGTGTATGCTCGTTCACTATGTGAAATATTTCTCACCGTGTGTTGCCATCAGAGAAGTATAAAAAGCTTTTGGTGCCAGGTGCAGTGGCTCCTAACTATAATCCCAGCACTTTGAGAGGCTAAGGCGGGAGGATTGCTTGAGGCCAGGAGTTTAAGACCAACTTGGGCAATCTAGTAAGACCTTGTCTCTAGAAAAATAAAAATTAAAAAATTAGCCAGGTGTGATGTCATGTGCCTGTACTCCCAGCTACTCAGGAGGCTGAGGCAGGAGGATCACCTGAGCCCAGGAGGTCGAGGCTGCAGTGATCCATGATCATACCACTGCACCCCAGCCTGGGTGACAGAGTGAGACCCTGTCTCTCCAAAAATATATATAAAAATAAAAAAAACTATTGCTCTATGAACTTCAGGCAGTGAAAATAAAATAAAGGCTGTTATTGGTCTAAACTCGTTTGTTTTATACAGTTTGAAGCCTAGGAGTGTAAAATTTATGCAATTTTAACTTTATTGTAATTTGGATCATGGCTCTCCTTTTTCATCTCTTAAATCCATGGAAAACTGAGCTTCGCTTGAGTTACTAAAGTATTTTTATTTCAAAAGCATCATGACCCTAGGAACTAAACCAAATGATTTCACAGTCCAGCATTAGTCCTTGTACATGGTATTCTGGCATTCATTTTTATGTACCTTTTAATGTTCTTTTGGCTTCATTTTATTATCAGTTTTTTTCTTTTTATTTGGATCTTATAACAATACATGTAATATATATATTATATATATTGCTGCAATTATAATGAAATCATTTTTAATCAAGCTGTCTTAGTCCATTTTGCATTGCTATAATATCAAGGGATACTAGAGGCTGGGTAATTTATAAAGAAAAGAGATTTGTTTGGCTCATGGTTCTGCAGGCTGTACAAGAAGTATGGCATCAGCATCTGCTTCTGGTAAGGACTTCAGAAAGCTTCCCCTCATGGTAGAAGGGAAAGAAGAACAAGCATCATGTGGCAAGAAAGGAGGAAAAAAAGAGAGGAGGAGGCGCCAGGCTATTTTTAGCAATCAGATCTTATGGAAACTAATAGTGAGAAGTCACTCATTACCATGAGGATGACATGAAGCCATTAATGAGAGTTCTGCCTCCATGACCCAAAACCTCCCACCAGGCCCTGCCTCCAACATTGGGGATTAAATTTCAACATGAGATTTGGAGGGGACAGATATTTAAACTGTAGCACAGGCCAAGGTCAATTAGAAAACCACAACCAGTTACCACTTCATACCCTATGATGGCTATATTCTAAAAGAGAATAACAAGTGTTGGTGAGCAGGTAGAGAAATTGGAACTCTCCTCCATATAAAATGGTGCAGCTGCTATGAACACAGTTTGGCAATACTACAAAATATTAAACAGAGTTATGTGACCGAAGAATTCCACTCCTAGGTATATACTCAAGAGAAATGAAAACAGACATTCACACAAAAATATGCTTATAGCAACATTATTCATAATAGCCAAAAGTGGAAATAACCCAATGTCTACCAACTGATAAATGGATTGTTAAAAAGTGGCATATCCATATAATGGAATATTATTTAACCAGAAAAAGGAATGAAGTACTGATACTTACTACAACATGGATGAACCTTGAAAACATGCTAAGTCAAAGAAGCTGATTGCAGTCAACCACATACTGTATGATTCCATTTTATGTAAAATACCTAGAATAGGCAAATCTAGAGAAACAGAAAGTAGATTAGTGGTTGGTAGGGCTGGAGAGCAGGACTATTAATGGGTATGTGATTTCTTATTCAGGTGATGAAAGCATACTAAAATTGACTGTGGTGGTGGTTGTACACTTCTGTGAACATACTAAAAATGGATGAATGGTTGAGTTATATGGTATATGAATTGTATTCCAACAAAGCCATTTTTAAAAAGAACTATCACTACTCTTTCTAAAAAATATATTTATTAAAAGTATTATTAGTTTATGTTTTTGGACAGTGTATAAAGATAATTTTGTGGTAACAACTGAAAGAGTTGGGGAGAGCTAGTAAAGGAGCAGAGTTTTTGTTATTGAAGTTAAGCTAGTATAAATTCAAATTAGGGTGTTATAACTTTAGGATGTTAAATGTAATCCCCCCAGTAACCATAAGAAAATACCTAAAGGATATACACAAAAGGAAACAAGAAAGGAATTTAAATGTTTTGCCACAAAAAAAACAAAATCAATTAAACACAAAAGAAGATAGTAATGCAAGAAATAAGGGACAAAAAAGCGGTAAGACACATGGAAAATAAATAGCAACATGACAGAATTAAGTCCTATCTTATAAGTAATTACTTTAAATGTAAATGGATTCAACTTTCCAAAAGACAAATACTGGCAGAGTGGATTTAAAAAACATGATTTGGCTGGGTGAGGTGGCTCACGCCTGTAATCCCAGCACTTTGGGAGACTAAGGCGGGTGGATCACGAGGTCAGGAGATCAAGACCATCCTGGCTAACACGGTGAAACCCCATCTCTACTAAAAAATACAAAAAAAATTAGCTGGGCATGGTGGCGGGCACCTGTAGTCCCAGCAACTCTGGAAGCTGAGGCAGGAGAATGGCGTGAACCCGGGAGGCGGAGCTTGCAGTGAGCCGAGATCACGCCACTGCACTCCAGCCTGGGCAACAGAGCGAGACTCCATCTCAAAAATAAATAAATAATAAAAAACATGATTCAACTATATGCTATCTGCAGGAGACTCACTTTAGATCCAGAGTTGAAAGTGAAAGGATGGAAAAGGATAGTATTCCATGCAGTAGTAACCAAAAGAGAGTTATACTAATATGAGACAAAATAGACATTAAATTTGAAAAGATTACAAGAGACAAAGAAGGATATTACATATTAATAAAAGGCTCCACAGCAACAAGAGATAGCAGCTATAAATATTTATCTACCTAATACCTGATCATCAAAATATATGAAGCAAAAGTGGACTGAATTGAAGAGAGAAATAGAAAGTTCTACAATAATGGCTGGACACTTTAATACTCCACTCTCAATAGTGCATAGAAGAACCAAACAAGAAGTAAGGAAACAGAGGACTTGCATAGCACAATTAACGAGCTGGATCTAACAGACACATACAAGACACTCTACCTAACAACAACAGCATACACATTCTTCTCAAGTCCACATGGAACGTTTTCTAGGATGGACCATATTTTCGGCCACAAATTAAGTCTCAATAGATTTCAGAAGATAAATATACAAAGTATCTTCTCTGACCACAATGGGATGAAGTTAGAAATCAACAACAGAAGTAAAACTGGAAATTTCACAAAATTGTGGAAATTAAAGCACTCTTAACCAGCAGATCAAAGAAGATATCATGTACCACATAAATATACTTACTATGTACCCATGAAAATTAAAAAGAAATCCCAAGGGAAAATAGAAAATACCATTCTAGACATAGGGGCTGGCAAAGATTTCATGATGAAGATGCCAAAAGCAACTGCAACAAAAGCAAAAATTGACAAATGTTATATAATTAAACTAAAGCTTTTGCACAGCAAAAGAAACGATACATCAACAGAATAAACAGACAACCTACAGAATGGGAGAAAGTACTTTCAAACTATACATCTGACAAAGGTCTGATATCCAGAATCTATCAGGAACTTAAGACTTACAAACTGCTGGGCACGGTGGCTCACACCTGTAATCCCAGCACTTTGGGAGGCTGAGGTGGGTGGATCACCTGAGGTCCAGGGTTTGAGACCAGCCTGGCCAACATGGTGAAGCCCCATCTCTACTAAAAATACAAAAATTAGTTGGGCATGGTGGCACATGCCTGTAATCCCAGCTCTCGGGAGGCTGAGGCACAAGAATCACTTGAACCCAGGAGGTGGAGTTTGCAATGAGCTGAGATCGTGCCACTGCACTCCAGCCTGGGCGACAGAGTAAGACTCTGTCCCCAACCCTACCCCCCGAAAAAAAAATTTTACAAGCAAAAAACAGCCCCATTAAAAAGCAGGCAAAGACATGAACACACACTTTTCAAAAAAAGATGTACATGCAGCCAACAGACATATGAAAAAATGCTCAATATCACTAATCATAAGAAAAATGCAGCTGGGCACGGTGGCTCACACCTGTAATCCCAGTGCTTTGGGAGGCTAAGGCAGGCGAATCCAAAGACTGTTCAAGAACAGCCTGGCCAACATGGTGAAACCCCATGTCTCCTAAAAATACAAAAAATTAGCCAGGCATGGTGGCGGGTGCCTGTAATCTCAGCTACTCGGGAGGCTGAGGCAGGAGAATTGCTTGAACCTGGGATGCGGAGGTTGCAGTGAGCCAAGATCACTCCACTGCAACAGAGCGAGACTCCATCTCAAAAAAAAAAAAAAAAAATGCAAATTAAAACCACAGTGAGATACCATCTCACACCAGTTAGAATGGCTAGCGTTAAAAAGCCAGGCCAGGCACAGTTGCTCACACCTGTAATCCCAGCACTTTGGGAGGCCAAAGTGGGGAGATTGCTTGAACTCAGGAGTTTAAGACCGCCCTGGGCAACATGACGAGACCCCTTCTCTACCAAAAATACAAAAAAATAGCCAGGCTTCATGCCATGCACCTATAGTCCCAGCTATTGGGGAGGCTGAGGCAGGAGGATCGCTTGAGCCTGGGCCTCGGTGGGGAGGGTGGGGCGGGGTGCATGCAGAGATTGCAGTGAGCCAAGATTGTGCCATTGCACTCCAACCTGGGTGACAGAGCAAGGCCCTGTCTCAAAAAAAAAAAATTAATTAATTAATAAGTAACAGATGCTGTGGTCAGGTTGTGGAGAAAAGGGAATGCTTATTTAGTGTTGGTAAGAGTGTATATTAGTTAAACCATTGTGGAAAGTAGTGTGGCAATTCCTCAAAGAACTTAAAACAACTAACATTCAACCCAGCAATCTCACTACAGGGTATATACCCAACGGAATATAAATCATTCTACTGTAAACACACATGCTGACATATCTTCATTGTAGCACTGTTTGCAATAGCAAAAACATGGAATCAACCTCAATGCCCATCAATGGACTGGGACTGGTTAAGGGAAATGTGGTACATATACCTAATGGAATACTATGTGGCCATAAAAAAGAAAGATCATGTCCTTTGCAGGAACATGGCTGGAGCTGGAGGCCATTATCCTTAGCAAACTAATGCGGGAACAGAAAACCAAATACCACATGTTCTCACTTATAAGTGGGAACAAAATAATGAGAACCAATGGGCACAACATAGAGAACAACAGACACTGGGGATAACTAGAGCGGGGAGGGAGAGAGAGGGGAAGGGGGTTTCTAACTATCAGGTGCTACATTCAATACCTGGGTGACAGGATCAGTCATGCCCCAAACCCCAGCACGTTACAATACACCCATGTAACAAACCTGCACATGTACTCCCAAATCTAAAATAAAAGTTAAAATTATATCTAGGGAGGAGAGTGGGAGGAGGGAGAGGATCAGAAACAATAACTATCAGGTACTGTGCTTAGTACCTGGGTGAATAAATGGTCTGTACACGAGACCTCCATGACATGAGTTTGCCTTTGTTAACCTGCACATGTGCCCCAAACCTAAAATAAAATAAAAAAAAAATTAAGAATTTCAACTCAAAATAGATCATAGACTTAAATGTAAAATGTAAAGTACTAAGACTTTTAGGAGAAAAAGGAGGGGAAATTTTTCAGGGGGATATGAAGAGAGGTTGATTAATGGGTCCAGATATACAGTTTGATAGAAAAAAATAAGATCTGTCTGATAGATCAGTAAGGTGACTATAGTTTACAGTCATCAGTCGTGTATTTCAGAATAGCTAGAAGAGAATAATTGGAATGTTTCTACAATAAAAGAAATATTTAAGGTGATGGATATACCAATTACACTGGTTTGATTTTTACAAATTATATGAATATTACATTACTGAATGTACCGTGAAAATTAAAAAAATAATAAAATGTATGATTAACAATTTTGAGCAAAAAAGAAAATATAGATGAATGAAAACAAAAACACAATGTACCAAAATTTACGGGACACAGCAAATTCAGTGAAGCAATGCTAAGGGGAAATTTATAGCTATAAAACACATTTAAAAAACAAGAAAGATCTCAAATCAACAATCTAACTGTACACCTTACGGGATTAGAGAAAGAAGAATAAACTAAACCCAAAACTAGTAGAAGGAGGGAAATAATAAAGATTAGAGCAGATAATCAAAATAGATATTAGATAAACAAAATGGAGAATAGAAAAATGATAGAGAAAATCAACAAAACCAAAAGTTGGTTCTTTGAAAAGATCAACAAAATTGACCTTTAGCTAGATGGACTAAGAAAGAAAGGAGACTCAAATTACTAAAATCAGAAATGAAAGCAGGAACATTATTACCAATTCCACAGAAATAAAGATTATAAGAGAGTACCATGGGCAATTGTACACCAACAAGTTGGATAACCTAAATAAAATGGACATATTTCTAGAAACACAAAATCTACCAAGACTAAAGCACAAAGAAATAGAAAATGAGACTGAGTCAGTAATTTTAAATTTCCCAACAAAGAAAAGCCCTGAACTGGATGGCTTCACTGGCAAATTCTACCAAACATTTAACAGCAATACTTCTCAAACTTTTCAAAAAGAAACTGAAGAAGGAACACTCCCTAACTCATTCTGTGAGAGCATTACCCTGATACCAAAGGCAGACAAAGACACTACAAGAAAAGAAAACCACAAATCAGTATCCTTTATGAACATTAATACAAAAAGCTTCAAAAAATCCTAGAAAAATTAATTTAACAGCATGTTAAAAGGATTCAATACCATGACCAAGTGGGATATATTCCTAGAGTACAAGGATGGTTCCACATACAAAATCAGTCAGTGTGATACACACTAACAGAATGAAGGAGAAACCCCACATGATCATTTAAATCATCTAGAATTATCATGATGCATGATCTAGAATGATCAAATGCAAAAAGTATTTGACAAAATTCAACATACTTTCATACTAAAAGCACTCTAGAAATAAAGGAAACTACATAAACATAATAAAAGCTATATATGAAAACCCACAGCAAACATCATTCTCAATAGTAAAAGACTGAAGTTTTTCATGTAACATAAGGAAGTAGGCAAGGATGCCTACTTTCACCACTTCTATTCATCATACTACTGGAAGTCTTAGCCAGAGCAATTAGACAAGAAAAAGAAATTAAAGTCATCTACTTGGAAAGGAAGAGGTAAAATTATCTGTTCACAGATGATAATGGTCTTATACATAGAAAACTCTGAAGATTCCACTGAAGCATCTATTAGAACTAATAAGCAAATTCAGCAAGTTAGCAGGATACAAACTCAATACACAAAAATTAATTGCATTTCTGTATACTAGCAATGAATCCAAAAAGGGAATTACAAAAACAATTCCACTTACAATAGCATCAGAAAAGATAAAATGCCTAGGAATTGACTGAAGAGATGAAAGACTTGTAGTACAATGAAAACTATAAAACATTTCTGAACGAAATTAGAGAAGATATAAATAAATGGAAAGGCATTCTATGATCATGGATCAGAAGATAATATTACTAAGATGTTAATACCCAAAGCAAGTACAGATTTAATGCAATCCCTATCAAAATCCTGATGACATTTTTTGCACAAATAGAAAAACCCATCCTAAAATTAGAATTTCAGGGGACCTCAAATAGCCAAAACAATCCTGAAAAAGAAGAGCAAAGCTGGAGAACTCACATTTCCTTATTTCAAAACTTACTACAAAGCTATAGTAAACAAAGCATTGTGATACTGGCATAAAAACAAATAGGCCAGGCGTAGTGGCTCACATCTGTAATCCCAGCACTTTGGGAGGCTGAAGCAGAAGGATTACTTGAGTCCAACCAGCCCAGGCACCATAGTGAGACACCAATCTCTATAAAAAGAAAAATACACAAACATAGACTAATGGAATAGAATAGAGAATACAACGGTAAATACTTTCATATATGGTCAACTGATTTTCAACAAGAATGCCAAGACCACTGAATGGGGAAAAGATAATCTTTTCAACAAATGGTACTAGGAAAACTGGCCACATGCAAAGGAATGAAGTTAGACACTGACTTATACTAAAATTAACTCAAAATGGATCTTTGACTGAAATGTAAGACCTAAACTATAAAACTCTTAGAAGAAAACATATGGCAGAAGATTCATGACATTGGATTTGCCAGTGATTTCTTGGATATAACACCTAAAACACAGGCAACAAAAGAAAAATAGACAAATTGGATTTCATGAACATTTTTAAAGTTTGTGCACTAAAAGACACTATCAACAGAGTAAAATGGCAACCCACAAAATGAGAGAAAATGTTTGCAACTCATATATGATAAAGGAATTGATATCCAGAATAAATAGAGAACTCCTAAAACTCAACAACCAGCAAACAACCCATTTCAAAAATGGGCAAAGGACTTGAATAGACATTTCTCCAAAGAAGGTATATAAATGGCCAATAAGCACATGAAAAGATACTTAACATCATTAATCACTAGGGAAATGCAAATTAAAACTAATGGGTGTGAGGTACCTACTCACACCCATTAGAATGGCTACTATCCAAAAAACAAAATAACAAGAGTTGATGAGGGTTTGGAGAAACTGGAACCCTTATGCACTGTTGGTGGAAATGTGAAATGGTGCGGCAGCTATGGAAAATGATATGGTGATTCCTCAAAAACTTAAATATAGATTTACCATAAAATTGAGAGCAGTGTCTCAAATAGATATTTGTATACCCATGTTCATAGCAGCATTATTCACAATAGCCAAAAGGTGGAAGCAACCCAAGTGTCCATCAGTGGATGAATGGATAAGCAAAATTTGATATACTCGTACAGTGGAATGTTCGCCTTAAAAAGGAAGGAATTCTGACACAGGCCATAACACGTGAACCTTGAGGACATCATGCTACATGAAATAAACCAGTCACAAAAAGACAGATGGTGGATGATTCTACTTTTGTGAAGTACAAGGAGTAGTCAAATTCATAGAGACAGAAAATAGAACAGTGGTTGCCAGGGGCTGGAGGGAGGGGAAAGGGGCGTTAGTGTTTAATGTGTACAAAGTTTGAGTTGTGCAAGATGAAAAGAGTTCTGAAAATTGATGGTGGTGATAGTTGCACAACAATGTTAATGTACTTAATACCACTGAACTGTACACTTAAAAATGGTTAAGGGGCTGGGTGCAGTGGCTTATGCCTGTAATCCCAGCACTTTGGGAGGCTGAGGTGGGAGGATCACTTGAGCTTAAGAGTTCAAGATCAGCATGGGCAACACGGCAAGACCCTGTCTCTACAAAAAAAAAAAAAATTTAAATTAGCCAAGCTAATTAGCCAGGCATGATCACACCACTGCACTCTAACCTGGACAACAGAGTAAGACCCTGTCTTTAAAAAAAGAAAAAAATAATAAGGTTAGGAAAAATATGTTAGTGATTACTAATTAGTATTTACTTGTTTATAGGTAATTTCATTTCTTATAAAATTAGCATTTTTTAAAAAGTTCTTGCTTAGTAGAGGTTAAACAGTCTGGCTTACTTGGTATTTTACTATAGAATAAATATGAGATTTCTCTATTTCTTTTATCTCAATAGTAATTAATTGGACTTCTCACCCTTAAAAACAAAGGCTCTGAATTTTTAAATCTCTGTGATTATAAAATTAAGCTAAGAATTAAAATGATTTATGTGGCAAATTCAGGCAGTAATGATCCTTTTAAAATCCAATAAAGTATTCTCATTTAGAGAGTAATTTAGAACTTTATTTCTGACCTAGAGTCTGGTTAGACAAGGTAACCGTGTGTTTCCACATTGATCAGAAAGGTATTCTTTTCTCTTTGCCTTATGGTTTATGCTGTCTAGTGATCTCACTGTGATGACATTCAGATTAAGTACACATTAGATAATAAAACACTCATCTTTCCCTCATGGGGGTAATAGGATAATGGGGGACATAAGACATGTAGAGATAAATTATTATACAAACAGGCTGTGATTGGTCCAAAAAAGAATACTGAACAAGTATTACAGCCAATCACAGGACATACATTAGGGAGCTCAGAAAGATTTTCAAGTAAATCTAGCTCTTGGCTTACTTCCAGTTTTCATAGTTTTTGCTTGATGTGGGAACAGATCATTCAAAGTTGTTTAATGGGAATCTTCATTGCCACATTGATTTTTCTCTAGACTATTGGAATAACTTCCTAAGGATCTTTCTACCACCAGTTTCTCTTCCCTGCAACTTGGGTTCTACATTTCTTCTATATTCCCAACTTTACCAAAGGCTTTGGTCACATCATTCCCCTTAATAGCTCATGCATTGTTTAGAGGAGATCCCAGTTGGTAGCCTGCAAATACAGGCACTTATTAAATTTCATGGAGCTTGATAAATGAGAAAATACTAATAGAGATGTTTTTAGGAATTTTTGAAAGATAGCAGATGAGCTCAGAACTGTGGAGAAACAAGCCAGCCAGAATGCCTGCTATCACCTCTACAATGTATTTGTCCTGGAGAGCCCAGCCAATGTATAATAAGAAACAGAAATGGGATATGCAAATATTGGAAAGGCAGAGATACACTTGGATTACTTACGATTGTCACTAAGAAAATCAAAGGGAATTTTATTAGTCAAGAGTTTTTGATTGCCAACAAAAGAAACCAGCCCTATCTAATGTAAGTAGAAAATAAATTACAAGGATATGAAGTCTCTTGTCATGTTTACAGAAGATTAGAGGACACAGTTGAGAAAATGTCCTGATGGGTATGAGTTGAGAAGAGAGACTCTCACTTTACTGTAGATGCTTTTGTGCAGAGTGTTTTACCCTAAAAAATAGATCCATATACTTACTTAAATTGTTTTAAAGAAAAATACAGGGACTGCTGATCCTGAAAAAGTTAATGAGCATAAAAAATAATTCTGAAAGGCCAGGCGTAGTGGCTCACGCCTGTAATCCCAGCACTTTGGGAGGCCGAGGTGGGCAGATCACGAGATCAGGAGATCGAGACCGTCCTGGCTAACGTGGTGAAACACCGTCTCTACTAAAAATACAAAAAAAATTAGCCGGGCGTGGTGGCGCACGCCTGTAGTCCCAGCTACTTGGGAGGCTGAGGCAGGAGAATTGTTTGAACCCAGGAGGCAGAGGTTGCAGTGAGCCGAGATTGCGCCACTGCACTCCAGCCTGGGCAACAGAGTGAGACTCCTTCTCAAAAACAAAAAAAATCTGAAAATTTGTCTCTGATTACCTTCACCTGACCTGTTAGTTGCATTGATTTGATCAAAATTCAGAAACACACGATGGTGTCTCTTGTACATAAGCACCAAAACTAAAAAGAAAATGCTTTTGTTGACTTTATTTTCAGTTTTGTTTTTCACATATTCAAGAATAAAGACATTCTCTACAATTTTTTTTTCTCTAGAGAAATGCTTACAAACAGTAGCCAGCAACTTATACTTTCTTTTTTTTTAAGCTGTTTTTTAATTTTAATTTTGACATAATTTCAGACCCACAGAAAATTTGCAGGAATAGGGCCAGGCAGAGTGGCTCGCACCTATAATCCCAGCTACTCAAGAGGCTGAGACAGGAGAATCACTTGAGCCCAGGAGGCGAAGGTTGCAGTGAGCTGAGATTGCACCACTGCACCTCAGCCTGGGCAACAGAGCCAGAAGCTCCAAAAAAAAAAACCACTTTAAAATTAGCCATACCTGTAGTTCTTTCTACTCCTGAGGCCGAGTGGGAGGATTGCTTGAGCCCAGGAGTTCAAAGTTACAGTGAGCTATTGATGGCAGCAGCAGCCCATCTGGAGCAGCCACTGCTAAGACACCAGCTGCAGCAGGAGAGACATGGCTGGGGCTGCATGCTCTACAGAGCTGGTGTGGGCTGGGAACAGGCAGGAGCCCCACCTCCTACTGAATTGGTAGGGTGGGAGCCCCATGCTCCCTGGTGCAGCTGCAGCTGCCCAGCCACCCATTCTGGACTGGGACATCTCTGGGCTCTCAGGGGCCTGGGAACCCCCACCCCTGTCAGCTCAGAAGTACCTGCTCCCACTCCCTGGCCTCTCTCCACTCCCAGTGCCCGCTCAAGTGCAGAGCAAATTTGTGGCAGAGCCTGGGCACTGTCACGACCTGGCCAGTGTGGCACTGACACACCAGCCCCCTGCTGTCTCTGTCCCTCTGGACTTTGGGTGCTGACGAGCACGGGAGGGAGGCATGGTGAGGGTGGCTGAGGGCAACTTGGCCCAGGCCTGCAGGAGCCCCTCAGCACAAACAGCCTGGGCACCATGGAGGGCATGTTGATGGCAGGAGGCAGATAGGTTCCTGGGCAGAAAGGGCCAGGTCCCTGATGAAACCCCACCTTCAAGCCAGGAACAGCCTGAAGCGTGGGGACTGGGCTGCCAGTTCCAGGTGAAGTCCGTGGCCCAGAGTGAAGACTTCGCTGATGACCGTTCAGCCAATTGGATGGTGCTTTTTCCAGGCCCACCAGGAAAAACCTCCTTTCTGAGCACATAAAAACCCCAAACTCAGCCAGACTCATGCTGACATTGGGACTACCAGCTGTGGGAAGGAGTTACCCACTTCAGGTCTCCTCGATGTTGAGACAGCCTGCCTGTGAAAAGGAGCTACCCCACTGTGTGTCTCCTCTCTGCTGAGAGCTGGACACTGGTGGGGACGACCTGCTGGCAGAAAAGAGCTATTCCAGGTCTCCTGAGAGCTGTTCTGTCACTCAGTGAAGCTCCTCTCTGACTTGCTCACCCTCCAGTTGTCCACATACTTCGTTCTTCCTGGACATGGGACAAGAACTTGTGAACACCTAATGGTGGGACTTAAAGAGCTGTAACACAAACAGGGCTGAAACACGCCCCCTGCTCACCACATTACGAGTGACAAGGAGAGAAAAGCTGCAGCCCTTCAGGGAGTCCAGACCTAGGGGCTCCCCAAACCAGGGCTGTGACACCCTCTTTGGGGCCCCGCAGTTCCTGGTGTTTCCAAGCTTCCAGGAACCACCACGTTCCTCAGTTCCCACAGTGGTACACCTGGTCATCTGCAGCCTTGCATGGAGCCAGTGCCTGTGCTGGTGCATGGGTTTGCCCGCTTTCCACTGCAGTCAGCACGCCTGGCTGTGCATAGTGGCTGGACCCTGCACTCACACACCCCTTGCCACTCTGTGCCTGGCTGGCCCTTGGCAGACGTGGGATCTGGGCTGGTAGTGTAAGCTGAGTGCAGCCTGCCAGGCCAAGTGGGCAGAATGAGCCCAGTGGGCCCGAGCCAAACTCGGGCAAAGACACTACCAACCACAGAGGTTTCCAGCTGAAAAAGCGACACCCCAAGGATCCTGTGACACTATCATTGTGCCGTTGCACTCCAGCCTGGGCAACAGAGCAAGTCCCTGTCTCTAAAATAAAAAAAGGTAGAGACTAAAATAAAAAAAGAAAGAAAATTTGCAGAAATAATATAAAGAAGTCCCATGTAACATCCACCCAGATTCCTCAAATGTTAACTTTGTACCACATTTGCTTTATCATTCTCTCTATATATATATTTAAATATTGAAATTATGTATGTATATTTATACACATTTTTTCCCTGAACCATTTGAGTAAGTTGCAGCCACAATGTCCCTTTACCCATAAATACCTAGGTTGTACTTTTTTAAAATATAAAAACATTATCTTATATAAGGAAATAATAAAAATTAAAAAGTTAACACTTATGACAATAGTATTAGCTAACCCAGAGACATTATTCAAATGTCGCTCATTTTCTGATCGCTGCCCTTTATTAGGAAAAGAAAATCCCAAATCATGAGCCACATTTGGTTGTCAAATCTCTTTAGTCTTCTTTAATCTGGAACAGTTCCTCAATGTTTTCTTGTCTTTCATTACCTTGATGAATACAAGCCAATTATTTTGTAGAATGTCTTTCCATTTGTTTATCTGATGTTTCCTCATAATTATAGTCAGAGTTTTTTGCAGGCCTACCCCAGAAGTGACGTTGTGTTGTTTTCAGTGGATTATATAGGAGGCATGTGATGTTTATGTAACCCATTACTAATGATACTAATGTCTTCCAGGAAGTTATAATTTTTTTCCTTTAATTAGCTTCTGTTATGGAGATATTTAGGGCTATATAAATATCCTTTTACTCATTATATTTTTACTCCCTCACTTGCTCTAATATTCATTGATGATTCTTGCTTGAATCACATTTTACTCTGCTGGTTGCCACATATTGATTTCCTCATTTCATCATCTCTTCATATGGGGACTATGTGAAGTGCCTATGTCCCCATCTTTCCTTGAGTACTCCCTTACTTTCTGGTTCACCAAGTTGTTCCAGGTTCATCTGGACTGTTCCTGCTCCAAAGTTTGATTCAGCAGTTTTGCCAGGGAGCTCTGGCTCTTTCTAGTAGGGATTGGTTTGTAGACACCAACATCTCAGTGCTACATGTGCTCAGTTACTACTAATCCTCTCAGTGGCCAGAGCCAGGAAACGTATCTTTATATCTGTATATATTAAAAGCCCAGCTGGTGGCTTACGCCTGTAATCCCGGCACTTTGGGAGGCCGAGGTGGGTGGATCACAAGTTCAGGAGTTCGAGACCAGCCTGGCCAATATGGTGAAGCCCCGTCTCTACTAATAATACAAAAATTAGCCAGGCATGATGGTGCCCACCTGTAGTCCCAGCTACTCAGGAGGCTGAGGCAGAAGAATCACTGAAACCTGGGAGGCAGAGGTGGCAGCGAGCCAAGATCGTGCCACCCAGCCTGGGTAACACAGTGAGACTCCATCTCAAAAAATAAGAATAATAAAATAAAACAGAAACCATGTTGAGAGTCTTTGTTTTTACTTCAGTTTTTAGAAACAAAACACAAATATTGTTAAGCTAGACCAGTTGATTTTTATACATTAAATGTAAGAATTCCAAAAATCAATTCATGAATCTATAAGATCATATTTGAATCTATGTTGCAAAACATTTGGGCCCCAAACCAAACATGGTGTGTCATTTGATAATTCATATGTCAATAAATCATGCTTTCTCTTACATAATTTAAAGTAAGTTGAACAACATGTATTACTTAATAAGTGTGGAAAACTTGGAAAATTGTAATGCCATATCCAATAGTAGTGATGTAAATTAAGATGTTTTTACCTGCTTAATCACACACCATGCAGAAGTGACAAAATGTTTACCAATATTCATAAAGAGGGTATAGGAAGGATTATTAATTGCTATGCAAAGCCCTTGAATTAAAAAAAAAAATTGAACACTTTCACCTAGAGGATAAGCTTCCAGTTCCCTTTCTCAGCGTGTAAGACCCTTCATAGTCTGACCCCACTTCACCCCTAGTCCCTCTCCAGTCTCTTATGCCCTTCTCTCCCTCTAAGCATCCTGTCATCTGGGCATATTGGTTCATCTCATAGGTCTTTATGCACTAATATGATTGACATGCCATTCTCTCTCACCTACCTGGAAAGATCTGATGCATCTTTCAGGTTCCAGATCACATACTACCTGTTCTACAGAATCTTCCAGGAAGAATTACTTCTTCTTTTCTCATAATAGTTCTTATATTATATTCTAATTGCTTATCTCTATATTCCTTATTAAATGTGTCTTCCTTTAAAACAAGGACTTTATCTTCCTTGTAATCCCAACACAACACAATGTCAGGCATTCTGTATAAGTGTTTAATAGATGCATAATGATTTGTCAGTTTCAATATTCTAAACTTGATAATTTTTAAATGCTTTAGATCACAACATCTAAAACATTTAAAGTGACTATTAAGGAACCTAGCGCTCGCTTCACCAGTACATATACTAAAAATGGAATGAGGCCAGGTACAGTGGCTCACGCCTTTAATGCCAGCACTTTGGGATGCCAACGCGGGAGGATCATTTGAGCCCAGGAGTTCAAGACCAGTTTGGGCAACATAGCAAGACCTCATCTCTACAAATAATAACTTTAAATAATTAGGTGGGCATGGTAGCACATGCTTGTAGTCCCAGCTACTAGAGAGGCTAAGGCTGGAGGATCACTTGAGCCCAGGAGGTCGAGGCTGCAGTGAGCCATGATCATACCAATCTATTCCAGCCTGGGCAACATAGTTAGACCCCATCTCAAAAAAAATTGGAACAATACAGAGAAGATTAACATAGCCAATTAAAAAAAAAATTTAAGAAAAAATGGCCAGGCATGGTGGCTCATGCCTATAATCCTAGCATTTTGGCAGGCCAAGGCAGGAGGATCACTTGAGCCCAGAAGTTTGGAGCCAGCCTGGGCACCAAAGTGAGACCTAGTCTCTACAAAAAAATAAGAAGAAAGGGAACCTCTGGTTTTCCTGGACTTTTCTCTTGCATAGTAATGCCTGGGGCCCACCCCCAACCACTTTGTTTTGGAATCTGAAATGTTCCCCTCAGCCCAGAGTCACTTTACCATTCTGTCCCCTCCCCATCACCACCCACTCCTGCAGCAGCTCTTCAGCCTCCCAGGACTCCATCCAGGTCACTCATTTCTCTGGACTTCCCTTGGGTAGCCAGTGACCCTGAGCACTAACAAGCACCCTTATGTCATGATTATAGCACCAAGTGAGAGTCTCTGCAGAGGCAGTGCTGCTCTCTAGAAGGCCACACAGGCTTTCAGCTCTTTTCTGAAAGCTATCCCTTCTAATCCTTACAGATTTTTTTTTTTTTTTTTTTTTTTGTAATTTTTAGATGGAGTCTCGCTCTGTCACCCAAGCTCTGGAGTGCAACGGCGTGATCTCAGCTCACTGCAACCTCCGCCTCCCGGGTTCAAGCGATTCTTCTGCCTCAGTCTCCTAAGTAGCTGGGATTACAGGTGCGCACCAACACGCCTGGCTAATTTTTTTGTATTTTTTAGTAGAGATGGGTTTTACCACGTTGGCCAGGCTGGTCTCGAACTCCTGACCTCATGATCCACCCACCTCAGCCTCCCAAAGGGCTGGGATCACAGGTTTGAGCCACCACACCCAGCCAAAGCATTTTTGATATTTAGTTCTTCTTGTAAGACTATTGAGGTAAACATTCTAAGAAATACAGGTTTAGAGAACACCTTTCTGCTGAGCTTATTATAGAGTTGATATAGTTGAGATGAAACTGAAACTGGACAGTTGGTTGGGTGGAAAGGAATGGAGGTGTCACTGAGCACCAGGGTAGTGAAGAGGCCCTCCTGGAAGGAGGGTGTGGCAAAATGACTAGATTGGTAAGGTCTGACCAGTCGGAGGGACTAGGTTACAGGGATGAGGGAATAAGCATTGGGAGCTCAGGGTAGTAATATCCAAGACTAAAATAAAGGGAGAAACTGGAGTCCACCCAGCCAGAATCCACAAAGTAATCTTTTCTATTCCTTCATCAGGACCCATTGCCTCTTAATTGTCACTAGTCCCATCGGATATGTCTGTTGAGTTTGACTTTTACACCTTTTTAGCTCTATTATAATATTTGCTCACTTGCTCCATAATTAGTATTAGTTCTACCCTCCCATATGTGTATGACTGACATCAGTGAAGATCCAGTATAGCTTACTGAAGGTTGTAATAAACACACTTTGAAGTATTTTTAATTTAAAAAATTATTCTATCTCTAGGAATCTAGTGACAGGTTTGATATAATTAAAATTTAATTTTTTAATATGCAAAGGAAGTTGTCATAACTAGAATATGATTTGACAGGTGTTGGCAGTTCACCAAGCAACTTATTTTAAAAGTAGGTATTTCTAAAAAAAAGAATAGGTAGAAGTAAAGGTTTGATTGAAAACTCGGTTTAACACCGGGGCTGCTTTAAGGTAATGTATGTGTCCTTTTTTTCTGAGTACAATTTTTTTTTAACTTTTAGGTTCGGGGTACATGTGTAGGTTTGTTATATAAATAAACTCTCATCATAGGGGTTTGTCGTACAGTTTATTTTGTTACCTAGGTACTAAGCCTAGTACCCAGTAGTTGTTTTTACTGATCCTCTCTCTCCTTCTATCCTCTGCCTTCGAGTGCGTCCCAGTGTCTGTTGCTCCCCTCTTTGTGTCCATGTGTTCTCATCATTTAGCTCCTGTTTATAAGTGAGAACATGCAGTATTTGGTTTTCTGTTCCTGTGTTAGTTTGCTAAGGATAATAGCCTCCAGCTTCATCCATGTTCCCATGAAATACATGAACTCATTCTTTTTTATGGCTGCGTAGTATTCCATGGTATATATGTACCACATTTTCTTTACCCAATCTGTCATTGATTGGCATTTAGGTTGATTCCAAGTCTTTGCTATTGTGAATATGCAAGTGCATGCATGTGTCTTTTAATAGTAAAAATATGTATGTTTTAGTTAGTATTGTAAAGTATGTATCTCTCTCTCTCTCTCTCTCTTTCTAGATCCTGGTTAGATAACAATGGGAAAAGTGCTGTTAAAAAGCTAAAGAACAGTTTGCCACTTAGAAAAGAACTAGATCGTTTAAAAGATGAACTGTCTCATCAATTGCAACTCTCAGATATCAGGTAATAAAGAAGAGAGAACCTAATTTAGAAATTGAAGTGAATATGAATTACCAACTGATAAGGTTTTCAGCACCTAAATATTTGCATCTTTAACTTTAATTGCTCTGATAACTGAGTACTCTTCAATTATCTTTATGAACATCATGAAATGTTCATCTGTGTAAGAAAACTCTTATTAATTTCTTATTTTAAATATTGAAGTAAGGCTGTGCACAGTGGCTCTTGCCTGTAATCCCAGCACTTTGGGAGGCCAAGGTGGGAGGATTGCTTGAGCCCAGGAGTTCAAGACTAGCCTGGGCAACATATGGAGACCCCATCTCTACAAGAACTTAAAAAAAATTAGCTAGGCACTGTGGCCTGCACCTGTAGTCTCAGCTACTTGGAAGGGTGAGGCAAGAGGATCACTTAAGCCCGGGAACTTGAGGCTGCAGTGAGCTATAATTGCATCACTGCACTGCAGCCTGGGTGATAGAGCAAGACTTCATCTCAATTTATATATATGTTACTTCTTTCTTCTATATATAGGTAAAGAAGTAAGGTTTGTTTAAGTACTGACATTTTTGGCGTAATAAACTTTTTTACATAATAAGTTTGTAAGAAAAATACCCTCTTCCATATACACATAATATATAAAAAATAATTATGCCCCCATCTTGTAAGATATTTAAGGCCAGACACAGTGACTCATACCTGTAATTCTAGCACTTTGGGAGGCCAAGGCAGGAGGATCACTTGAGGCCAGGAGTTTGAGACCAGCCTGGGCAACATAGCGAGACCCCATCTCTAAATAATAATAATAATAAGTGTTTTAAAAGATTAGTATTTGAGTTTAAAAAGAGGAGGGGAGAGATAAAATGGATGTTATATTCTTGGTTCTATATTATATAGCAGGACTTTTTAAGTAAGTTTTCATAAACTTGGAAATTGCAGTTATATAAAGATCCATGCTGAAATTTATTGCGGAATAGATTTAACAGTTCTTAAAATTGTAAGGAAGGGAAAAGGAGGAGTCAGGTCATTCAGTCACTGGACTTCCCATCACTAGAACTCAGAAAAATCGTCATCCAGACTTCATGTTTAAACATCTTTGTTACTTTTTGCTATAGCCTGTTTTGTTGTTTTCAATTCTCATTATTAGGACTTTTTTTCTTATATTAAAACAAATGACTATTTGGGTACCATAAAAACACCTTTTTTTCCTGTGTTTACAGAGTACAGATAGTATTTACATGTTCTGTTCTTGTATAATCAAATCATCATAAGATAATTCAGAATTTCAAAACATTCTTTTAGACTTCCATGTGTGGAATGTTTGAATGTATGCATATATCCATTATTTTATCATCACACTAATCATTTTCAGATTAAACTTTATTATAGGGGTTTCTTCCCATTCCTTAGTCTATTAGCATAAACTTTTCTAACTAAAAAGAGTAAGATCATTTTTAAAAGTTTATAAGATAAATAAATTAAGGTGCATGCAAATAACTTTTTCTAATAGAAATTTTAAAAGATCTGTCAAAGCAGACTGGAGTTAGGAAAATGAAAGGATTTCTTAAACAAAAAAAGAAATAAACATTATTTTACAGTATCATGGAGAAATTTCTCAACTTTAATTTATATTATGGTAAATGTCAATAGATATAACCCGGCCGGGTATGGTGGCTCACACCTGTAATCCCAGCACTTTGGGAGGCCGAGGTGGGCAGATCACGAGGTCAGGAGTTCGAGACCAGCCTGACCAACATGGTGAAACCCCGTCTCTACTAAAAATACAAAAATTAGCCAGGCCTGGTGGCATGTGCCTGTAATCCCAGCTACTCAGGAGGCTGAGGCAGGAGAATTGCTTGAACTCAGGAGACAGAGGTTGCAGTGAGCCGAGATCACACCACTGCACTCCGGCCTGGGCAACAGAGCGAGACTGTCTCAAAAAAAAAAAAAAAAAAAAAAAAAAAAAATATATATATATATATATATATATATATATATGTATATCCCACATAGACAAAATCTCTTTGGAGTTTTCAATTTTTAAGAGCGTAAAAGGGTCCCTGAGACCATAACATTTGAGGACCATGGGCATGGGGGCTTCTTTACTTGCTAAAAAATTAGCCAAAACTCCAGCAAACAGAAACATTAACTAATGACATTGTTTTTCATTCTAAACAGCCTATATAAAACACCATTTTTAACGAAAACAGCATTTACTACCTTTGTCACTTAAATTTTTTAATTTCAAATAAAAATTAACATTGTTTGAAATTACATTTTACTTTTTAAATTGTAGTTTAAAGAAAAAAACAATTTTTTAAACAAGTGTTTTAAACAAGTTTTAAACAAGAAAACGGCATTTACTACCTTTGTCACTTAAATTTTTTAATTTCAAATAATCAAAAATTAATATTCTTTGAAATTATATTTTACTTTTTAAATTGTAGTTTAAAGAAAAAAACAATTTTTAAGCAAGTTTTCATTTTATCAGAAATGACATTCATCAGAATTAGTATTAGGATAAAAGAACCTACGTTTCTTGAGTGCCTGTTTTGAATGCCTGACTCCTTCACACACATTACCTCATTTGATACTATCTGTGCGGCAGGAAACATCCTCACTTTGCAGGCATGAAAGTGAAAACCTCAGGAAGGCTAAAAGCAGCTTGTTCAAGGTCACAGAGCTAGTAACCACAGGATTAGAATTCCAAGGTGGGTTTTCTGACAGCACTCGAGACCAGTGCTCTTCACAGTCACACAGCAGGGCCTCTGACATCGTGTCAATGTCAGGTTCCATGTGTCACTGAGGTTTAATATTAATTTATAAAATGAGCAGATTACATGATTTCATCAAAATCACTTTCTCTAGAATGAGATAAAAAGAACCTGAGGTCAGGTACGGTGGCTCACGCCTGTAATCCCAAAACTCTGGGAGGCCGAGGCGGGTGGATCACTTGAGCCCAGGTGTTCAAGACCAGCCTGAGCAACATGGTGAAACCCTGTCTCTACAAAAAAATGTTTTTAAGTAGCCGGCCATGGTGGCGCATGCCTTTAGTCCCAGCTACTCGTGAGGCTGAGGTAGGAGGATCTCTTGAGCAGAGGAGGTCAAGGTTGCAATGAGCCGTGATTACACCACTGCACTCCCGCCTGGGCGACAGAGTGAGACCCTGTCTCAGAAACAAAAAAGAGAACCTGATAAACCTAACTGGAATTCCTAGTTGGAACTTGAATCTAAAACAAAACCATCATCATTGTAACAATGTGAAAAAGAAAAACACTTTTTTCAAAGTTTTCCCATTTCATCATCTTATTTTTAAATAGAAACATCTTATATTTGCTTATTTTACATCTTTGGATACCTGAACATAGTAGTAATATTTCTGCCCTCTGGTAAACAATTCATTTTCCATTTGGTTGCTTTTTTAAAAATTAGCTAGCTTAGAAACATATGATCAATCAAAACATGTTATGTGTCTGCTTCAAAAAGAGACTCATTGGCTTCCCAAGGACTCCAGTAGTTGTGGTGAGTGCTTGCTCCTTCTTCGGGGTGCCACTTGTTAACATGCGTGTGTGCTCTGTTGGCCTAGGTGGCAGAGGAGCTGGGGCATCGCCCACCGCTGTAGCCAGCTGCATAGTTTAAGCCGCTTAGCACAGCAGAATTTGGAAACACTTAAAAAAGCAAAAGGTAAACATTTTCCATTTTCTTTTAAAAAATCACTTAGCTGCTATGTACATCTATAAATTTTAATGGAAAAACCAAATAACTTTATCACAGCTGAACTTTTAAATCTGTTCTTTGAATAAAGCAGTGGCATAAAATTAGCCTTTAAGCTTCTACTGAATTTAATCCTGGGTTTATACACTATTTGCACAGTGCTGAAAGAATGAAGCACCTCGACCATGACCAGAGGTTTTGTGTTTTATCATCAGGGTGTACAATCATATTTACAGACCGTTCTGGCATGAGTGCAGTGGGCCATGTGATGCTAGGAACAATGGATGTCCATCACCACTGGACAAAAGTAAGAAAGAGCCTTAAAAGTAAAAACTCCTTGTCATTCATATACTTTCATTTCCAACAATGCTGTAATGTTAATGAACTAAAAAAAAGTTTTGTTGTGTTTTTGTTTTTTAATGTTTTTAATCATAGTATCAGCTGTTTTCAGGTCAGATGCTTAAATACCATGTACTTAAAATACTTAAGAGGAAAGACTGATTTTTAAGGCAGTTTTTATCTGGTAATATTGCATTCTTTTCTGAAGCACAGCCTGAAAGCCTATATTTTGTTGTTTTGTTTTACTTGTTCTTAATAGATTTATTGAGGTATAACTGACATTTAATAAACTGCACGTTTCTTGTGTGTTATTTGGTAAGTTTTGACATATATGTATGCCCATGAAGCCATTATCACAGTCAAGATAGCAAACGTATCCAACAACCGGGCATATATGTGAGCATATGGCCCTTTGTAAACACTCCCTCCCATCCCACCACCCCCTCTCCAAGCAACCACTGGTCTGCTTTCTGTTACTATAGATTAGTTTTGGAGTTTTTCATAAGTGGAATCATAGGGCTTGCAAACTTTTTGTCTGGTTTCTTTCACTGTCTCATTTTGAGATTCATCCATGCTGTTGCATGTATTGGGAGTTTATTCCTTTTTATTACTATGTACTATTTCATTGTATAAATATACCACAGTTCGTTTATTCATTCACCTGTTGATGAACATAGGGTCGTATCACTTTGTGACTATTACAGATAAAGCTGCTATGAACATTTGTGCACAAATATATGGACATATATTTCCTTTCTCTTGGGTAAATACCTAGAATAGAATGGCTGGATCATATGGTAGAGTATTTTAACTTTTTAAAAAACTGCCAACACTTAACTATGGTCATCTTTTTAATTTTAGTCAGTCTAATAGCTCTGTGGTACAATCTCATTCAATGTTTAATTTGCATTTCTCTAATAATAAATAATGGTGAGCATCTTTTCATGTGCTTATTTGTCATCCACATATCTTCTTTAGTGAAGCGTCTGTTCAAATCAAATATTTATTTGGTAGAAATACTTGCAAACCATATATCTGACAAAGACATTATATCTAGAATATATTTTAAGACTCTCAAATTTCAGCAGGAAAAGAAAAAACCAATCCAACTAAAAAAGGGCAATCTAAAACTTTCAAAATTCAGCAGAAAAAAAAAAAAATGACTAAAAAGGGCTACTAAAAAAACTAATCCAACCAAAAACGGTGACATGAAATGACATGTTGCCAAAGAGAATGTACAGATGACATGTAAGCACATAAAAACATGTTTATTGGCCGGGCACTGTGGCTCATGCCTGTAATCCCAGTACTTTCGGAGGCCAAGGCAGGTGGATCACAAGGTCAGGAGTACGAGACCAGCCTGGCAAACACAGTGAAACGCCGTCTCTACTAAAAATTAAAAAAAAAAAAAAAATTAGCTGGGCATGGTGGCAGGCGCCTATAGTCCCAGCTATTTGGGAGACTGAGGCAGGAGAATCATTTGAACCCAGGAGGCAGAAGTTGCAGTGAGCCAAGATTGCGCCACTGCACTCCAGCCTGGGTAACACAGCGAGACTGTCTCAAATAGATAGAAAGAGATAGATAGATAGATAGATAGATTAGATAGATTAGATAGATAGATAAAACCATAGTGCATTATCACTACACACCAGGATGGCTAAAATGAAAAATAGTTACATGCTGATAAGAATGCAGAAAAAATAGGTCATTCATGCATTGCTGATGGGAATGTAAAGTGGTACAGGCATTCTGGGAAAAGACTATAATGGTTTCTTACAAAACTAAACATGACCCAGCAGTCACCCTCAGGTATTTACAGCAGAGAAATGAAAAATTATGTTCACACAAACACCTGTGTACATGAATGTTTATAATAGCCAAAAACTAGGAAAAAATGAATGTTCTTCAGTGTGTGAATAGCTAAACAAACTGGTACATCCATACCATAGGATTCTACTCAGCAATGAAAAGGAATGAGCTATTGATACATGCAGCAACTGGATGGATCTTAAGGGCATTGTGCTGAGTGAAAAAGTCAGCCTCAAAAGGTTACAAACTGTATGATTCTATTTACATAACACCCTTGGAATAATAAAATGATAGAAAAGAAGAAAAGATTAGTGGTTGCCAGGAAGTAGACAGAGGGGAGCAGAGGTGTCAGTGCTATAAACGGGATCCCTGTGATGGAACTCTTGTGTGTTTTGACTGTGGCAGTGTCACACGGCTCTATACACATATAATAAAATGCATACACGTGTGAAAAATACACAAATGCATGCAAGTAAAACTGATGAACTCTGAGTAAGATTAATGAATTGTGTCAATGTCAATTTCCTGGTTGTGATATTATGCCAATAATTGTATAAGATGTAGTGTGAAGTGAAAGGTATGTGAATCTACAATTATCTCAAAATAAAAAGCTTTTAAAATGTAGTTACCATATATACATGAGTAACCCATAGAAAAATTGAAAAATAGGGAGTAAAATTATTTTCCACAAGATGTTAAAAGTAGATTATAAATAATTTGTAGAACTTTTACATAGCTATTGCTTTTATTATAGCAGAGTTTTTAATGCCTTCCAACTCTTCTAAAAGGCCCTGGCTTTTAATAGAAAATCTTAAGTCCTTAGTGGTCCTTCCCTGACCCAGCCCCTATGTCCCCCTTCAGCCCTTCTCTTTCCACTCAATTGCAGCAGGTCACGTGCCAGCCATACCAAACTCCTTATTGTTTCCAAACATGCTGTTCCTTTTCATGGTTCCATATTTGCACATGCTCTTTTTCCTTCCCCCAAAACATCCCTTACATTCATGTGCCATTTCTAAATCTTACTTAATGTTTAAGATTGATCAAATTAGACTCCCTTAGAAACCTTTGCCTGAACCTCCTCTGTATCCACTCACCCTGATTTGGCATTTAGTATGCTAAACTGTGAGTCCCAGCCAAACAGGGACAAATTCTTATAATCTGTACACTTGAAGTGTCCAGCTCAGTGCTTACGTATATGGTAGGTGCGCAATCATATTTATTGCACTTAATTGTATTTAGTTGCTTTAAAGTAAATTTTGACGGAATAGACTGAGTTGAAATACATACACTTTATTTCTAAAAGTTTTCTTTATGCCATTTAATAATTCTAAACTAATCTAAGATTCTTACCTAAATATTTAAATATTAGTGCTTAGGATTGGGACTTACTTTTATTTGGAGCATATTTTTTTTTTGGAACCTCACAAATTCCCATCTAAAAATCCCAAAGATTTACAGTGGCTTGTTTTGAATATTAATATTTCCAGCATTACATTAAGTTTTTTTAATCTCTTGCTTGAACTTTCCTTCAATGAAAATCATTTTCTTGTTAAAAATGTCTTAATGCCATTTATTGGAATTCTAAAATTAAATTACTATAGTAACATAAAACTAATTATTTCTTTCCCTTTGTTAACACTGTAGCTTTTTGAAAGATTGCCAAGTTATTCTGACCTTCAGAGGAGGCTGATGATTTTAGAAGACCAAATAAGCTATCTTTTAGGTGGCATACAAGTTGTTTATATTGAAGAATTACAGCCAGTATTGACACTTGAAGAATATTACTCTCTTCTTGATGTGTTTTATAATAGACTGTTGAAAAGTAGAATACTATTTCACCCTCGAAGTTTGCGTGGTTTACAAATGATCCTTAACAGGTAAATATCTAAGGTAGAAGGATTACTTTTATTCCTTCGTCTAGGTGGGTTGTGTGTGTAAATGCATTAAATTTTTTTGTATTTCAATGGGTAGTTCTTAGGAATTAAAGAAAAAAATGCCACTACTTGCGTTAGCAACCCTCTTCTACACACTAGAAAAGCCAGCATGGGAGGACTGAAGGATTTAATGTCTAGAACATTCTTTGAATATATTGCTGAGCAGATTTACTGGGCAAAGTCAATCCAATGGAAAACATTATAAGATTAAACTAATAGTAAATCAGTAGCCAACATTTGTGGTGTATACACTGTTTGCCGAGCACTGTGCTGGGTACTTATATGCATTCTGTCTTTAGCTCTCACAACCTCACTGTGCAGCAGGTCATCCCTGGCATGTGACAGATAAGGAAGGTCAGAGGGCTTGCAAGTAGGTCGTGATCTTGAAGAAGTGTGTCTTTGGGGGCAGCAAAGCTTTAAGTCAATGTTGCTGTACTTTTGAGGTGGCTTTTCTTGATGATTTTTTTTTTATTTTCCTGAAGACTAATAAAACATTTTCTCTGGTGGGGGAGAGGAGAGGGTCAGTGGTTTTTCCTTTAATGTATATTTTATTGCAGTGACAGATATGTTCCAAGCTTGCATGAACTCGGGCATTTTAATATTCCAACAATCTGTGATCCAGCAAATCTCCAGTGGTTTATTCTCACCAAAGCTCAGCAGGCGAGAGAGAACATGAAAAGAAAGGAAGAGTAAGTACTGCCAGTCCTCTGTAAAGTCAGATCATTCAGTCTAACTGAAAACTTCAGATATTTGGAACCCATAAATATGGGACCTGGAAACAGTATGAAGCTTAGGAAATTGACTAATTATTAGATATTCCATATTTGTTTCTTCCCTACCTAAATTATGTTACCACCATGGACCTCAGTTTGAGAAGTACAGCTTCTTAATATAAAAGTCAATTCAGGAACAGAATGGTTATTTCTTGATTAACAGGAATCTTTATTGTTTTAAAATTTTCAAACTGTTGATATAAAAAGAACTTTATCTGTATCTTAATTGAGAAGAAAACTTAAAGTAAAAAAATCATCTTAGGCCCGGCGCGGTGGCTCATGCCTGTAATCCCAGCACTTGGGGAGGCCGAGGCAGGCAGATCACTTGTGAGGTCAGGAGTTTGAGACCAGCCTGGCCAACATAGTGAAACCCCATCTTTACTAAAAATACAAAAGTTATCCAGGTGTTATGGCGGTCACCTCTAGTCCCAGCTACTCAGGAGACTGAGGCAGGAGAACGGGTTGAACCCAGGAGGCGGAGGTTGCAGTGAGCCGAGATCATGCCACTGCACTCCAGCCTGGACGAAAGAGCGAAAAAAAGAAAAATAATAAACCTTTTAACTATTGATGTAAAGAAAACTTTATCGGCATTTTAATTAACTTGAGAAGAAACCTTAAAGCAAAAAATCATTTTAGGCCGGGCACAGTGGCTGAAGCCTGTAATCCCAGCACTTTAGGAAGCCAAGGCAAGGAGATCACTTGAGCCCAGGAGTTCAAGACCAATCTAGGCAACATGGTGAAACCCTGGGCAATATGGTGGGGAAAAAAAAAAAAAATTAGCCAGGCATGGTGGCATACGCCTGTATCCCAGCTACACAGGAGGCTGAGGTGGGAGGATTGATTGAGCCTGGGTAGTCAAGGCTGCAGTGAGCTGTGATCACACCTCTACTCCAGCCTGGGTGACATAATGAAATCCTTTCTCAAAAAAATATATGTATCATTTTAGTTCCTAAGCAGTATTGTTTTTATGTTGTTTGTATCTTTGAAGGAGTCCTATTATAGCCAACAGTTTCCTGTTTTGTAGGTGGTAAGATATTGCTTGATAATGTTTTATGTATCACCTGTGAAGAAATGAAGTCATTTACTTAGCCAGCATTTACTGTGATTGTTATGTGCCCAAAGCTGAGATCAATGCCATTGATAGAAAGACTCAGACATGATCTCTGCCTCCTGGAATTGTTTCTAGTAGGAGACTTGAGTGCTGTAAATTTGCCAGTGGTAGCTGGAGCACAGTCAAGTGGGAAGAGCCAAAGCTGACACCCTGGTAGCATAGGGGACAAGGGAAGGCAACAGCAGGGAACAGGATGGAAGCTGGAGAGAATGCCATTCCACATGTCCATGGAGGGAAGTTTCAAGGAGAAGAGAAGAGGACAGGGTGATGGGACCTGGTTGTTTAGCAGGGTGCCAGTGGAAGCAGTTCTCCTGCCTTACTGTTCATTTGAGGCTCAGTTTCCACAAAGTGCTCATTTAAAAAGCCAGGAATCTTAAATATAGAGAGAGGCTAGGTATGGTGGCTCACACCTGTAATCTCAGCACTTTGGGAGGCCGAGGTGGGCGGATCACTTGAGGTCAGGAGTTTGAGACCAGCCTGGCCAACATGGCGAAACCCCGTCTCTACTAAAAATACAAAAATTAGCTGGGTGTGGTGGCGCCCACCTGTAATCCCAGCTACTCAGGAGGCTGAAGCAGGAGAATCACTTCAACCTGGGAGGCAGAGGTTGCAGTGAGCTGAGATCATGCCATTGCACTCCAGCCTGGGCGACAGAGCAAGACTCCGTCTCAGAAAAATAAATAAATAGAGAGAAGGGATGGCAACTAACCATGGAAGCCATTCTTTTAGCAAGAGACAGTGAGATCATTTTATGTATAAAGTAAATGAAGGAGCAGCATCTCTTTTGTTTTCCTGTTTTCCTTATGGAATTGATGACAACTCGGTAGGCCAGATCCTATCACACCCTACCTCTTGATTGGTTGTTAAGTATTTGTTCATGCTATTTCTTTTCTAAATTTTACGTCTGCTTTAACCCTCAAGAGCAATTCTAGCCAACTGTTCGTCATTAGGACTGATGATTTTGTTTGCTACAACCTAATCGGCTGCTTTTTCTCTTTTTCTCTATGGCCATTTTATAGCTTTGGAGTAATGCTTATTAGATTGTGAGAAAGGAAAGTAAAAAGTAAAAAAATTCAAATGGGTCAATTTGTGAATGTTCCATCCTACCAGTTGCTCAGGCGAATAAAAACCCATGAGTCATCTTGATTCCTCTCCCCTGTCTCACTCCCTACCCCAGTCCACCTTCAGAGCAGACATGGAAAGAAACTCACCTCTTCTCCTTTCCTTCCTGCTGCACCTGGTCTGAGCCTCCATCATTTTGTGATGGCCTCTTGTCTGGTCTTCAGGCTTCCACACTCAGCATCTCCCCGACCCGCAGTGGACTCTCGCCAGAGCAGTAGTGGGAACCTAGTCAGAGCTGTCACTCCTCTGCCCAGTGCCCACAGACCCTCTGCCCACTCCCTTGCTTCTCTCAGCTCAGCTCCTGGGACTCTTCTCTCACTCGTTCTGCTCCAGCCTTTTTATATTCCTCGGGCACTCTTGACATGTATCCACTCATGGGCCTGTGTGCTTCCCCCCAGCCTGAGGCACTCCTTCCTCAGAAATCTCAGCTTCCTCAGGCCCTGCTCACATTCCACCTTCTCTGGCCACACAACTCGCAGCATGGAGCCCCCACCCTCTGCCGCACTCCCCTCTCCACCTCAGCTGGCCTGCCTTTCTCCATCCACCTCAGCAAATTTGCTGTTTCCTTATTAATGTATTCTCTCTCTCTCCTTCCCAACAGAAGGTAAGCCCACCGAGGGCTGACTTCAGTCTATTTTGTTCCCTCCGGTGCCAACTGGGATGGGTGCCTGGCACACAGGGGGCCTTCAGGAAATACCGATTGACCTTTCACCTGCTTCCTTAGCCTTTTTCTGGCTGTGGGCCCCAGAGTCCTCATCCCTATACTTAGCCCCCAAGAAGAGGAAGCACTTGCTGTTGGTCCCAACCTTCCTTCCTGCTCAGTCATCATCCTCTTGCCCCTGACTCTGGGCCCAGGAGCCTCTCCTCGCCTTTGCTGTCTTTCCTTCCTTTGCTCTGCTGTCCCTGCCCTAGTAAGACACCTTCATTATATTCGCAGAGCAGTGATGAAGACTAACTTCTTTCCTTCGATGAAGCATGTTCCTAGAGAGTGGTTTTCAGATACTTTTTCACTTATAAGGTGGATTCTTAAGTGGAAACATAGTTTATTTTTATTAGGTTGGTGCAAAAGTAATTGCAGTTTTTGCCATTTTTTTTTTTTTATGGCAACAAACTGCAATTACTTTTGCACCAACCTAATAAAAAAGATTAAAGCTCTCAGCTGTTCTAGTTCAAAAGAAAAGGAGCCAGAGGCCACTCATGCTCACAGGGTCCTCACAGTAGCAGCTCTGCTGGACTCTCAGCTTCCTGAACAGTGAAAAAAAGGGAAAAAACCCACACTATTCTAAGCTAGTATGTACAACCCACATGACCATCCCAAAACTGTGTGACTTGTAGCTCCTGTCTCTTGGCATTGCCTGGCTGGCATGTAGACAGTATTTGCTGCCTGTGGAACCCCCAGTCCTTTGGAGGCTGGTGATAACCTAGTTCACAGTTCTTCTGTAGGGTGGTAATAACCCAGAGTAACCTGCGCCTGAGAATCAACCAGCATTCCCTAGCAGGGGCATTCCTCACTTTATGTTTTTTTAGTAACCCACTCAGATGTTTCCTTTTACTCTATATATTTCAAATTTTAAAATCACTTAGATACGTTGGAAACAATCAAAATGTACAGTAATAGAAGAATGTTTAAGTAGTTCTGATACTTGCATGTAGTAGAAACAATGACTGAAAGGCTGGGCATGGTGGCTCACACTTATAATCCCAGCACTTTGGGAGGCTAAGGCAGGAGGATCACTTGAGCCCTGGAGTTCAAGACCAGTCTGGGCTACATGGTGAGACCTCGTCTCTACAAAAAAATTTAAAAATTAGCTGGGTATGGTGGTTTGCACCTGTAGTCTCAGCTACTTGGGAAGCTGAGGCAGGAGGTTTGCCTAAGCCTGGGTGGTCAAGGCTGCGGTGAACCATGGTCACGACACTGATACTCCAGCCTGGGCAACAGCAAGACCCTATCTCAAGGCCAGGCACAGTGGTTCACACCTGTAATCCCAGCACTTTGGGAGGCTGAGGCAGGTGGATCACCTAAGGTCAGGAGTTGAAGACCAGCCTGGCCAACATGGCAAAACCCTGCCTCTACTAAAAATAGAAAAAATAGCCGGGCATGGTGCTACATGCATGCAATCCCAGCTACTTGGGAGGCTGAGGCAGGAGAATCGCTTGAACCTGGGAGGCAGAGGTTACAGTGAGCCAAGATCGCGCCACTGCACTCCAGCCTGGGAGACAGAGCAAGACTCCATCTCAAAAAAAAAAAAAAAAAAATTAATCTCATGCTGACTGCAGAGGCACCCAAGGATGAGGAAAGGCTGGTACACATTATTTTCCTGTTGAGGGGACAACCCTGGGCAACCTTAACAAGGGCTGCCTTCTCAATGCTTCTCTAAGATTGTACCTCAGAAGAACTGATGGGTTCTCCTGATATAAAGCTTGTGACCCATGGGTCTGGGAAACCTGGGGATGAGACTGTAGGCTTCTCCTAAAAGGAATGAAAATGAGAGTCTTGCCCAGATTTTAAAGATATATTGTTGGAGAACTATGCAGCAACATGGTCACACTACGAGGCTTTTCACTTCCAAGCATAGTTGTTAATATCTTTTCTTGACAAATGAAAAATCCCTTTACAGAAAAAGTTACTCATCCCCTGCTATTGATAGAAGTTTAAGGGTTCTTTCTGTCTAATCCTGGAGAGATTAGAAGCAGGCCCAGCTGTGAAACATTTTCAGAACCATCAGCCCTGACTGCTGTCTGTCTGCTTGAATCTCTAAGCAGCACTGTGTAGGGGAGTAATCTCACAGAAAAAGCAAACAGCACTTGAGAAAGTGATCAGTATTATAGGCCAGGATAACTAACTGCTATGACCATTTCTGTTTTTTACTGTCTAGTTTATGGAAATTTTATAGTACCTACTTTTCTATGCAGAGTTTAAGGGTGATTAAATGTAAGATATTTGGACATTTTAAACCAATGAAGTATTTTAAATAGACTGGCTCAGGGACATGACCATGGCAGTTTTGCTTTATTCACGTTGTTAAATGGGCTTGCTGAGTAACTCATGTGTTGGTCTAGATGTAGCACATTGAATCCACTTATCAAAACACTGTATCCTTAAGCACTTGCCACCTGTGGGAGAAAGTATTTGAGACACTGAGTTCTGCCTAGAGTTGTATACTTTGTAGACCTGAACTGAAGCCCCTGATGGAATAAGAGAGTTGTAACCTCAGGCAGAGGGGAGGGAACAGACAGGGGGCTGGTGAGGTAGGAGAGTAAGAATGAAGAGAACCTGTCCTCCTCAGGATCCTGGTTTTCTGTGAGCCTGCTTTTATCTGGGAAATCTTTAGACAGCATTACTGCCCAAGGGTTAAACTTTAGGTGGGTCCTAAAACTAGGGGTTTTCTATTCTTCATTTTCTGCTTCCTTCAGTCACTAACAGCTGCTAGGTAAGGCAATATAAGAGCTTTTTAAATTTTATGTTATTTTTAGCCGTTTACTGCTAAAAACATTAACAAATACTTCTAGAGATCCATGTGGCAGTAACTCAAAAGATTTAACACATGATGGCTATTGGCATGTCTTCCAAACGTATAATTTGGCCTTTGTGGGTGGCATTTTCAGTGTTGTGAGTGCACAGTTGGGGCCCCAATATGTAAGAATATATTTACATTGTGTGTCCTTTTATTTGGTTATAGCTTATGACAATATTTTTATTTTCTATATAATAGGTTAAAGGTTATTGAAAATGAATTGATACAGGCATCAACAAAGAAATTTTCTTTGGAGAAGTTATATAAAGAGCCCAGCATTTCTAGTATACAAATGGTGGATTGTTGTAAGAGACTTCTAGAACAATCACTGCCTTACCTACATGGGATGCACCTCTGCATTTCACATTTTTACTCTGTTATGCAAGATGGAGACCTTTGTATTCCTTGGAATTGGAAGAATGGAGAAGCCATTAAGTAACACAGAAATCTTTTTATTTTTTTAAGAGATAAGAAAGGAACTTAAATTAAAAATATTTAAATCCACAATTTGATATAACAGTATTATTTACATATCATAAGAACAAAGTTTCTAACTGCTGCTTTAAAAGTAGACCTTTTTAAAAAAATTAATTCTGCTAGGAGAGGTTTTATAGGCCAGGCGTGGTGGCTCATGCCTGCTGTCCCAACTACTTAGGGAGGCTAAGATAGGAGGATCATTTGAGCCCAGGAGGCCAAGGTTGCAGTGGGCCTAGATTACACCATTACCCTCCAGCCTGAGCAACAGAACAAGACCTTGTCTCAAAAAATAATAATAATAATTTAAAATAAATAAGTAACTAACAAAAAGATTTTATATCCCAGTCTTATGATGTTGGTTGGCAAGGCTAGATAAAAAGATGTTAGAATGAAAGAACATATTTTTAGTGATATGTAAATGAAGGATTCTACAATAGTCATATATTTTTATATGAATGAATGTTGGGTTGGGCTGGAGAGGTATGTGTGTGTAAATATAAAGGTCTCACATTCAGAGTATAGCTCTGAAATAATGGAACTCATGTCTACAATTCAACATGCATCTGTATACTTATATCTCATGTACATATACACACACATATTTTGCAGCCAGTAATTGACAGTTAATGTCCAAAACAGGTGATTGATAGGTAGCAAAAATTAGATAACCACCAATTTTGCCCAAGAGAAAGACTAGAAGGGCTAAAAGCAGTTGAATGTATGGTACTGACATTGTCATAAGCAGTCTGATAACCAGTTTATTAAAACATGTGCATTAACAGAGAATTTAATTTTAAACCCATAATTTCTCCTATCCATTAAAATATTATAATTGTTGGTAGTATGAAACCAACAGGAAACGTTTTTGAATCATTTAGTGAGGTGACTCATTTGTTTCATGGGCAAACACTATCCAGGAAAAGCCTTGCCTGTTTCCCAAAGAGCTCTAAGAAATAGAATCAAGTGTAAAATGGTTCAGACCATTCAGGATTTCTTGTCACTCTTCTCAACCCCGATCTTCCTGTTATTACTGATGTTTGAAACCCTCTCATTAGCCCCGGCCTGGTTAAAGCCCCTCAGAGTCACCTTTCATTCATAGCAATACAGTTCAACCCCAAGTGGTTGATGGTGTCCCCAGCATGGCCGAGAGACCTGATCTCTAGATTCAGTGCTTTTAGCTCTTCGAGTTTACCCTAAGATACCTTCGGGCAATATTTTTAACCAATCCAAAAGCTCTTCAGGTCACTTCTGAAGAGGACAAGGTGAATCCTGGCTTGGAACACCATTTCTGGGCTCTTGCTGCTGAATGAATCAGAAAGGAATTTTTTCTGAAGAGCATTAGAAAGTAAAGGAGATGTTAAAATAAGTTCTTGAAGTATGTTTTATATTTATCTAAAACACTGATTATTTTAAAAGTTTACATTCAAATGTGTATTCAAAAGAAGTACTGATTTGTAATTATTATAGTTTGTGTGTATTGTCCCTTTTAACCGTGCCTAACAACTATACTTAAATTTTGTTTTCTAGTGTAACAAATGTTTCCCATAAGATTTTACAGAGCCAAATAATGGGAGTGAAAAATTCCGTAAGTGTTATATAAGAAAATATATTAGAAAATCAGGTTTGGATTATACCATTTCTAAAATATACTAATATAGAATCCTCAGTAGTATGTTTTGAATTGGATTTTTTCTCAGAACTAATTGTTACATAATAAATAATACATCAACCAGATAACTGTTTTTTTCTTGTTACCCAACTGTTAGTAGTTTTGGAACTATTGTAGTATAATAGGAAATGAGAAGAAATTGGTACTTGTATATGCCTGTTTGACTTCCTCTCCCAGTCTAACATGAAAGAGAAAATTCTGTCCCACCACTGAAAACTGGCACAGGAGCAGGCCCCCCTCACTGTTTCTACAAAGTCTCAGGTGATAAGTGGTCTCCAAAGGGACCTGAGCTCCAGCTCAGGGCTAGGCCTGTCCCAAGGGAGAAACAGGCCTGCACTCCCCTGCCCAGGCTGTCCCGGCAGGAAGGCATGTGTGTTTCCCTAGGACAGGTTCTTACCAGGCCCTACTTCCTCCTTTCTCTTAAAGGACTGCACCTCCAGGTGGCCTTCCTGAGCTAATGAGAGGGTGGTGGGCTTTCAGAAGTGGCCAGGTGGGACAAAAGGGACGAGGGCTGTCTCAAGGGCCAGCTCACCTTTGGCATCTCTAGGGAGTAAGTGTATATCCCAGATAGAGGTCCCTGGAGTTAACCCCCTCCAGCTCAGGTCACTGTCCTAGCAACCTGATGCCCCTGTGTCCCCCATACTAACGTGACCTCTTTCATGGAGTCTGCCGCCCCACCCCCAGCTGCCCTGGAGAATTCTGCCCAGGCTTCCCTGGAGCAAACCAAGCAGATCAAATCAGTCCCGTGGAGACTGATGGGCCCCAAGGCTGCAGGCTCCTCTGTAGGGGACCATGGTCCTGGCAACCTCCCACCCACAGGCCAAGGTATAGGAGCCACAGAGGCATGCAGTGAGGCCTGGCAACTGGCTAACCATGAAGTGCCCACCCTGTTCCAAGACTACACTCCTATCTGTGCCACCTGGCCAAAGACCCCAACCACGGGCCCTCTGACATGGCAGGGTCACAACAGGTCCCATCCCATGGGTGAAAATTGACCCCAATATGGAGTCCCAGTGGCCGCAGATGTTAAGTGGCCCTGGGTGCAAGACCCACCCCTCACTTGTCCTCAGTCTCCCCACCTATAAAAGGAAGCACCAAGGCATGTTCTTAGAGGTTCTTGCCACCCTGAGAAAATCTGTCCCAGGAAGCCAGACTGCTCCCATGGGTGGTCCTTGGCCAGCCTAAGTACCCCTTGTTCCATAGCAGTTGGGCAAGAACAAGAAGAAATGGAGCAGCCAGTGCCCCAGACAGATGAGACCTGCATTGGTGCTGTGGGACCCTTCTTCCCCCAAGTCTCGGCTACTACAACCTGGTTCTCTTGACTGCTCAAAACCCTTCCCTCAGGCCAGATGCAGTGGCTCACACCTGTAATCCCAACTACTTGGGAGGCTGAGACAGGAGAATCACTTGAACCCAGGAGGCAGAGGTTGCAGTGAGCCAATATCGCACCATTGCACTCCAGCCTGGGTGACACAGCAAGACTCAGTCTCAAAAACAAAACAAAAAAAGCCCCTTTCCCTCATGGGGAACTGTTATGGAGTTCTTTTAGGGATTTTTTTCCCTAAGCTGACAAATACTACATATCGGGGGACTGAGGCCCAGACTAGGGAAGAGACTTGTCCAAGGCCCTTCTGCCTGCTGCAGGCAGGAGAGGTGAGATTAGAATCCAGGTGTCCCAGGGGCTGGACGGATCTGAGCAGGCAGAAGCACCCCCAGCTCTGGGCAAGCCAGGTCAGCACCAGGTCTAGGGTCACCACCATGTGGGACCTCAGAGCAGCACTGCTCCATCTGGGAGGAGGGTAGGATCACAGCAGAGAAAGACACACAGGGACCCTACATGTTCCTGGGTGGCCAGGCATGTCAGTCCTGGCACGGATGGTAGGAATGAATGAGCCAGCAGCTGAGAGGGCCTAACTTGCTACTACAGAACTGCTGTGCAGATTGGGTCAGGGTGACACCCTGCCGCTCTGCTCCCCACTGCTCCCACGGGAATCCCGGCAGGCCTCGCCCCTCACACCTCCCACCAGCTAAGCTACTCAGGGAGCCCCATTCTCCCTCTGCTCCAGCCAGGGCACGGGGCACCCTGGGACCACAAAGGTGCCTAGGAGTGTCATGCTCAGAGTGACGTTTGCACACCTCTGCCCCAAAGTGCCCACCACCAGCCTGAGCAACATAGACCCCTTCTCTATTAAAAATAAGAAAAATTAGCTAGGCATGGTGGCATGTGCCTGTAGTCCCAGCTACTAGGGAGGCTGAGGCAGGAGGATCACTTGAGCCCAGGAGGTCTTGGCTGCAGTGAGCTATGATTGCACCACTGCACTCCAGCCTGGGCGACAGAGTGAGACCCTGTCTCAAAAAGTCCCCACCATGCCACTCATTCGGGGGAAAGTGGCTCAGCAGAGTGTGCTGCCCAAACTGAAAGGGCCATCAGATTTTCACCCTCACAATCTTCAGGAGTGGGAGGCGGTCGGTTTTTCTTTTTCATTTTCTCATTTGTCACTACCACAGGCACTGGCCTAGACCTGTTGGCCGCCTGCATGAGCCAGAGACTTCTAGGTCAGCAAGACAGCAGAGATGCCTCAGGAGGGGCTGTGTGATTGGGAGGCAGGGATAATCTGTGTAGGTGCCAGCCCTGGTGCCTCACTTGTATCCCCACCCAGAAGTGCAGGATTTTTTTTTTATTTTGGTTTTTTTTTTTTTTTTTGAGACAAGGTCTCCCTCTGTCACCCAGAATGGGGTGCAATGGCACGATCTCACTTCACTGCAACCTCTGCCTCCTGGGCTCAAGCAATCCTCCCACCTCGGCCTCCTGAGTAGCTCATACTACAGGTATATGCCACCACAGCCAGCTAATTTTTGTATTTTTAGTAGGGTCGGTGTCACTATGTTGGCCAGACTGGCCTCAAACTCCTGGGCTCAAGCAGTCCACCTGCCTTGGCCTCCCAAAATGCTGGGATTAGAGGTGAGAGCCCCTGTGCCTGGCCCCTGAAGTGCAGGATTTTTAAGCCTTGGGGTAAAATTCTCAGTCTTTTCCTTTCTTGCCAGTCATCCAATAAACACTGAGGGAGCACCTCCTGTGTGCAGGCCCTGTCCGGGGCACTGAGGACACAGCAAGGACAAACATGCTGCCCTTGAGGAGCTGACGCCGCAGACGCTGACTGTCATGCAGGCTTCCTTCAGTGCACTGGTTTCCTGTGACTGAACTAAGTTATCAACTCGGTGATTTAACGCAATAGAAATTGATTCCTTCACAGCTCTGGGGGCCACACATCTGACATCAAGGTGTCAGCAGGGCTGCTGGCCCTCCTCGGGCTCTGGGTGAAATCCCTTCCTTTGCTTCTTGCCCCCAGTTCCTGGTGGCTGTTGGCACTCCCTCACTTGCAGCTGCATTTCCCCCAGCTCTGTCTCTGATGACCTGGCCACCTCCTCTTCCCAGTGTCCTCCCCGTGTCTCTGCCGGTCTCTTATGAGAATATGTGTGGCTGCATGTGACCCACCAGATCACCCATGACAAGCTTCACTGGAGCTTAACTCCCAAGAGCCTTAACTGGATCATATACTTTGCCACATGAGGTGATATCAAGGTTCTGAGGTTTAGCAAATGAATGGATGATTTTCAGGGCCACCACTCTCAACCCTCCACACTTGGTGGCTTGGCCTCAACACCAGCCCTGGAGAGGGGACTCCCTTCTAACCTTCCTTTTTTTTTGAGACAAAGTCTCACTCTGTTGCCCAGGCTAGAGTGCAGTGGCGCCATCTCGTCTCACTGCAAGCTCGGCCTCCCAGGTTCAAGCGATTCTCCTGCCTCAGCCTCCCGAGTAGCTGGAACTACAGGCACATGCCACCATGCCTGGCTAATTTTTGTATGTTTAGTAGAGACGGGGTTTTGCCATGTTGGCCAGGCTGGTTTTGAACTCCTGACCTCAGGTGATCTGCCCACCTCGGCCTCCCAAAGTGCTGGGATTACAGGCGTGAGCCACACGCCTGGCCTAACCTTCCTTTCCTGGGAGTCTCCCGCAGCCCTGTGTGCAATATTGAGATTGTTTACATCCTTTAACAATTCTTTAGCATAATTTAACAATATTTATATTAAACTTCTCATGTTTATATTTTTTTAATTTTTTTGAGACAGGGTCTGGCTCTATCACCCAAGCAGGAGTGCAGTGGCACGCACCATCAGACTCACTGCAGCCTTGACCTCCTGGCCTCAAGCCATCCTTTCTCCTCAGCCTCCCAAGTAGCTGGGACTACAGGTGCATGCCGCTACGCCCGGCTAATTTTTGTATTTTTTGTAGAGATGGAGTTTCACCATGTTGCCCAGGCTGGTCTGAAACTCCTGGAATCAAGTGAGCCACACACCTCAGCCTCCCAAAGTGTTGGGACTGCAGGCGTAAGCCACCATGCCCAGCCTTAAAATTCTGTTTAAATCACTGTGTGTTGGCCAGGCGCGGTGGCTCACGCCTGTAATCCCAGCACGTTGGGCGGCCGAGGCGGGCGGATCACCTGAGGTCAGGAGTTTGAGACCAGCCTGACCAACATGGAGAAACCCTGTCTCTACTAAAAATACAAAAATTAGTCAGGCATGGTGGCACATGCCTGTAATCCCAGCTACTCAGGAGGCTGAGGCAGGAGAATCGCTTGAACCTGGGAGACGGAGGCTGTGGTGAGCTGAGATCGCACCAGTGCACTCCAGCCTGGGCAACGAGAGCGAAACTCAGTTCCCCTAAAAAATAAATAAATAAATAAAAATAAATCACTGTGTGTTTCTGTTTTCTGATTGGACCCAGACTGATACAATGATTCAGCAATGCCCCCTGCCATGAGTGGGAGGCCAGGCTTGGCTCCTTCCTGGGCACTCCCCAGCTAGAGGCCTATGCCTTTGAATTCCTGCTCGCATGTTGCTCGTTCATTTAAAATGCAAAATGTAGTGACTGCTGTCATCCTCTGTGCTGAGAGATAGCAGCCTTGCTCCTCATGACCTTGGCCTTAGCAACCCACCTCTTCCTCAAAGTAAGGTGCATGGGCTCTGCAGCTGACATTTCTCCCCAGTCGGGGTAACCCCGATGTGTTCCAGAGGGAAGAGTTGCTACAGTCATGTGGTCTGGATGGCTGGGGCCTCACTGTGCGTCCAACCCAGCTATAAACTGGCAGGTGGGGAACACTTGTGGCCTGGCTGCTGAAAGGAGGGTGTCTGTGGTGTGTGAGCTCTGCCGTGAAGTCGAGGGAGGTGACGAGCATACATGTGGAATGGAGCCAGTGGCCGTTAGGAACTGGGCCCTGCCATTCTCACCCCAGTGGCCCACTGTCCCTGGAGTGACCCTCGAGTGCTCTGCTCTGGGTGTGTCTCCCAGTCCCTTCTGTCAGAAGCAATGCACAGTCACATTCTCCAGCCCACGGGGTGATGTCTGGTTCCACATGATTCGAGGCACAGCTTATCTGGCTACCCCCTCATCTCCCATTGTGCAACCTCAGGGCAGGGCCCTTGTCCCATCCCAAAACTGCCTCACCAGGCCCCCTTGTCTCTCACCAGCCAAAGTCCAAAGTGAGTCCAGGGAGGTGTCCTAGCCCATCCCCCATGTGGGCCTGGAACAGGAGATGGCAAAGGAGCTGCCCCCACCTAGTAGTCTCCTTAGGTCAGAGCAGCAGGTAGCCCCGCATTTATGAGGGTCAGGGAAATACCCACTCACTCTCTCCAGATGGCTCTTAGCCAGAGGGCCAGGCAGGGGGCTTTGAGGGCTGGGCTCCAGACACCTTGCCTCCCCATGCTGAGCCCACAGTGACTCTCAGCAGCAGAGGGAGGGAGAAGCAATGGCTCTCTTGGGCAAGTGGTCTCAGCACCACAGGGCTGCATACAGCAAGCCCCCAGCCTTAGGAATCTGTTTCCCTCCTCAGCCAGGGCTGGGCTCCCCTTATGTACACCTCATTCCATGGAGTCTTTGCTGCAGCCTCCAGGGTGGGCACAGAGCAGGGACCACCCACCTATCCCCATCTTCAGCTTAGCTTGCCAGGAAGTGAAGAAGCCAGGCCCCAAATCAAGGCCTACTGGCTCCAGAACTCAATGCTCTGCTCACTAATGTCTGTACACCCAGCACGGCCCCAGGCAGGGAGGTCGCCACATGTTCAAGGAAACCATACAGAGGGCCCTGTGTACCAGACTGGCAAGGCGACGTCGCACGTATGACAGGGACCGGCCCGAGCCAGGGTTGTGTGCACTTCCCACATCCCTCAAACCCAGGGCCAGGGATCACTGCAAGAGGAGCCAGCCAGGGCCATCTGGTGTGTCCCAACCCAGGGCCCTCCCCACTGCCTGATCTGTAGGGCCAGCCCACCCAGGCCTGGGGCTCACTAGGGACCTCTGTCCCAGGCCATCACCTGGGATGGCTGGAACTCTCTGTTCTGACCAGAACCACTTCCTTGGGGAAAGGTGAGCTCAGCAGTGGGACAGCAGAGAACTTGGAGGTCCATGAAGCCATCTTCCCCCAACAGCCTGAGGTTAGAATGTCCTTCATCCTGAATGGTTGACCAGCTGCCCTAATATTGGCTTAAGCCAAAGCAAGTGAGGCAGTGGTAAGACAGAAAGAACTTTCTGGCTACCACAGGCCTCACCAGAGTCAGAATATGGTAATCCCATCACTCAGGAGGCAAATAAGTCACCATAGAGCATCTCAGGGCCTCGATGGCCACCCAGCTGGGCACATGAGGATGTCTCTGGCCTTATTTTTCCAGCATGTAGCAGGTTCTCAGCAAACATGTGAGATAGGTTCATATGATCAGTGTGCCTGAGGGCTGTGACAGGCTCCCGAGGGCAACTTGCCCTTGTCCACGAGGTTGGTATCCAAGTGACCCAAGTTCATGGGTTCCCCTCCCCCCACTCCTGGACCTCCATCCATGTAGGTCACCAATGGGGACATGCAGGTCCAGGGAGCATGGCTCAGCATCAGGCCATCACTAAAGCAAACTCCAGCCCACCGAAACCTGGCACAGGGTAGGAATAGGGGCCCTGCGGGTCAAAGGGGAGTCATGCCCTCTGGAGGGCCTTAACATCCTTTGTCAAGGACCCTCTGAACGTCTTCTCTTGGCTTGGTCCAGCAGGCATTGGAAGCCTCACTGGGGAAGGGTCATGGGAGGGTCACGGGCATCTTCAATTTCTAGCAGAGAACCCGGAAGTAAGTTTCCCTGCCCTGCTGAGTTCATTTTCAGGGGGCAAGACCCAGTCCCAAGCTGAGGGTGCTGATAGTCCTTAGGATTAGCCCCTTAGGGGCTCCTGGCCCACTGTCCTGGTGCCCCTCCCTAGCCACCACCAGGCACCTGAACACCAGCTTCCCAGCAAAGCCCCCACCCACAGCGAAGACCACTCCAAGGCCTGCCCACCATAGGCCACAGGTGTTTGGAGGACAGGGACCAGATCAGGTTCCAGCCACACCAATATTTTCCTCCACCAGAGCCCCCAGTGTCAAAGGAGCTGCTGGAGGGCCTGTTCAAGAAGAGTGTAGTGACCGAAGCCAAGGAGACTGTCCCCACCCCTCTCCATCCTGCTCCCTGTCCATCACTCCAGGCTTCCATGTCAACTCTGCCCCAGCTTCCCACCCTCTCCCCCACTCTACCTGCGCAGATGGCCTGGCCCTGCAGATATCTACACCGTCTCAGCCCTTGAGCGCTCCCCTGCCTACCCTTCACACTTTCAGAACCGCACTCCCTGCTCAAACACCTTCTGTGGCTCCCTAGGATGGAAGAAACAGTCGCAGCTCCTCAATGGGTCTCTTAAAAGCCTCCCACTCCCACCTCACCTCTTCCTGCCCATATCTGCAGCTGGACCTGCTGGGCCAGCCAGCGCCCTGACCTGCTCCGTTTCAGCTTCTGGCCTCCATAGCTTTGCTCAAGCTGTTCCTGCCCTCCAGGATGCCCTCCCGGATGCCCTCCCCATGCCTCAGGACCCAGTGGCTCCTCCTGTGCCTTGGCCCTCAGAGCCAGGCACACAAACTCTGCAACTGCATTGCACGGAGCTCTCACCCAGGGGGACTTGTCCTTGACCCCAGGCCTGCAAAGGAAAGCAAGAGGGAGCATTTCACATGGGAGAAGCCACTTGAGTGGCTGGGGGAGAGGCACAGAGCCGGGAAAGAGCAGACGTGAGAGCAATCCTTGAGTCAGAAGGCACTGGAGATGGTGAGGGAGCAGATAAGGTGGCTGGGGGCAGAGGACTGGGTCTCTCCCTGAACGCCCTCGTCCTTTAGCCACACCTGAAGACGCATACCCAGCAGCTGGGGGAGGAAGGGGAGGACAGAGCCTGGATGCCCCTGGACAGGAGGGTGCTTGGCTCAGGCCACTCCCAGTCCTGGTAGGAGTGTGTGGTCAGTAGGACCCTGTAGCCATCTGCAGCCTGGGAGGCCCTAGCAGGGCTTGCCCAGACTCTGCTTGCATGCCTGCAGTGATGGAGCGCTCACTCACTTACCAGGCAGCTCACAAGGTGGGGTGCAGCTCTGAACAAGCAAAACCTCTTCCGAATGGAACGGAAATCTGCCCCTGGGGCTCCCCAGTGAGCTCCCCACTGACCCCACGGTCCCTGCGGGATAGCCCTTGCTAGACCCTGTGTCTCCTCCTCCAGACCTGGCAGTCTCAGGACACTCAGCTCTTCCCCAGGAATCACCTCCTTGGTGCACAACCCTCAGATGACCTTGATATGGTTTGGCTGTGTCCCCAGCCAAATCTCATCTTGAATTGTCGCTCCCATAATCCCCATGTGTTGTGGGAGGGACCTGGTGGGAGATAATTGCCTCACGGGAGTGGTTTCCCCATATTGTTCTGTGGTAGTGAATAAGTCTCACAGGATCTGATGGTTTTATAAGGGGTTTCCCTTTTCACTTGGCTCTCATTCTCTCTTTGCCTGCCGCCATGTAAGGTGTGCATTTCCCCTTCCCCCATGATTGTGAGGCCTCCCCAGCCATGTGGAACTGTGAGTCCATTAAACATCTTTTAAATTACCCAGTCTTGGGTATGTCTTTATCAGCAGTGTGAAAATGGACTAATACAGACCTGGAACCCCCTCACCCTTCCCTCATCTCTGCCCTAAACAGGCCACCACCCCCTGTCACAAATTCTACCTGGGAGACATGAAAACCTGAGATTTGGGCTTTACTCAAAACATCACCCTATCAGAGCCACAGTGCAGCAAGTTCAGCTCACCTGAGTGGAATCTCAGAACAAACCCCCAGGAGCAAGTCAGCTGAATGCATGGCCTGGGCATCCCTGCCCAGGCCTGACAGCTTTTGTCTCTATGGTCTGTGATCCCCAAGGACACTCGACTCCCAAGATCCCCCCAATTCCCACTCCTGCCACTGGGGGCAGAATGTGAATTCCATGACCAAATAGCCCCTCTCCTCACAGTTGTGTGGCTAGAGTCTCTCCACCTCTGACCTTCCATCTCCTCATCTTTCAGGTAGTGGAAGAATGAGATCACCCATAGATCCCTACTCATCCCACTTCCATCCCCCCCCACCCTTTCCCTACCACACACACAAACATATCCTGGCCTGGGGTGAAGTTACTGATTTTATTAACTGCAAGGCCCCCGTCATCCAACACAGGGCAACATGCCCACGTGAGTGGGGGCCACACCCACTGTCGGTTGCCTTTCCGGATTAGAGACTCTGAGAACTCAAACTGATAACTGTCTTGGAAATGGGCAACAAGGCCAACTTTGACAGGAAACTGCTGCCCAGGTTTTTTCATACATCCACTGTCAGCAGAAGTGGCCCTGCCAGGCCACAGGGCAGAGCACGGTGGCTCGTCCAGGGGATTTGTTGCCCTGGAGACTCTGCTGGTGTACACTGAGCCCTCATCCCCACCCCAGGGTGAACTCAGATTCCTGCTGCAGGCTGGGCTTGTATCTCTCTGGGCATCTCTACGACACTTTTTGGGGCTCCTGTGGGTTGGAGGAGCATGAGGCTTAAGTGCCCATGCCAGGTTAGGATTGGAGGCCCTGGTCCCAGTCACCTGCCTGAGAGACCCACAGCCCCTGCCCTGGCAACCTTTCCCTCCAAGGCCCAGGGCCCAGATGACCTTGCAGGCTCCGGCCCTCCCTCTGCCCTCCAGCCTGGCCTGCTCTCCCTTGTTTGCTGGCCATGTTACCATGCACAAGTGGATGTCCTGGAGCACCTCATGAGTGCCCACCAGCAGTGACACCAAGGACTTCATCAAGGCCACCCTGCAAGGGGCACAGGGAGTGCACACCAGTCCTCCTGCCCACCCTGTGGAGCTGATGGGCCCTGCCCCCTGCCACCCTCAGAAGCAGCCAGGCCCTCGGGATCAGCTGACCCAGCCTAGGGCTGACCTCCATGCTACCTCTTGTTCCCAGCATTTGTCACAGCCTGTAGGTTGAGCAGGCTTGACAGACTGGCTTGCTCACTCCCATATTGTGCAGGGAGGGAAACTGAGGCCAAGATAGGCAGAATCCTGCCGACATCACAGGACATAGTGGCCGCAGATTTGAGGTTGGATCCCAGGCCCATGCCCCCAGCTCAGAGAACTCTCAGAAGGGTCAGGGTCCTCCATGGGCCCATTTCCTGGAATAACATAGAAGCCCTAGTCGGAAAGAGACACGGAGCCACACCCTAACCTTTGACCTCTGACCTGCCCCACCTAGGATGAAAGGCTCCGGAGGCCTGGGTCCAGCCAAGAATCAGATGAGACCTGGGAGCCGCCTGGGTGTGATGATTCCAGGGCTGGGCTGGTGCAGCCTGCTGAGAGGCAGGGGAGGGTGTTTCTCCACCAGGACTCTGTGGTTAGGCACCCATGAGCCTGGAGCACCAGGGTCTCCTCTTTTAGGTAGCTCTGCTCTTCCTCCCTCTCAGAAGTCCACTTCCTTGGTACCCAGCAACTCAAGCTCCTCGTGGCAGTGCACAGTGCTCCATTGGCAAAGCCGAGAATGCACTGCAAGGCTGGCTAAGGCTCAGAGATGCCAGCCAGCCTGCATGTCCGATTCTGGCCGCACCTACCTGACATTGGTCTGCATGCCCCACTCCTCTCTAGGGTTCCTGATGTACTTGAAGTCCATCCTGATGACACATTTCACCTGGAGCTGCTCCAGTACAACTTGGAGCCACCTAGCATCTGTTCAGGGACACTAGTGGGGCTTCTCCAGCAGCTCCTCCTCAAACCAGGTCACTCTGTGTGCCCAGGCCAGGTCTGTGTCCTTCCCCCAGGATGTACTCCTGTACCCCCGAGGCTTCCTCCCGCCCTCAGCCAGCCTGATCAAGGAGGGCCAGGTCTGTGATGGGGCTGCTTCCCACACTGCCTGAGTCACTGCATGCCTGGAGGGCTGAAAGGCAGTACCCAGAGAAAGCACAGAGCTGGGGATGGGGGTGACCCTACCCTACCTAAAAGTGTGGTGTCCCCTGCTGGCTTCCTCCAGCCTCAGGCTGTCTCAAAAGGGAGCTCCATGCAGGGCCCCAGCCCCTCCCTGCCCTGAGTGCTGTCCTCAAGCCCAGGAGGCCCCAGGCTGTGCCCCAGGGACACTGGGCCTGCAGGTCCGTCATCCTGGCTTGTTCCCATCCCCACCCAAGGAGATCTCCTGGCTCTGGCTGGAAACTAAACATATTGCTTTGACACCAACGTCAGAAGCTCAAAGAATTAAGAGTAAAATAGCAAGACGGTTTGGTATTTTAAAGGAAGGTAAGGGAAGCTCTAGGAAACGTTATGTCAAAATCTAAGTAAAATTTTACTGGGTTTGAAAGCATTGGGCATGTTCCTGTGAGACTCCTGGGGTGAGTCCTGTCCTTCCGGGGAAGGCAGATGGGGCCAGGCAGATTCGGCCTGCAGAGCCTGGCCACGGGTGGCTCAGGAAGTTGCTTAAAGAGTGTAGCCAGACAAATTTTCTTAAGATTCAAAAGGAAAACCAGTTATTCCCAGTAAGGACATTTTTCAGCTTGCAGGTGAAGGCCCAGGGTGCAGAAGGGCTTAGAGGAGAGGTCGAGACCGGTGGCTGAGGGCCTGGTCCCAGGGGCCCGAGTATGGGCGGAGTCACTCCTGGTGATGAGATGGTGACAGGGATTGCTGAGAATGGTGGGGGGCTCCTCACTCCTCCGGCTTTGGCCTGGCCCCAGGTCGGTGCAGATGGGCAGGGGTTTCTTGAGCCTGTGTCTTTCAGAGAAGCCTTAGATGGAAGTGCAAGGGCAGGCCTCTGTGCAGGCGGGCCCTGGGGACTGCAAGGAGCCCCCTGCACACTCCTGGGCTGAGATGGGGGCTTCTCTTGTGGGTGCTCAGGAGAAACAGCAGGTGCATCTGCCTTCTGTGGGGGGTAGGTGATTTCTCCGCTTATCTCGTTCACCCAGAAAAACATGTCTAGAGGTTCCTGCCCCTGTCCAAACTGACCTCTAGACATACCTAAAAGGGAGAAAAGTGAGACAACACAGGTAGGCCTTCCTGCCTCCATATGTCGGGTGGAGGGCCAGGGGGAACTGCCAGGGCCTGGGCTTCCCTCAGCCTGAACCTCTCACCAAGGGACTCACTCTCTCTCCCGGAGCACCAAGCCTTCCTGGGACAGGGACAGGCCTAACTGGAGGCTCCAGATGAATTCTAGGGTCATCTTCTTCTTAAATGGTCTTTTCAAAATATTTTCATCTTAACCAAGTATACTAAGTATACTTTACGTCCTGACCTAGTTCAGAGATGTGTGTATACTAATAATTTCATGGAATGTAAATAGTTATGTACAATAGTCTCTGATATTTTCAATTCTTTTTATGTAATTAAATCTACTATGTTCCTTAAGAAAATGCTGACTGCCATTCGAATTCATTTTGTAAGGAAAGCAGCAATGATGAACCATAGCTTGAAAAACACAGTCTTCAATTAAGAGAAGGATGGAGAATCTGATACAAAAGAAGACCAAAAAAATCACTCTTGCAAATTTTACACAAACATGACCATGTGTGGTCAGCAGAATGGTCCCCCAAAGATGGCCCTGCCCTAATCCTTGGAACCCACAACTGTGTTTCATTATATGACAAAAGGGACTTTGCAGATGTAATTAAAATTATGGACCTTAAACTAGGAATATTATCCTGGATTATGCAAGTGGCCCAATCTAATCACTCGAGCCCTAAAAAGCAGAGAGCTTTCTCTGACTGGCATCGCAGAGATGCAGCAGCAGGAGAAGCAAGAGAGATTCTAAGCATGAGAAGGACTCAACCCACTGTTGCTGGCTTGACAATGGAAAGGGCTTACTGAAAACTGTGTCAACAAAATGAGCTTGGAAGTGGAAGTTCCCCAGAGCTCCCAATAAAAGCTGGAAGTAGACAAAATCTTGATGTTAATCTTGTGAGACCGTAAGCAGAGCCATGCTTGCTGACTTAGGGACTTCAGTGGTATGAGATAATAAATGGGTGTTGTGGCTGGTTCGATGGTTCATACCTGCAATCCCAAAACTGGGAGGTGGGAGGATTGCTTGAGCCCAGGAGTTCCAGATCAGCTTGGGCAACATAGAGAGAACTCATCTCTACAAATAATAATAATAAGAAGAAGAAGAATAGAAATAAATTAGCTAGGTGTGGTGGCATCCACCTGTGGTCCTAGCTACTCAGGAGGCTGAGGTGGGAGAATCACTTGAGCCCAGGGTGGTCAAGGCTGCAGTGAGCTGAGATTGTACCACTACGCTCCATCCAGCCTGGATGTCAGAGGGAGACCTCATCTCTAAATACATTAATAAATAAATGATAAATAAATGGGTGTTGCATCAAGCAGCCACACCTGTGGTCATTTGTAAGAATAAGTCATTTCCTGGTCAGGTGCAGTGGCTCACACCTGTAATCCCAGCACTTTGGAAGACCAAGGCGGGTGGATCATGAGGTCAGGAGATTGAGACCATCCTGGCTAACAAGGTGAAACCCGTCTCTACTAAAAAAAAACAAAAAAATTAGCCGGGTGTGGTGGCGGGGGCCTGTAGTCCCAGTTACTTGGGAGGCTGAGGCAGGAGAATGGTGTGAACCTGGGAGGCGGAGCTGGCAGTGAGCCGAGATCACGCCACTGCACTCCAGCCTGGGCAACAGAGTGAGACTCCGCCTCAAAAAAAAAAAAAAAAAAAAGAATAAGTCATTCATTTTCTATTCTTACAAATGGCCACAAAAGGAAACTCCTATGCCATGTGAACACATTCTCAGAATCAGCACAGGAGGCAGCCTGCAAGTCTGAGCAACGCTTCCTACTTTCTTTCCATCAAATTCCTTCACCTTCTTTAGAACGGACACAATGACTGTCAATCCTGAGAAACTTCAAGGTGCGCTACCTAGAATATCAACCAGCTCAACCAGAAGCTGATCCTGACACCTGCATCCTACAGGAAGTTCTGATTTGCTCAAGTGGAGAGGATTTCCCCAGCACCCCCTGGTGGCCACAAGGCCATGGGGGAGTCAGCCCAACCTGCAGGGATACCCTGATTCAGGGTGGTTGGAAACAGGGGGTTCAGGGGCTCAACAGTTAGAGGCTGGCCAGGAGCTAGAGAACTGGATAGGTATGAAGGGTTTGAAGCTTACCTGTCGGAAGGTTCTGGGGTGGAGGAGTCTGTGGAGGGAGCTTCAGAGAGCAGGAGGAGCATTAGAAGGCTGGGCCTCCTGCAATCTAATCTTTGTTGTGTAATGCGTTTCCCGCCCTACCCCAGCCTAGCTTCTGCCTGGCGATCTCAGACCCCTGCAGGGAAGCTCCCCACTCACCCCTGCGCCATCCTCGCTGTCACAGTGCCTGATGCCCCTAAACTGGAAGTGTGCCTGCCATTGCCTTTCCCTGCCTGGTTTCCAGCAGTCCCATCACATGGCTCCAAAAACAGCATCGGGGTTTTTTTCTAGAACCCAAATTTATAAACAAGGGGCAATGTCCTCTGACAGGGTTGGTTTGTGTTCAGTATAATGGTAGCCAGGGCTACCTGGATTAGGAACATCTTGTGATCCGCTCCCTACTCCCCTGGGTCTGGCTTGCTGGGCCTCACACCCTCTTCACACCCTGGTCTCCCTGAGAATTAGATGCAGCTCCCCATGTCACCAGCTGCTTACTGGGACTGCCCAGCCCAGGCCCACCTTGAATCCTCACCAGGTTCCCCACTCTGTGGACCCAGCAGCTGCTGTGTGTCCCATGGAGCCAGCCCATGGTGCTGGCAGAAGATGGAATGGTCGTCCTCCTGGGCTGGCCCCAGGTCACCCAAGCAGGCTTTTCTCCTCTCCTTACCTGCCTGATGGTGCCCACCCGATGTGGCGCAGTCCATAGGGCTGCTAGAGCTTAGTGAGAAATGAATTCCTTCCCAGCCCCCAAGGGCTTGCCCAGCAGCCTTTCCCCATTGGTGCTAGTAGCCTTGGGCCTTCCCAGAGACTGCTGCAGGCCTGTCCGTAGCATGAGGCCATTGCTAAGGTGAAGGAGAAGCCTCTGTCCCCTCTTCCCTCCCTCGCTCAGCTCGCCTGCTCCAGCACTGTGCTTGATGAGGCCGGGTGTGCTTCCTCCCTTCCTCCCCAGGGCCTCTCCACCTCGGTCCACACAGGGGCAGTTTCCCCAGGAAACTCTAACTCATTCCATTACCTTCCCCCAGCGGATCTCGGAAACCCCCTTGCTGTGAATATTGGCAAGCTTAAGAGCTTATTGCCCCCACCATGGCGTCCAGCTCTTGATCAGTGTGCTTTGAGGGCTTTGTCTTCCAAGCCTTGGACAACCCTGAATGCTGGTTAGTCTTTGGCTGGCTCCAAGACGCGGTGTCACACAAGTACCACCCTGTGGACACGCTGAAGTTCCCATGGAGTCTTTTCTATCGAAAACTCGGCCTCTTTCAGGCCAAACACCGGCTCTTTTCATGTGCATAGCTTTCTAACTGGTACAATTTCCCCAAAGATAATTTAGAATTATAGTGATCACTTTGGGGAAACTCTGATATACACAAAACAAAAACAAAGCAAAATTCTGAATATCCAATGGTCTGCTGTTTTTAATTGGTATGAGGAGGCTCCCAAACACAATTTGGATTCAAAAAATACTTCTCTAAAATATTCTTTAGCTATAACTAATATGAAATCAGAGCATCTTTTCCCTCATGAGCATCTTTTTTTTTTTTTTTTTTTTTTTGAGATAGAGTCTCACTCTGTCACCCAGGCTGGAGTGCAATGGCACCATCTCAGCTCACTGCAAACTCCTCCTCCCAGGTTCAAGTGATTCTCCCACCTCAGCCTCCTGAGTAGCTGGGATTACAGGCATGTGCTACCATGCCCAACTAATTTTTGTATTTTTAGTAGAGACGGAGTTTCACGATGTTGGCCAGGCTGGTCTCAAACTCCTGACCTCAAGTGATCTACCCACCTCAGCCTCCCAAAGTACTAGGATTACAGGCATGAGCCACCGTGCCCGACCAAGCATCTTTAAATGTTGACATTTCCAATGCCCTTGCCACATTTTGTGAAACGCTTCAGGTCCAAAACTGTCACTATGTTGGGTAAACAAAAATGTTGGCTGGCAAATCACTCTATCGCATAAACATCAATATTTGGCTAAACATTTTTTTTTTTTTTTTTTGAGATGGAGTCTCGCTCTGTCGCCCAGGCTGGAGTGCAGTGGCGTGATCTCGGCTCACTGCAAGCTCCACCTCCCGGGTTCACGACATTCTCCTGCCTCAGCCTCCCGAGTAGCTGGGACTACAGGCACCCGCCACCGTGCCCGGCTAATTTTTTTTGTATTTTTAGCTGAGACAGGGCTTTACTGTGTTACCCAGGATGGTCTCGATCTTCTGACCTCATGATCCACTGGCCTCGGCCTCCCAAAGTGCTGGGATTACAGGCATGAGCCACCGCACCTGGCCTTGGCTAAACATTTTAAGGAGACTCTGGATATCAAGAATAAAAGATCCCTCATGGGAAAATCTTTGTCTTGTTTGCCTAAATGACAGATCATTTTGTTTCACAGGGAGGCATCACTTCCTTCCTTTCCATACGTTGGAGATTAATACATTCTGGCTTTTAAAAAATTGTATGGCTTGATAGAATTGTCACGAACTGAAATTATGTCAAAACCAGATATAGGACACTCTCATGTGTGTATTGTATATATGTCTAAACTTTCATCCCTCTTCTTACAGAGAAAAATGATCAGTTATTTGTCTAAAGCCAGCTCCCTCTCATTTTTTTTCTATCCCACTTCCTCTCCTTTTCCCTCTTTTGAAAACATGAAAGACTTAACAAAAATTACATTCAGCCATTATGCATATATTCTAGGAATTTTTAGTTCAGGTAAAGTCTAAATTGTCTAAAGAAAAAAATTATTGAACTATTTTTTATGGACACTAGAAAATGTATTTCCCTGATAACCTTTTAAACTAGCTATGACATAAGAAAAGACACCAACTTCAAAATAAAAATGTTAGCATGATTCACTCTTTAATTATTAGTTTATCTTTTAAAAAAAATGTTAGTACAATATTTTGGCTTATTCCAGACCAAAATTAGATTTCTCATAATTCAAACTTCCTAAATTTCCTACATTAATTTTATTTATTTATTTTTGAGATGGAGCCTCACTCTGTCCCCAGGCTGGAGTGCAGTGGCACAATCTCGGCTCACAGCAACCTCCACCTCTCAGGTTCAAGCGATTCTCCTGTCTCAGCCTCCCGAGTAGCTGGGATTACAGGTGTGTGCCACCATGCCCAGCTAATTTTTTGTATTTTTAGTAGAGATGGGTTTTCGCCATGTTGGCCAGGCTAGTCTCAAACTCTCGACCTCAGGTGATCCACCCGCCTCGGCCTCCCAAAATGCTGGGATTACAGGCATGAGTCACAGCTCCCGGCCCACATTTATTTTATAAATGAAATGTTTTCATCATTTCCATAACTTATTTAAAATAAAAAATTTTGGCCAGGCATGGTGGCTCACGTCTGTAATCCCAGCACTTTGGGAGGCCGAAGCAGGTGGATCACTTCAGGCCAGGAGTTCGAGATCAGCGTGGCCGACATAGTGAAACCCCATCTCTACACCAAAAATACAAAACTTAGCTGGGCGTGGTGACACACACCTGTAGTCCCAGCTACTCGGGAGGCTGAGGCACAAGAATCGCTTGAACCCAGGAGGCGGAGGCTTCAGTGAGCCGAGATCATGCCACTGCATTCCAGCCTGGATGACAGAGCAAGACCCTTTCTCAAAAACAGATAAATAAATAACAGATATAAATTCACCCTTGAAATATAGAGCACTCTCAAAAACTGAATTGACTTGACTCTCCCAGAAATCGAAGCTCATATGACTAAAATAATTGCCCTCACCCAGGCATGCCAACTTGTGAAAGTGAAGTATGTAGTTATGCTGGTAGTAAAGGGGCTTTTGTCCACAAATTCAGAGTGCTTAGAGAACCCCAGGGGAGGAGCTCAGTGGGTGGAGTCTCCAGGGATTTGCCTTGGAGGCTGTTGGGAGAGCAGGAGTGAGCGCTGTGATTGGCTGGGACCTCGATGTCACAAAGGTAAGGGACAGCTGCCAGAGAATGAAGCAGAAGGCTGTGGGGTGAAGGGACTGCCAGTCTTCCGCCACTCATTTTTGTGGTCCTTCCCTTCATTGCCTTCCTTCTCCCAGACAGACTGGGCATCCAGTTCCAATCCAAAGGCTGCCCCTTTGACCAGGCCCATTTTCTCCACCTCACATCAGACAGCCAATCGGCTGCTCAGACCTCGAAACCTCAGTAACCTAGAAGGTAAGGACTTTCAGATTTCACCAGGAAGGATTCTCTCTTCATACCTTATAAAAGTAATAGAACCATTCGGGCACAGTGGCTCATGCCTGTAATCCCAGCACTTTGGGAGGCCAAAGCGGGTGGATCACCTGAGATCAGGAGTTTGAGACCAGCCTGGCCAACATGGTGAAACCCCCTCTCTACTAAAAATACAAAAAATTAGCCAGCCGTGGTGGCACACGCCTGTAGTCCCAGCTACTTGGGAGGCTGAGGCAGGAGAATCACTTGAACCAGGGAGGCGGAGGTTTCAGTGAGCCAAGATCTCATCATTGCACTCCAGCCTGGGCAACAAGAGTGAAACTCTGTCTCAAAAAATAAATAAATAAAAACTAATAGAACCTATAAATTCATAGGAAATGGACCTTGGCAAACGTGTGTCAGGAGAGGGTGACTTGGAGGTGTCCAACGTGTTTCTTACTGAAGGTTTGTTCAAACCTAGAAATTAACTTGGGACAGCTTATGAGCCCTCTCCTATTCTTGGAAAAGCTTTTAAAGTGTCTGACAAAGTCTGTACCCCTGGAGCATGGGTTAGTTTGTTGAAGTCCACAGACCACACATTTTCTTCGAAGGTGTGCAGCATGAGGGTGAGTTTCTCTATTGCCCACTGATGGAGAACTCACTTAGGCTGTCTTTCCTCTCCTTCAGATGTCTAGAAGTCAATTGGGGTCAAGGAACAAGCCTCTACTCACATGCATGTGGGCAAATGAAGTCACAGAACGAATAACCTACCCTGCATCCAGGTTAGATCCTCCTGCACCATTTCCTGCTTCTCTGCAGAGCCTGCAATGTGGACCCCTGTCTGGAGGTGGGGCTGGGGAGGTGGCTCCTCCCTGTCCCAGAGGCCCATCTCATGTTCCCACACAGGCACTGAGTCCAGGGACACCCCCTGCTGCTGCCTCACCTAAGAGAAAGTGGCCCAAGAAGCGCTGGCCTGGTGCCTGCTGATGCCAGGAGCCCTCTGCTACTGCCTGACACAAGCATCCTGTGCTTCCCCCTCCCAGGCCCTCCCCGAAAGCGTGGGCCACAGGTACCACTCCCTATGCCACTGAGCCCCACATTTCCCATCCCCCAAGCCACCCCCGCCAGCCCCAGAGCTTTCCTACATTTATGATTTGTCCAAAAAGGTGATGTCCTTCAGCCCCCAGAAGGTCATCCTCCAGGCTGTGACCGTCACACAGGGGGTCCTGCACGGGGTCCTCACAGGCCTTCAGCCCAGCACAAATTGTGGCCTGGTTTGACCTTTGAAATATCTCAACATCTAAAATTCAGAGCTTTTTTGGAATATTTATTTTCCATAGATATAATTCTTTCAAATAAATTCCTTAGAAAACAATATCCAGTGTTTCATTATTTGTGCTAACATGTGCTTTTCCCAGTTTGGAGATGAAAAATATCATTAGAAATAAAAAACTCAATGGACAGATTAAACATCAGATAAGATGCAGTTAGCAGGCCGGGCGCAGTAGAGGTTGCAGTGAGCTGAGATCGCGCCACTCCAGCCTGGGCGACAGAGCAAAACTCCATCACCCACGCACAAAAAAGATAAGATGCAGGTAGCAGAGAGGCCAAGTGAACTCGAACAAGATCTGAAGTGCAATCTTCCTTAAGGAGTCCAGAGATGGGTGACAGGACATTTGAAGGAAAAGTTCCAACAGAGCACAGGCTCTAGGAGATCACACAGGGAAAGGGGAGGCTACATCCAAGAGATAAAGCTGAGAATTTCCCAAAACTGATGGAAAACAGGAATTCTCAGAGTGAGGGATGCCACTGAATCCCACAGAGCATAACTGAAAACATCCACACTTAGTTACACTGTAGCAAAACCATGAAACACTGAAGACATACCTTGAAAGCTGCTAGGGAAAATACCTGATGACTTGAAATTAAAAATGATAAAGTTTAATGAAATAATATCATTAACATACTGAAAAAAATCAGACATCTCAAATTTGTACGTTCAGCTAATTATTCAACAATTAGGGAACTATGAAGACTTTCAAGATAAAAAGTTTACCATGAGCAGACCTGGACTAAAGGAATGTCTTTCTAAAGAACGGTTTCGGTCTGGGCACTGTGGCTCATGCCTGTAATTCCAGCATTTTGGGAGGCTGAGACAGAAACAACACTTGAGGTCAGAATTCAAACCAGCCTAGCAAGACCCCTATCTCTACATAAAAGTTATTTAAAAATTAGCTGGGTGTGGTGTTACGCACCTGTAGCCCTAGCTATTCAGGAGGCTAAGGTGGGAGGATCACTTGAGGCTAGGAGTTTGAGGCTGCAGTTAGGATAGCACAGCTGCACTTTAGCCAGGGCAACAGAGCAAGACTCCGTCTCAAAAAAAATAAAGCAGTGTTCCTTAATCTTGGCACTCTTGACATTTGGGACTGGATAATTCCTTCTTGTTGGGACAGCACTGGACAGTGTAGAATGTTTAGCAGTATCCCTGTCCTCGCGATGGGGAGGCTGGCACCTCATGTAAAATGTTTGGCCAGGTTGCAGCCTGTGTTAGCTTGGAGGGTAGATCATAATTTGACCAAATCTGTGGCATTAGGAAAACGGCGAGAATCCAGAATGCTGGTTTTGTTGGCTCCTCCTTGGCTGCTTTTAACAAAGTCCTGTGAGAAAAGTGGTCTCTGGCTGGAGCTTGCCAGTGTGCAAGGAGAGCTAGAAGGACCCAGAGTGTTGCTAATGTAGGTAACCCCTGACTGGCCTCCCACACACAGTTGAATAATTTGGTGCCTTGCAAGTTTGAAAAAAATCAGCCACTCATACACCCCAGCCAAGGCAGTTGTGAGCTGTGGCTCTGAAGAGGCAGTCTTTGTAGGAGATAGCCCTGGTGCTGCTAGCAAAGACAAGATTTTGGGTGTTGCTTTTCATAGCAAGCTTATGATATTAACGAACATGGAGAGATCTGGCACAATCAATTGAGCGTTGCTAAAAGGAACTCAAAGGCCTGCTACAAATTTCACACAGCTGGACATAGGCCATCCCCAGTGAGCCAGGACAAAAACTAGGCAGAGCCCAATGTCCTAAAGTGTGGGTGGATGGCTGAGCGCAGTGGCTCATGCCTGTAATCCCAGCACTTTGGGAGGCTGAGGCGGGTGGATCACCTGAGGTCAGCAGTTCATGACCAGCCTGGCCAACATGGTGAAACCCCGTCTCTACTAAAAATACAAAAATTAGCTGGGTATGGTGGCGCATGCCTGTAATCCCAGCTATTTGGAAGGCTGAGGCAGGAGAATCACTTGAACCTGGGAGGTGGAGGCTGCAGCGAGCCGAGATATTACCACTATACTCCAGCTTGGGTGACAGAGTGAGACTCCGTCTCAAAAAAAAAAAAAAAAAGAAAAGAAAGAAAGAAAGAAAAAAACAGTGGGCTGGAGCTCCACGGTGGTATCATCATACACAGACTACCATGATACAATGAAAATACAGCATCATCACATGCAATGACATACATAAAACTGACAAACATAATTTTGAGCAAAAAATGCAAGACAGACAATACTTTATTACTTCATTTCTATAAAGTACAAAAACAGGCAAAAGTAAACCATATTTAAAGATGTCTATAACAGTGGTAAATACTGTGTAAAGGTTGTGGGCTACTTCTGACCTGAAGGGTGAAAACAACCACAGACAATATGTAAATGAATGAATATACCTGAAGATTATATGAAATTTATTATTTTTCATTTTTTTGAGACAAGGTCTCGCTCTGTCTCCTGGGCGCCATTTCAGCTCACAGCAACCTCTGCCTCCTGTGTTCAAGCGATTCTTCCATCTTAGCCTCCCAGCTGGGATTACAGGCTTGAGACACTGCACGTGGCTACATGTTTTGTATTTTTAGTAGAGACGGGGTTTCACCATGTTGGCCAGGCTGGTCTCGAACTCCTGACCTCAAGTGATCCGCCGGCCTCAGCCTCCCAAAGTGCTGAGATTACAGGCATTGAGCCACCATGCCCAGCCCTTGAAATTTAAATTTCAATGTCCCTAAATGAAGTTTTATTGGAACACATCTACACTCATTTGTGTGTGTGTGTGTGCGTATGGAGGGAGACAGAGAGAGAGGGATTTATGAATTTATGGTAAGGAATTGGCTCATAGAATTATGGAGGCTGGCAAGTCCCAAATCTTCAGGGTGGATGAGCAGGCTGGAGATCCAGGAGAATACATATTCCAGTGAGAGCCCAGTGGCACCTGCTGTGGAGCAGGACTAGCGGATGGTGTGCATGAACTCTGAAGGCAGTCTGCGGAAGAATTCTGTCTTCCCTGAGAGAGAGTCTGGGGCAGCCAGACTTTTTGTTCTCTTCTGGTCTTCAGGTGATTGGATGAAGCCCACCCACATGATAGAGGGCAATCTGCTTTCCTCAAAGTCCACAAATTTAAACGTTAATCTCATCCAAAGCAACCTCACAGAAACACCCAGCATAACGTTTGACCAAATACCTGGGGACCTTATGGCTCAGCCAAGTGGACATCTAAAATTTACCCTCACACTCCAGTCCTCCAACATCCCAGCTTCCCTCTTACATCCCTGAATGGCAGAACCCAACAGGGAACCAGCTGGCCAAGCAGCATCGTGCCTGTTCTTTGTTGTGTGTGTTTTTCATTTTAAGTCGGTGGAGTTACACACCATGGATTCCTTTGTGTCTGCTTCCTTTTCATTAAAATTCTGCTCATGGATTCATCCCTGCAGTAGGTTCATTTTCAGGTGGAAGTGTAGGAAGCACAGCAGATCACAGAAGACCTCAGCAGGCCAGCTTTGCAACATCCTAACAAGGAGACGGGAAACTGAAGTACCCAGGAAGGAGATACTCTCCATCTCTCACCACCCAAAGCTTCCTGGGATGCTAAGGGTCATTGTTTTGTTTTCCCGCCCTGTTGCCTAGGCTGGAGTGCAGTGGCGCTATCTCGGTTCACCACAATGTCCGCCTCCCAGGTTCAAACGATTCTCCTGTCTCAGTCTCCCCAGTAGCTGGGATTTACAGGCGCCCGCTACCACGCCTGGCTACTTTTTATATTTTTAGTAGAGACGGGGTTTCACCATGTTCAGACTGGTCTCAAACTCCTGCTCTCAGGTGATCTGCCCACCTCGGCCTCCCAAAGTGTTGGGATTACAGGTGTGAGCCACCGCGCCTGGCCTAAGCCTCATTGTTCTTTTCATCTTTCCTGCTGAGACAGAAGAGGAGATGGAGAATGTGAACATTTTGTTGAGGAAAGAAATAGGACAGACAACTCAATGAAGTCTCAGAGAGCCATTCTGAGAACCCATGTTCTATTTCCAGAACCCATGCCAGGCCATTCCTGGGGTGTCTGATGGGGTTATGAGAGAAATGCCCAAGGAGGGAGCCTGGAGAAGGTTCAGGGAACAAGTTCTGGCTTCTAACCTTAGAGGAGCTGGACCTGGAGAGAAAGAGTGGGAAAGTGGAGAACCATCTGCTCACTTTCCCTCTCACCATGGCAAAAGCTTCTCCATCAGGCAGGGCTGGCTTCACAGGCAGGCAGCCTGGGCAGCCCTGCGGGGCCCCACACTTAGAATGGCTTCCGCCTGCTATCTTGCTCTGCTGTCAAGGTCTTGAAATTCTGAATGATCTTGAACATCATGCACTGCACCTGGCAAAATACCCGGTCCTGATCAGGTCTCAAGGCAGCCCTGGACCTTGGAAGGCAGCACTGAGGCCCCACTGAGGAAAGGAATGGCTGCTGAGGGCTGAGAACTAGAGCTGAGACTCCCAGGCAGCCCCTTTGGAAAAGTTTGGCATTTCCCCAAAATGTTAAATGTGGAATTATCATGTGATCCAGAAAATCACATATGAAATTGTCTCGTGTCCCTTTTAAACATATAGAACATAACTATTGGAAAGAGAGAGAAAAAAGGCCTGGCTCGGTGGCTCACTTCTGTAATCCCAGCACTTTGGGAGGCTGAGGTGGGTGGATCACTTGAGGTCGAGTTTGAGACCAAGCTGGCTAACATGGTGAAACCCTGCCTTTACCAAAAAAAAAAAAAAAAAAAAAAAAAAAAAAAAAAAAATTAGCCGGGCGTGGTGGCACACACCTGTAGTCCCAAGAGGCTGAAGAAGCAGCTTCACTTTTACCCAGGAGCTGGAGGTTGCAGTGAGCCAAGATTGCCTCCACTCCAGCTCGGGCTACAGAGTGAGACTCTGTCTCAAAAAAGAAAGAAAAGAGAGAGAGAAAGAAGTGTTGGAAACATTATTTGCCCTTAGCCATGTTGTGGGTTTATTTCCCACACTGAGTCATATTATGTGTCTCCCAACATGTCTGGAGCAGTTGCTACTCCCTGTACACCAGGTCCAGTGACCATAATGTCATCAATATAATGGACCAGTGTGTTGTCCTGAGGATGAAAAGGTTCTCAAAGGATCTGGGAACTAGATCATGAGCTGGGCTGCAGAGTTGAGGTAGCCTTGAGATAGGGTGGTGAAGGTGTATCTAGCCGAAAGCAAACTGTTCTTGATGGTCTTTACTCACAGGTATAGAAAAAGAAACATTCACCAGATGGGTAACTGGGCAGCCAAGGGGATAATCGGATCGGGTGTGCCACACTTCGCCTGCCCCGCTTGCTTTTGGTTGCTTGCTCTTTGTTATTTCTTTTCCCCATGAAGCTGAAGGCCACGATAGCTGAAGGCTATGCTATTGAACACTGTAACTCAACTTTGACGTGCTACCTTATAGATAACATTTGTAAGTCACCATAACAATCACTTGAGTTATTTTTCAGGAACTTGGGGCAGATCCTGTCCAGTTCAAACCAGTTGAGACTGCCAACCCTTCAACTGGGCCTGTACACATGCCCAAGAGGTGGCCTTTTGACATTAGAGGGCCAAAAACTCCACCCTCAGATCATGTTAATGCCACCATTTTCTGTACATATGTCATATGAACCCCAATTATGACTGCATTTTTCCCCACTGCTAATCACCTTTCCCCATGCCTTAGACCACCCTACTTCTCTAACCTATAAATCTCTCTAAGCCTCATCTTTGGGGAGGTGGATTTGAGAGCCATTTTCCCATCTCCTCACTTGACAGCCTTGTGAATAATTCTTCTCTTTTGCAAAACCCATGTCACAGTGATTGATTTACTGTGTGAGAATAGAACAAACCTGGGCCTGGCTCAGTAACAACTGCAAACCAGTTGTCAGATGTGTCATTTGCTCAGCACTGAAACCACATGTGGAAACAGCACCTGCACTTGAAGTCACTAGTCAATTAAGTTTACAGTTAATCCACTTGTCATTCTCCAAGATCCATCTGTCTTCTGCACAGGCTGAGTAGGTGAGCTAAGTGGGGATGTGTTCCCGTCTTTGATGGTGGCACTAATCTCGACAATCTCTCCAGGAATGTGGTATTAGTTTGCTTTAATATTTTTGTGAATGAGGCAGCTCTAGTGGCTTCTACTTGACCTTTTCTACCAGAATTACTTTTACTGTATGGATCAGGAAACCAGTGTGGGATTCTGCCCATTGTTGACTATGTCTATTCTAATTATGCATTCTAGAACCAGGGAAATAACCATAGGATGGGTTCAGGAATCTACTAGATCTACTGTGAGATGAATCTGAGCCAAAAAGTTCATTGATCACCTGACTTCCATACACTCATACTCTGAGGAACCATGGTGGCATTTTGAGTATCCTATAATTACTGCTAGTTCAGAACTAGAGGCTGGTTATCCCAGAAAAGTCTAATTATTTGCCCTTCCCAATGCACAATCACTCTGATAAATGGCCTTGGGTGCCTTTGGGGAGGCCTAGGAAGATAAAAAGTATAAATTATTGTCAGTTCAGCAGGGTCCTACTTCAAAGGGACCTGGCCTATCCTTTATTCAAGAAGCTGTGGGTCTGTGAACTAGATCAAGACTTGGAATTGATTGAGGGATTGTAACTCTGTGTTGGTAATTTAAGTCAGACTTCTCTATTCACCAGACCTGGAGCTTTCCTACTTACTCGGATCAAGTAAAACTTTAGCAGGCAGCCCATCCATTTCAGTTCTCAGGACACTATGATCAGCAGGCAGACATCACAGATCTCTGTGGGTCAGACCATTCGGGATCCTGCTTTGGCTGCACTGTCCATGGCAGTCACCACACCAATCGTGTTTTTGGTGACAAAGTGTTACCATATGGTCCCTGCCTCCTCAGGATTCCATCAGCCCCACTGCACTTCAGGGAGCATTTCCCACTGTGAAAAGGTGGTTAACTAACATTCAAAGTCTTATTGTGACCCTCCCTTCTACTCCCTGCCTCAGCATTAGCAGCTGGGACCTCTCCACAGCAGCATGGATCCAAAGGCCACACGGCCCCTCCCTGAGCACAGACACTACGTCAGCCCAGCAGTCCACTCCTCCTCCATAGGTCTGAGTTCAGCTCCACAAGGTCCCTCTTCCAATCTCCCACCTTTCAACAATTCTAGTCACGTCTCTTTGTTCCTGCTTTACACTTTGCTCCATATGAGGTGGAATCAACAAACTACCATCACTCAAAACTGGTTCGCATGTTGAAACTGATGACACTGCAGACACCAAGAGGTTATGAAAAAGTTTACTATTCACATGAGGCTTTCTAGGGAAAGCAAAGCGGGCACCCACGCCAGTCTGTTGGGCTTCAGTGAAAGGAGGGGCAAGTGGCTCTGGTTTTTGTTGTGGTTATGTGAGCTCAGTGCATTTGTGACAGTCAGAGTTTGCACAGTTTGAACTTCCCCTCTGGTGCAAAGAAGAAGTGCCTGGGCTTTCTTACCAGCTTGTCCAGATCCGGGCAAATTGAGGGGGAGAGCTTGAAAGCTGTTAGCAGACAAACCTCAAACATGGGGAGACTCTATTCCAGCTCCTCCAGTCCTGGGGTGGCGGCTGCTTAGCAGTTGCTACCTCCAAGACACCTTGGCATTTTCTTCTTGCCTTTTTAGCTACTTAAATATAGTATGCTTCTTTATAAGTTCTTTGCTAAAATAACTGGTGTGGTTTCTGGCAACTAAAACCTGGCTGATATAAAATCTCCTTGCTGTTCTTAGTAGGGTTAGCATTAACTTTAAAAGGTGTGGTAGCTGGCATACAAGTATTTACCCTCCTTTTCCTCATCTAATAAAGTAGAATGAAAAGCATCTCCATCCTCTGGATCCCATTTCTTCATTAAAATTATGAGTTTATAGCTTCTGGCTTCACTTGTTATTTATTAAGCAAAATGAGATTTAGGCAAAGGGGGAGCTTATAATTTCCTATAAAGTGCATGTCTTGGTGATTGTGCGTCAGTATATAGAGAACATCATCATTTTTAAAAAAACTGTGGCCTGGTATTTCATCATAGATGTACTAGAGTTAGTTAAGCATTTGTTTACTAATAGCCATTTGTATTGCTCCTGTTACCAGAAAGCAGTCGTGATCCAGTCCCCAAGACAGAGTTCTTAGGACCTTGCTCAAGGAAAATAATTCGGGCGAGTCCACAAAGTCAAAGTAATTAATATTAAGAAAGTAAAGAAATAAAGAATGGCTACTACATAGGCAGAGCAGCCTCAAGGGCTGCTGGTTGCCTATTTTTATGGTTATTTATTGATTATATGCTAAACAAGGGGTAGATTATTCATAAGTTTCCTGGGAAAGGTGTGAGCAATTACCAGAACTGAGGGTTCCTCTCCTTTTTAGACCATATAGTGTAACTTCCTGATGCTGCCATAGCATTTTTTTCTTTTTTTTTTTTGAGACAGAGTCTTGCTCTGTCACCCAAGTTGGAGTGCAGTGGCACCATCTTGGCTCACTGTAACCTCCGACTCCCAGGTTCTAGAGATTCTCCTGCCTCAGCCTCTCAAATAGCTGGGATTATAGGCGTGTGCCACCATGCCCAGCTAATTTTTGTATTTTTTAGTAGAGACAGGGTTTCACCATGTTGGCCAGGCTGGTCTCGATCTCCTGACCTCATAATCTACCCGCCTTGGCCTCCCAAAGTGGGGATTACAGGCGTGAGCCATCGTGCCAGGCCTGCCATGGCATTTGTAAACTGTCATGGCACTGGTGGGAGTGTCTGTTAGCATGCTAATGCATTATAATTACAGTATAATTACAGCAGTGAGGACAACCAGAGGTCACTTTCATTGCCATCTTGGTTTTGACCAGCTTCTTTACCACATGCTGTTTTATTGGCAAGGTCTTTATGACTGTATCTTGTGCTGACCTCCTATCTCATCCCATGACTTGGAATGCCTAACCTCCTGGGAATGCAGCCCAGTAGGTCTCAGCCTTATTTTACCCAGTTCCCTATTCAAGATGGAGTCACTCTGGTTCAAACGCCTCTGACACTCCCAATTTTTGCAGGTGAGGAAATGGAAGCCTTGAAAGATTAGGTAGCTCACTCTAAGTAACATCATGTACCTGGCAGGGATTTCTATTAAGTCATAAGATGTCAGAGACCATGCTTAAGAAATATTTTTACTTTGAAACACTTAAAGCAAACATTTAAAAAGTACCCACCACACTATACTGTTAAAATCTTAACATTCTGATGCCTCCGCATCAATTTTTAGAAAAAAATAAAGAAAACATAACTGAAGCCCCCATGTACCCTCCCCAAATCCATCAGGTCTCCTGCCTTAGGAAGGCAGAATGGTGACTTGCACACATTGTTCCAATACATGATTTTATACTCATTTCATATTATTTGAATCCACAGAAAATAGATTACTGTGCAAAACAATAACACTTTCTATATGTCCACAATGCTTACATGCTAGACACTATTCAAAGCATTTTACATGCATTACTTCATTGACCACCCCCCACCCACAATCACCCTGTGAGATTGCCACTACTATCCCATTTTACAGAAAAAGTGAAAAACAAGTTGAAGTAACGTGCCCACAGGTACACAGTATGCTTAACTTTACACAAACAGTACCTTGTATGTAGCTTCACCAACTTTCTCAGCATAATTTTTCATCTATCTGTGTTGAGACGTAACTCTTTCATATTCACTTTCCAAGGACCAAAAACAACCCATTTATTTATCCATTCTTCTGCTGATGAAATGCAGGCTTTTCCCAATCTTGCTACCTAAACAATACTTCAGTGAAGTCTTAAAATCATTCTCTGTTCACATGGCACTTCTCTAGGACGCATCCAGGAGTAGTTGCTGGGTGGTTAAGTGCACACAACCTTCCAAGATTTTACAAATTGCCTGGCACAGTATTTCTCACAATTTCTACTCCTAAAGCAGTGTGAATTATCATTGTTCCACACACTTACCCACACTTGGGCTTTCAAAAATGTGCCAGCTTTCTGAGTGTGAGATGGTCTGTATTATTTTACATTTTAGTCAGTCTTGGTCAGCAGGGGTGGGGCAGACCACACTGAACAGGTGACAGAAAGACTTTCAAATACCCACTCCAGCAATCTGGCTCCCCTCAACCCCAACTTCAGTTCCTCCAAGGGAGTGGCGGAAAGGTGGGAAGCGTTGGAAGGAACCTGAATGTCCTCCAGGCCAGGATGAGATGCAAGATGAGACCTGGTGCTTAGGACAATCAGAAACTGTCAACTGAAGCCAAACAGCTCAGAACCACCCACAGCCGGGTTCCTAACCAGCAGGTGTGTGTGTTTGTGGGTGGCTTCCAGTCAACATTTCACCCCACAGCCCCTTAAAAAAAACCCAACCCTGACTCAGCCAAACTAAATTCAGTTCCAGATTCCTTAACAGAGGTAATTTTGTGCAAGATCTTTTCTGCATGGCAAACAGATAAATAAGCACCCAACCCTGGCTTCCAGAGTGCTTGGTCTGGCTATGGAGATGGGCATAACCAAAAACACAAACATCACCTGACATAGGCACCAAGAGAGGTGGGGCCACGGGTTTAGAAGCACAAGGGTCAGACAAGGTCAGGCCTTGAAGGATGAAGAGCTAAACTGGCACAGACAGGGGTGTGGCACTCCAGGTGAAAGGAGGCAGCACAAGGCAGAACACTCTGGGGGGCTGGCGTGGGGAAGGGACAGGAAAGCCAAATCCAACACTGATTCTGCCAAAATCTTTAGTAGTTAGCACCAAGTAGTCAGGCTTCTACTTTTTTTCCTTTCAGCTAATCTGAATTCATTAATATTTATATAATTATAGTACTTCTAGAACTAAAATTATTTGAAAACTGAGGTTATTGGACAAACAGGATCAGTATAATCCCAAATATAAACAGTTTACTTCAGGATAAAATAATTTCTGTTTTTTCAGCCGGGCACGGTGGCTCACACCTGTAATCCTAGCATTTTGGGAGGCCGAGGTGGGTGGATCACGATGTCAGGAGATTGAGACCATCCTGGAGATCGAGACCATCCTGGCTAACACAGTGAAACCCCGTCTCTACTAAAAATACAAAAAATTACCCGGGCGTGGTGGTGGGCACTTGCAGTCCCAGCTACTGAGGAGGCTGAGGCAGGAGAATGGCGTGAACCCGGGAGGCGGAGCTTGCAGTGAGCGGAGATCGCGCCACTGCACTATAGCCTGGGCGACAGAGAGAGACTCCGTCTCAAAACAAAACAAAACAAAACAAAAAATTCTGTTTTTCACTTCATTCTTTGCACATTTTAAAATTTGATTAGAATGTTTAAAAATAAGCACATTTCATTCTATACAAATGACAGGTCAGGCACAGTGGCTCATGCCTGTAATCCCAGCACTTTGGGAGGCAGAGGTGGGTGGACTGCTTGAGCCCAGGAGTTTGAGACCAGCGTGAGCAACATGGGAAAAAAAAAAAATAAAACTTTTGTCTCTACAAAAAAATATAAAAAATTAGCTGGCACGGTGGCACACACCTGTAGTCCCAGCTACTCAGGAGGCTCAGGTGGGACCTGAGCCTGGGAGGTCAAGGCTGCAGTGAGCTGTGATCCTGCCACTGCACTCCACCCTGGGCAACCCTGACTCAAAAAAAAAAAAAAAAAAAAAAAAAGACAGTAAAAATATCCCTATACTGGGGCAGGAACTTTACAAGGTATCCTGTGGCAAAGGGAGCAGAGATGGGGGGAAAGGGGTGCTAAAAATGTGATTGGAAAGGGACATTTCCATGGTTATAACACCAACTGACATGGAAGCTGCACCTCTGAGATGGCCCTGGTCCTAGAGGTCAACCACCTGATGGAGAGCCTTGGTAAACCAAGCCCTGTTTCACCAATCTCAGGAATCAGGTAGCACAGCCAAGCACTCTAACTTCACACATAAGGAAATTGATACAGAGGTTCATTGACTTGCTCACGATCAATCCTGCCAAGAAAAGGCACACCATGCCTGGAACCCAGATCTGATGACTCCAAGACCCTTCCTATGACTCTGGCCCCCCTGCCCAGCCACTTCTAGTGCCAGTTTTGGGACAGTGAAGGGACATCTTCAGTGCCATGAACAGCTGCTGCTGTAGGAAGGCAAGAGGATGGCAGAACCAAGATGACCAAACCTTCCTGAGGACAAAGCTGAACAGGCATCAGAACACCAACAGGAGACTTCTGCCCCACCCCCACCATCCCGTGACACCACCACACAATATCAGAGCCTTCATTTTCACCTGCTCTTGGCAGTCCAGAGCAGATAAGATTATTCCATACTCTACTGAAAAAGACATCTTCCAGGTTGGTTTCTTCTCATTTCAAGAAATGACCAGCTCCGTGAACGGGCCCCTACAGTCAGGACACTACTCTACTATTAAAACATTTTATCCTTTCATTTATAATCTAGCTCTTCAATAATCAGAAGCAATGATTACTCACATGCTTTAGCAATATCACTCCTTTGCCTTTAAGTAATTGATTCTTGCTTTTTGCTTCAACACAAGTGGGTAGGCCAGTGAAGGAGCTCCTCCCAGAACAGGCCACCTTTTCTCCTGAGAGCAGCAGGCACGTGCACTTGTTCCTTCGGGTTGAATCTGATTGCTAGCACCAGATCTCATACATGGAGAGGGGTATGTGAAGCTGAGAGGGGCCTGCAGTGTGCAGGGGCTAGAGACATGAACACAACAATGGTAAGCGTTTACATCTGCTGAGGCCGAGGATCCTATAGAAAATTCAGAAACGGAGTGGGGAGGAGTCTGATTTATGGGAACTGGCAGCAAGGGTAACTGCATGAGAAGCCTTTCACCCATTCCATTTTACTGAGTCCTTGGATCTGTGGTTAACCCTTATAAAATACAATTCAGATTCAAACCACAACACTCCTCAATTCAAAATTGTCCAAAAGCTCCCTGCCTCCCTCTGAGGCAGCTCAAGCCCCTGTAATGACCCCTGATGCTCACATGGCTGGGCCTATGGCCTCCCTGGCCCCTCTCCTTCCCTTCCAGCTGGCTCCCTGCACTCCATCCCAGGGGCTTCCTTGCTATCCTGAGGACATCAGTCAAGACCCAATCTCCTCTGCCTGCAACTCTCCCTAGAGAGCTACCTGCTACCTCCCTGGCTTCCTTCAAGTCTTTGCTCAAATTTCACCTTCTCAGTTGAGGCCCTCCCTGACCAGACTATCTAAAATCACAATTGATCTCCCAATCCAGCACTCCCTCTCACTCTTCTGTGATTCACTTTGTCCACTACACACATCACAATCCAGAATACTGCATATCTCATTTGTTTGTCATCTGTAAAAAGATCCAAGATGGCAGGATTTTCATCTGTTCTGGTCCCTGCTGGGTCTCTGGCAAACACACCAGTGCCTGGTGTATGGGAGTGCTCAGCACATTTCTGTTAAACAGATGGACCACTGCTGCCTATGCAGGCCTGTGGGATGGGGATGGCAACAGGGTACTGGTAGAGCTCCACACGCCAAGCGCTTGAGCCCAGCATCCTGCTCTCCTCCACGTGCCGCTGAGACCACTCTAATCCCCTAGCAGATATCCAAAAGCCAGCCAGGAAGGCTGAAGCCCCAGCCAGAACTCCCCAGGGGGCATTTGGGAAGACTAGGAGTTCTTGATGCTGCTGCTTTTAAAGTCAACAGAATAGGCATGGCCACAGGCCAAACTTGAAGATAAACCTAGGATCCCACTGGCCCCTTTCCAGCAGCCATAGCCCATGATGCCACAGATATTCTGTCCAACCACAAAGGGCAGTGGTCTCTCTCTTCAGAGTTGTGGAAGGAGACCTGAATAGGGGAGCCGCAGGCTATGGTGCAGAGGCCACTCCTAGGGGCCCCAGTCTCCAGAAGGGCTCCAAAGAACACGGTGCTGCGCTTCCCCAGCGTCACATCCTAGCAGGCAGGCTGGGGACTCCCCGAGCTTTTAAATCCTTGGGATTCTGTCACTAGCTTCCAAAATAGAAAGGGCTGGGCCCTTTATCAAAGTTACTCCACACTGCCTATAATTAAGGGTTCTCTAGCAGGGGACTGAGAACCCACCCCCACTGTCATCGTCAGGTCCCAGGCTAATCTCTAATATGGTTTTTCATATGCCGAGCCAGGTTCGAAGACCACCTGAAGGTCTTTCCACACTTGCTGCATTTGAAGGGCCTCTCTCGAGTATGAAATCTCTTGTGGCTAATGAGCTGTGAACTCTTGTTAAAAGTTTTCCCACATATGCTGCATTTGTGGCACTTTTTCCCAATGCTTATGTCCTGGAGTCCAGTGATCCTAGAGCTCTGGCTGCAAGCTTCTTTGCAGTCTTCGAGGGGCATCTCTTCACTTGGTTTTAGCTTCTGTAATCTCAACTTTGTGTCCTGAGAGGAAGACCTCGCAGGTGGGCTACGTTCAGCCTGTGCTGCTCTGGTGTGTCTCCTCTGGTGACTGGAAAGGGTATGTCTCCCAATGAACTCTTTCCCACACCACTGACATTTGAAAGGTCTCTCTGTAGAGTGGATCCTCTGATGGTTAACAAGGCGATAGTTTCTATCATAAGATTTTCCACACAGATTACATTTATAGCGCTTCTCTCCACTGTGTATTCCCTTATGATCTAAAAGGGTTCTTTTACGTGTAAAGGTTTTCCCACATTCTTGACACCAAAAACGTTTCTCACCAGTGAGGATTTTTGGCTCCACATTTGGAGTCTTTTCACTTTCATGGCAATCATACTGTTTTTGAAGAGAGTGAATCCTCTGATGTCGGTAGAGATTGGAACTCCATCTGAAGGCTTTCCCACACTCCCTGCACTTATACGGCTTCTCTCCAGTGTGAACTCTCTGATGGATGAGGAGGAATGAGTGATTGCGGAAGGCCTTGCCACACTGGCTGCATTTGTAGGGCTCCTCTCTGGAGTGACTGCTCTGAGGAACCTGGAACACTGTGTCCTGACTAAAAGATGGCCCGCCCTCAGGTTTTCTTTTCATGGCATGCTTCTTCTTATGAACAATAAAGGCTGATCTATAGGCAAAGTCCTTCCCACAATCGCTACACTGGTAAGGTTTCTCACCTGTGTGAATTCTCTGGTGGTCAACGAGAGTTTTCTTTCTAGTAAAAGTTTTCCCACACTGCTGACACAAAAATGTTTTCTCCACAGCGGGAGCACCCTGGGGCTGACTGCAGTCAGGAGATTGCCTGAAGCCTTCACGACATTCATCTTGTTTGTAGAACTTTTCCTCCTCATGTAACCTCATATGACGAGTAAAGTTTGATCTCCACCTAAAGGTTTTCCTACATTTGGTACATTTATAGGGCTTCTCCTGGGTGTGAATCCTTTGATGTTCAAGAACATATGACTTACAGTGGAAGGATTTCCTGCACTGGCTGCAGTCGAAGAGTTTCTCCCCACTTTGGTCTCCCAAATGATGATCAAACCCCGAGCTGTAGGTGAGAGCTGCCCTATACTGATTCAATTCAAGAAATTTCTTCTTAGCGTGGGTTTCTCGGTGCAGACGGTAGGCTGACAGACGTCGGAAAGCTTTCTCACATAAATCGCATTTATAAGGCTTCACTCCAGTGTGAATTTTCTCATGTCGCGCACAGTTGGAACTCCACCGGAAGGCTTTCCCACACACCCTACATTTAAATGCTTTCTCTTGAGTGTGAAGTCTCTGATGATATGCAAGATGGGAGCTATGACTGAAAGACCTTCCACAGTCACTGCACTTAAATGACACTCCCACCATGTGAAGACTCTGCCCATGTTGGTGATGAGAGCTAAGGCTGAAGTCTTTTCCACACACGTCCTTTTTGTTCCCTTTCAGTCCACTATGAATTCTCTGATGTAGGCTGAAGCCCCCAATCATGTGTCTGAGCCCCTTCCCGTATTTCTTGTAGTCATAGTGGTGTGAACTCATTCTGAAGTGTTTGCCACAGCCATGTTTAAGGGATTCCTTTCTTCCAGAAACTCTCAAATATGTAACGTGTTTTAAGTCAAGACTATTACTTCCTGATACTTCAGAGTCTTTTCCTGTCCTGCGACTGAAGTTGGTCTCTTCTTTCTTAACTCTTACTTGTATGGGATTTTCACATTGATCCTTCTGCCTGCTCTTCTGTTGAAAAGATTCTCTGAGCCCAATTCCCTCAGAAACACTTGTCGCAGGACATCCTGATGACACAGCTAAGGTTTCTGTTTCTTCCAAAGGTTCCTGATTTAAGATGAATTTGTTTGTTTTAATCTGGAGGTCATCTCCTGACAAAAAATATAACACAAGAGAATGTACTCTTTTCCCATACTTGGAACTGCAGAAAGCACCAAAGGGCAATAAAATGTCTGGGTGGTGAGGCTTTTGCCTGACTGCCAATACCTTTATAAAATAGTCAAACATAAGGCAAAACATGGAAGATCATCCCAGATTACAGGGAAGGGAGGAGAAAAGCAAGATGGGCAGGGCAGCTAGAGATATGCAGACATCACATCCAGCAGGGAAATAAAAAGGATTAAGAAGAAAGTGTTAAATAGACAGAGTGGGAGAAGAATCATGACATTATAGAAAGGTACCCAAAAGTCAAGGGGTGGGGCTCCAAGGAGCACTTGGCTGAAAGGGCTGGAGATCAGCCTATTACAAAAAGAAGGACCAAGAAAAGAAAGAACAGGAGTGGGATGAGGGCTCCTAAGAGCAAGAAGGGGTGAGTACAGGAGTTCAGCAGGAGTGCAGGCCAGGAGTGAGGAGGAGCATCAGTGAGTGAAAGACAGGAACAGTGAAGCCCTCCAGCAGGCAAGAACTATTATGGAGAGGGCTGCTGGGGGAGGGGGACAGGAGAATAGACATGGCCGGAAATTAATAACCTCTCAGAGGCCAGCCAGGATGGAAGAGACCCAGTGGCCCAAGCACCCTTACCAACACTGTTAAAGATCTTCCTTCCAGCAAACAATGGAGTAAATTCCCAGTGATGTAACTGACCTTAAGAAAGAGAAAAGTAAAAGCAGGAGGAGCAGGACCTGGCAGGTTCTCTGGAACTCACCTGTAGGGGCAGCACCTGGATTCCCCTTAGGCTGAGCTGCCTGCATGTTCAGGCCCCATGGCTCCCTTGCTTCCAACCAGGAGATCAGAGCAGGTTTGGTGAATGGTCCCACTGCAGAAGAGAAGGGAATGGCATGAGAAGGGAGATGGATGACACAGAACTACTCTTCAGGACCTCTGGGCCTGAAGTCCTGGTGGGAAGGTGGGAAAGGCCAGGAAGGCAGGCAGCAGAAGCTAGCGAAGGAGGCCCAGTCATTTCAAATAGCCCTGAGCAGAGATAAGAGAGACTGATAGAAGTTGCCCACAAAAGGATTACTAGAATTTTCCAGAGGTGAGAACCACAACGTCTACTTAATTGGTTACATCAGCCAACATTTTTTGAATGTCTAAACGGACTAGGAACTTAAAACATATTACCTTTAATCCGTTGTTTTTATTTGTCTGTTTTGAAACAGGGTCTCCCTCTGTTACCCAAGCTGGAGTGCAGTGGCGTGATCTTGGCTCACTGCAGCCTTGTCCTCCTGGGCTCAAGAAATTCCCCAGCCTTGGCTTCCCAAGCAGCTGGGATTACAGGCGTGCGTACCACATGCTTATATTTTTGTATTTTTTGTAGAGATGGGGTTTTACTATGTTGCCCAGACTGGTCTCAAACTCCTGAGCTCAAGGAATCTTCCCACCTGGGCCTCCCGCAGTGCTGGGATTACAGGTGTGAGCTACCACCTTTAATCTTTATAATAATCCAGAATGGCAGGCATTATTCTCTCCATTTTTCAAAAGAGGCTACCAAGGTGCTACATTAAGTGATCTGGTTAGCAGTTACAGAGCCAGGATCTAAAACCAGGTCAGGTACCTTTCTATGCAGCACAGAACAACCCAAGAAGGCAGAAATAAAGACGGATAGAAGCATGAAGATATCAATTACTTACCCAGAGAAGCCATGTTCCTATAATTCTCCAGCATCACATCCCTGTACAGGTTCCTCTGAGCAGAGTCCAGCCACCCCCACTCGTCCTGGGAGAAGGTCACCTCCACATCCTTGAAAGTCATAGTCTCCTGAAAAAACACTGTGCCCTAGAGCTGGTCCACAGCTCCCAGCTTTGAGGTGGAAGGGGAGAGAAGGGGAATAAAGTGGCTCTGTGTGAGTGCAGGATGGACCTGGCAAAGGTGAAAGGGAAGACCATCACCCAGCAGAAGACCTCTGGGCTTGAGGGGGATAATCTGGTCTCTGGAACACGGGTCTTTGGATGTGAGGTTACTAGACAGAGAAACCCAGGATGGGGGAGCTGCACTATCCCATTAGGCAGTGACGTGGGGACATCAGGAAGGACCAAATGTCCTGTGGCTCACCTGGAGCTGGGCTGTCAGGGACCTGGTTGGTGTTACCTGGTCTCCTGGGCACCCCTCTCTCTGGAAAAGGGCAGGCATCTGGGCAGCAGGAGTATCTGAAGGAGAAAAAGCCATGAGAGAGTGGCTCAGCTCTAGACAGCCCACTGAGAAGCCCACTCTTCCCCCCAGTAGAGGACTCCTGGACCCATAAGCAGGTACAGAATGTTGTTAAACACCCATCTCACATGTCCTCAGTCTACTGGGGCCAGGAAAGGGGTAGTGGGATGGGGGGTGTAATGGGGTAGGAGCAAGCCACATATGGGTTATAGAATGGATGGAGAGGACAGAGAGCTAAGGGCCAGGACAGAAGGAGATTCTCATGAGAGGACAGATGTGGAAACACAACACTACAGGAAATGCAAGAAGTGTGGCATAAGGCTGGGGTCTTAAGGCCAGGCAGCAAGTACCGGATTGCCCAGCCAGGAAGTCACGTGCTTCTATTTCATAGGGAGGCTCCAGGTGGTCCCCCAGAGCAGAGCTGCTCCTGAGAGGTGAAGCAAGGGACCATATCTGTGCAGATCGCAGGGCTCCTGTACCCATCCAATGCACATCTGGGCTCTGGGCAGGGCCCGGGTCCTGGCAAGAAGAAAATGTTGTGAGAGGATCTTTCTGGGAATCAGAAAGCAAACTCAGAGAAGAGACCACATGACCAATCTCTAAAGGACAAAGGCCAAGGGATAGGTAAGCCAGCTCCTTTATTATTTCCAGGCAGGAGGAAAGGGCAAGAAGATCGCCCAGGGAGGTGCCTCCAACCACCTCAGCCTCCTTGGGCTCTAATGAGGGTCATGGGAGAGTCCAGGTAGAGACAGACTCCAGCTCAACACAAGGAAGCACATGGTAACTCCGTACAGCACTCTTGTCAGGCCTCAGATGACAGTGCCACCTTCCCACTACCCCTCAGCTCCCACCCCAGGCCTATAACTTAGAAATGAGAGAGAAGGAACTAGTTCCTGAGAATTAAACTCATAATGGTTCACAGTGGAGATAGTCAAGTAATATCTACTGTCAAGTGCTGCTCTAGGCACTGATGTACAAAGTGAACTCAAAGAGGCAGGCTAGCTCCCAAATTGTAAACTTGTTTTTAATAATAACACTGACAGGCAATGCTAATCATGACAGTCAGCCATGGAACCATAGAAAAAAGTCTCCAGTGTAAAAAATGGCAGTGTCCATCTAAGTAGAGACCAACAAAGAGGAAGCATTTGCCCTGAGACTTCAAACAACTCTGGTCTCTGAGGCAAGGCTGTCCCTCATATACAGATGAGTACAGGAAACTACAATTTGAGATTTTCTGGTCCTGTGGCCGAGACAGTCTCTATACCAATATGGATACTTAGCCTGAGGCCATTAATCATCTGATACAGAGATACACACTAAAGATGATGAACTGACCACAATAATTTATCTCCCATTTTTTATTCTTCTAATAAAGGAAGAATTAAAAGAAAATAAAGAATATGGAAGCACAGCAAAACGAGTTTAAGGACAAACTTTCTCGGGCCCTGGTTTTTCACACTGTGATAATTTTGCTGAACCATAGAACGATTCTGTGACTTTACATATATCTTAAAGCATTTCTCTTCATTTTGCAAATTTGGGGGGCTTCTCCCAGCCCCCATTGTCTTCTAAGTAGCTTTCAACCAGGTAGGCCCTTTTTGCTCATGTGGCAATGTTTTCACGGATTTTTAAAATTACATCTAGTTGTAAATGAGCTGAATATAACCAAGCCATGATTTTGTAACTACTGTGTACCTCATTTCCTTTTATAAATTATTATCAGGTCCTTTCGAACATTTGTTTTGGTAAAAATAACAAATGCTCTTTTAAATTTTTTAAAATAGTACCCCATGTTGTGCAAAAATATTTTCTAATAGTTATATCCTGTGTCTATTTATTACCATTTACTGCTGGTAGACCATGTCCTGATGTCTTACTTGATTTAATTTTTATAATAAAGTTTTAGGGACAAGTATGTCAAATTTGTTTCAGAAATCTTTTTTTTTTTTTTTTCGGACGTAGTCTTGCTCTTTCACCAGGCTGGTGTGCAGTGGCGCGATCTCGGCTCACTGCAACCTCCACCTCCCGGGTTCAAGCAATTCTCCTGCCTCAGCCTCCCAAGTAGCTGAGACTACAGGCGCACACCACCACACCCAGCTAATTTCTGTATTTTTAGTAGAGATGGGTTTTCATCATGTTGGCCTGGATGGTCTCGATCTCTTGACCTTGTGATCTGCCACCTCGGCCTCCCAAAGTGCTGGGATTACAGGCGTGAGACACCACGCCAAGCCACAACTTTCATTTATACATGAATTATGTGTGCAGAATCATATACATATGTATATGTATGAATGTGTGTGTCTATATATATATTTTTTTTTTTTTAATTTTTTTTGAGACAGAGTCTTGCTCTGTTGCCCAGTCTAAACTGCACTGGTGCAATCTCAGCTCACTGCAGCCTCCACCTTCCAGGTTCAAGCAATTCTCCTGCCTCAGCCTCCTGAGTAGATGGGTCTACAGGTGCACACCACCACAGCCGGCTAATTTCTGCCCTTTTAGTAGAAATGGAGTTTCACCATGTTGGCCAGGCTGGTCTTGAACTCCTGACCCCAAGTGCTAGCACTACAGGTCTGGCCAGAATCATGTATTTTTATATAAATAAAATTTTAAAGAAGACTTAAAAAAGTGATAAATGATTTTTTAAAAAACTGTAACAATACAGGAAGCATCAGCTCCCCTGTGTGCAGCAGCAGGACAGGAAGAACGCACCTGAACTGACCGGCTGCTGCTCTCCTGTCAGGCCTGGGACTGCCAACTCTGCCAGGGTCAGGCACATGATAAGCACTTGAATATTTACTGAACAAATTCTCATGATTAGACCATTTCTGCATTTTCTTCTCAATGAACAGAGGCTCTGAAAGGTACAACTATGTGGCCACAGATGTTGAGGTTGTGGAATGAAGTCTAAAATCGAGGTCTTCTATTTCTCAGCCCAGCACTGCCCCTCAGCACTCATGTCCATCTTCCCTGCCTCCCATCTCAAAAGCTTACTGAGAAGGGCCGGGCACAGTGGTTCATATCCGTAATCCCAGCATTTTGGGAGGCCAAGGCGGATGGATCACCTGAGGTCAGGAGTTTGAGACTAGCCTGGACAAAATGGCAAAACCCCATCTCTACTAAAAATACAAACAAAATTAGCTGGGAGTGGTGGGGTACGCCTCAGAAAGAAAAGAAAAAAAATGCTTACTGAGAAGGAAGCTAAATGGTGCCTGCAGAGCGCTCTTCTGAGTTTTAACATGTACTCTCCCACTAAGAAGCCAAGAGCCCTAACCCTAAATGCTGTCCCAACACCCGCCACTTTACAGGGCTATGGTTAGTCTCAAGTCAAATTAGATAATATGTGGAGATGGACTTTGTACACTGTAAGCTACTGTGTCCAAAGACTAGTTACTGGGCTTTTTTGTTTAGAGACAGGGTCTTGCTGTGTCACCCAGGCTGGAGTGCAGTGGTGCAATCATGGCTCACTGCAGCCTTGACCTACCTGGGTTCAAGTGATCCTCCCACCTCAGTCCCCCAAATAGCTGGGACTACAGTCACATGCCACCACGTTCAGCTAATTTTTGTAGAAACAGGGTTTTGCCATGTTGCCCAGGCTGGTCACGAATTCTTGCACTCAAGCAATCCGCCCACCTTGGACTCCAAAGCGCTTAGATTACAGGTGTGAGCCACTATGCCTGGCCTAATTTTTAAATTATGTACAGAGACAGTGTGGGGGGGGGGGTCTCCCTATGTCGTCCAGGCTGGCTTGAGCTCCTGGCCTCAAGCAATCCTCCCACCTCAGCCTCCTAAAGTGCTGGGATTACATGTGTGAGCTACTATGCCCAGAAGTTACTATTATTTATGGAGACTTGCTCACCCTATCTGGAGCTGATATTCCTCTGGGGAGGTAGGAAAGGATACCTGCTAAAGGGTCCATTGCTCAGGGTCCCGTTCTCAGATGCTCAGGTACCATGGGAAAAGGGAAGGCTTCCTCTGCACTCCTCTGTATTGACAGTTCAGAGGGCCACCCCCATCCCCAGACAAGCTGGCTCACCAGCAGGCAGAGTTCCCTGGGCACCACACACTTGCTCACACTCACCCTCCATGATGTCCCATCAAGGTCCCTCTGCAGCTCCTCCAGCAAGGCCACAGCCTCCTCGCCACTCTCAGGGTTATGGAGCTGCACCCACACCCGGAGTTCCCCAGGCAGGATGCTCAGGAACTGTTCTAGCACCAGCAGCTCTAGGATCTGTGACTTGGAGAGAACGTCAGGCCTCAGCCACCAGCGACAGAGTTCCCGGAGCCGGCTCAGAGTTTCTAGGGGCCCCGAAGACTCATGGTAACGAAGCTGTCTGAAGAGCTGGCGGAACAGCTCCTGGCCAGGGCGGTTGAGTGTCTGTGGCCTGGCAGGCTGCACTGGAGTATAGCTTTCATCCTCTTCTTCCTTCTTTACTGTCTGAAGCCGCCCTCGCTCCCTCGAAGACTGGGCCTGAGCTGGATAGACAGCATGCCACCTGCCTGGAGGCATCACTCCTGTTCAGAGACTAACTAGAAGAGTGCGAGCCAAGTCCACCTTAGACGTGGGTCCTCAGAAGTATCTTCTCAGCAGTCAACAATGCCATTTGCTGGGACATCAGAAGTCATCGGCAAGTGACTGAAATAACCAGCATTTCTGTGCAGGAGGGGATGAGAGAATAATGTCCATTATACATGGTGCAGTTGGATTCTGCTGGTTGGGATCATCTTTGTATGTATAAGAAGAGCGTTTGCACAGAGGTATATGCCAGTATCAAGTAGACCACAGCTAGGTTGTCCCCTATTGGAGTAAGCTAAGAAAATATCCCACAATAAAATATATACTGAACTTATACATTAAAACTTTGTAAAAAACACAAAGGGATGATGAAAAAAGTCAGAGAAGATCTAAATAAATGAACAGACATACCATATGCATGTACTAGAAGACGTGACACAGTAAAGATGTAAATTCTCTACAAATTGATCTATAGGTCTAATGCAAATCCTACCAAAATCTCAACAAGATTTTTTTGTAGATATAGATAAATTTATGTGGAAAGACAATGGAATTAGAATAGCTAAAATTATGACAGGTCAGGCATGGTGGCTCACACCTGTAATCCTAGCACTTTGGAAAGAGGAGATGGGCGGATTGCCTGAGCTCAGGAGTTCGAGACCAGCCTGGGCAACATGGCGAAACCCCGTCTCTATTAAAAATACAAAAAATGAGCCAGACATGGTGGTGCGTGCCTGTAATCCCAGCTACTTGGGAGGCTGAGGCACAAGAATCACTTGAACCCGGGAGGCAGAGGTTGCAGTGAATCAAGATCGTGCCACTGTACTCCAGCCTGGGCAACAGAGCAAGAGTCTGTCTCAAAACAAGCAAGCAAGCCAGCAAACAAACAAGCAAAACCAAAAAACAATTATGAGGGAGGGATCAGTCTGAAAACAATCTACCTGATTTCAAGACTTATAGCTACATTAATCAATTATGTGTAGTATTGGTGGAGGAAGAGACACATAGGTCAATGGAATACAATAGAAAAACCAGAAACAGACCCACACAAGAATGCCCAACCGACTTTTTAAATATCAAATGTGATTTTGCTATTATAATATTTTTAAATATCTCAAATGAGCAATTCAAAAACAAAAACAAAAAAATCCTGAGAATCCAATCCCCTAGTTGATTTTATGACCCAACAATGGGTTACAAATTATAATTTGAAAACTACTAATCCAGCTTCCCACTCAACTCTTGTATTTCTTTTTATAATTCATCATGAAATGTGGTGTCCAAGGGTTCAAGTCACTTTCAGGAGGTAGCACTTTGGGAGGCCTAAGTGGGTGGACTACTTGAGGTCTGGAGTTTGAGAACAGCCTGGCCAACATGGCAAAACTCCAGGTCTAAAAAAAATACAAAAAATTAGCAGGGCATGGTGGCATGTGCCTATAATCCCAGCTACTCGGGAGGCTGAGGCACAAGAACTGCTTGAGCCTGGGAGGCAGAGGTTTGCAGTGAGCCAAGATCGTGGCACTGCACTCTACTCTCCAGCCTGGGTAACAGAGCGAGACTCCATCTCAAAAAAGAGACTATCTGGAGTATATTTTGGGCTCTGAAGGAATGTTTGTTTCTTCTTACCTGGGGAAGGAGCTTGTGCTACAAATCACATCACTATGTAGAGGAGTCCACACCTGCAATACGCCCAACTCATTTTTTTTTTCTTTTTTTTAAAGACAGGGTCTCCTGCTGCTGCCCAGGCTGGAGTGCAGTGGTGTGATCATGGCTCACTGCAGACTCAAACTCCTGGGCTCAAGCAATCCTCTTGCTTCACCCTCCAGAGGAGGTAAGACTACAGGCATGTGACACCACACTCAGATAATTTAAAATTATTTTTAGAGATGAGGCCTATGTTACCTCAAACTCCCGGCCTCAAGTGATCGATCCTCCCACATCAGCCTCCTAAGTAGCTGGGATTACAGGCATGAGCCATTAAGCCTGACCTCCAATCGATTTTTGATAAAGATGCAAAAGCAGTTCAAAAGAGGAAGGGTAGTCTTCTCACCAAATGTTGCTGGAGCAATCGGACATCTATAAGCAAAATAAGGAAAACTGACCAAAACCTTGCCTCTTGTACACTTGAATTCAAAATAGATCAGACTTGGCCGGGTGTGGTGGCTTACGCCTGTAATCCTAGCATTTTGGGAGGCCTAGGTGGGTGGATCATGAAGTCAGAAGTTCGAGACCAGCCTGACCAACACAGTGAAACGCCGTCTCTACTAAAAATACAAAAAATACAAAAAAAATTAGCTGGGAGTGATGGCATGCGCCTGTAATCTCAGCTACTCAGGAGGCTGAGGCAGGAGAATCGCTTGAAGAGGGGTGGTAGAGGTTACAGTGAGCCAAGATGACACTACTGCACTCCAGCCTGGGCGACAGAATAAGACTCCGTCTCAAAAAAAAAAAAAAAAAAGGATCAGATTTAAACGTAAGCCATAAAACTATACAACTTTTAGAAAACAATCCAGGAGGCTGGGTGCAGTGGTTCACACCTGTAATTCCAGCACTTTGGGAGGCCAAGGCAAGCGGATCACGAGGTCAAGAGATCGAGACCATCCTGGTCAACACGATGAAACCCCATCTCCACTAAAAATACAAAACTTAGCTGGGCATGGTGGCACGCGCCTGTAGTCCCAGCTACTCGGGAGGCTGAGGCAGAAGAATCACTTGAACCCAGGAGGTGGAGGCTGCAGTGAGCCGAGATAATGCCATTGCACTCCAGCCTTGTGAAATAGCGAGACTCCACTTCAAAAACAAGAACATAGGAGAAAACCTTTAGGATCTAGGATGAGGCAAATAGTTCTTATGCCTGATACCTGTGATATTATGATATATATACACATTGGTTTTTATCCATGGTTCATGGCTCCTAACTCCCATAGCCCTTATTTCCCAAGTGACTAAAACAATAAGCATATCTTTTGTTAAATTATTTGGCCTTTATCCTTGATTCCCAAAGCAGCTTTGGAACTTCAGAGTGATAAAGGCAGACAGCCTTTTGTTATAATATTGGTGCATTTTAGGCCTCAGAAGCAGGGCTCAGAAAACAGAACATCTCTCTCTGACCTTTTCTTGCCCTCCTTTCACCTGCTCCTTTTTCTCCCCAAGGCAGGCCATAGAAACTAAAAATATACAGTCATCTTCCCCCTTTTCTGTCCTTCTGCTGGCCGTAAATTCTCTCACCTATTGTATCTGATTGTAGGTCATAAGATACCCATTTCAGGAGTCCTCCCTCATACTCAGTAAGTAGAAATGCTGCACAGAGAGGCCAATTTGAACTGACAGCCTGAATGTCCCCACTCAGTCTATTAATATGAGATCAAACTCTTTTTGTCCAGTCATGTTTTACATGGTTGTCCATGCTTCAATCATGCTTATCCAATGAAGCCTCCATAAAAGGTCCAAGAGGATGGGGTACAGAGAGCTATGGACAACTGCACTTGTGGAGGCTTGCAGGAAGGTGAACAAGAACTCATCCATGTGCCAGGATAGTGGTGCATCCCATCTCCACAGGAACAAAAGCTCCTGCACCCAGAACACTGCCAGACCTCCCCCTATGTATCTCTTCATCTAGTTGTTTATTGTATCCTTTAAAATATCCTTTATAATAAATTGATAAATGTGTTTCCCTGAGTTTTGTGAGCTGCTCTGCCAAATAAATTGAGCAACACAATCGGAAAATTAACACAACAACAACAAAACAAAACACCCAGAAATAAAGCTAATAAAAAATGTACAGGATCTTAAAAGATAAACAAAAGATATAATAGACCTGAATAAATCTTAAGTATGGAAAGACAAATCTTTTCACGATGCCAATTCTTCCTAAGGTAATGTGTGGTTAATAAAATCCCAACCAAATTCCACTATCTCTTCTTAGGGCTTCATAAGCATATTCTAAAATTCAAGCAAATGAGTAAAAGGCCAAGAATAGCCATGATAAATTTTTAGAGGTGAAAATATTTGTTCTACCTGACATTAAGGCTTACTATAAAGCTACATTAATGAAAACACTGAGTATTACTGAAGGAACATGCAAATAGTAGATAAAAGAAACAGCACATACAGAATCCTGACATGGGCTTATGCATACATATATATTTGGTCTATGATAGAGGCAGCATTAGAAATCAGTGGGAAAGATTAGACTATTCAATGAATTGCATTGGGACAACTGGCTAGCCAAATTAAAATAACAAAACCACACACCAAAAAAATGAATTCTAGTTAAAGATTTACACTAAAAAGGCACATTCTTCATGCCCCAGGAACTGTCCTTCTAAGAATCTACCCTGAGAGCCAGGCATGGTGGCTCATACCTGTAATTCTAGCACTTTAGGAGGCCAATATGGGAGGATCAGTTGAGCCCAGGAATTCAAGACTAGCTTGGGCAACACAGCAAGACTCTGTTTCTATTGAAAAATGAAATAAAATAACAATCTACCCTGGAAAAATAGATGCACGGTATATAGACATTTACGTGAGTGTACACTAGAGCACTCTGTAAGATAATATTGAAAACAATCTACTTGCCCAACAATAGGCCTAAAGAAAAGTGAAACCGCCTTTGCAAAATTATGACTGAGACAGTGAAAGAGATCTAACTTAACTGATTCCATCTTGCTTCTAACCTCCAAGCTGTCTTTGTTCATTCCTGGGTATGGGCAGAACTAACTTTGGGAGAAACTTATAGTTTAAACAAAGAGAGTAACAACCCTTTCCCAAAGCAGACCTCCTTCTTGCCTGGGGACTAGACTGCCTTTGTAGGACTAACATTAGCCACAAGATTAGAAATTATGGTTTAGGAATCATGCAGCTGGAGGTTACAAGATTCTGACCCTCCCTAACTGCTCCTAAGATCAATGCCTGAGATATTTTGCAGACCCTGCACTTGATGGATTAGCTGGCACAACCCAGATCAATAAACCGGCTCATTGGATCTTCTGGCCCCCCACCCAGGAACTGACTTAGCGCAAGACAGCTGCGACTCCCTATGATTTCATCTCTGACTAATCAGCACTCCTGGCTCACTGGCTTCCCCCCATCCACCAAGTTATCCTTAAAAACTCTGCTCCCTGAATGCTTGGGAAGACTGATTTGAGTAATAAAACTCTGCTCTCCTGCACAGCCAGTTCTGTGTGAATTACTTTCTCTGTTGCAATTCCCCTGTCTTGATGAATCAGCTCTGTCTAAGCAGCAGGCAAAGTTTACTCCTTGGGCGGTTACAAATTTGGGGGCTTGTCCGGGACTGCCCTTGTGGCTACCTGCCCGTGGTTCAGTGGCCCCCCTCCAGCGATGGATCCAGAAGCCAGCCAGCCCAAGCAGCCACCTAGTTCTTTTGGAACTGGGGGCTGATTCTGGTACTCTCTCTACTGGCGGGGCACTGCTGACCCAATGTGCACAGATTTAATAGCAATGGAGAAATAGTCCTGGGGGGACATCCCTTAACTGTAGCCCTATCACAGGGTGTCTGTCTGTAGCCCCACTGCAGAGTGTCTGCATTAGTGAGTATCCTAGGTGCTTCCAATGCCTCCTTCCTTCACCCAGCAGCTTCTGTAGCCCTATGGTGTGGTATCTGTAGCCCCATTACGGGGTGTCTGTTTGTAGCTCCACCATGGGGTGTCTGTGTCTGTGGCACCACTGCCAGGTGTCTGTTCGGCTCCTGAAGTGCTCCTTCTAACCAGTAGGAAGAGTCCTGGTTTGGAAGACTTCTACTCAATCAGGAAGATTTCAAGGAGGTTTCTCAGACCGAGAATAGGAGGATAGCTTGGTTAAGGATCTGATTTAGAAGGCACTGTCTGTCTGTCTCATCTTTGCATGTGTTTGTTTTTGTGGAAGGGATCTCAGAGGGGTTGCTGATGGAAGTCCAGCAGGCCTAACTCAAAGAACCTTCCCTATTTGGTCACATTCGATGAGCTCTAAAGACGGCTCAATGCTCAACAGGTCTGTCTCTTGGGGTGACTATCTGCTCTTCCCCTTGCCCAGAGACCCCATTGTGAATTACCATTCATAGGTTGTCCTTTCCCACCTGGTATGGATCAAAGACAAGAGGGGCCAATGTGAAAAAGTTTGAGCTTTGTCAGGTTGACTTTGGGTGCTGAACAAGGTGACTAATGTTTGTTTTGTTATGTGTGTTTTGCTGGGATAGAAAATGTTAATTCAGTTCCCCATGCAGCCTGTTGGGCAAATTAAGAATCTTGCCTATGGTTTCATAAAACAGGAAAGAGTGATTTTTCTCTTGTAAAGTGGCTTGAACCCCACAGCTATGGTGCAGTGAGCAGCGTCATCAGAACCTGCTCCATTCTTCTGGAACATGCAGAGAAAGGGAGCCCAGAAACCTGGTCTACCGGCAAAAAAGGGTAAGAAATGCTTACCAGCCAAGTTTCTGGTCTCTCTCTCTCTCTGTCTGGGTAAATGGTAAATGTCACTATTTGTCTCTCTGCAAGGGTTTGATTAATAGAAACTAGTCTTAGGCAGTAGCAAATCTGGTGTACTTTGTGCTAAGAATTTGTCTTTCTGTGTTCTGCAATGGAGAAAGGACTATCACAGGATAGAATGTGGGTTTAGGACCCCCCCCATAAGCCCACTTTTCAAGCCAGCCTAGCAGGCTGGACAGTTACTTTGCTACAGGTCTCCGAAACCAATATCGTATGAAATTTCTTTGTCTTGTTTTCTGTCCTTAAGAGCTTAACCTTGTGACAATGTGGGGATACTTTCTCTTGGTTTCCGCCATCCAGAGGACAGGAATTTTGAGGTTCATGTCATAGGTAGCCCTAAAAATTATCTTGAGTAGTTAAAAGCCTTTGCAAGCTTGAAACTGGCTTCCCTAGGCTCCTTCTGGGAAGAACCATAGAAACTGCTCATTGCTCTAACTCAGTAGCTAAGGCTTTGCTTTTTGACAATGGCAGCCTGGGTTCTATTCTTGGCTTCTGGAATGATTCATTTCTGGTTTTTTATTTATGTAACTTTGCCATTTATTGAGGTTCCCCACCCGCCCATGGATAGTTTCTGATTTCCAATCTTGAATTTTCCTTTCTCTAAACTACCCTGGGGGAGATTCTAAATCTTGAAAAAAAAAAGAAAAGAAACTGCTTACCATCTCTTTGAGACACCTGTGTGTCCATGGCTAAGTTATAACCTTAGTGAAAACTGATTAATTTCATGTGGGAAGTTACCTGTGGTAAAATTCAAAAGCCAAAAATATTGGCCGCTTGGTATGGCTAAAGTTGGGTAATAAAAAAATTTTAAAGAATTTTTTTTAAGAGTCCTATGGTTAAAAGCTTAATTAAAAGTGGATAAACAAGCTACAGGTATATTTAAAAGGCCTTTTTTTTTTCTTCTTGGAACTTGTTTTTCTGGAAAAATATTTTTTCTTCTCAGTCAACTGAATTATTTTTCTCCTTTTTTTTTTTTTTTTTGGTGAGATGGAGTCTTAATCTGTTGCCCAGTCTGGTGTACAATGGCACGGTCTCAGCTCACTGCAACCTTTGCCTCCCAGGCTCTAGCAATTCTTCTGCCTCAGCCTCCCAAGTAGCTGGAATTACAGGCACCTGCCACCACACCCAGCTAATTTTTGTATTTTTAGTAGAGATGGGGTTTCACCATGTTGGCCAGGCTGGTCTTGAACCCCTGACCTCAGGTGATCTGCCTGACTCAGCCTCCCAAAGTGCTGGGATTACAGGTGTGAGCCACTGAGCCCAGCCTGTCTTGCCACTCTTAATGCACAGATGAGAGGCCCTAAGATAACTTCTGGTAGCCTGGGACTCACTGGGAAAAACAGAGGAGGCACCACAGACCCCGTTTTGGGGGAAACAAACAAACAAACCACCTCTGTTTTCCTCATGAAACCACAGGAATTAAAAACTGATAGATCCCTTTCAAAATCAAAGGCTCTATTCTGTTTTGCATTGTGTTATCTGACGGTTTTGAGTTTTGGGGTATCAGAAATTACTTCGCATTATGAGAGAGCTTTGGTGTGTAATAACTAGGTAGGAAATATACTTTAAGGGATGGCTAAGAGTAGTTATGGAGGGATACTTGACTCTGCACACTTGGATCAGAGAAGCATGCTCTTGGCAACCTGGAAGATAAGAAAACATCCCCACCCCGAACTGGGAGATGAGACTCCCACGAGACATGGGCTGATTTCAAGATGGGATAATTGGGTTTGGGTTGCCTTGCAATGAAATGCAGGGTAGCAGTACTGCACTGTCAACTGGTCACGGCAGCTCATGCCAGTAATCTCAGCACTTTGGGAGCATGAGGTGGGTGGATCACTTCAGGTCAGGAGTTCAAGACTAGCCTGGCCAATATGGTGAAATCTCATCTCTACTAAAATGCAGAAATTAGCCAGGCGTAGTGGTGCATGCCTGTAGTCCCAGCTACTCAGGAGGCTTAGGCAGGAGAATCACTTGAACCTGGGAAGTGGAGGTTGCAGTGAGCTGACATCATACCATTGCACTGCAGCTTGGACGTCGCAGTGAGACTCCATCTCAAAAAAAAAAAAAAAAAAAAAAGCAGCAGCAGCACTGCACTGTCTTCTCCTATAGTATTTCCCTCCTTTTGGGGACCCAGGATCCAGTATAAAAAGGCCCCCTTAATTTTGGGGATCTGTCTTTGCCTTCAGCTGCTTATTTGCTGCTTATGTGGCCCTAGAAATACATGCTTTCCTGGCCCTGTTCCTCCAAGGGCTCAATTCTGAAGTCAGTAATCCAATTAAGAAACTAGCAAATGAAAAATCTTACAAGGGCTGAATCTTCTGTGTATTTCTATATGTTGTATGTTTATATACAAAAGAGCTCTGATTGGCTTAGGAAAGTAAATGCTTAAATCAAATATTTTGTCAGAAAAATAGAAACTTTTAATGCCTTTTTGTTCACATGGCTTTAGTACTCTTTTAGAAATAAAGACAGTTTTAAAGATTGATAAAATAAAATGTCTTGAAAATGGAAACATTTGGTCTAAATTAAGATATCAGATTTGCCAAATGCTTTAAGGTCAAATTGTTTCTTTGACTTCTGAGAATTGTTCAATTTACCTATTTTGGAGCATTAGATTATAGATAAGGCCTTGGGACATATGGAGAGCCATGCCTGTTGGCTATGCTAAAAAGAGTCAGACCTTATCATCATCTCTGTCTGATACCCTAGGCTCCACTCCAAGCTGGGAACAGTGGCTCATGGCTGTAATACCAGCACTTTTGGAGGCCAAGGTGGGCAGATCACGATGTCAAGAGTTCGAGACCAGCCTGGCCAGCATGGTGAAACCCCGTCTCTACTAAAAATACAAAAAATTAGCTGGGCATGGCAGCATGCACCTGTAGTCCTAGCCACTTGGGAGGCTGAGGCAGCAGAATTGCTTGAACCCGGCAGGCGGAGGTTGCAGTGAGCCGAGATCGCACCACTGCATTCCAGCCTGAGCGACAGAGCGAGACTCCGCCTCAAAAAAAAAAAATCGCTTATCAGGTTTTTCACTAAAAATAAAATTTGCTGAGTTAACATTATAACATTTAATTGAGACCACTGGAGAAACAGTTTTACATACAAGGTGTGTAGGAAATGTGTTTTTGGTAAAAGATTATAAGAAGGCATGGGAATATGGCTTTTGTTAAAGGGAATGTAATTTTGTCTATTTCAGAGGGTTTTAAGGATTGTCTTTTTTTTTTTAATTATTATTAAAGTTTTAGGGTACATGTGCACAATGTGCAGGTTAGTTACACATGTATACATGCGCCATGCTGGAGTGCTGCACCCATTAACTCGCCATTTAGCATTAAGTATATCTCCTAATGCTATCCCTCCCCCCTCCGGATTGTCTTAACCTAAAAGAGGAATGGAACAAAACTGAAGGTTTAAGCAAAGTGAAAACGGTTTGTAAAGGGTTGATCTTGTAAAAATTATGTGGGTATAAACAAGTTGGCTAAGATTTAAAAGAAATTATTTAGTTTTCCGTAGGTTAAAAAATTAAAATGATACTGATGTGGGGCCAAAATCTGGGCCCATGTGTCCGAATAACAGGATTTTCTTAGAAAATTGATCTGCTGTTTGATGGAAAATTGTAAAGGGGTCTAAAAAGTTTATGAAAATCTTACCCTATGGTCAAACTAACTAAAACTGGATAGAGATATAAACTTTTATTTAAAAAACTAGCTTTAGGCCAGGCGCGGTGGCTCATACCTGTAATCCTAGCACTTTGGGAGGCCGAGGCAGGAGGATTACCTGAGGTCGGTAGTTCAAGGCCAGCCTGACCAACATGGTGAAATACCATCTCTACTAAAAATACAAAAAAAATTAGCCAGGTGCAGTGGCGCGTGCCTGTAATCCCAGCTACTCTGGAGGCTGAGGCAGGCAAATCGCTTGAACCTGGAAGGCGGAGGTTGCAGTGAGTTGAGATCATGCCATGGCACTCCAGCCTGGGCTACAGAGTAAGACGTCTCAAAAAAACAAAAACAAAAACAAAAAACAAAACAAAAAAACAAAAAACTAGCTTTAACATTAAAGATGCATTAATGCAAACATGAAATTTGGTTTTCTCTTTTGAAGATGATTTTTAAGTAATGTTAAAAGATAATAAAAGGGTTTTGTTTTCTCCTTTGGGTAAATGGCAGGGAAAAAATGGAGAGAAGAGAGATTCAGTTGGCCTCATGCTATCTTTATTGGGTCTTCTTTGGAAAGCTAAGTCTCCTCTATCAGAGTAAGGTTTTTCTTTTTTAAATTTTTTTTTTTGGAGTTATCATGTTGGCCAAAGAATGATTTATGGTGACCTGGGATTCTATTTTGTGATATCCATCGTTTTAAACCTTTGCTACTTGACAAACTTTCCAAAATCAAATTATAAATTATGTCTCCTTCTAACCTAGTATTTTAGATATTAGGTCCTCTAAAGTCCAAAAATGACATTTGGCTTATTTGGTACAAAAATCATACAGGAAGCATTGTCAAATATGAAATGGTGTTTGGCTTTCTTTGGTCTAGATTTGTGTAAGTGTGTTATTAGTATATGTTCTGAAATTATGTAAAACCCCTATAATTCTAATATGACTCAGTATATGTCATCAGTAATAATTATAATTATGTTAACACACTGTATGCCATGGAGGTGGCAAATTTCCTTGTCAATGGTGTCTTTAACTGTGGCTTCCCTAAAATGTTTTTGTCATCCACAGACAATTGTCTCGTTTTGGTCCTCTTTAAAAGATGGTTTTATAATTAGGTATAAAATTTAACAGGTACTCTTAAGTGCAGGATTCTGATTAATTCACTCTGGAGACTGTAACATTAGAATAAACACTTTCAAATAGAAGAATGAATGGTGTTTGGTTTACTTTGGACTGTATTTGTTTAAATATGTTATCAGTACATGTTCCAAAAGTATGGGAAACTTCTACAACGTTGACATAATTTAGTGTACATTATTATAATTGTTACGTAAAATTGTTGTATGCCACAGAAGTAACCAAAAGTCCTAGTCAATTGTAGCTTTCATAGTGGCTATAGACTTTTGTCAAACACAGATATTTTGTCTTGCTTTGGTCCTTTTCAAAAGGCAGTTTATAATCAGATATAGGACTCTAAGTGCCGGTCTCAGATAACTTTAAAAATTGTGCTATTGGAATAGAGAATAAAACAAGCTTCTAGGACTCTCATGGAAAGCTAATGTGTTAAACACTGTTAAACCTTTTGTTTTCAGAGTTAAGAGAACTTATTTCTTTAGAGCTATTTGCAACTTTTAATGAGTAAAATATAATCCTGTGAACAAAATTTGGAGCATATTTGTTCCTTTCTACCTGATTTATCCAGAATTTGGAAACTATATGTGAATATTCTCAATTTATGGCAGTATAGTTCATTGCATAAGTGCAATAAGAATCTGTTTTCTTTTGTAACAAGACACAGCTGGAGAAATCATGCTTCCTTTAAAGAATAAAAGTTGACTTATAGAGCCAATTAAAGCCTGTTGGGGAATCTGGCCTCATACCTTGTCCACACAGAGTCTCTGTACAAGTTTCCTGACGACCTGTGGTAAGTAAAGAATATCACTTTCTAACAGGCCCAGGAACCCCAAGTTATCTTGGGACCTCAAGAGGAGAGGAGTTTGCCCAACTCATAGGTATTTCAGAGTACAAATCCACGGCTGGGCTCAGCTTTTAAAAAGTCTTATCTGAGATTCTTCATGGAACAGAGTTCTATCACAGCCAACTTAAAAAGCCTAAGTGAAAAATAATAATTCTTGCTGCACTTTATGCAAATAATCAGGCCAAGCACAGTAAGACTAAAGTTTATTTTGTAAACAAATCAGTTCTATCATGATTTGTTTTTAATAAAAATGGGGACTGGAGAGAGAAAATTATGCTTCAAAAGAAAAACTATATACAATGTTGTAGCTGTTCTTGAGGTTTTTTTTCTGCAGTTTAAACTAAATTCTTTGTGGGTTAGAAGTCCCCAAACTAATACTTTCAAATCTTTGCTTTTAAAATTGGGAATTGTACTCCTCATCCTAGGACTCATTATTTACCTTATAGTAGGCTGTTTCACTTAAATACTGCAGTAAAATTACAGATGAAAATACTAATGTTCTAGCCATGCAAGCCATGAACGCCCGGCCAGGCCTGCATGAGTACACTCAGACAGTTGCAAAGCGGTTCCACTCTTCTCACGTTGGGGTTCACTCCCATTCCCACTATGTCCCCTGTCAGCAGGAAGAAGCCAGAGCAATCAACAGCCTTTTTTCCCACCTTCATAACCCACACCTTATTAAGGTGTTATGAAACCCAAAGGGAGGGACTGAAACTGTCATTGCAAAATTATGACTGAGACAGTGAAAGAGATCTAACTTAACTAACTCCATCTTGCTTCTAACCTCCAAGCTGTCCTTGCTCATTCCTGGGCACAGGCTGAACTAACTTTGGGAGAAACTTACAGTTTATAGTTTAAATAAACACAGTAACAGATCTATCTTTCCCAAAGCAGATCTCCTTCTTGCCTGGGGACTAGATTGCCTTTGCAGGACTAACATTAGCCACAAGATTAGAAATTATGGTTTAGGAGTCATGCAGCTAGAGGTTACAAGATTCTGACTCTCCCTAAACTGCTCCTAAGATAAGTGCTTGAGATATTTTGCAGACCCTGCACTTGATGGATTAGCTGGCACAACCCAGATCAATAAACTGGCTCATCTGATCTTGTGCCCCCCAGCTCCCCACCCCCCCACCCCCGCCCCACCACCCCCGGCCCCGGCCCCGGCCCCGGCCCCGGGAACTGACTCAGCACAAGACGACAGCTGTGACTCGCTATGATTTCATCTCTGACCAATCAGCACTCCTGGCTCACTGGCTTCCCCCAACCCACCAAGTTATCCTTAAAAACTTTGCTCTGCAAATGCTGGGGGAGACTGCTTTGAGTAATAATAAAACTCCAGTCTCCCACACAGCCAGCTCTGCGTGAATTACTCTTTCTCTATTGCAATTCCCGTCTTGATGAATCAGCTCTGTCTAGGCAGCAGGCAAGGTGAACCTCTTGGGAGCTTATAAAAGTGTAGCATTTGGCCAGGTGCAGTGACTCATGCCTGTAATTCCAGTATTTTGGGAGGATAGTGAGAGTCTGTCTCAAAAAAAAAAAAAGAAAAAGCATTTTATAGGATGAAATACTCACATACCTAAAAGGAATGTACTAGAATTGTTATACATCAACATACTGCTTCACTGTAGGCCAGGTGATAAGGCTCTGTAGCCAAAGTTACAAGGCAACTAGGTGTCACCCAAGGAGGAGACAGTGTATGACTTGAGGTCACTGAGAAAAGACACCACCCCCACCAAGCTCAAGAAGTACAATGTTTACTTATGGAGACAGAGGGTGCACAAGATCCAGCCACTTGCAATCTGTTGGTCCCTCGTGGCCAGCAGAACCACTCCACAGTCTACACAGGTGGTGTGTGTATACACGCTTCATATTGCAGTAGAAAGACCTTAACCCCTCCTCTGTGTGGTCTGAAATGCAGAAAGCTAGGAGCATGAATGAGGGCTGCTGATTCATGCACTTAGAAACAGAACAAAAGAGGCCTGGCATGGTGGCTCACACCTGTAATCCTAGCACTTTGGGAGACCAAGGCGGGCGCATTACCTGAGGTCAGGAGTTTGAGACCAGCCTGGAAAACATGGCAAAACCCCATCTCTATTAAAAATACAAAAGTTAGCCAGGCATGGAGACGTACAGCTGTAATCCCAGCTACTCAGGAGGCTGAGGCAGGAGAACCACTTGAACCCAGGAGGCAGAGGTTGCAGTGAGCCAAGATCGTGCCACTGCACTCCAGCCTGGGTAACAAAGCAAAACTCCATCTCAAAAAAAAAAACAAAAACAAAACAAAACAAAAAAAACAGAACAAAGGAGTACATCAAGTGCAGAAAAACAAGATAGTCCCTCACAAGATGTTAAACCCAGCAAAGGTTGTGAGGACTCTTTCACTCTTGTAAGGAAATGTCTCGGGCCGAGGCCACTCTTTTTCCTCACTCTGTCATCCAGGCTGGAGTGCAGTAGCACAATCATAGCTCAGTGCAGCCTCAAACTCCTGGGTTCAAGTGATCCTCCCACTTCAACCTCCTGAATAGCTGAGACTACAGACATGTGCCACTCTTACTTGCCTGACTTTTTTTTAACAGATAGGGTCTCATATGTTGCCCAGGCCAGTCTCAAGCTCCTGGCTTCAAGAGAGCCTCCTGACTTGGCCTCCCAAAGCACTGGGATTACAGGCATGAGCCACAATGCCTGGTGTCCAAGGACACTCCTACACAGCCAAGTAAGGAGAGAGAAACTGTGCATGACTGCTTTTCCCAACGATAACAAAAATATGTGCTAAGTTTAAAAGCACATCCTAAATACGAATTGTGAAAAAAAAAAATATGTACAACCGTGTGTGTGACTGTATATGCATGTATGTGAATGTACCCATAACTACTCAAATAAATTTTAAAAGCCTGGAAGGATTCACAAAAACTCTTACTGGTAGTGGGGGTAGGAAGGTAGAGAATTGCATTTAAAAGCAACTTTATATTTTTTTGCCTTCTATTTCCTAAAAGTAAATTGAAAAGCAATTATTAGAAAGCATAGTTATACTGTCATTTACGTTTTAAAGCAAATGAAAAGTAAAGCAGTTTACATATGCACATAAAAGTGTCTAAGCCTCACTACCAAAGTATTTTTAGCCATGATTTCCTCTGGGAGATGGGATGAGGGGGCTCTCCTTCCTTATTTGCCTATGTTGCCTAAATTGTTACCCATTACATTTATAAACAGCAAAGTAATCAATAATTCTCTTAAGAAGCAAAGCAACTGAGTAGCAACTCGTAGGATTGAAGATGGCAGATGCACAGTAGAAGGGACAGCACATTCTTGAGGGGGGACTTGAGTACAAACCATGGCTTCAGCTCAAGCAACTACAAAAGGAAGTTCTCCAGGTGAACAGATGTAAGGAGAAAAAAAAACAGGCAAGTGAGGTAGAGAACAAGAAGAGCAAAATGCTACCAAAACACAACATGCAAAACAAAAACAAAAACAAAAAAAAACCTATCCAGAAAAAAAACAGAAACAAAGAAAAGTAGTAGCCAGCAACAATGGAAGAAAAAAAATAAAAGTTGAAGAAAAAGAGAAATACAAGCAGTGCTGCCATGAATGTTCCACAGACACAGGATCAGCTGACTCTGTACGGATCACCTGTATCCAGAATTTCTCTAATATGACTCTTGGTTCAGTCTGGAGAGCAATCTCATCAGTATCTTCTTGTCCCTAAAAGCTTCTTTATCTAGGAGTAAAAGTACCCAGACATTATTGGTGGAAAAGATCCATCAGTAACAGCCATCAATCTACTCCAGGATCCAAAAATGCCCATAAATAGCCACTGAACTAACAAACTGAAGACTCACGAGACAAGAACGGCAGAGTCTACAAAAAGTGTGAGATGGACAATAGGTCTCAGAACTTGTTGCAAAGTGGCCCCACTACCCTGTGCACAAAGTCACAGATGAAGGTGATATCCCCTGAAAATGCTGACCCCTTCCACCTCCCACCACTGTGAAGTAAATGTAAAAGCAGTGACACTTATGATATTAAAACAGAGCCACCACCTTCTACATTTGCTCTAAACTAATACCTATCCAATGTCCTCCGCTCTCAGCAAGTGCTGCTAATACTGTCAAAAGAAATGACAATAAACTAAGATGTAAAGAAGACTCACACTAGAAGACACGCAATCATCCAGGGATAAAAAAGAAACTACAGCCCTACTCTAAGGGCCAAGAAGAGGCAAGAAAAGAGCTACATTAGGGATCACATGCTGAGGAAGCTGCTACAGTTCTGGCAGAGAACTGAAGCCTTGCTGTGAAAAAGGGGAGTGGAGTAAGAAGAAGTATTCAAAGGAAAAAAAAAAAAAAAAAAAAAACAAGGGAAAATGAAAGAAGAAATAAAGTAAATAAATGAAGGCCTATAAAAGGAGACTCGAAGACTGAGAAGCAGTGGGAGCTTCAGGACCAACAGGAGCAGGCTCCAGCCTCGGTGCATTCCAGCAGCACAAAAGGGAAGGAGAAACACCTGATCAGGAGAAAGCTGAAAAACAGAAAAAGGAGAGAGACTTTTATGGCCAAACTTGCAGAACAGACAGAAGAGAAAGAAAATCAAAGTATGAAAAGAACCAAAATGCTGCTAAAGATGAAGATAAATCTGGCAATTAAGTTAAAGAGAAAGAAATTGAGGCCAGAGAGAAAACACTTTTAAGAAATGTACCCAGTGAAAAATATAAATGGCACTGACCAATCTCAGGAAATTGACACCCACAGTCAAATTAGTTCCAAAAATAAGTCTCTAAGCAGGACTGTTTTGAAGCAGCTGCTGCACAAATGTCCAAAAGGGTCAGTGACTTCCCCCCCGCCCCCCACGGCCACACTAACTAACTTCCAGATTTTTGGAGGGGGACGGGGGAACAAGGGTTTCACTATATTGCCCAGGCTGGTCTTGAACTCCTGGGCTCACACGATTCTTCTGCCTCAGCCTCCTGAGTAGCTGGGATTACAGGTGCATGCCACCTTGCCTGGCAGTAATGTATTTGTAAAGAGGTGATGAGAAGACTGACAGAAAATTCAGGGTGAATGCCTGTGAATATAGTGAGGATTCCAGTCCTCGAGTCAAAGAAAGGTTAGCTCAGCCTCTGCAATCATGAACATGAATAAAGTTAAGACCTCATGGGCCTCTCAAACTCTGAATGAAAGACCCAGAGCATAGGGAACATATAGCTACCCCAGCAGGCAGCTGAGCCTGCCAATGAAATTCAGGTATCTTAATGCCACAGGCTTCTCCCAAGTCCCAACTAGCTTTTAAGGATAGAAGAAAAGCTTCATTTATCTTCTTGCTGAGATTATATCACAATTACACTCAGGACTGGGAAGGAACCTGAGTTGGATCTTATTCTCAGGACTCTCCCCCCAGAGCTTTATACCTTAACCCAGTTTCATTCCCACAAAGAAAATGGCTTTGAAAAGAACAGGGAAACCTCCAACCAAGATCTTGATATTTTTCAAGGAGATTTTCTTCTGTTACACTGTTTCTTCATCTCATGGCCAATGTAATTTCTTTGTTTTCCTTTTAATGTCCCCATGAGCTAGTCTCTTATTTTTGTGTTTTCCTACCAGTGTAAGTGTATAGAAAGTATATAAACTGATACTAAGCAAACAGGTTTCTAAGATAATCACAACTTAAGTAAAAATGCAGGCCAGGTGCGGTGGCTCACGCCTGTAATCCCAGCACTTTGGAAGGCTGAGGCGAGATCACCTGGGGCCGGGAGTTCAAGACGAGCCTGACCAACATGGGGAAACCCCGTCTCTACTAAAAATACAAAAATTAGCCGGCGTGGTGCTGCATGCCTGTAATCCCAGCTACTCGGGAGGCTGAGGCAGGAGAATCGTTTGAACCCAGGAGGTGGAGGTTGCAGTGACCCAAGATCATGCCATTGCACTCCAGCCTGGGCAATGAGAGCAAAACTCCACCTCCAAAAAAAAAAAAAAAAAAAAAGCTTTCAGTATATATTTAAAGCCTTAAAATAATATTTGTATTCATTTACCAATTAAGAAATAAACTAATAATGGGAGTGCCCAAAATTTGATTTCTAAATACTATACTATTCTCCAGTTAAAACAAACAAACAACAACAACAAACAGGGATCCTTGCAGAAGTGACTGATGCCAGGCTGGGGAGGGAAAAATATAAGAGTTTTGGGTGCCAGAAAACAAAAACTAGGGAAGGACTAAAAAAAAAAAAAAAAAATTGGGGCAAACAGACACAGCTCCCAATAGTCAAAGAGCTACAATAATTTCAGCAATAAAATAACAATAGTACTGCATTCTAGCGCAAAGAATAAAACAAGTATCCAAAGCACACAATAACTGATTGAATAAATAAATAACAGGGGAGAAGGGATAGCTCTTCCTCACAAAGATTTCAATGAATAATTTGAATGAATGAGAATTGTATGTAAGTATCCAGTGAATGCCTAGAAGGAATGAAGGAAAGGGAAAGTCAAATCCCAACACTACAGTAGTCATTGCTGCAGGCAAGATCAATCAATGAATGCTACTTAGACCAAAGTTCAAAGAGAAACAGTATCTCATATGCAAAGTGTAAACTATCTTCCCCCAAATAATTACTGATGACTAGGAGAAAGACAGTAAGGTTCCAGTGGTAAAACTTGACAGAAACCTTGAGATGCAACCAAATTGAGGGACTTTATAAAAATACAAATATAAGGCCGGCGCAGTGGCTCATGCCTGTAATCCTAGCACTTTGGGAGGCCGAGGTGGGGGGATCACCTGAGGTCGGGAGTTTGAGACTAGCCTGACCAACATGGTGAAACCCTGCCTCTACTAAAAATACAAAATTAGCCGGGCGTGGTGGCACATGCCTGTAATCCCAGCTACTCGAGAGGCTGAAGCAGGAGAATCATTTGAACCTGGGAGGCGGAGGCTGCGGTGAGCCGAGATCACGCCATTGCACTCTAGCCAGGGCAACAAGAGCGAAACTCCGTCTCAAACAAACAAAAAACAAAACAAACAAAAAAAAAACAAATACAAAACACTTCTTCAGAAGTGTTTTGAAAGACTAAGTAACTGTCACAGATTGAATCAGACCAAGTAGACATGACAACTAAATGTAATGAGGAATTCTAGATTGGATCCTACAACAGAAAAAGAATGTTTAAATAAATAAATAAACTTTTAAAAGTCTGCAGTTTAATTAATAGTACTGTACCAAAGTAAATCTTTTCATTTTGATGAACGTACTATGGTAATCCAAGATAGCAACTTTAGACAAACTAGGTAAAAGGTGTCAGAGAACTCTAAAATGTTTGCAACCCTTTGTAAGTCTACAATTATTCCAAATAAAATGTTTGTTGGCCAGGCGCGGTGGCTCACCCCTGTAATCCTAGTACTTTGGAAGGCCGAGGCAGGTGGATCACCTGAGGTCAGGAGTTCGAGACTAAAAATATGAAAATTAGCTGGGCGTGGTGGCGCATGCCTGTAATCCCAGCTACTCAGGAGGCTAAGGCGGGATAATTGTTCGAACGGGGCGGGGGTGAGCAGAGAGTGCAGTGAGCGGAGATCGCGCCACTTCACTCCAGCCTGGGTGAAAGAGCGTTAACTCTGTCTCAAAAAAAAGGTTTGTCTTACCTTACACTGAGAAGTTCCAGTCATTCAGTCATCATCATTTTTATCTGATTTACTTCCATTTTAGGTATTACAGGATTTGTTTTGTTTTTTTGAGACGGAGTTTCACTCTTGTTGCCCAGGCTGGAGTACGATGGCGTGACCTCCACTCACTGCAACCTCCGCCTCCTGCGTTCAAGTGATTCTCCTGCCTCAGCCTCCCAAGTAGCTGGGATTACAGGCGCCTGCCACCATGCCCAGCTAATTTTTTGTATTGTTAGTAGAGATGGAATTTCACCATGTTGGCCAGGCTGGTCTTGAACTCCTGACCTCAGGTGACCCACCCGCCTCAGCCTCCCAAAGTGCTGGGATTACAGTCATGAGACACCATGCTCGGCCAGGTATTAAAGATTAACTTGGCAAGTGGCTCTTAAAAATCGAGGACATTTAATACTGTCGATTTTTATCTACCAATTTGGATTCTTTCTTTCATTAATTTGTCATATATTTATTGAGAACCTACTGTACGTTCCAGTACTGCCTTGAGGCGTCTATGAGGAGACAGATATGTGGTATACTAAACAGTGACAGGTGCTACACAGTAAAATAAAACAAGAGGCAGGCACGGTGGCTCACGCCTGTAATCCCAGCACTTTGGGAGGCTGAGGCAGGCAGATCACCTGAGGTCGGGAGTTCGAGACCAGCCTGACCAATACAGTGAAACCCCGTCTTTACTTAAAATACAAAAATTAGCTGGGTGTGGTGGCACACGCCTGGAATCCCAGCTACTTGGGAGGCTGAGGCAGGAGAATCACTTGAACCCGGGAGGTGGAGGCTGCAGTGAGCTGAGATCGCGCCACTGCACTCCAGCCTGGGCAGCAAGAGTAAAACTCCGTGTCAAAAATAAAATAAATAAAATAAACAAGGAAAAAGAAAAGAAATTTAAGATTAGGAAGGAAAAAAATAAATTCATAAATTCAATCTTACAGAACACCTAACAATTTGCCTGAGAGTCACAGAAATGTACTCTTTCATTGTTTCTAATACAAAATCTTGAAAATTGCAAAATACAGTGTTATGTTTTACTATAGTTTACTTTCTGACATCGTAGACTGCTTATGCACTAATTCTTCCTGGATACCAGAAGCCACAGAAAACCTACCAGTGGAATACTTGCCATTTTTCATGCTTTTTGTCAGTTTCCTTTTTAAGTGCATACTGAGGTTTATCTTCAAAACATTCTCATCCTTTCGGCTTACAGTAAGACTTTTTTTTTTTTTTTCTAACCAAAATGTGTCTGCCTTTCATTAAGATAACATAAAAAAGCAGCCTAATTCTTTGGTCCCTGAATATGCACACACATGCATGCACACACACACACAACACATGGAGGCTCTCTGAAACTGCTTAATCAAATTACTGCTCAAACCACTCCCTGGCACTTCCTTGCAAAACCACCAACCTAATACTGAGTTTTTGGTTTTGCACTAGAAGCAGTTTGAAACAGAATAACATTCTTTCCTCGCCACCACTTTTAAATTCGGAAGGAGACAATACTCTGATCTCTTAGGCCTGTGCAAGTCAGAGTGTGCTACAATCGCTGCAGGTTAGAGCTCTGCCTTTGTTTAAAAACTGCATTTTATATACTAGTTATTTCATTGTGAAAGATAACTACCCTGACAAACAAGATTTTGCTATTTTTCTGCACAAATGTCACTTCATCATTTAGAGCTTCATGCAAATGTGTCTCCTACAGAAAATAAACTGCAAACACGATTTCTTAATTATCCTCGCAAAAAAAATGTTTTAGTGGTGTCATAATGCCAGCACTAATTTTAGCCAAAATAAAAACAAATGCATTCTACAAATTCAGGAGATTATAATTTTTAAAAAGCAGTAGTATGGATGTACTTAATGTCACTGAATTATACACTTCCAAATGGTTAAATGGTAAACGTTTATGTATTGTATGGTAAATGTTATGTGTATTTTGGCACAATAGTGTTTCCTCACAATAATACAGGTTTTTTAAAAAGCAAGAGCACGCTCTCATTTCGTAACATATATTTATGGATGTCAGTGTGCAGAATTATGCACAGATATTTTAAATGTCAGGAGGCCTGGAGACAGATTTCAGGATTGCGGCTACTTTTACTTTTCTTCTACTTTCCCGTGTTATCTAATTGTCTCTGATAAATACGCTTTATATGCAGAATTGGATGAAACGAGAAAGCCCGGAGAAACCCGGGCTCCAGATTCTCTACCCCGGACGCCTGGGGAGGCAAAGAGGTTCTCGATACGCCCTCAGCGTGGCGGGGGCGGGATCCACCGCCAGACCCCCGCCACTGGCGCAGCCTCCAGGCCGGGCCCCGTCCGCCGCCCGGGCAGGCCCGAGGATGCCGCGGCCTTCGGGGAGCCCCGCGCCCGCAATGCCGCCACCCCCACCCCTGCGCCCCGCCAGGCCTCTCACCGACTCCCGCCGCCGAGCCACAATCGGTCCACCCGCCGCCACCGCAGCCGCCCGTCCCGCGCCTACCTCCCGACGGCTCCAGTCGCGCACGCGCGTCGGCGCCCCGGGCCCTCCGCGGCCTCTCTAGGAAACTGGGAGGCCCAACGTCTCTGCTTCTCTCCGGCTCCAGTGCGGCGGGCGGCCGGGCTTGTCCAACATCCCTCACCTCCCTCCGTTGGACACTTCCCTTACATGCTCGGATGCCCAGCCGCGCCTGTTTTCTTACATCCCTCCTGTCGTGTATGCGGGGCTGCCCTGAAGGCCTCTTTCCCTCCAGGGAAGAAAGGGATCCAAAGCTAGGGGTGAAAATAGGGCCAGCAATATCTAGCAGACTGGTCCTGGCCAGGAGAAGGGGCTAAGGGAGCCACTCATTTTTCGCCTGGGTACCTTTCAAAGAGGGGAATCAGATCCTACAGGAAGCTAGGTGCCAGAACTCCTGCCTTTCCAAGACGAGCTCATCCCCATTATCACCATACCCAGGAATACTTGTTCATAGCCAGCCCAGAGGTGCACCATACTTTAGCTTCCCACGGCCTTCACTTGTTTTCTCCTGTAGGTGAATTCTAACTAGGCTCGCCTGGTGAGTGAACAATGATGCCATTGCCCAATAATATGTGGAATCTGGGAAGAGTAGGTTGGGGGGGATGGAGGGGCTGCTTGAAGAGGAGGTGAAGCAACATGGAAAGGTTGCCCACCCCCTGTAGGAGCAAATGTCATCAACTGCCAGTGCCAGAGAACCTTGAGGGTGCAGAGCCAAAGCCATAAGGCCATCTGCTGCCATTGGAGGGCATGCTACAAGCTGCTGTCCTGGTAGTCCTCTGGTTTGTGCTTCCTAGTGGCAGGGGGCAACATGTTGCCAATTGATCTTTCAGATGGGTATTGATGATGCCCATCTGTGCCCTGAAGCTTTGCTTTACTCATCTGATCCACCCCTTTTTAATGCCCCAGTCACCAAAGATGGAAACAGAGAATAGATCCTGAACACCAGGGAGATGGTGACGAGGTGATAAACAGATGGCACATTCAAACAAGGTAAGTGGGGAGAGTTCACAAGGGGCGATTTACACAAAGTGGACAGGGTTAAGGAAATGCAATACGGAGTGGTGCAGAATCCCATGGCTAGCAACATTTAGAAGCTATTCTCACCCCTAGGAGCAGGCCACCTGAGAGAAACTGTGGCTTTCAGTTGAGGGCTACATCCAAGCCATAGTCCAGCACAAAGGAAGCTGGGGTAATAAATAACCTGAACCCAGCTCTCTTCTTATCTCCTGCCAGGGCTTCCCATTGGCCCAACCCAACTGGAAGCCAGAGGGCAATCCAGGAAACTCAGTCTCCCAAGTGTCACAGCAGGGTTGAGGACTGAGACTGAATATGGAGGGGCAATTGGAAAATATCCAACACCTGCAAAAAGGAAAATAGAAACTGCTTGTCAATGCCTAATTTGTCCATTAATTTCCACTCGATATAATGTTCTTGAGTGATTCAGAACCACCCATAGTGGTGAGAAGAGTTTTCAAGTTTTGTTTGAGAACAAAATTTTCCCATCATGGAAGAGTTTGAGCAGGTTCTCTGTGTTTGGGATGTACTTACTGGATGTTTTTCAATGTGATAGGTGGTTAGCATGGATAGCACCCACATTTAGTGTGATCAAACAGATCAACCAGATTGGCTTCACTAGCACTTGCAAAGTTCGGGGAGCAGCCACTGGGAGTGCAGCTCTGATTTTAAGACCTATACAGCTTCTTGAATCTCAGGGTTCTGCTAATACCTGATTTCTCTGAGTGCCACAGCACTCGAGCCTATAACCATGAGGTTTCTTCACTTTTCTGGTAGGAGGCATATTCTTGCTAGCTGTACTTCCTGAGCACTGTACTCTTTCAGATCGGGGCAGTTTGCTTAGTAAAAGCCCTAGGTAAGATTCTCAAATTCTCATGTGCATATGAATACAAATCACTTGGGATCTGGTTAAACTGTAGATTCAAATTCAGGAGGTCTGGGGAGGGACCAACGAATATTTTTAACAAACTTCCAGGTGTACCCATGTTGCAGTTCCTGGACCACACTTGGAGCAGCAAAGAACTGTGCATGTAAATCAGTGGTTCTTAACTTTGCTACAGATTAGAATCCTCCTTAGAGCTTTTAAAAAGTCCATACCTCATATCAATTCAATCCAAGTCTTTGTGGGTGAGACACTGACAAGCCTAGATTTTTAAATCCCCAGATGATTCCAACATTTGAGAACCTGGAAGTTGATAATTATCCTTTTACCCTGATTCCTTGCTACATGTAAAAACCACATGCTAAAGGATTGTATGTTCATTTGTTTCTTTGTTTTGGAATTTAAAGTGCATCAGGATTCTGCCTTTCAAACAGAAGGGGGAAATTTCCCCCTTAATTTTTTTCTTCTTATTTTGAAATGGGGAAGAAAAAATTGGGGTGTTGAGATGGGGATCTGGAATGTGACTTGAGAAAAGAGATAAGATGTTAAAACTAAGAATCAGTTGTGGACAAACAAATTGGCCTGGTAGGATTTTCACTCCTTTTCTGGCCTCAAACTCAGCCCCTTCTCTGTAGTTTGAGGGAGGTGGGTTGAAATATTAGGATGAAAATAAAATACAGCAATGTATCTGAGGATGGTGATTACTGTGATCCATTGGAATAGTGTACTGTCCTATAAGAAAAACATAAGACAAATGTTTAAACAGTTAATTATGTGTAATTGTGGCCATTTGAAATATATTACATATTATATTACATCATATAATTAATCTTCTCTGAATTCCCCCTTCTGCCTCTAATTCTAAGATATTGAAAAATACATTTTAATGAGATTTTAGGAGATCCAACTTTAAATGAATTTTAAAATGATCATTTATATCAAAGAAATACTGATGCATTAAGTAGTACTAATGGGCTTAAAAATGAAAAATTGAACTCAACTCCCTCCTCCACCCTCCATCTTTTTCTGCAGAGGATATTCCTTGCCTCTGAACATAAAAGTAGAGAAAGAGAGAGGATCAGGAAGCCAGGAGAGAATATACATGAATTTAAACTTTATTGGTAATGGAGGGGGTGAAAGAATCTTTGAGTCAGGCCATAGCCATGAGGAAGAAAAACTATGGAATCTTTGTTTTTATGCATTGCTATACCTCAAGTACTTAGAACAGCACTGACTACATAGTATGTACTCAATAAACATTTGTTGACTGATCAATCTTCTCTATATCTAACCCAGGCCCTTAGGAGGTTTCTATTGCGGTAATAGCCAAATCCTCAAACAGGCCAGATTTAGCTGGCATGATAACGAAGGCCCCTCTGCTTTAACCCTTACAGGGAAAGTAATCTGAAATAACTAATGCCAACCAGTCTGCTTTCGGTTCCCTATTTTTGCTTTCTTTGGCCTTTTTCTGCTTATAAAGCCAATCTCCTCTGTTCAGCTTATCAGAATACCTGTTCTACTTTATAGAATGAGATGTTGCCCGAATCTAGAATCACTAACAAAACCTAATTTGGTCTTTATTATATATTTATTTATTTATTTATTTTTGAGACGGAGTCTCACTCTGTCACCAGGCTGGAGTGCAGTGGCACGATCTCAGCTCACTGCAACCTCTGCCTCCCGGGTTCAAGTGATTCTCCTGCCTCAGCCTCCTGAGTAGCTGGGATTACAGGCGCCCACCACCACGCCCAGCTAATTTTTGTATTTTTAGTAGAGACAGGGTTTCACCATGGTGGCCAGGCTGGTCTTGAACTCCTGACCTCAAGTGATCCACCCAGGTGTGAGCCACCACACCTGGCCTAATTTGGTCTTTAAACTAAATTTGTTGTAATTTCATCTTTTGACAACTGCTTCTGTCCTGCCTTTTTTTCACTTGCCATTCTAATGTCGAGTGTTTTTTATCACATCACTAAATAATCTTCAAAATTTTATTTTTCCTCAGGGCCCTGAAGTGATCCTCCTCCTGTTCACTGACACCCATTGCCGAGAGAGAGAGAGAGAAGCAGGAAGAGAGGAGAGGGTGCTGGCCTTATTAGAGAAAGAATGTAAGGGGAAAGAAAACAATCATGTTAGCTTTGATTTATGTAATAAGTCTGTATCACAGACAGCCTTAGAAAGCAAAGCTTTGGCATTACAAGAGCCCATGAGGGGGCAAAGCTCTCTTATAGAAAGTCTGAGGCCAGGCACAGTGGCTCACACCTGTAATCCCAGCACTTTGGGAGGCTGAGGCGGGCGGATCACGAGGTCAGGAGATCGAGACCATCCTGGCTAACACAGTGAAACCCCGTCTCTACTAAAAATACAAAAAAATTAGCTGGGCGTGGTGGTGGGCACTTGTAGTCCCAGCTACTCGGGAGGCTGAAGCAGGAGAATGGCATGAACCTGGGAGGCGGAGCTTGCAGTGAGCCGAGATCACGTCACTGCACTCCAGCCTAGGCGGCAGAGCAAGACTCCGTCTAAAAAAAAAAAAAAAAAAGAAAGTCTGGAGGTGGAAGTTCCAAGACTTGAGACGACTAATAGAATTAGTTCATGATGTGTTATCATTCCACTGGCACCAACAACTCACTCACCACCTGTGCCCCAGGCAAACCTGCTCCTCCTGCTTTCCTTATTCTCTGTCTGAAGAAAGAAGTAGGAAGTGTCAGTATGGGTATTGGAAGCCACATCTATCTATACTCATTTATTCTTTCATTCATAAAGAATTTACTGATTATGCACTATGTGCTAGATACTGTTCCAGACCTGAGGTATATCAGTCACCAGGTGTCAAGCAACTGACATCTGTTTCCACCTCCAACAGAGAAGTCCCACTGGGTAGAAGACAGCAGAGCATAAAAATGAGTACCACCAAAACCAGCAGTCCTACGATGTTAAGCCACTGCAGGGTTTGTAGGTTTGGGGGTTGTCAAGAAAGACAAGACTTACACAAGCACTGGATGGAACAACATTTTACTCACACAGAGAAGAGACAGAGTAAGATCAGCTTCAATAGGGAACATTGGTTCCCCATGGCCAGTGGGACTTGCCCTGCAACCAAGGCAGACAGATGGTCTGCATACACTCTTTGTGTGTTGCCTGGGAGGGACCCCATTCCCTTCCCACTGAGAACAGATATAGCAGTGGGGTTGGGCTGGTACCATATGATGCACATGTTTAAGCAGAACAAAGAAGTACATGTCAAACCTGAAACAGGAAAAGATATTCCCAAACAGGGCAGTGAGCCCAGCACAGGGTGTGGAGGCTCTTTATCACCATGTAAGTAAAAGTTCCAAGCCCGAGGCACATTCTTTGAAACTGCAAGGGTTGACAGGCTGTGCAGGACTGTCTTTCCCAGCAGTTTACCCACTGACCCTTGCTTGGCTGCTGAAATAGCAGATAAAGCATACTGAATCTAGCAGACCACCATCCACCCTGAATTTGGAGGCAAAGCTGAGTCTGATGAGGCCTGAACAACCCCTATGGATTAGGTTTGCTCACAGAATCTTCCTGTCACTTTTTAAAATTAATAACCCTTGTTTTTTAAATCTATTTATTTATTTATTTTGAGACCAGGTTATGAGACTGGCTAATTTTTGTATTTTTGGTAGAGATGGGGTTTCACCATGTTGCCAAGGCTGGTCTCAAACTCCTGGGCTCAAGCAATCCACTCTCCTCAGCCTCCACAAGTGCTGGGATTACAGGCATGAGCAACCGCACCTGGACAACCCTAATTTTTTAGAGCAGTTTTAGGTTCACAGCAAAACTGAACAGAAAGAACAGAGAGTTCCCAATTTACTCTGTTTCCATACACACATAACCTCCCCCTATAGACATCCCAAACCACAGTGGTACATTAGTTACAACCAAATATGTATGTGTGTGTGTGTGTGTGTGTGTATGTGTGTATACACACTATATATATTTGTTGTTGTTGTTGTGTGGTTTGTTTTGTTTTGGTTTTGGTTTTCCGGGGTCCCACTCTGTTGCCCAGGCTAGAGTGCAGTGGTACAATCACACAGCTCACTGCAGACTTGAGCTCAAGCGATCCAGGCTCAAGCGATCCTCACACCTCAGCCCCTGAGTAGCCGGGACTACAGGTGCAAGCCACCACACCCAGCTAATTTTTTTGTATTTTTGTAGACACAGGGTTTTGCTATGTTGCCCTGGCTGGTCTCAAACTCCTGGACTCAACAATCCACCTGCCTCAGCCTCCCAAAGTACTGGGATTACAGGCATGAGCCACCACGCCAGGCCAAGACTTTATATTGAGGTTCACTTTTGGTGTTATACATTCTATGGTTTTTGACAAATGTATAAATACATGTATCCACATACATGTATTCTGTGTCATATGGAATAGTTTCCAGAATAGTGTGGTGGTGCACACCTGTAGTCTCAGCTACTTGGGAGGCTGAGGCAGGAGGATGGTCTTGATCATTATAGTTTTATAGTAAGGCTTAAAGTCCAGTAAAGTCAGTCCTCTGACTTTGTTCTTCTACTTCAACACTGAGTTGACTACTCTGGGTCTTTTGCCTCTCCATGTAAACTTTGGAATCAGTTTACTGATAGCCATAAAATAGTATTATACAGAATAGTTTCACTGCCCTAAAAATCCTCTGTGCTCTCCTTATTCATCCCTCCCTCCTCCCTGTGGCAACCACTGATCTTTTTACCATAGTTTTGCCTTTTCCAGAAGGTCATACAGTTGAAATCATACAGTATGCAGTCTTTTCAGATTGACCTTTCCTGTGTCTTTTCTTTTTTTTTGTTTTTTGTTTTTTGTTTTTTGAGAGACAGAGTCTTGTTCTGTTGTCCAGGCTGGAGTGTAGTGGCACAATCATAGCTCACTGCCACCTCTATCTCCTGGACTCAAGCAATCCTCCTGTCTTGGCCTCCTGAGTAGCTAGGACTACAGGCATATGCCACCACACCCAGCTAATTTTATTTTTTTATTTTTAGTAGAGACGAGATCTCACTATGTTGCCCAGGCTGGGCTCCATGTCTTTTCATGACTTGATAACTCATTTCTTTTTAGCAGTGAATAATATTCCATTGCCTGATATACCACAGTTTATTTAACCACTTAGCCTCTGAAAGATACCTTGGTTGCTCCAACTTTTGTCACTTATGAATAAAGCTGCTATAAACATCTGTGTGCAAGTTTTTGTGAGGACATAAATTTTCAATTCATTTGGGTAAATACCAAGGAGTACAATTGCTGGATCAGATGGTGAAGTATTTTTGGTTTTATAAGAAAGCAGCCAAACTGTCTTCCAAAGTTACGGTACCATTTTACATTCTCACCACCAATGAGTGAGTGCTTCTGTTTGCTAGTATCCTCACCAGCATTTGGTATTGTCAGTGTTTAGATTCAGAATAGGTGTGTCACAGTGTCTCCTCTCACTGTGATTTTAATTTGCAATTTCCTAACAACATATGGTGCTGAAGATCTTTTCATATGCATACTTGCCATCTTCATACCTTCTTGGCAAGGTGTGTGTTCAGGTTTTGGTGACTTTTAAAATTATTTCTTTATTTATTTTAGAGATGGGAGATTTCACTATGTTGCCCAGGCTGGTCTTGAACTCCTGGGCTCAAGTGATCCTTCTGCCTCAGCCTCCCAAAGTACTGGGATTGCAGGCATGAGCCACCACGCCTGGCCTTGTTGATCTTTTAAGTTGAGTTGTTCATTTTCTTATTGTTGAGTTTTAAGAGTTCTCCATATTTTTTGGATAACAGTTCTTTATATGTCTTTTGCAAACATCTTCTCCCAGTCTGGGGCTTGCCTTCTCATTCTCTTGACAGTAACTTTTGCAGAGCAGAGTTTTTAACAAAATCTAGTTCATCAATTATTTCTTTCATTATTGTGCCTTTGGTGTTGTATCTGAAAAGTCATTAGACCTATCCAAGGTCATCTAGATATTTTCCTATGTTCTAGGAGTGCTCTAGTTTTGTGCTTTACATTTAGGTGTATGGTTCATCTTGATTTTTGTGAAGAGTGTAAGATCTGTTTCTAGATTCAAATTATTTTTTTTAGTTTTTTGAGACAAAGTCTCGCTCTGTCACCAGGCTGGAGTGCAGTGGCGCAATCTTGGCTCACTGCAACCTCCGCCTCCTGGGTTCAAGCGATTCTCCAGCCTCAGCCTCCTGAGTAGCTGAAACTACAGGTGTGCGCCACTACGCCCAGCTAATTTTTGTATTTTTAGTAGAGACGGGTCTTCACCATGTTGGCCAGGATGGTCTTGATCTCTTGACCTCGTGATCTGCCAGCCTCGGCCTCCCAAAGTGCTGAGATTACAGGCGTGAGCCACCACGCCCGGCCTTAGATTCAAATTTTTTTTGGCATGTGGATGTCCATATGTTCTAGCACCATCTATGAAAAGACAACTTTCTTCCATTGTATTGCCTTTACTCTAACTTTGCCATAGATAAGTTGGCTATATTTATGTGCACCTATTTCTGCACCCTCTATTCTATTCCATTAGTCCAGTTGTTTATTCTTTCACCAATACCACGTGACCTTGATTACTATAGCTTTATAGTAAGTCTTGATGTCAAGTAGGGTCAGTCTTCTAACTTTGTTCTTCTATGTCAATACTAAGTTGATTACTCTGGGTCTACTCTCCATGTAAACTTTGGAATCAGTTTATTGATATCCATAAAATAACTTGCTTAGATTTTGATCAGGATTGCATTGAATCTATAGATCAAGTTGTGAGGAAGTGACATCTTGACAACATTTAGGCTTCCTATTCATGAACATCTAAATATAAATCTCTCCATTTATTTAGTTCTTTGACTTCTTTCATCGGAGTTTTGTAGTTTTCTTCATATAGATCTTGTACACATTTTGTTAGATTTATACCTACGTGTTTCATTTTGGGGGGTGCTAAGAGTTAATGGTAATTTTTTGTTGTTGTTTTTGAGACACAGTTTCACTCTTGTTGCCCAGGCTGGAGTGCAATGGTGTGATCTTGGCTCACCACAACCTCCGCCTCCTGGGTTCAAGCAATTCTCCTGCCTCAGCCCCCAGAGTAGCTGGGATTACAGGCATGCACCACCACGCCTGGCTAATTTTTGTATAATTTTCTTTTTTGAGATGGAGTTTTGTGTTCTAAATTTCAAATTCTACTTGTTCATTGCTGATATATAAGGAATTGACTGACTTTTATACATTAACCTTGTATCCTGCAACCTTGCTATAATCACTTAATAGTTTCAGGATTCTTTTGTTCTTTGGATTTTCTACATGGACAATCATGTTATCTGTGAAAAAAAGACAGTTTTATTTCTTTCTTCCTAATCTGTATACCTTTTATTACCATTTCTTGTCTTACTGCACTAGCTAGGACTTCCAGTACTATGCTGAAAAGCACTGGTGAGAGGGGACATCCCTATCTTGTTCCTGTTCTTAGCAGAAAGGCTTCTAGGTTCTCATCAAGTATAATGTTAGCTGTAGGTTTTTTGTAGATGTTCTCTATCAAGTTGAGAAAGTTACTCTCTATTCCTAGTTTGCTGAGAATCCCTGCCACTTTGATACAGCACTTCACAGGATCACTGGGAGAACCAGAGCTAGGAGGATGATCAGACCTCCCTAGAGGATGGTGCTCAGCCAGTAACCCAAGTGCCCAGAACAAGGCAATTGAAATTGAAGAATTCAACAAATGAGACTAAAGGGGACTGCAGGTATAAAGCAGATAACTATCCTGCCTGAGCATAGATCTTCTGTAGCTCAGTTTCTACTTTCTCTGAATTAATATACACAGAACAATAGGTTTTAGCAATAGCATGATTCCACTAGCACATAGTCAAAAGCTGTTTAATTGTCCATTACCACCTTGCTAGCCAGTTTAGTGAGCCTCACTGGTCTTGGATAGCTTGGGCAGCAGCATTAGTTATTTCCACCAAGATTAAGGACAGGTTGTGCACTATTTTTTCAAGAGTCTGTATGTTGATGCCTGGTATTAGAATGTGAACTGGGCCAGGCATGGTGGCTCACGCCTGTAATCCCAGCAATTTGGGAGGCCGAAGTGGATCACCTGAGGTCAGGAGTTTGAGACCAGCCTGCCCAACATTGCGAAACCCGTCTCTACTAAAAATACAAAAAATTAGCCAGGTGTGGTGCCACACACCTGTGATCCCAGCTACTTGGGAGTCTGAGACAGGAGAATCGCTTGAACCTGGGAGGCGGAGGTTGCAGTGAGCTGAGATCGCGCCATTGCATTCCAGCCTGGGCAACAAGAGCAAAACTCTGTCTCAAAAAAAAAAGAATGGCTGGGCGTGGTGGCTCACGCCTATAATCCCAGCACTCTGGGAGGCCAAGGCGGGCAGATCACCTGAGGTCAGGAGTTTGAGACCAGCCTGACCAACATGGAGAAACCCCGTCTCTATTAAAACTACAAAATTAGCCAGGCGTGGTAGCACATGCCTGTAATCCCAATTACTAGGGAGGCTGAGGCAGGAGAATCACTTGAACCTGGGAGGTGGAAGTTGCGGTGAGCCAAGATCACGCCATTGCACTCCAGCCTGGGCAACAAAAGCAAAACTCCATCTCAAAAAAAAAAAAAAAAAAAAAAAGAATGTGAACTGCAGAATGAAACCAGCTGTTGGTTTGTTCTCCTGGGAGAGTGCTACAAGTCATTCTGTGGCAGGTTAGCAGAGCAGGCCCCTTCTAGCTCTCTGTACAGTTGTTGACATGGACAGTGGGCCCTAGGACTCCAAGGCAACAAGATCCTTCTGGAGATAGATACTAAGGCCCACAGAGGAATTCATAACCTAGAAGGGCACAAGTGACACCTGTCAGGCATTTGTCGTTATAGTCCTGGTCAGTCCATTTATATACAGTCTCAGCCTGTTTTTGCCCCATAGTTGCAGGGTGAGAAAAACTACATGTGGTACATCCACATCTGAAGTGCCAATATAAGTCAGTAATGCCCACGCCAATATGGGAGTCCTTTTGTCATATCATAATATTAAAGCAGTATAATCTTAGAGTATGCCTGCATGTGGACTTGTTTTAAGGGAGTCACTCAGCAGTTTGAGCCACTGATAGCTTAGAATGTGAACTGGGCCAGGCGTGATAGCTTGAGGAAAGTCCAAGACACTGGGTAATAGCCAGGCCATTACAATGGAATTACAGGATAGGATAGACTTCAGTAACAACTCCAGCATTGTTTGCTTGCCTCCTTCTCACCACAGCTGTACTGCTTCTTATCCAGGTGTTGTCATGCCAGCATGGCAGTCTTCTGTGAGACCGAGCAAGGTAAAGATTGATGATCCCACACGCCCCACCCCATGAAACTCCCCAGCCAGAGATGCTCTTGTCCAATGACATGGGGCGAGTATTCTGATTCCTGAGGCTGTAACTTATGCAGGGATCCATCACCCCTGTTACTTGACCTAAACCTTCAGCCTTGGTCATCCAACCTGGGGAGAGAGATCACATTCTGAAGAAATTTGGCATATCTTATAACATTGCCCACCTTGGGATCAGAAGTCCTGGTTACAACTGAAGGAACATTAGTTCCTCAATATTCTGTCAACCCTTTCCCTGTCCCCATGGGGTCCCACAAGAGAGAAATGCCCAAAGGTACCATTGCCTCCAGATTTAAATCAGGAGGCTCACTGGTGGCTCTAGTGGGTGGTGATTTCCAGCAGGAAGAAAGAAAAGAATGGCTGGGAGCTGGACGTGGTGGCTGACGCCTGTAATCTCAGCACTTTGGGAGGCTGAGGTGGGCGAATCACCTGAGGTCAGGAGTTTGAGACCAGCCTGGCCAACATGGCAAAACCCCGTCTCTATTAAAAATACAAAAATTAGTCAGGCATGGTGGGATGCGCCTGTAATCCCAGCTACTCCGGAGGCTGAGGCAGGAGAATCACTTGAACCCAGGAGGTGGAGTTTGCAGTGAGCCGAGATCGTGCCACTGCACTCCAGCCTGGGTGACAGAGTGAGACACCGTCAAAAAAAAAAAAAAAGAATGGCTGGGTATACTCAGATTGGGATTTCATAGGCTCAGCCTAATCAAGGGATTGCCTGGTCCTCCACCTGCCCCAAGTTCAGTATTTCCCAACATGCATTGCAGTGATGTGTTTCTCTTCCACTGCAGTGTCTAGTGTTCAGATGGCTTTTGTGAGGTGGGGGTACCACCCACTAAGTTGTTCTCCCTAATGGCTTTTTCATAGTTGTTTGAGCCACCCATTCCATCATTTTTTTTTCTTCCTAATTTTTTTTTCAAGTTCTACCATTCCATTATTCTATCAACCCATTCACCAGGTAATGTTAGGGAGTATAAAAGGTCCCATCATACGTCATGGGAAAATGCCCATTACTGTGTAGCTTGTGTGGCAGCAAATGTGGTGGCCTTGATTGGCTTGGAATCCTGCCAGATATCAGAATACAACAGAGGTGTTTCTCTAAAGCCATAATAGTGGTTTCCACATCTACATGGCATACTGGAATGGTGGTCCCATCTCCAGAACGTGTACCCATGGGAGTGAGGCTTCACCAGAATCCATGTCTGGGAGCTAGCTGTCCAATGTGGTCAATATCACACTGACATGGGCCCTCTGTCCAGATGATGTGTCGCAGTTCACCACATTGTATGGCCTGGGCTAAAGGCAGGCCTCACATTACTGTACTGGATCTTTGGCTTCCATCTCTTTTAGGGCAAGTCCTCGTGATGTGGCCCATTCTTGCATCTGAGGTGGACTTCCATGTCCCATTCTGTGGTAGATCCAATGGATAATTTTGGCCATTTTCTGAGCACATACTAGATCAGCTTGTGAGTTCATGTTCTCTTTTGAATGGTCCTATGCCATAAGTGACAAGTAGGTCTCTTTCCTAGCTCACAAACTGCTGTCATAGTCCTTGTCTCTACATAGGGGAGCCCTTAATGGTCCAATCATTAATCTGCCAGTCACTGGACATATGGCTAGTCCATTTGTAATGGCCCATAAATCTGTAAATGTGTAGCAGAGAATTGCTGTTATATTTTCCTGCACAGCCATCACCACAGCAGAGAGTTCACCCAGAGTATTGGGCAGAGTATCCTTGTCTGGTCTCAGTCAAAAGATGACTATCCTTAGGGTGTGTCTTAGTCTACTTGTGCTGCTATAGCAGAATGCCTGAGACTGGGTAATTTTATAAATAGAAATTTAATTTCTCACAATTCTGGAGGTGGGAAGTCCAAAATCAAAGTCTCCATTTCCACAATGGTGCCTTGAACATTGCACTCTCCAGAGGAAAAGAGCACACTGTTCCTCACATGGCACAAGAGCAGAGGAAAGCAAACCCACTCTCATAAGCCCTTTTTATAGGGACATTAATCCATTCCTGAGGGTAAGCCTTCATGACCTAAACACCTCCCTTAGGCCCCATCTCCCAACACTGTTGTATTGGGGATTTTTTGTTTTTTAGACACAAGGTCTTGTCATGTTTCCCAAGCTGGTCTTGAACTCCTGAGCTCAAGCAATTCTCCCACCTCAGCCTCCTGAGTGGCTAGGACTACAAGCATGCAGCACTGCACCCAGCTGGGGATTAAGTTTTAACATTTTGGAGGCGACAAAACAATTCAATCCATAGCAAGATGGATGGCTACAGCAGACCATTAGAGTTTATCAGCTTTGAGTTTCACAGCTCCCTCAGTGAGCCAACTCATACCATCAGCTGGAACATCTTTGAACCATGGGCTGCACCTAGCTAAGGGAACATCCCCTGTGGGCTGTTCGGCATCCTCTGGCAAGACAGTTACTTCATGGAGTTGGCAGACCCCCTGGGATCCCAATCAGTCTCCATCTTATATGTAACATTTCCGTTTAATGATGGTACTTGACTGAACCTGTCATGTTTTATTAGGATTAGTGAGCACTGTGAAAAAAATAAAATCAGATAAAGAAAAATTTTAAAGTTTATTGTTCAAACAAGAAGTACAGACCACAATCTAGAAGACTCAAATCAAGTGGTAAGAAATTAATCTTACAGCAGTTACAACACAGTTTGTAATGCATAAAGGGGGGGAATATTTTGACCTTTTTATAATTGGCTGTTATACATTCTTTTTAGGGCAAGTTGAGCTGTTTAAGCTTGTTGGTCTATAGCTGATTGGTTTAATTTCAGCGAATCAGGCTGGCAAGGATGTAAAGCTTACATTTTGCATTTCATTTACGATCAGAGACAACATTTCAGGAAAATCAGAATGATTTGTTTTGGTTACACAGTTGCGGGTAGTCAGCCTTAGGGTATTTCTAAACTGAGGCTTCCATTTTTATTTTTCGTTAATGATACCTGCATGAGATGGGCAGCTCAGGTCTTAAGGTCACATACAGTGCTTCAGTGGTCAAGTGTTCTGTTTCCATTAGAGCCCAATAGCATGCTAGTAGCTGCCATTCAAAGGGAATGTATATGGCAACCATCTTGGGTAATTTATATGTCCAAAACCCAAGGGCCTGGTGCACCCTGATAGCAGTCTCTTGTTGCCACAGCATCCAATCTGTATGGGTAGTAGTCAATGAGACCTGTAGTTTCATGGGCCTACATTAATGGCAGGCCCATGTTAATGCATAGTAGGCCTCTAGAGTCTGCTGTTGTGGAGGGCCCCAGAGGTGGCTGTGTTGTGGGTAATTTTAACTAAAGGAGGCAAAATAATACTCAGATGTGATACATGTTATCTCCAATAGACAAACAGGTATACCAGCTATTGAGCTTCTTTTAGGTGGGAGCTGCCAAGGACAATTTTTGACTTTATCAGGAATACTCCTCTAATTACTGGACCAGGTAGCTCCAGGAACTGCACTTGTTGGGCAAGTCCTTGGATCTTATCAGGGCTGACAACTCAACCTGCATGTGTCATATTATCTATGACCTTATGTATGGAGTGGTCAACTTGTTTCATGGGCTGGCACTGAGCACATCATTAATATAGTGGATGACAAGTACTTTTAGAAGTAACTGGACATGTTGCAGGTCAGGGGAATGGAAGTATTGCTATGGACTGAACTGTGCCCCCAAAATTCATATGTTGAAGCCCTTAGCTCTGATATGATTGTATCTGAAGTCCTAAAGCCAGGAATGAGGAAGGCTGTAAATGTCCATTGTTCCATACAAGAATGACTCTTCTCTTGGCTATTCAGAGATCATGAGGGATACTGCCCCAGTTTCCACAGGCCAAATGGCCTCCAACAAAAGCCATGGGGGAAGTCACCCCTGCCTGGCAGATCTATCAGGTCAGGACTACCGCCCAGGGCGTCCTGGAGAGGACAGTATAGGACCAAAGAGGATTATTCATGAGCCTAAGATCTCAGGAAACGTGCCTTGCTAAGTTTTAGACTTGCATGGGACCATCATCCCCCTGCTACCCCATCCTCTTTTATGTTTTATTGAGATAGGGTTTCACTCTGTCATCCAGGCTGGAGTGCAGTACGATCACAACTCACTGTAGCCTCGAACTCCCACGCTCAAGCCACCACGCCTGACTAATTATTTTTATTATTTTTGTAGAAATAAGGTCTCCCTGTGTTGCCCAGGCTGGTCTCGAACTCCTGGACTCAAGCAATCCTCCCACCTCAGCCTCCCAAAGTGCTAGGATTAAAGGCATGAGCCATCACACCCAGCCTCATCATCTCTTTCTTCCTTCCAATTTCTCACTTTTGGAATTGGAATACCTAATCCTGCCTATCCCATCATTGTATTTTGGAAGCACATAACTTGTCTGGTTTCATAGGTTCACAGCTGGAGGGGAATTTTGCCTCAGGATAAACTAAACCTTGGGTCTCACCCATATCTGATTTAGATATTTTTGAGACAAAGTCTCGCTGTTGCTCAGGCTGGAGTGCAATGGCGCAGTCTCGGCGCACTGCAACCTCTGTCTCTCGGGTTCAAGCAATTCTCCTGCCTCAGCCTCCCCACGTAGCTGGGATTACAGGCACACACCATCACGCCCAGCTAATGTTTGTATTTTTAGTAGAGATGGGGTTTCACCATGTTGGTCAGGCTGGTCTCGAACCCCTGACGTCGTGATCCACCCGCCTCAGCCTCCCAAAGTGCTGGGATTATAGGCGTAAGCCACCATGCCCGGCCTTGATTTAGATATTTAGATATTTAGATGAGACTTTGGACTTTAAATGTTAGTTGATACTAGAATTAGTTAAAACTTTGGAGGCTGTTAGGATGGAATGAACTTATTTTGTATGTAAGGATATGAATAGAGACAGTGGCTAGGAGTGGAATGTTATAGAATGAATATTTATGTTGAAGCCCTAACCCCAAATGTTATATTTGGGGGTGGGGCGCCTTTGGAAAATAACTAGGATTGCAGTAGGTCATGAGAATGGGGCCCTCATTCTCACTAATGCCCTTAAAAGACTTGGAAGAGGCACCAGTGCTCTTGCTCTCTGAAATTTGAGGACACAGGAAAAAGGGGACCTTCTGGCAAACCAGGAAGAGAGCCCTCACCAGCACTCAACCATTCTGGCATCTTGATGTTGAACTCTGAAGCCTACAGAACTGTGAGGAATAAATGTCTGTTGTTTAAGCCATCCTCTATGGTATTTTGTTATAATAGCTCAAACTGACTAAAACAGTTGCTAAAGATATATCCCTCCCAATCCCCTCACCCAAAGAACCAGGCCCAGTTACTTTTAGCAAGCCTTCAAGGAACAATTCCCATGTTATACAAACTCTCCATAGCACTAAGATAAACAAAATTTTTTCCAAATTCTTTTGCAAAGCTAGCAAAGCATTACCAAATTGAATCTACTTCTGTACTTAATAAAAACTCACTATGAACAAACAGATTTTACTTGAAAAGTACAGGGAAATTGCAAATATTTGCAAACTTTTCAAGAAAATGAATTACAAAAAGAAAAAAACATAACTCATAAAATTACAACGATGGAGTTTTTAAACTTGATATAATATAGCAACCAATCCTAATAAAAACTTTTTAAGTATAGGCCAGGCACGGTGGCTCACACCTGTATTCCCAGCACTTAGAGAAGCTGAGGCAGGATGATCGCTTGAGGCCAGGACCGCAAGACCAGCCTGAGCAAAATAGTGAAACCCCATGTTTACAAAAAATAAAAATAAAAACTTAGTCGGGCATGGTGGCACATGCCAGTATTCCTAACTATAGGGGAGGTTGAGGCAGGAGCATCTCTTGAGCCCAGGAGTTCAAGGCTGAGGTGACCTATGGTCACATCACTACACTGCAGCCTGAGCAACAGAGACCTTGTCAAAAACAAAAAAACAAAAACAAAACAAAACAAAACTGTAAGTATAATAATAATTGGGAAACTGTGCACTGTGTGCCCAGCATTGTTACAATAATGTATTCCTCACAACCCTATGAGGTAGCTCCATTTTATAGATGGAGGAATAAGATACAAGGAAGGTAAGTGATTTGCCCAGGGTCACGCACCTAACAAAGTGGTGGACTCAGGATTTGAACCTAGGGCACTGGGAACAAAATCTGTGCTCTTAACCACTAAACTACACTGCTTCTTCTAGAAATAAGATTAGAAGGAAACTTCCTAAATCCAACAGAACATCAGAATCCAACAATGAACATGATATGAAACTGCAGAATACTAAAAACATTCCCCCAAGAGTTAAGAGAAAGATATCTACTGTTCCATGTTTTTTGAAGTTCTTGCTAATGCACAACATAAGTGACATCAAATTAAAAGACAAATCATTATTTATTATAAACCTAGAAAAGCTAGGAAATGAATCTAACAAATTATTAAACCTAAAAATAATTTATCAACATAATTGGATCCAGATAAAATTTGTTTAAATCAATAATTAAAGTTTATACTAGCAATGACCAATAGAAATTGAAGTATGGCTTTCAAATGCAGCCAATTTTCCTCCATCCAAGAGCCCGAGGCTTTTTCAGGATTCACTTGTACTGAGCACCCACACCAGACTGGTGGTAGTGAGTTAATACAGTTAGGAAATGGTGCACATTCCCACACTCTGGAGGCTTAGTATGGTAGGGGATGAGCAGATAAGAACCAGAAGGTAAAACTACAGCTTCCAACAGGCAGGATGGTTCTTCTGCAGACATGACTGGCAATGTCCAACTCAGGGTGGGGAACCAGAAATGTCCAGCTCATGTGCTCATATAGTGTGGGGCTCTTCCCTGAAATCTGGGGGCTCCCAAAATAAGACAGTTAAAGAGGAAAAGGTCCTATCTGCATATCTTTTAAAGGAAAATGGAAAAAAATACAAAAAAACAAGCTGAAAACATTTAAAATACATATTCACAAATGGTAAAATTCCAGCCGTGTTATGAGCTCTGGTTTGTTGTTTTGTTGTTGTTGTTGAGACAGAGTCTCGCTCTGTTGCCCAGGCTGGAGTACAGTGGTGTGATCTTGGCTCACTGCAATCTCTGCCCTCTAGGTTCAAGTGATTCTTTTCCCTCAGCCTCCTGAGTAGCTGGGATTACAGGCATGCACCACCACACCCAGCTAATTTTTGTATCTTTAGTAGAGATGGGGTTTTACAATGTTGGCCAGGCTGGTCTCAAACTCCTGGACTCAAGTGATCTGACCGCCTCAGCCTTCCAAAGTGCTGGGATTACAGGCATGAGCCACTGTGCCCAGCCAAGTTCAGAAATTTCGAAAGGCCCTGAAAATCTTTAGGCCCCCAGTAATCCTTTCTAACTTTGTCTGAGACATCTCCCCAACCATCACATTTAATTCTGATTTTCTTGATCCTCAACTCTCTTTCCTTTCTTCTGCATTGTCTGAAACATACACCACAGTGCACAAAATCACCCCTCCAGGTGACATGACTGACATTGCCCCTCTAGCCTCCTCCTCCACCTTTGTCATACTGCGGATCCTGTCAGCCTGTTAAGAAGTCTGGGGGATGGAGGCCAGGTGCAGTGGCTCATGCCTGTAATCCCAGCACTTTGGGAGGCCGAGGCAGGTGGATCACGAGGTCAGGAGATGGAGACCATCCTAGCTAACACGGTGAAACCCCATCTCTACTAAAAATACAAAAAAAATTAGCCGGGCGTGGTGGCAGGCACCTGTACTCCCAGCTACTCGGGAGGCTGAGGCAGGAGAATGGCATGAACCCGGGAGGCGGAGCTTGCAGTGAGCTGAGATTGCGCCACTGAACTCCAGCCTGGGCAACAGAGTGAGACTCCGTCTCAAAAAAAAAAAAAAAAAAAAAAAAAAAAAAAAAGAAGTCTAGGGGATGGAAAGAGAACAGGGTGAACATTAGAGTAAAAGGTTCACCAGCACTGGGCCATTATTGCAAGGGTGGAAGGAAAGGTGATTCAAGCTCATGGACTGACATATGACTGCAGGAGGAAAGATGGTCTGGAAGATAATTAAGGCACAGTTCTCATCTTGAAATTAAGACAGCAGTTGTAGTGAGAAAGGACTAGCTGATATGGAAAACAGATTAGTTTGATACTACTATTTTACCAAAAACCTCATCACTCTGAATTCCAATCATCCAGGAATGCTGCTAGCTGAAATGTTCAATCATCTATATTACAGCCATGAAAGTCAAGTCTTCTTGCAGTAAATTTTGACTGTAAGGTTTTTTTTGTTTGTTGTTTTTGAGATGTAGTCTCACTCTGTCACCCAGGCTGGGGTGCAGTGGCACAATCTCAACTCATCACAACCTCTGCCCAGGTGCAAGCAATTCTCCTGCCTCAGCCTCCCAAGTAGCTGGGATTACAGGTGCACACCACCATACTCGGCTAATTTTTGTATTTTAGTAGAGACGGGGTTTCACCATGTTGGCCAGGCTGGTCTCAAACTCCTGACATCAAGTGATCTGCCCACCTCAGCCTCCCAAAGTGCTGGGATTACAGGCGTGAGCCACTACGCCCGGCCGACTATAACTTTTATTTAGGAAGCAGGATGCAGTCAAATAGTTCAGAAATGGAGTAAGTGTGCAGGTCAAAGCATGTTATCAGTAGGATATGACTGCCCAACCCAATACCTAGATAAACAGACACTCATTCACACACAAATCCATTAGCTCTTCAAGGCTGAAGTACCAGTAGTAAGACTTCCAGGGCTACAAGTAGAAGATATCAATGAGTCTTTATATGTTATATATTATGATGCCACTTCCTTCTTTAGAAGCGTCTAGTCCAGTGGATGTAATGGGAGGGAGAAGGGAGCCTGTGCCCACGTTTATGATGGCTCAATTTGAATTTTAAAACTTAAGAACTAGCATATTCAAACTATTTTGTATATAAAGAAATAGATACCATACCTGATCTCAGAAGCTTACAAGCTTGTATGAAAGTATACACATATGAGGCTGGGTGCAGTGGCTCACACCTGTAATCCTAGCACTTTGGGAGGCCGAGGCAGGTGGATCACCTGAGGTTGGGAGTTCAAGACCAGCCTGACCAACATAGAGAAACCCCATCTCTACTAAAAATAAAAAAAATAAAAAAATTAGCCAGGCATGGTGGCACATGCCTGTAATCCCAGCTACTCGGGAGGCTGAGGCAGGAGAATCGCTTGAACCCGAGAAGTGGAGGTTGTGGTGAGCCGAGATTGCACCATTGCACTCCAGCCTGGGCAACAAGAGGGAGACTGAGACTCTGCCTCAAAAAAAAAAAAAAAAAAGAAAGAAAGAAAGAAAGTATACACATACACAACTATATATGTGTATACTTTGTACATATGTGATACACATATCACCTTGTAAGTTGAGAACAATTTACAAAAACATTTAACAGTTATACATTGTAGCACCAGCTAATTTAAAGCATTAAGTCCAAATCAATAGAAGTATAAAAGAAAACTATTTGAAGAAGTATAAAAGAAAAACTATTTGAAGAAGAAAGTCAGAGATGGCATAAATCTTGAACATTGTGAAGGAAGTGATTAGCAAACAGGAAGAAAAAGTTTTCTAGCTAGAAAACACAAAAATGATGAGAGGATGTAGCTTACAGTACAAATTTTTAAAGTAGCTGTGGAAGGAGATAGCCAAGGAGCAGGGAAGAATAATCTTGCAGAATGACTTAAAAAGTGACTTTACGTAAATGGTTCAGTGGAGGAACTGCAATAGAATAAAGAATATAACTGCTGTTCTTGAGAAATGCAGAATCTGATTATAGAATGCATACTAACAAGATAGAGTTTTAAATAGTTTTTTAAGAGAAAGAAGGAAACCTACAAGTTAATGACAGATGTAATCCCCAATTTCCTACTACTAAGTAAGGATCAGACTAAGTTGCACCTACTCTCCCACCTTAGTGACCCAAGGAAAAGCAAGTAGGTATGGTCTCCACTGTGATTAGTGGTCTCCAAGGAGACCATGATGAACATCCTTCTTATAAAGACAGCGTAACTCAAAGGTCTTTGCTCTCTGTCTCAGAAAACCATGCCTTAAGAAGATGACCGAGCCAGACCTGAGGGCTTCTCTCCAGCATGAGTTCGCTGGTGGTGATTAAAAGTGGAACGCTGACTAAAGGCTTTCCCACACTCAATACATTCATAAGGTTTTTCTCCAGTGTGGACTCTCTGGTGCACAGTAAGCTGTGAGCTGTCACTAAAGGCTTTCCCACAACTATTGCATTTATAGGGTTTTTCCCCAGTATGGGTTCTCTGATGTACCATAAGACTAGAATTATAACTGAAGACCTTCCCACACTCATTACATTCATAGGGTTTCTCACCAGTGTGAATTCTCTGGTGTATAATGAGGTATGAGTTTTGATTGAAGGATTTTCCACACTCATTGCATTTATAGGGCTTTTCACTTGTGTGAAGTCTCTGGTGCCGAATAAGACATTTACTCACACCGAATGCCTTACCACACTCACTACACTTAAATGGTTTTTCTCCAGTATGAATTCGCTCATGTTCAACAAGTTGAGAGATCTGATTGAAGGCTTTCCCACATTCACTACATTTGTATGGCTTTTCCCCAGTGTGGAGGCTCTGATGTCGAATAAGACATTTACTCCGACTGAAGGCTTTGCCACATTCATTACATTTATAAGGCTTCTCCCCAGTGTGGGTTCTCTGATGGTCAATGAGATTTCTATTGGAACAGAATGCTCTCCCACATTCATTACACTTATAAGGTTTCTTACCAGTGTGCAGAACCTGATGTCGAACAAGATTTTTACTCCGACTAAAGGCTGCCCCACACTCCTTACATTCATAAGGTTTCTCCCCAGTATGGGTTCTCTGGTGGTCGAAGAGTTTGGAGCTCTGATTAAAAGCTTTTGCACATTCATTACATTTATAGGGTTTCTCCCCATTATGGAGTCTCTGGTGTTGAATGAGATGGGAGCTGTGCCTATAGGCCTTTCCACACTCACTGCATTCATAGGGTTTTTCCCCTGTGTGGGTTCTGAGATGAACAATGAGCTGGGAGGTTTGCCTGAAGGTCTTCCCACACTCATTACACTCATAGGGTTTCTCTCCAGTGTGGATTCTCCGATGACCAATGAGGTGTGAACTCCAATAAAAAGCTTTGCCACATTCGTCACATCGATAGGATTTCTGTCCCTTTAAAACTCCTTCATGTTCAACAGGACTGGAAGACAGACGTGGATGTTCCCCAACTTCCTTATATTCCTCATATCCGTCTTTTGTGGATTTTTTCTTATCCTCATCTGTTATTTCCAAGAAATCACTTTCTAGTCTGCTCCCTTCTTCATTTGAGGGTTGTCCTTCTAACTCTTCGAAGGTATCTTCACAAACATCTCCAGTCTCTGTTTCCCCAGGAACCACCCCAAAGAATCCCCCTGATGTACTATTAGATGACTCTGATCCTTTAAAAATTTCCTGCTTCGGAGTCAGCTCTGAACTCTCCATCATGTTCCTACCTGCTGCCAAAAGAAATAAGACAACAACTTTTACTCATTTCTTTTCCTGTTGAAGAAACAGAATCATAAAGAGCTAACATACCTGAAAAAAGTCACATTATGGTTAAGAAATGAGATGACACATTGAGAACAAGAGCAAAATGCTCAATTGTATCTTAGGGATAGAAAAACAAGGAAGAAGAAGATGGTCAGCGGAGGAGGGTGGAAAAAAGATATTGAGCCAGCACAGCCAAGTCAGAAGGGCCATTGGAAAGCAAGAGACTGGATTGCAAAGCATGCTGTGATCTTATATAAGTCACTCTCATGCTATGTCTCTTTAGCAAAATGGTAAACTTTGAGTTCCCTTCCAACCATGACATTACATGGTTCCATGGTTCTCAGAAAAGATGTTGGGAGAGGGAAGGCTGGCAAATACCTCAAGTCAAATATAAGAAAGAGACAAGGAAAAGATAGGAATGAGTTGAGAAATTTCTACTATGAGTGTATGATTAGGAAAGCGTACAAAAAGGAGAGATGTGTATGACAGGACAGTAACAAGATCTGGAGAAGCTATCAGTTGAGAAAAGCTGGACAGCAGTATTGAAGGAGACAGCAGAGTTCTAAAAGTGGGGATGCCACTGGCCCTCAGAGCACTGGCCTGGTAAGGAGCCAGTTGTGTACTCCCAGAAAAGATAACAGGGACATCAATCATTTGAAATATAAATTAAAATGTCTTTGATTCCCTAGAATATAAAGGAAATGAACAGGTAAATATTTGCCTTTTGGAATTCTGAATACAAAATCTGGGAGAAGGCAGAGTAATCATGGCCATGGAAAAACACCAAAATGTGGGTTCCTTTCAATCACATCTGAATTGGGGCCACAGCCATCATGTCAGTTAGCCTATGGAAAGTTTAAGATGTCTGGGTGAAAGATTCCTAAGCCCACCCTTTCCAGAGTTGGCTACTGCCCCATACACATCAATCACAGCACCTGCCCTGCCAAGAAGCCCTTCCAGGAAACTGCACTGCCCCAGTCTTTGCAGAGAGGAACACTTAGGCAACCATGCTCTGTGGCAAGTGACCCTGAACATCATCCCATGATGGACTGCAAGTGATTGGACCAGTACCAGGTACCAGACCCAAGGGCAGCTTATCTGTAGGTTAGTCTTCAGCCTCTGCCATGGCCTAAGCCAAAGCTCTGCCCAGCCGAGATGATGGGTAATGGCTACAGCAATGGGAATCTGTCTCTAAGGAAATGTGGAACTAGAAGTAGGGCAAAATTACGAGTGGTAATGGAATCTGAAGTGATACATGGAGAGACGCCAAGCCATTAGGAGACACAGCAAGCAACAAATATAAGGGAACAGGAAGTACAATTAGGAAAGAACTACGAAAAGGACAAAAGATTCACAGTGAAGAAAATGGGCAGCAGGAGGAGTACAAGCAGAGAGAAAACAGATACACTGCGAGCAGCTGCATTACATTCACACCGGAACACAGGCATCAACATGCATTTGCTTTTGCTGCTCTGGCTCCCAGGCTGCCCTGAGTCAGGGCCCTACTTCCCAGTCTGGTCTAGCTGATCAGTTTCTTCTGGGTTCTCATTCCTTTAAGCCTATGACTCACAGCTCCTTACTTACAATAACTTGAGTGGCTCTCTATTCCTTACAACTAAAAAAACCCTACCTAAACCACCTTATGTCAATCAATAATGAGGTGAAGAGAATGCTGATCATTGTTCAAGCTGAGTGCAGAGAGGGTCCCTATTCAAGAGGACCCAGGCAGCTCCATACACACTGACTCTTATTCACTCTAGCTTATCTCCGTTTGGAAATTTTCATAGTAAAAAGTTTAAAAAGAAAAGGAATATAAAAAACAGAATGGCAGCATGCAGACTCTAAGTGACTAGAAAACAGAATCATTACCCAAGGAAGTCATGCTACGGTCATTTTCCAGCATCATGTTCCAGTGCAGTGCTCTCTGACTGAGTGCGACACCTTTCCATTTCTTCTGAGTATAGTCCTCAGACAGGTCCTCATACGCCACAGTATCCTGGAATGACAAGCTCCGATTGCTCAGGAACATTCACAGCCTGAAGGGCAGAGTCATCAGGGGTACAGAGGGCACAGGGTATGGGCTCTTCATGGGCAAAAGTATGGGAGAGAGGAGCTGAGATGACACCTCGAAAAGGACCAGTCCAGGGCAAGATAGAGTCCATTACCTCCAGGGGAAGCAATGAGGCAGGAGAGCCACAGGAATAGTCTCGGGGCAGAGTCCTGGGGGTGAGACCTCTAGCCATTCCTGGACCAGACTCATGGGGACGTGGGAAAAACACAAAGAACCAAGCTCACCTGGGGCCTGACCATCCGAAGTACAGTTGCCCCTGCTTGGTCTCCTGAGTTCCCCACTTGTGGAAGGGTAGGAACTGGAGAAGTACATTGAGCTGAGGGAGGAAAGAAAGCTATGAGTGGGACAAGCCCTGCTTCCGGCTCCCATAAGATCTATATTCCCAATAAGTGGATTCAAGAGAACCCAGGCACCTCCACACACACTTGACTCTTAACCTCTTCCATAAGGCATTATCCCAAGAGTGCTGTGAATTTTCCCTGGAGGGTACAGTACAAGGTCCTGGATCAAGCTGAGAACTGGGTGTTCCTCCAAGCCCTCACTCTCTTCAACCTTTTTCAAGGAAGCTATTCTGGCCACACTCTCTCTCCCATGGCTTCCCTAGCACCAGCCAGCCCTGATTTTCCCCTCACAGTTGTGGTTCCTCATGCCTGCTCCTGCCCTCTCATTATGGACACTCCTTGCAACCCAGGCCCCAGTGCTTCCTTGTTCTTTCCGTCAGCAATCTGACCAACTCTCATTGCTTTAATACTGCTCTCACAGTTCTTACTTCTCTCCTAGACCCCTACCACATGCCTCCTGTTGCCTATGGGACATTTCACTTGGGTGTCCTGCAACACCTTAAGTTCAGTGTCTAAAATGCATGTTCTTACTACCTTCCTCTCTGGATTTCCCAAGTTATGTCAATGAATTCACACACTGGCCAAAACATTTTAATTCCTCTGTTTTCTTCAAACACAAGTCCCATGGATACTCCCAAAACTTATCTACAGGTTCAACACAATCCCTATCAGATTCCCAGGGGGCATCTTTTTAGAAGTCGAAAGCTGGTCCTAAAATTTATATGGAAACTCAAGAGAACCATACAGTCACAATTCTTCTTGAAAAAGAGGAATAAAGTTGAAGGACTCAAACTTCTCAATTTCAAAACTTCCTACAGAACAAGTCTTCAATTTATTGTATTCTTGTCATAAGAATAGACATATAGTTCAATGGATTAGAATTGAGTCCAAAAATAAACTCATACATCTTTAATCATTATTTTACAATGGTGCCAAGATCATTCAAAGTGGAAAGAATGATCTTTTCAACGAATGGTGCTGAGACAACTGGATATGCACCTGCAAAATAATGAAGGTGGCGCTCTACCTCACTCCATCTATAAAAATAACTTCTAAAAAATCGAAGACCTACATATAAGAACTAAAACTTGCCGGGTGCAGTGGCTCACGCCTGTAATCCCAACACTGGGAGGCCAAGGTGGGTGAATCACCTGTGGTCAGGAATTTGAGACCAGCCTGGCCAACATGGCAAAGCCCCGTCTCCATTAAAAATAGAAAAAACTAGCTGGGCATGGTGGTGGGCCCTTGTAATCCCAACTACTTGGGAGGCTGAAGCAGGAGAATTGCTTGAACGTGGGAGGCAGAGGTTGCAGTGAGCCGAGATTGCGCCATTGAACTCCAGCCTGGGCAAGAGAGCGAGACTCTAGGTCAAAAAAAAAAAAAAAGAACTAAAACTCTAAAACTCTTATAAGAAAACTGTGTATAATAAGTCTTTGTGACTTATACCTTTGTGACAATGGATTCATGAACACCAAAATCATATTAAAACAAGGAAAAAATAATAAAAAATAAATAAATTGGACTTTACCAAAAGGAAAACCTCTTGTGCGTAAAAGAAAATAAGAAGAAAGTGAAAAGACATCCACAGACTGGAAGAAAACACTGGCAAATCATGTATCTGATAAAGACTTGTATCTGGAATATATAAATAATATATTTATATTCTTTAATATATATATTTATATTCTTTATATAGAGAGAATATATATTTATATTCTTTATATAGAGAGAATATATATTTATATTCTTTATATAGAGAGAATATATATTTATATTCTTTATATATTACAACTCAATAATAAAAAGAAAAAAATAACAAATTTTAAAATAGGGCCAGGGCACAGTGGTTCACGCCTATAATCCCAGCACTTTGGGAGGCTGAGGCAGGCAGATCACCTGAGGTCAGGAGTTTGAGACCAGCCTGGCCAACATGGCGGAACCTCGTCTCTACTAAAAATACAAAAATTAGCCGGGCATGGTGGCAGGCACCTGTAATCCCAGCTACTCAGGAGGCTGAGGCAGTAGAATCACTTGAACCCAGGAGGCAGAGGTTGCGGTGAGCTGAGATTGCGCCCCTACACTCCAGCCTGAGTGACAGAATGAGACTCCATCTCAAAAATAAAAATGAAAATGGCCAAAGGGTCTGAATTGACATTTCTCCAAAGAAAATATTAAAATGTCTAATAAGTACACAGGATAGTCATCAGGGAATGCAGATTAACCCAACAATAAGATAGTACTTCACACCCAGTAAGGTGGCTAGAACAAAAATCCGATAATAACAAGCAATCATTGGAGGCCAAGGTGAGTGGATTGCTTGAGTCCAGGAGTTCAAGGCCAGCCTGGGCAACATGGCAAAATCCTCTCTCTACAAAAAATACAAAAAATTAACCGGGCCTGGTGGCACGCACCTGTGGTCCCAGCTACCCAGGAGGCTGATGTGGGAAGATGGCCTGGGCCTGGAAGGTCGAGGCTACAGTAAGCCAAGATCACACCACTGCACTCCAGCCTAGGGGACAGAGCAAAACTCTTGTCTCAAAAAAATAAATAAAAAATCAGTGAGAATGTGGAGATATTGAAACTTTATCCACTGCTGGTGGAAATGTAAATTGATGCATACACTTATGAAAACAGTCTGACAGTTCCTCACGAAGTTAAACATATATTTACTAATTGACCTAGCAATTCTACTCCTATATATTATATATATACCCAAGACAAAAGAAAATAGATGTCCATACAAAAACTCATACACAAATGTTCATAGCAGCATTATACATAATAGTAAAACGGAAGAAACAATCCAAGTATTCATCTAGCTTTTCATATTTATTGGCATAAAGCTATTTACAGTATTGGTATTCTCTTAAAATTAAATAACTATATCTTCTTTTTGTGCACACTCTTAACAATCCAGGAATACAGACATCCTTAAACTGACATGCAGAATAGACAAAAGAAATCTCCAACAGACGTGACACTAAATGGTAAAGACATAAAAAGCTTTGCAATTAAAAATAGGAACAATCAAACATTGTAATCCTAGACAATGTAATTAGACCAGAAAAAAAATGCAGAAAATAGACAAGAAAGATGCAAAGCAAATATACGCACGAATGGTATGAAACATCACCTAAAAAATTAAACAGAATGAACCAAAAAAACAGAACGTCGTAAGACATTCGGGAGACTGAATATATAATCAATATATACTCAATAACTTTCCAACACAATAGCAACCAATCAGAAGATGAATTAATACAATAGCAACAAAAATATAAAGTACTCAGAAATAAAGCCAATAAAAAATGTACAAAACCTTAGTGGAGAAATAGAAAACTCTGCCTAAAGACATAACAGATATAAATACATTTTGTATGGGAAAACACTCCTTCAAGATGTCAGTTTTTTCTAAATTAACATGCAAAGTCAACAAAATCCCAGCCAACCACAATGTAATTTTTCATAGAGCTTGATAAGCATACTCTAAAATTTAAATGAATGAGTAAAATAATAGTTAAGAAAACTTTTTAGATGTGGAAAGTTTTGTTCTACCAGACAATATAAAGCTGTAGTACTTAAAACAGCGTGTATTACTGAAGAAATATAAATATGCAAAACGTAGATAAAAGGAAAAGTACAGAATCTTGACACAGGCTTATACACATATGTAAGTTTTGTTTTTTTGTTTCTATGGAGACGGAGTCTTGCTCTGTTGCCCAGGCTGGAGTGCAGTGGTGCAATCTCTGCTCACTGCAACCTCCGTCTCCTGGATTCAAGTGATTCTCCAGCCTCAGCCTTCCAAGTAGCTGGGATTACAGGCATGCACCACCATGCCCAGCCAATTTTGTAAGTTTGATGTATGACAGTGATAGTGTCACCACAGTGTTACCTAAAAAAAAAAAAAAATGGGGTTCATTCACCTGGCGAGTAACAAACGATTGTGAGAATGCAAGTTTGGATCAATAGGAGTTTTATTACTTGGTGTAAGTAAGGAGGACACTGGGAGTATTTTCCAAAGCAGCGTCTCTCCGAGGGAAAGTAATAAGAGAATTTTATGGAGCAATGGAGAGGCGAGAGGCTACATCATCTCATGTATAGGAGGGGTCCCAGTGGTACAGATGCAGTGAGTCATTATGCCAGCACATAAGTCATGTGTTATAGTAATGAAGCTATAGCTACTCCCCAGGTGGAGACTTTAGCATGGTAATGAGAAAAGTTCACTCAGGTTCATCTATAAGTTGCTGGGGTCTGTCAGGAGCTGGTTTTTTTTTTTTTTTTTTTTTTTTTTGAGACAGAGTCTCACTCTGTCGCCCAGGCTGGAGTGCAGTGGCACCATCTCAGCTCACTGCAAGCTTCGCCTCCCGGGTTCACACCATTCTCCGCCTCAGCCTCCTGAGTAGCTGGGACTACAGGCACCTGCCACTACACCCAGCTAATTTTTTTGTATTTTTAGTAGAGACAGGGTTTCACCGTGTTAGCGAGGATGGTCTCGATCTCCTGACCTTGTGATCTGCCCACCTCAGCCTCCCAAAGTGCTGGGATTACAGGCGTGAGCCACCATGCCCGGCCTGGGGCTGGTTTTAACTAACTAGGTGACTGCAATCCACACAGGGTTTAGGAAGAAACAGGCTGCAGGGCAGGAGGCTGTAAAACTGGCTGATTGCTCAAGTTGATTAAATTCCTACGATCCCTGGAGGCCCTCTCTGTCCACTTACAGCAGCAAGACCTTCTTTTAAAAAGAGCCCCAGAACCTGTAAAATTAACCTGTGCCAGCAGCTGTGCTTGCTTAGAGAGACAAAGGCCAAATATCAGTAACCACAAAGGAGAACTTAGCTCAGCAGTGCTACCCAGGCCTGAATCCTTGCTTCATTACCATATTAAAATCTCCACCTAGAAGGGAGAAATACACTTTGCTAGGCACATATAGTGCTGGGTACAAAAGAAACAATGAGACTGGCCAGGTGCGGTGGCTCACGCCTGTAATCCCAGCACTTTGGGAGGTCAAGGCGGGTGGATCACCTGAGGTCAGGCGGGTGGATCACCTGAGGTCAGGAGTTCAAGACCCGCCTGACCAACATGGAGAAACCCCGTCTCTATTAAAAACACTAAATTAGCCAGGCATGTGGTGCATGCCTGTAATCCCAGCTATTTGGGAGGCTGAGGCAGGAGAACTGCTTGAACCTGGGAGGCGGAGGTTGCGGTGAGCCAAGATCAAGCCATTGCACTCCAGCCTGGGCGACAAGAGCGAAACTCCATCGCAAAATAAAAAAAAAGAAAAAAAAAAAAAAAGAATGAGACTGAGCACACTCCATTTCTTCCCATAGGGCCCCACCTCTTTCCAGGATCCCTGCCCCGCTACATGCCCTAAGAGACCTTAAAAATCCCTCTTCACCACACCCAGAGGAGGGTACTTCGAGCATGAGCTTTTCCTTCTCCATTCCTTCATCAACAAATAAAGTTTCTGCACTGCTTAACGAAACTTGGTCTCATGTTATTGGCATGAACACCACCAGGGAGGTAAAGGACCCACTGAAGTCAAACGACTCCCCTTGAGAGTTGGTAACAGCAGCATTACAAGTCAGTGGGAAAAATTAAACTAGTCAATGAATTGTGTTGGAACAATTGGCTAGGCAAATAAAAATAGTAAGTAAAATCACACAAAAAATAAAGAAACTTAAAAAACAAAGCTAAAAGGCTGAGCGTGGTGGCTCACGCCTGTAATCCCAGCTCTTTGGGAGGCCAAGGTGGGTGGATCACGAGGTCAGGAGTTCAAGACCAACCTGGCCCAGATGGTGAAATCCCATCTCTACTTAAAAAAAAAAAAAAAAAAAAGCCAGATGTGGTAGCAGGCGCCTGTAATCTCAGATACTCGGGAGGCTGAGGCAGAGAATTGCTTGAACCTGGGAGGCGGAGGCTGCAGTGAGCCAAGATCGCGCCACTACACTCCAGCCTGGGTGATACAGAGTGAGACTCCGTCTCAAAAAAAAAAAAAAAAAAAAAAAACAAACAAAAAAAAAAACCATAAAGACTCTAAGAACCCTGGTGTAAGCAAGAATTTCTTAAGACAACAAAATGAAAAGAGTGAATATATTTGAATACATCAATATGAAAAAAATATCTGTCCAAAAGAAAAGCAAAAGAAAAAAACACCAAACACAAACCACTAATAGAAGTGGAAATCTAATAGCCAACAGGAAGTATAGTTTGAAAGTCCACAGTAAAACTAAAAAGACATATTCCTTATGCTACAGGAATTTAACTTGTAAGAATCTGCCCTGAAAAACACTTGCACGGGTATTCAGACATTTACACAGGTATTTACTAGAATATTCTCTGTAATAACATAATACTGGATTTAACCTACTTGTCCAACAATATGCCTAATAAAAGTAGCATTTTTATAGGATGAAATACCATACAGCACCTAAAAGGAACATACTAGATCCTTATGCATCACCATGACTGTTCCACTATTCACCAGGTGGTCAGGCTGTGCTGCCAAGATTAAAAGGCCATCCAAGGAAGGGACAGCACATGATTTGAGGTCGCTGAGGACAGATACCAACCACATCAGGCCCCAAGAGGTACAGTGTATACTTACAGCAAAAGGAGAAACAGGGAACAAGATCCAGCCTCCTGCAATGCAAAGATCCCCCACAGCCAGCAGATCCACTCCACAGCAATAGGGCTGGTGTGATGCACACACCCCTCTTAGTAAGGAAGAAAGATCTCAATTCATCCTCCCCACTCCTATGGGGTGTGAAATACAGAAAGCTGAGAGAATGAATGAAGGCCACTGACTTAAGAGATTAAACATAACAAAGGAGTGCACATGAAGCCTGAAGCAGTGAAAGACACAAGGCATTAAATGCAGCAGCACAGGCTGTGAGGGCTCTAACTCTGCAAGGAAATGTTCCAGGCTCAAGGTCACTCTTACATTCTTAACTTGGCAATGGGCTATAAAAAAAAAAAAAAAAAAAGACATTAAAAACTGTTAATTCTTCTTATCTCCCAGTTTAGATATTCCTTCTTTCATTAATTTAACAAACACCTTCTAGGAGCACCTACTATGTCCCACACACTAAGGTAACAGCAGTTAATAAAGCAAACAAAAAGCACTGCCCTGGCAACGGGCTCATGGGAAGATCAACCAATAAACAAATATATGCTATGTTAGACGGCGACAGGTGCTAGGAAGTGAAATAAGAAAAAGGGAGAAGTCTCCCATCCAACTACTAACCAGGCCCGACCCTGCTTAGCTTCCGAGATCAGATGAGATCGGGCGCGTTCAGGGTGGTATGGCCGTAGACAAACAATGAGAACACATGGTCACAAGAAGGGGAACATCACACTTCAGGGACTGTTGTGGGGTGGGGGGAGGGGGGAGGGATAGCATTGGGAGATATACCTAATGCTAGATGACGAGTTGGTGGGTGCAGCGCACCAGCATGGCACATGTATACATATGTAACTTCCCTGCACGTTGCGCACATGTACCATAGAGCCTAAAGTATAATAATAATAATAATAATAATAAATAAATAAATAAATAAATAAATAAAAAGGGAGAAGTCTATGCCAGATGTTTTCAATGTCAGAAAACCTGGAGACTAAGATTTCCGGACGGTGGCTACTTTCACTTTTCTTCCACTTATCTAATTGTCTCTAATAAGTACGCTTTATTCGCATAATTGGGTGAAAAGATAAAGCCAGGAGAAACCGGGACTCTTCCAGATTCTCTGCCCCAGACGCCTGGGGCGCGAAAAGGTACGCCCTCGGCGTGGCGGGGCGGGATCCACGGCCAGACTCCCGCCCCAGGCGCAGCCTCCAGGCGGGGCCTCGCCCGCCACTCTCGCCCGCACAGCCGTCCCCACTCCCCACCCTGCGCCCGGCCGGGCCGCTCACCGACTCCGCCGCCGAGAGACAATCATCCAACCTCCGCCACCGCAGCCAACCGCCCCGCGCCTACCTCCCGGCTGCCCCAGTTGCGCACGCGCGTCGCCTTCCCGGACTCTCCACGGCCTCTCTAGGAAACTGGGAGGGCCAACGTCTCTGCTTCTCCCTGGCCCCAGGGCGGCGGGCGGCGGGGCTTGTCCAACATCCCTCGCCTCCCTCGGCTGGACACTTCCCTTCCACGCTCTGATGCCCAGGCGCGCTCCAGACCTCTATCGGCTTTGGCGTATTATCCTACATCCCTCCCATCGGGTCTGCACGACTGCCCTGGAGGCCTCTCTCCCTTCAGGGAATCAGGGAAGAAAGGGATCCAAAGCTAGCGGTGAAAATAGGGCCAGCGGCCTGGCGCGGTGGCTCACGCCTGTAATCCCAGCACTTTGGGAGGCCGAGGCGGGCGGATCACGAGGTCAGGAAATCTAGACCATCCTGGCTAACACGGTGAAACCCTGTGTCTACTAAAAATAAAAAAAATTAGCTGGGTGTGGTGGCGCGGCGTCTGTAATCCCAGCTACTTGGGAAGCTGAGGCAGGAGAATCGCTTGAACCTGGGAGGCGGAGGTTGCAGTGAGTCGAGATCGTGCCACTGCACTGCAGCCTGGGAGACAGAGCGAGACTCCGTCTCAAAAAACAAACAAACAAAAATAGGGCCAGCAAATCCCCAAACATAAAACCCTTGAATGGAGAAATTCCCAAACAAGGCAATAAGCCCAGCACTGGCCATGAGAGCACATTATCTCCTTTTAAGTAAATGCTACAAGCCCTAGGCACACTTTTGCAACTGTTCAAGGGTCATCAGGCTGCACATGACTGACCAAGACACTCAATTGCCCACTTTGGATGGAGCTGCAGCTTTGTGGGAAAAACAGATAATAAGAAATTACACAAATACATCAGTGTCAAGTGGTTACGAACACTACGTTGAAATGTAACAGAGTTATTTAATTGAGAGCGAGTGATGATAATGCTTGTATTTTTTCTGGTACTTTTCTGTATACTTCCGGTAGCTCATAACACACTGGCTGCCATGCATTGATTTGAGTTGCCCAAGGAAATAGAGTCAGTAACTGGAATAGCCACTGAGTCCAAATCTTTTGGTCTTTTCACTACGGTGCTTCATAAAAGCTCTCCCGTCCCACATGCCTGTAGAGGGAGAGTTGGGGATAGCATGGCTCCTAGCTGGGATCCCAGAAGCTAGGGGTAGAAGGTTGTGGGCAGGATAGTGAGGAGGGCAAGATTCCAAGGAAAACTAAAATCCCTGCCCAGGAACGGTTGCCACCTGGGAAAGCAGGAATGACCCAACGCATCAAGGCCCAAAGTGTACTCAAAGAAAAACAGGTTAGAATGAGGGTCAAAACTTAGACCAGAAAGAGCATTAGCTGGGCGTGGTGGTGCGTGCCTGTTGTCCCAGCTACTGCGGAGGCAGAGGCGGAAGGATCGCTTGCGCCAGGGAGGTCGAGGCTGCAGTGAGCATGATTGGGGCAGTGTACTCCAGCTTGGGCGACAGAGCGAGACCCAAGGAAGGAAGGGAGGGAGGGAGGGAAGTGAGAAAGAGAGAAAAGGAATGAAAGAGAGAAGGAAGAGAGAGAGAGAGAACGACAAAGAGCAGGCTGCTTCTTGGGCTACAACCTGGAGAGGCTGTGTAACATTATGAGTTGGAGAAGCAGGTACAAAATAGTAAAAACTTCTATAAAATAGACGAACAGCATGTAGCAGAACAGTGGGTTTTTAAAGGTAAGAACAAGAAAACCAAACAATAGAAAAAAATAGATTGATTAACATCAGGTTACTTTTCTTTTAAGGATTGAAGCAGAGGGGGCCTTCCTTATGCTGACTAGGGTTAACTGGGCTCTTTCTGAATGGTTGCTATGAATCTCCTGTTTGCAGGAAAAACTGGTCTGTTAGGGGATTCACATATTTCCGTAAAATTTCAGTTTGATTATGTGGCATTTAGCATTAGGAATTCCTTCATTTATTTATTTTATTTATTTATTTATTTTGAGACGGAGTCTCCCTCTGTCACCCAGGCTGGAGGGCAGTGGTGTGATCTTGGCTCACTGCAACCTCCGCCTTCCCACCTGGGTTCAAGTGATTCTCCTGCCTCAGCCACCCGGTAATTGAGACCACAGACACAGGCCACCATGCCCAGCTAATTTTTGCATTTTTAGTAGAGACGGGATTTCGCCATGTCTGCCAGGCTGTTCTCCAACTCCTGACCTCAGGTGATCTGCCCACCTCGGCCTACCACAAGTGCTAGGATTACAGGCGTGAGCCACAGCGCCCGAGTCTTATTTATAATTATTTATTTATTTATTTATTTTGAGATGGAGTCTTGCTCTGTCACCCAGGCTGGAGTGCAGTGGCGCGATCTTGGCTTACTGCAACCTCCGCCTCCCGGGTTCAAGCAATTCTCCTGCCTCAGCCTCCTGAGTAGCTGGGATTACAGGCATGTGCCATCACACCTGGCTAATTTTTGTATTTTTAGTAGAGATGGGGTTTCACCATTTTGGCCAGGCTTGTCTTGAACTCCTGACCTCAGGTGATCCGCCTGCCTCGGCCTCCCAAAGTGCTGGGATTACAAGCATGAGCCACTGTGCCTGGCTTATTTATTTATTTTTGAGACAAAGTCTGGCTCTATCGCCCAGGCAGGAGTGCAGTGAGTGGTAGGATCTCAGCTCACTGCAACCTTCACCTCCTGGGCTCAGGCCATCATCCCACCTCAGCCTCCTGAGTAGCTGGGACTACAGGCGCACACCACCACACCCGGATAACTTTTTCTTTTTTTTGTTTGTTTGTTTGTTTGTTTGTAGAGATGGGGTTTTGCCATGTTGCCCAGGCTGGTCTTGAACTCTTGATTGACGTCAGGTGATCCACCCGCCTAGGCCTCCCAAAGTGCTGGGATTACAAGAGTGAGCCATGGCACCCAGCCACAGGTTGTTAATCTTTTAAATATCATGCCTGAGAAGAAAAGAGACCTAGGTAACAGTTTCAGTTCTGTCTGTGGACCGGAAGGAAGTTGCTGAGAAGGCCAATTTCTTTCCCTCCCTGCAACCCCTCCTCACAGATAGAGTGAGACAAGGTGGAAAAACAGCTCCTTTAGCCCCTCCCCCATCACCGAATTAACTCTTTAGTTGCTGGACCATATGAATGATTCCGGATTGGCCTTGCTGTCAGAAAGATGAGGTGATGAGGTGGATTCACAAGGCAGGGACAGCTGGTGTCAGAGGGCCATGGGGTTAAGGACCTCTTTTATTCTCAACAAGCCTAGGTCATTGTTCTCTGAGTGGGTTGGAGATGAGTGGGTTGCTTGCTAGGAGAGCTGGCTGTGTCCTGTGCTTATGATCTCCCACATGGCCTGGCTCTGGTTACCTTAATGTCAAGACCAGCAGAAAGTAGTTTATCTTGTATGGCCTGGCTGCTAGGATGTTAGTGGAGGAAGTGGGTGCAGAGAAGCAGGGAGATACAGAAACCATAGTTGTTCTGTTGGGGGTGTTAAGAGTGTAACAAGTTGGATGCAGACTTACAAAAGGCAAGTTGAAAGGACTAGGGGAATTGTTAGTAGGAAGATGTGTACCATTGAGTATCCAGTTGACACTTTATGTATAGTCATCAATCAGTGGACAGTGGCAGAGAACAGTTAAATACAGAGTCAGAATGCCTCAACTGTTCCTTCCAAATCAGGAGACAGACTGGAGACAGTAGACAGAAATCAAGTGGCTGGGTAGTCACAGAGGCGGGGCATCTCCCTGCTGAATACCATGACTGGTGTAAACGAGGGACTCCTGTGAAGCGTGCACATACTATCTACTGCCATCATGTGAAGGATGTAGGTCTGTGATGAGGCCTGGGGCAACCCATCTGAGGTTTGTCTGGGGTCTGGAGGAAATGTTACAGTGCATCAGACCTTCCAGCCTTGGCCATGGCCAACATGCAGGTTTTGTGACTGGCAAACATGGGTGTAGTTCCTGACATGAGGAGTAGTGAGTGCTAAAGACTGACATCAAGATCCTCCTAAGAAGGAAGGTTGTAAATTCAGGTGGAATGGTGGTCTGGATGGAGCACTGGGGCTAACGTGACCTTTATAACACATGGAGGAATGATGTGGTGTTTTTCAAATATAGTTGACCCTTGAACAACATGGATATGAATGGCCTGGGTCAACTTATACATGAATTTTCTGCCTCTGCCACCTCTGAGACAGCAAGACCAGCCCCTACTCTTTATATCTTCCTCCTCAGCCTACTCAATGTGAAGACAGTGAGGATGAAGGCCTATATGATGATCCACTTCCACTTAATAAATAGTAAATATATTTTCTGTTCCTTATGACTTTTTTTTTTTTTTAAGACAGGATCTTGCTCTTTCACCCAGGCTAGAGTGCAGTGGCGCAATCATAGCTCACTTCAGCCTCACCTTCCCTGGCTCAAGCAATCCTCCCAGCTCAGCCTTTGGAGTAGCCAGGGCCACAAGTCTACACCACCACACATGCCTAATTTTTAAAAAATTTTATATAAATGAGATCTCTTCATGTTGCCCAGGCTGCTCTCGAACTCCTGGGCTCAAGTCATCCTCCCACCTTGGCCTCCCAAAGTGCTGGGATTACAGGTGAGAGATTTTTTTTTTTTTTATTGAGATAGGATCTCACTCTGTTGCTGAGGCTGTGGCATGATCACAGCTCACTGCAGCCTCAAACTCTTGGGCTCAAGGGTTCCTCTTGCCTCAACCTCCCAAGTAGCTAGGACCACAAGTGCATGCCACCATGCCCAGCTAATGTTTAAAAAATTTTTTTGTAGAGATGGAGTCTTACTACGTTGCCAAGGCTGGTCTTGAACTCCAGTCCTCATACAATCATGCCTGGGCCTCCCAAAGTGCTGGCATTACAGGAATGAGCCACTACACCTGCCCAGTTTTCTCATTGACATTTTATTTTCATAATTTACTGTATTGTAAGAATACTGCCTATAATACATGTTACATGCAAAATGTGTGTTAATCAACAATTTGTGTTATCTCTAAGGCTTCTGGTCAACAGTAGACGATTAGTAGTTAAATTTAGGGGGAGGCAAAAGTTATATGCAGATTTTCTACTTCATGGTGGGTCAGTATTCCTAACCCCTGTGTTATTCAAGGGTCAACTGTATGTCCACAATTTTTTGCTACCTCTCCCTTCAAGAGATGGAGCTGGACTTAGTGACTTGCTTCTAACAAATAGAATAAGGCAGAAGTGATGATGGGTCACTTCCAAGACTAGGTTATAAAAATATCTATGGCTTCCTTTGTCCTCTGTTTCTGAGATCACTCACATTAAAGCGTGCTAGCTGCCATGCCTTGAGAACACTTAAGCAGCACCATGGAAGGCCCACGTGGCAAGAGACTGAGGACTCCTGCCAAGAGCTAGCGAGGAACTCAGGCCCGTCTTCAACAGCCACATTAGTGAACCATCTTGGAAGTAGCTCCTCTAGTGCCAATCAAGCCTTAAGATGATGACAGCCCCGGTCAACATCACAGCTAAAATCTCACGACAGACTTTGAGCAAGAACAAATCAGCTAAGCTACTCCTGAATGCCTGACCCACAGAAATGGTGATACAGGAAATGTTTGTTGTTTAAGCCATAAGTTTGGGGATAATTTGTTATATAGCAACACATAGATAATGAATATACAAAGTTTTTAAAAATCTCTCAAATTTCCCACATCATCCTTAGTCTGCAGTTCCTCACTCCCTCTCTGAAATGGTACTTGGAAATTTTGAAATAATCCTGTGCATTAGTTAGGACTGTCTTCATCATACATAAGAGCCACAGATCAAACTAGTTGGAGCAAAAGGGGAAGTATCTTACATAAACACTTGAACAGCAGGGGTGCAGCTGGATCTTAGAAATCCCTGAAACCAGAGACTAGAAAGTCGGTTAGAACACATCTAATAGCTTTGCCCTTAGTTCTAACTCAAAACTATCTCAGGAAAAGGCTTTGGTTGGTCAGTTGAGGTTGTGTGCCCATTTCTTTTTTTTTTTTTTGAGACGGAGTCTCACTCTGTCGCCCAGGCTGGAGTGCAGTGGCACGATCTCGGCTCACTGCAAGCTCCGCCTCCCAGGTTCACGCCATTCTCCTGCCTCAGCCTCCCGAGTAGCTGGGACTACAGGCACACGCCACCACGCCTGGATAATTCTTTGTATTTTTAGTAGAGACAGGGTTTCACCGTGTTAGCCAGGATGGTCTCGATCTCCTGACCTCGTGATCCGCCTGCCTCGGCCTCCCAAAGTGCTGGGATTACAGGCGTGAGCCACCGCGCCCGGCCAGTTGCGTGCCCATTTCCAAACCAATCAACAGTTGTGGGCAGGACTTCTGTTTCAAGTAATTTTGCATATTAGATGAACTGAAAACTCTCCTGCACAGAGATGTAGAGATTTAAAATACGAAAGTTTCGTTAGAATCCATAGGTTCACATACACAAAAAGAAAATATGAAAGAGTCTAAGAGACATAGAGAAAGGAATTACAAGATTTCGCCTACAGCTATTAGGAGTTCCAGAAAATAAAAAAATTAACCACGTGTATTCGAAGATAGAATAGCTGTTAATTTTCCAAAATTATTGAAAAACCAAAATCCTTAGATTTAGAAAGCTCAATAAATCCTAAACAGGATAAATAAATATAAATCTCCACCTAGACACCCTGTAGTGAAATTGCAAGATATCAAAGTTTTTTCTCATGCATCCTGTCCAGGCCTGATAAGTCTCTTGGTTAAAGTTTTTTTTGTCAACGTTCCTCTTAGATTGACAGGGACCAGAAACGGGCACCAATCCCCAGTTATAGTTTGATAATTAGGCTACTTGCTTCATTGTTCCATTCCTCCTCCAACAGACATAGCGGTCCATACTCCTGAAGTGGGGGTCATAGCAAAGTATCATTTCAACACTGGCAGCCATTAACAAATACACACATCACTGATGTTCCCAGCATAAGCGTGCTGCTGGTTCTGCTGAAGGTACTGCTTGTAACATAAATATAATATAAAAAAGCAAATGCTTTTTGTTTTGTTTTGAGACAGAGTCTTGCTCTGTCGCCGGGCTGGAGTGCAGTGGTACGATCTTGGCTCACTGCAACCTCTGCCTCACAGGTTCAAGCAATTCTCCTGCCTCAGCCTCCGGAGTAGCTGAGACTGCAGGCGCATGCCACCACGCCCAGCTAATTTTTGTATTTTTAGTAGAGACAGGGTTTCACCATGTTGGCCAGGATGGTCTTGATCTCTTGACCTCATGATCTGCCCGCCTTGGCCTCCCAAAGTGCTGGGATTACAGGCGTAAGCCACCGCGCCAGGCAAGCAAATTCTTTTTTTTTTTTGAGAAGGAGTTTCACTCTTGTTGCCCAGGCTGGAGTACAATGGTGCGATCTCGGCTCACTGCAGCCGCCTCCCGGGTTCAAGCGATTCTCCTGCCTCAGCCTCCCAAGTAGCTGGGATTACAGGCACTCGCCACCACGCCCAGCTAATTTTTTGTATTTTTAGTAGAGATGGGGTTTCTCCATGTTGGTCAGCCTGGTCTCGAACTCCCGACCTCAGGTGATCTGCCTACCTCGGCCTTCCAAAATGCTGGGATTACAGGTGTGAGCCACCGCACCCAGCGGCAAATGCTTTTTAAAATGCTGCTTTGATTCAGTTTGAGACCCTGGCTAGAAACTGATCAGTTCCTCTTTTTAAGCATCTATTAAGTCCACACCCCAACACACTCCACACTGTGACCATAAGATATGCAAGTGTCTCCAAATCAAAAGGAAGAAGTTTCTCTCGTATACGGCAAGGAAGAGGTAAATAGAGATAAACAGAATCTTTGAGGGGAAGTTGGACAAGCAAGCAGAAATAACCAGTGAGGTCTGACAGGACGGTATCTTCCTGTGGTCTGCCAGTTCCCAGGAGGGGCTGATAAGGGGGTTTATTCCACTGCTTGTATTCACTTAGGTGTGGAGTCAGGCAGAATTCTGGGACCCATATGAAGGACAGCAGCCTGAGGAAAGTTTGGCTGTCAGGTATTTTGTTCCACTTGATTAGTGGGGACAAGCAGTTTAGTTAATCATTCATGGGGCAAAGCATGGGAATTTGGAGGGTCTGTGTCTGGCCTTGTCATCGGTAAACTGGAGGTATCTGGGAGTCTTACGTAAGTCACGTGGGGAAGGGCGGTTCTGTGTAGAAAGTCATTTTCTGGAACACAGGAGAGTGAGGAGGTTTCTTAACCTTCACTGTTAACCAGGATCACAGGGCTCAGGTAAAATTCAGCATTGTCAAAACTAAAAACAGCAATGGTTCTCTGAGGTGAATATGAGTCCAAGAGCTGTTCATAGGTGTGACTTGCATAGGTGACCTTTTTTTGGCATGGAGAGCAGAGAAGTGAGAAGAGCACATGATTTAGTCATAAAAATACCTTACATTTACATACCAATAGCTACCTTTTTCATATTTGTTAAAGATATGTTTAGGGTAAAATTACAATGATATAAATTTAACTTGTACTTTAAAATTGCACTGTCAGTCACTTTTTCGTTCAAAGCTGGTTTTTCCTTGTCTTTCTTTTTCCTTTTGTGGAGAACAGGAATGTTCTTGCTATGTGGCTCAAGCTGGGCTCAAGTAATGCTCCTGCCTCCACCTCCCTAGTGATGGGATTACAGGCACAAGCTACTGTACCCTGGCTTGGTTTTCCTTTTCTGCTATCTGGAAAACCCCGAACTCATTACCTCGGTGTTGCTTGCCTACAGCTTCTGGTAGCTCCCTATTTCTGTCTGTGTCAGCTGTAGTTATACCCTTTTATTATCAATTTATAGGTTATGAAAGAGCGATAGTTCACCTGGGATGCAGGGAACTATATTGAGATTCTTGTTCTTCAAAGAATGTTGAACAGAATTATGTTCCAAGTTCCTTCTGGCACCAAGTCTAATGTTACTGTCAAGAAAGCAAACTGGTCAGGCACGGTGGCTCACACCTGTAAACCCAGCACTTTGGGAGGCCGAGGCAGATGGATCACGAGGTCAGGAGTTCAAGACCAGCCTAGCCAAGATGGTGAAACCCTGTCTCTACTGAAAATGCAAGAATTAGCCAGGCATTGTGGTGGGCGCCTGTAATCCCAGCTACTCGGGAGGCTGAGGCAGAGAATTGCTTGGATCCGGGAGGCAGAGGTTGCAGTGAGCCAAGGTCGTGGCCACTGCACTCCAGCCTGGGTGACAAAGCGAGACTCTGTCTCAAAAAAAAAAAAAAAAGCAAACTAAAGTGAATACAATAGTTGGTAAAGGCTGTATTCAGCTTATGTGTGTATCAGCAAGCACCTCGAAATTAGGCAACTGTCTGAGCCAAAGAAACATTGGAGTTTTTGTAAGGTGAGAAGAGAAGGCTACAGATTGTGCTCTTGCTTCTGGCTACAGTTTTCTTTATCTGTAACTGCTGTGAAGCTTAGGGTTGGAATGGAAGCATGTGTTCGATTTTTAATGCCTGTTTCTCTGGATCCTTGGTGCAATTTCATTTTGGCAACTCTCAGGACACTTCTTTGGAGAGCTATCTTTGTAAGTTTTGCAGGTCATCTGTTATTAACTAATGCTAGTTAAGGTTCAGGGGAGTGGGGGGATGGGCGAGCGAATCATTTGAGGTCAGGAGTTCGAGACCAGCCTGACCAACATGGTGAAACTCCGTCTCTGATAAAATACAAAAATTAGCTGGGTGTGGTGGCCGCGCCTGTAATCTCGGCTACTTGGGAGGCTGAGGCGGGAGAATCGCTTGAACCCAGTAGACGGAGGTTGAAGTGAGCCAAGATCGCACCACTGCACTCCACCTGAGTGACAAGAATGAGACTTCCTCAAAAAAAAAAAAAGAGAAAAGAAAAGAAAAGAAAAGTAAGAAAGAAAAGAAGTGAAAAGACAACAAAGGCAGGGGAGAATATTTAAAAAAAAAAAGGAAAAGAGGCAAAGTTCTGAAGAAAGGAAAACTAGAATCTATTTTAATTCTTTTTTTTTTTTTTTTTTTTTTTTTTTTTTATTTGAGATGGAGTATCGCTCTGTTGCCAGGCTGGAGTGCAGTGGTGTGATCTCGGCTCACTGCAACCTCCGCCTCCTGGGTTCAAGTGATTCTCCTGCCTCAGCCTCCCAAGTAGCGTAGCTGGGGCTACAGGCATGCACGACCACGCCCGGCTGATTTTTGTATTTTTAGTAGAGATGGGGTTTCACCATATTGGCCAGGCTGGTCTCTAACTCCTGACCTCGTGATCTGCCTGCCTCGGCCTCCCAAAGTGCTGGAATTACAGGCGTGAGCCACCGCGCCTGGCCTATCTTAATTCTTTTAGAGGACAGAGACATTCTAGAGAGGCAGAGTGGTACATTTGGCCTGTGTCACTGCTGGACTCCAGACACCTGCAGTGCCCAGGTCTAGGCTCTGTTCTGCTTCCTTGTGGGGACACACAACAGAAGAGAGACAGTCCCTCAGTGGCACAGACATCCTCACCACTACTGCTATAGAGTTCAGGAGCAAGAGAACGAGGCACAAACAAATAAAGAAATAGACCTTACAGGAGCTCCTGAGTTCCCATCATCCCCCAGAGAAGAGTGCTTAAGAAGAAAAATACCAGGATTCTACCCATCATGGAAAGGGCTCCAGAAAGATACTGTGCCTTCCCACAGTGGTCTGTGTATCAATAGGGATCACCCACAGGCACCAGTAAGGTGCTTGCCTATGTAAATGGGAGCTTCCTGCAGGGAGGTACAGCTTTTGTTAGCAGAATCTCAACTTCAAGGCTGGCATCAGCCTGTTTTTTGCTAAGCCCATTCAGATCTGCTGAGCCAATTCTCCAAGAAGGGAGAAAAGGGGGAGGGAAGAGGAAATAAGCCTCCTGAGCCAACTGGAGTTCTCACTCCACACAGTGGATTTGGAGTGACTAATACTGAGGGGCCAGAATAAATGAGGGGCTGATGGAAGGCTGGCAGTTCAGGTCCTGAAGGTCTTACTGAAGAGAAAATGGATATAATGGGTATGAAGGAGGTAGGGGGAATCTCCTTTTGGACTTGGCATATTTCATATTTCCTGTGAAAACAAAAAACAGAAAAACCAAAAAACAAACAAAAATACCCTTATCAAGATTCTTCAAGAGGTTGAAACAAGTTCTATGAGACCTTTCCAAGGCAGATTTCAAAATCCCCTATGAAGCTTGCTGGCCATGGCATTAAACAAATTGGAGTTTAGATTAAGCTCTTTAAGTTCTTTTTAGAACATATGTAACCAAGCCTTTATTAAAAGAATCATAAACGGTTTTACTTTTTTGGTCCTCTTCCTTCCTCCATGCATGCTTGCACATAGTCACTTCAGTAGAGGGTAGTCACTAGTAATTGATTAATTTCATATCCTAACCCCTGTGGCTGCAAGATTGATAAACTTGTTTTTCTTTTCTTTCTTTTTTTTTTTTTTTTTTTTTGATACGGAGTCTCACTCTGTTACCCGGGCTGGAATGCAGTGGTGAGATCTCGGCTCACTGCAACCTTCCGCCTCCTGAGTTCAAACAATTCTCCTGCCTCAGCCTCCTGAGTAGCTGGGATTACAGGTGCACACCACCACGCCCAGCTAACTTTTGTATTTTTAGTAGAGACGGGGTTTCACCATGTTGGTCAGGCTGGTCTCGAACTCCTGACCTCGTGATCTGCCTGCCTCGGCCTTCCAAAGTGCTGGAATTACAGGTGTGAGCCACCATGCCCGGCCTTGTTTTTCTTTTAAAGAACAAGGAGACCAGGCATGTGGCTTACACCTGTGATCCCAGCACTCTGGGTGGCTGACAACATGAGGATTGCTTGAATCCAGGAGTTTGAGGCCAGCCTGGGCAACAGAGGAAGACCCTCCCTACAAAAAAAAAAAAAATCAAAAAATTAGCTGGATGTGCTGTAGCTCCAGTGACTCAGGAGGATCACTTGGGCCTAGGAGTTGCAGACTGTTACCCAGGCTGCAACTGTTACCAGGCTGTAAGTTATGATTCCACCACTACTCTCCAGCCTGTGTGACAGAGCAAGACCCCGTCTCTAAAAATAAACAAACAAATAAATATCAGGCCTCTGAGCCGGAGCTAAGCCATTGTAACCCCTGTGACCTGCACGTATACATCCGGATGGCCTGCAGGAGCCAAGAAGTCTGGAGCAGCCAAGAAACCACAAAAGAAGTGAAACAGCCAGTTTCAGCCTTAACTGATTAACCAACCTTACGACATTCCACCATTATGACTTGTTCCTGCTCTACCCTAACTGATCAATTGACCTTATGACATTTTTCTCCAGGACAATGGATCTCCTGATCTCCCCACCATGCACCTTGTGACCTCCTCCCCCTGCTGACAACAGATGACCACCTTCAACTGTAACTTTCCACTGCCTACCCAAGTCCTGTAAAGCTGCCCCTCTCCTATCTCCCTTCGCTGACTCTCTTTTTGGACTCAGCCCACTTGCACCCAAGTGAATAAACAGCCTCGTTGCTCACACTAAGCCTGTTTAGGTGGTCTTCTATATGGACATACGTGACAATAAATAAATCACAATGAGTCTGAGGTGATGCAGACCTTCTTGATGGCATCCAGAAGTTTGATCAGACCAAGAGATGCAAACAGCTTTGATTGTCGGGCATTCCACCTCCTCCCTACCTACCTTACTCAGAAAAGCCCCCAGTTATGTTCAAAGGGAAGTCTTTGAACGTAAGACTTGGTTCTGAGTGTCTCTCACCCACTCTCTTTGGTCAAATTAAATAAACCTTTCTCTGCTCTTAAGTGTTGATGTGTCAGTGTTTGGCTTACTGCACATCAGGTACACAGATCTAAATATCAGGGTTCAATAACACATGTAGGTTATTACAAGAATCCACAAAGGGGACCTTCAAGTTGCATCCTGTGTGTGTTTCTTTGGCCTTTATGACGTGGTTCAGAAACACATTAGTCTTACCTGGAGAGTGTGTTAAAACCCTGATCACTGGACCCCACTTTCACATTTGTGACTGAGTAGGTCTACGGAGGGACCTGAGAATTTGCATTCATCACTCGTTCCCAGGTGACACAGCCGTTTGGGGCACCATGCTTGGAGAACCACTCCGGAGACCTCTAAATTGGTAGTTCAACCTTAGCTGCACTTAGAAACACTGGGAAAATATGTGTGTGTGTAACCAGCTCACGTTTCATTGTGACATTTTGAAATTGTACAAGTATTTTGACATCTGACCCCCATATTTAGTCTCTTAAAATGACAGGAAAACACCAACCAATCACAGGTTTAATTAGTTTAAAAAATTTACCCCTTCAATTCCTCTTTGTAGCCCCCAGCACCCAATATTCCTTTGAAATATGAAACAGACCCAGCAGTGGCCAACAGTAAATTTCTACCCCGCACCCCACAACAGAGATGAAAAGTTCAAGCTCTCTGAGCATTGTGTTGTGGTGGCACTTGTCCAGAATTGGTACCTCTGCCTAGTTGGGGGAGTTTAAATGTACCAGTGAAAATAGCTTTTTCTCCTTCAAAGGGAAGAAAGAAAATCACTCCCCAAAACCCAGAAGGTCTGAAGATCTGGCTGTGAGGTCTTTCTTCCCGTCCCATCTCTTAAGACTTTTTTTTTTTTTTTTTTTTTGGCAGTGGAGCAAGAGAGACCAAAACCTAACTTGAGTTACAAGAAACAAGACAGTGATGGCTATAAAGGGAGTGACCAGGAGCAACTGGGACACCCCTTTCCCTCCCACATCCAATGTTTGTGCTTCACAGAAAAACAACAAAAATAACAAATCCACAAGATGCAACAGCTGGAATTACAAATTTCATTCACCCAAGGGTGGTAGAAGGCAGGAAGGAAAGGTGGGAAGGTAAATGGCACAGGGAGAAAAACAAAATATTCAAATCAGTCCAGCCATAGGGACTGGCAAATGCTAGAAAAATAGTTGTAGAAAAAAAAAAAACACTAAAAAAACTGTGGTCCTTTCAGACTCTCAGTGATGTTAAAAATCCACACACTGGTGTCAGGAAGATTCTACCTTACGTGCACCAGAGATAAAGATTCCAATTCCTCAGAGAAGGGATATGCACAGGGCCTTTGGCAGAATGAATCGTGCCTTCCGTGGCAGGGAGAGGTGAACTGGGAAAAGAGTTGCCACAGCCTCCTTCCAATCCCACCCATCCCCTCGATGGTAGGTGACTCAGGCCTGCGGTAGCCTTCAGTTTGGGTGGAGATACATGTGGTGAAGGGAACTTCTCTGCAGAGGTTGAGCTGCTCAAGGCAGACTGCAGGTGAGAGTGTCTTGTGGAAGAGTCTGTTGCTTAAAAAGACCACGAAGGAGGAGAGGTGCAACTCAAAGAGGTATGCTTGGCCGGGGATCTTTGCCTCATTGCACTGATAATGAATAAAGGAAAGAGGATAGAGAAAAGGCAGCCATGGAAAATATATGAGGACTGCATTGCTGTGAGAAAAGCCAAGGGCAAACCAAACCCAAAGTAGTAAAGCCAGTTCCTCTCTATGTTAGAGGAACCGCTGGTGCATTTCAATTCCTTTATTGAACCAACCATATTTGAAGCAGTAGAATGAGTCAAGAAGAGACAAACACCAGAGAGTAACCAGCTGACCAACAAGATGGGTGGGAAAGAGACTCACAGACCTTCCCTGAATGGGGAAAAGAGCCTGCAGCAAAAGATTGGAGAGCATGTCAGCAGTTATTTTGTGGACACTAGGGAATGGGTGAGGCTTCCTCCCTGATGCTTCAAATGCCAGGTCAGCTGTGTCTTGGAACCAAATGACATTCACAACTTTGCTAGGCATGAACAAAGGGAGCATCCAAAAAGCCCTGGAAATTTATACGAGGAAAAATTGCAGCCATGACCAAGCATCTCCACACAGTGATGGATCATAAGTAATTCACGCTGTTACTCACTGAAGCCCAGGAATAAACACTCGATAAGCAAGAGTAGACTGAACCAGAGCACTCCACCACTCCAAGTGCAACATTGGAAAATTCTACCAACACTTGCTGGCTCACTCGCTTGCTCCCACTCTATACTCTGGAGTATTCTCTGTGCCAGGACAATGCTTGCCCTTCTTCCACGCTGCTCCTCTCTTTTGATGGATTGGAGCGTCTAGCTGGAGATGGTACAAATATCCCAGATGGAGTCTTTGACTCCCCTGGGAAGGTCCTGGAGAAAGGTTTTGACACTGTCAGCCATGTCGTCAGTACCCAAACTATCAACTATGCAGAGGAGATAGAAGTGCCCCCAATCTCTCATCATGAAGGACCCCACAGCTCTGCCACCATGGCTCCAGCCTGGCCCCTCGCCCACCACGGGCCCAGTTGGCTCCTCTGTGCCAGGCAGCCTGCTCCGCCGGGGCGCTCCCAGGGATGGGGTGCTGTGCCCACACTGGCCATACCTGGGCTGCAGAGACAGGGAGATTTTTTTAAATGCAATTCTCTACCCTATTTCAAACCGATTAAATCAGAATCTTGTAGGTGGTGCTCAGGCATCGGATTTTTGCAAAGCTCCCAAGTGGTCCTTCCATGCATTAAAGTTGAGAAGCACTGCTCTAAATTTGTTTTGGCCCTGTGGAAAGGTTTCCAACTGATTTCTTATGAAAAAGGTAGTAGAAGCCTCCTCTTCAGTTTGTACCAATAAGGTTATAATGTTGGCCTCTGCCTGATTGGAGAGTGGGGCCATACAAAAAACTGCTCCACCCCAGTTATCTTTGGCCCCAAGGCTGGCCAATGGTTCCACTGGTTTCAGCTTCCTTCTTCTCTGCCTTGGGATTTTAGAGCCCACAGCTTCCAGCATGACCTGCTAGTTGCTGTCAAGGAGATGATGTTAACCGTGTTATGTGCCCTTTGCTTCTCAATCTCCCCTCCTTGGGACTATCAGGGATCCTAGAGATGGAGTAGGAATTGTAAATAAACGTTTTCATCCAGACTGGTGCCTCTCAGACTTGAAGGTACATACAAATCACCTTGTGAGCCTGTTAAAAAGAAGATTCTGATACTGTGGGACTAGGGTAGGGCCTGAGAGCCTGCATTTCTTCTTATTATTAGTATTAGTATTATTATCTTTTTTAAATTGTATTTTTCAACCTCAATGTGTCACAACAAGCCTGTATTTCCAATAAGCTCCCAGGTGGTGGAGAGCTGTTAGTCTGAGGGCCACGCTTGGAGGAACAAGGACCAAATCTCTTCTTTCCCCTGTTGACATTAAAGATTGTTAAGAACCAGACAAGGCACAGTGGCTCACACCTATAATCCCAGCACTTTGGAAGGCCAAGGTGGGTGGATCACTTGAGCTCAGGAATTCAAGACCAGCCTGGGCAACATGGTGAAACCTCATCTCTATATAAAATACAAAAATTAGCCAGGCATGGGGCACATGCCTGTAGTCCCAACTACTGGAGGGGCTGAGTTGGGAGGATCACTTGGGCCCAGGAGGTCGAGGCTACAGTGAGCTGTGATCACACCACTGCACTTCAGCCTGGGCAACAGAGTGAGACCCTATCTCAAAAAAAAAAAAAAAAAAAAAAAAGGATTGTTAGTGGGAACCAGGGGATGTAAAAGGACTGGGCCCTATAAATGTAGCCCAAGGTACAGAAAGGGTGGTTGCTGCTTTCCTCTCAGTTGGTTAAGCATGGGTGACGGAGGCAGATTGACGGTTCCAACGGGAACTTCTGGTGAGATTTCATCTCCTGTGGATAGGTTTGCCCTGAGAACAAGGTGGCAGTGGGTATGGGAGGCCAGAAAAGAGGGTGTGAACCAGAGCACGGAGAGGCTTTGGTGTCATGCTTCAGAGTTCTGAAGTTTCTTGTTTGTGACAGAAATGCCAATGAGCTTAAAGCTTGGAGTGGGCATGCTTTTTTTTTTTTTCTTCCGAGATGGAGTTTCACTCTTGTCACCCAGGCCGGAGTACAGTGGTGCAATCTCAGCTCACTGCAACCTCCACCTCCCGACCGGAGTTCAAGCCATTCTCCTGTCTCAGCCTCCCAAGTAGCTGGGATGATAGGCGCCTGCCACCAGGCCCGCCTAAGTTTTGTATTTTTAGTAGAGATGGGGTTTCACCATGTTGGCCAGGCTGGTCTCGAACTTCTGACCTCAGGTGATCTGCCCATCTTGGCCTCCCAAAGTGCTGTGATTACAGGTGTGAGACACTGCGCCTGGCCCAAGCTATTTTTTAAAAGTTATTATTGTGCTGGGCTCCAGGTGCCACTGTAGTCAGCTAGCAGTCAGAAGCTACTCAGAGGCTGAGGCAGGAGGATCTCTTGAACTCAGGAGTCCGAAACCAGCCTGGGCAACATAGTGGGACCCTGTCTGTAAAAAAAAATTTAAAGAAAAATAAAAACCCATATTATTGTATCCACAGTCAACTCTGAAAGCTCTTTTATTGCTAGCATGTAAGCAACTGCTTAATGGGAAAGTGAGAAAGAGCTATACTGTCTTTATGTGATCAAAATGCTTTGTTTCTTCCAGCCAACATAACTCTTGAACCAGTTTTTATAGTGAGGAGACCAAATAACCTTTTGACAAAAAAGAAGGGCAAATCCCCAAAGCATGGTTTTGCTAGTCATTTCCAAGAAGGCATTTCTGGTCAGATTTCAAGCAGGCTCACCTAGAACTACCTCTGGGCAGCGGAGCAATTCTGATGTCTGCAGATACCTCAAGACCTTGTCCTCCATTCATTGCTCATCTATCCTGAGGCATCGGGAAATCCATACCACAGAGAACTCTATGTAGGTGAGGAGCATAAGAAAGCTCTCAGTCAAATTTCAAGCCTGGGTCAGCGTCAGAAACTCCACACTGGAGAGAACCTCCAGCGAGTGTGGGAAAGCCTTCTTCCTCCGCTCCAGCCCTGCTGCTCACCCACCAATGGAGTCACTCAGAGGAGAAGGCTATACCTGTTCTGGTTATAGGAAGTCTTTAGAGTGGATTTCAGGCCTTAGGAAATGTCAGAAATTATGCACTGGAATGAAATTCTATGTGTGTAGTGAAGGTGGGCAAACATTTATTCACTCTGAGTTCTGCTCTTGGTGCCCACCAGCAAATCCCCCCGGGGAGAAGCACTCAGTGCAGTGAGTGTGGGGAAGCCTTCCTCTGGGTCAGAGGTCTCCTCTCACATCACAGAAGCCGCAGTGGGGAGAAGCCTGCAGGGAGAGTGGCAAAGCCATGACCCACTGCTTCCTTAGGGTTTCTCCCAGTGCGGGTGCCTTGTCAGGTTTCTACTCCAAGATTTTCCCACACACCCCACATTCACATGTTTCTCCCCAGTGTGGTTGCTGATGCAGGCACAGCCTCTGGTGCCCACTTCAGCCTTTGCCATATTCAATGCCCCTCAAAGGGCTTCTCCAGCCCTGCCCTGAGTTGCACCATGAGGCCCCTGGCCCTATTGAGCACTCCCTGATGTGCTTTGATGGGCAGCAATGGCTGAGCTCCAGGTTAAAACTTGCCCATGTTCATTACATACATAGGATTTTTCTTCAGTATGCACTTGCTGATGTTGCCTAAGATCTGAAATCTGGCTGAAAGATTTTCCACAGTTGGGCAAATCTTTCAGGGGAGTCTAGCCCCAGAATGTCTCCTTTGGTGGGGCATAAGGGATAGAACTCAGAGTGAAGGACTTCCCACACTCACATTGACAGAACCTTACCCCATTGTGAATCTTCTCTCAATGATGAAAAGCTAGATGCAGGGGAACTCTACAACATTCATCATATTTACGGCTTTCCGTTCTATGGAAACCTTGTGATGTTGAACTAAATTGGAGCTGGAACTGAATCTTTGTCCAAATCCCTTATATTTCTGGCCTCCCTAACTTGTGGAGATTTTTGTTTTTAATCCTTAGTTGTTTTCACATGAGATCTCTTGCTATTTATGTTCTTTCCTAAAGGATTTCCCCGTATCTTTTCTAAGTTGTTTTTCATTTCACAGGCTGCTCCAGATTCAAACATCTGTTTTTCCCCTGATATTAATGTCAGTGAATTTATCATCATATTCTGAACCAGAATCAACATCTTGCTCTGAGTTCTGTTCTAACCCTCTGCCAAGAATAGAAAAGGCAAATACAAGAGGCATACAGGAAAGTTACTAGAACACTAGTGGGGCCCTTTGAGAGAGTAGGTCAGAGACCATTGTGAGACTCAGTGCAGAGAAGATGGTATGAATGGCATATGTCTTGAGAGCACACCAAGGAGATGGGGTCAGCAAACCAACTACAAGGAACTGAACTCTTCGGTAGCAAAAAAGGGAAGGCTAGCAGGTGATGAGGGAAAGCTAAGGCAGGAACTCTCACAGTAGAGAACTGCACAGGGAGGAAAACTCTGTTTTCTCTTCCTGATGAGAAAGCTTACTTTGACAACTGCCCTTCCCACCCCCTTTCTAAAGTTCCCCAGCAAAAGAGGGGCCGTTGCTAATTGGATGAGTCAGAGTCCCAGACATCAGCTGGCCAACCTTATTTAGTGGACATGATAAATGTTTGTTTTAAAGCTGGGACCCTGATTGCCCTCTCTTTTTGTGACTTTGTTCTTCTGCTATGGCACAGGGCAGAGGGTAATAGCCTGAGATTTGGTTGCAGCCTCCAGAGGGCAGTAGAAGTCTTACTTGAGTCTCATCTAAAAAGCAGGACAGCATATACTGATCTTCATGGTTTCTTGGTATGATTATTAATGGCAGACCCTTTCATTCACTCATTTTTATTCTACAGAGTTTCCCAGTTTGGACAATAAATTATGGTCATCCAAGAGTCATGTCATCAAACTCATCTTCAGCAGAGGGCCTGAATTAGGGAAACAGGCGCCAGCTCAGTAATGATGAGACACAGTTGGTAAGTTCCATTTCCTAACAGGCTACTGTTCCTTGCATGGATTTCCTTTGGGAATTCAGCATGGAGGAAGTGGGACTGGCAGAGCAGGAGTCAGTCTTCCTGGACCCTTGGTCAGAATATTTCATTTCTAATACAGGACAAGAGGAGTGATTCTCTGTTGGACTGGGAGGCCCAATAATTAAATGGGGGCAAGGGATGGGAATAAGAACATTCAAGCCCAGGCATGGTGACTCATGACTGTAATCCTAACACTTTGGGAGGCTGAGGCAGGTGGATCACCTGAGGACAGGAATTAGACACAAGCTTGGCCAACATGGTGAAACCCCGTCTCTATTAAAAATACAAAAATTAGCTATTCAGGAGGCTGAGGCAGGAGAATCGCTTGAACCTGGGAGGCAGAGTTTGCAGTGAGCCTAGATCGCACCACTGTACTCCAGCCTAGGTGGCAGAGTAAGACTCTGTCTCAGAAAAAAAAAAAAAATCGAAAAGAACACAGTCTTTGAAAGAATGAGAAACAATGCTTTCAATGGGGAGTGGGTACAGGCCATGAAGAGGGAGCTATCTCGCTGTGTCCTAAACCAGAAAGCTCTGCATGTGAGGTGGGCCCAGAAAAGACAAAGGAGACTCTAGAAAGATCCAGTGTGCCTATGGGTATAAGCCTACTAAGTCTCCCTGTTTCTGTTTTTTCCATTCAATTTTTACTGCACCAAAGAGCAGACAAGGAGGAATATAGGAGAGAAAGCATGGGCCATAAAAGACACTAATATAGTGTTACAAAGTCCAAGTCTATCCTTAATCACAATGTATACAAACATGTTGTGTTTCCTCATTAAAAGGAAGGAGGGAGACAGAGAAGGGAGGAGACTTTTTACAAGAGATTTACCTACAATAAAACCAAACAATAGAAAAGGTTGAAAAGAAAGGAAGGAAAAAGGGTACACCAAACAAGTTCTAACAACAAGAGAAAAAGCTGTGTAGAATTATTAATATGAGACAAAACAGACTCTAAGGCTAAGCATTTAATGGGCATAGAATGGAATATTTCATATTGATGAAAAATGAGCACTCAATCCCTAAGTTGTTGAACAATGTCCAAGGCAACCTAGAAATTATTCTTTTTTTTTTTTTTTTTTAGATGGAGTTTCCCTCTTGTTGCCAGGCTAGAGTGCAATGGCACAATCTCGGCTCACTGCAACCTCTGCCTCCTGAGTTCAAGCGATTCTCCTGCCTCAGCCTCCCAAGTAACTGGGATTACAGGCATGCACCACCATGCCTGGCTAATTTTGTATTTTTAGTAGAGATGAGATTTCACCATGTTGGCCAGGCTGGTCTCAAACTCCTGACCTCAAGTGATACATCTGCCTTGGCCTTCCAAAGTGCTGGGATTACAAGCGTGAACCACTGTGCCCAGTCTAGAAGTTGCTCTTAATTCTCCACTCTCTCACATCTAAAACATCAGCAAGTCCAGTTTATTCTTCTTCCAAAATACATTGTAAATCCACCCATTTCTTTCCATCTCCACAGCACCTCACCCCTAGTCCTGGCCACCATCTTCTCTCAAATGTAGTCCTGCAGTGGTGCTCTAACTGGCCTCCTGACACTGAAATTAATCTCCCCCAAGCAACTTCAAATTGGTTAACCTGGCCAACATGGTCTTCAGCAGGCAGGCCTCTGCCCAACTCTGACTGCACCTCTGACCCTGTGACTCTCATCCAGGCACAGTGGCCTCCCTTCTGTCACCTGATCAGCCCAATCAGTTGCATCTTGAGCCTTTGCAGCAACTTTTCCCACTGCATAGAATGCTCCTCTCTCACACCTTCAGGGGTATAGCAGTCCTTTAAAATTCATTTGTTAGTTTAAATGGCATCCTCTAAGAAAGGAGGGTGAAATTTTTCAATACTTGTTAATATAGGAGCATAAGAATTGCTGTAATTATCTTTCAACCTATTTGTTACCTTTATAAATAAACTTCTTATGACATAGACTACTAACATTAATCTGTGAAATGTTGAATTATGATGAAAACAGAGAACTGAGAGGCTGGGCACGGTGGCTCATGCCTGTAATCCCAGCACTTTGGGAGCATGAGGCAGGAGGATTACTTGAGGCCAGAAGTTTGATACCAGCCTGGGCAACATAGTGAGACCCCTGTCTCTACAAAAAAAAAAATATATAAAAATCAGCTGGACGTGGTGGCATACGCCTATAGTCCCAGCTACTCAGAAAGCTGAGGAGAGAAGACAGCTTGAGCCCAGGAAGTCAAGGATGCAGTGAGCTATGATCACACCACTTCACTCCAGCCTGGGCGACAGAGTGAGACCCTGTCTCAGAGACAGCGAGAGCAAATGGGGGTAGGGGGGAACACTGAGGATTCTCCTTCAAATAGTCCAATTTATTTCTTTTTTGTTTTTTTGAGACGGAGTATCGCTCTGTCGCCCGGGCTGGAGTGCAGTGGTGTGATCTCGGCTCACTGCAACCTCCGCCTCCCGGGTTCACGCCATTCTCCTGCCTCAGCCTCCCAAGTAGCTGGGATTACAGGCGTGCGCCACCACAGCCGGCTAAATTTTGCATAAAACAAGTATATTTGCTTCTTTTATCTCCACTAGATGGCGTTCCTATCCTGTTCGTGACTCTTTTCAGGACCCTGGACAGTGCCTGGTGTACAGTAAACGTTCCGTAACTATTGATTTGTCATAAACTTACATGCACCCTGAACCTATCAGCACAGCTTTAAAATATATAAGGCAAATGGGTCTACAAAAAGAAAGAGACGAGTGTGAGGCCAACCCACACCCCTTAGAAACATACTAGGAAAACCCAAAACAACAAAGAACTTTTTAAATGCAAAAGTAGAATGAGTGCTTTTACCCTCTGTATTTCTGAATTATTTTTTCAGGATTAATACATATTGTTTTGATAAATGAGATTAAATTTTGCTTTATGTTCCCTTCTCAAATTGTAAAGTATTTTACTATGATTCTAAGGAGCTGGTCAAACCTGTTCAGGGGTGTTAAGTGCACAACAAGATGGAAGGTGACAGGAAGGTGCATAACATTAGGATTATATTTAGGTTTACTCTTTTTTTTAATTTTTTTATTAGACAGAGTGTTGCTTTGTCACCCAGGCTGGAGTGCAGTGGCGTGATCTCGGCTCACTGCAATCTCCACCTCCCAGGTTCAAGTGATTCTCCTGCCTCGACCTCCCAAGTAGCTGGGATTATAAGTCTGCACCTCCACGCCCAGCTAATTTTTGTACTTTCAGTAGAGATGAGGTTACACCATGTTGGCCAGGCTGGTCTCGAACGCCTGACCTCAGGTGATCCGCCAACCTTGGCCTCCCAGAGTGCTGGGATTACAGGTGTGAGCCACCACGCCCAGCCAGTTTAGGGTTATTCTAAAAATCATAACTTCTTGGAATTAAAAAAGTTCTACACATGGCTAGTAATCCCTCCTGCAGCTGAAACTGACTACAAGTCCCCTTCTGTCACCCAGAGTGACCAGAATTGTGTTCTGTGAGGGGCAGGGTTCACTGGATAGCATGAGGTGACGTGCCAGGCTGAATTCTCTCCCTGCAGTGGAGGCTACTCTACAATAAAGTGACAGGAAGATCTGACCTAATGCCCTGCAGAGCTTCATTTCTCCCACCATCTGGTTTTGTAAGGAAAAAAAGTATGTGCTTCTATGTATTTTTTTTAGCACTACTCCTTAATTTAAATGTCTATTAAAAAAAGACCAAAGCTTAACTGGTTATCTTTGAAATATAATTTCTTTTTATTTTCTTCTTTTATTTATTTATATTTTCTTATATTTCTACAATAATAAGTACAAATTAGGTGGCAAAGAAATGATATAAAAGAAGCATGGTATCTACCAAATCAAATTCTCTGGATGAGCTAATGCCCACCCAAGTGGCAAGTTGGGGAAAGGAGGGTGCTGTTGACTTCTGGTCCATTTCTAATCTGTCCTGAGCATTGGCAAGGCCAGGGGCTGGACAGTGGGCTATTGGAGAGGACTCCAGTCTCAGGCCAATGTACTTGGTACTTCCATCAGGAGGGTATGTGGCAGCTGGCCCCTCCATCCACAGTATCTTTTGGGCAGCTATGCTGATCACCGTGGGAAAGAGAGTTTCTGGGGTGCCAATTGAGTTGGTCTTCCCTGTGTGAGACACCCATGGGGAGCCATGGGCGGCCTCTGAGGAGAAAAGTCTTCTTATTGCCTTCATGTCTTTATGCCCTGAGAGCATAACCACTCAGCAGAATTCCACAGGTTGCTCAAGGAGGTAACACTCCCTTGAAGCAGTGGAGTATAATCAAACATCTTGGCCCCTCCTGAAAGCCACTCCCACCCATTTCAGTCCCGTTAAGTTAAAGATCTTAAGTAGTTTAGACACATGCGTTTGCTCAAGGAAATTCACAGAAACCACCACTGCTGTACATGTTATTGAATGACTCACGAGTTCTCCTTCACTGATTAATCCTTTTCCTCATCCCTTCCTACCCCTCCCATCTGCCCTAAGAACAAAGAGCTTGTAAACCAATAAATTAGGTGGAGCCTGGGCTGTGAGCAAGCCTCCGATGCTCAGGTCCCCTGGACCTGCTTTTTAAACGCTTATTCTGTCTCTTTCTAACTCCTTTGTCTCCGCTGGACTCGGGGTACCTGCCGGGTGGTGTGGGGCTGGTTTCCCCAACAATCACTGTAACAGATAAGGCAACATAAATACACTTTCTCATAACTTGTCATCTGCACTAGATTTAACAGTAGCACCAGTGATTCTGCAGTGCCCTCCAGGCACTGGAGCAGGATGACTTTAGGCATTTCTACAAACCCGAAACCTTTCCTTTGTTCCCTCTCTTGACTCCACCCAGGGGTGCTTCTGTTTGAGGACTCATAGGGGAGCCAAATAAAGAACATATTGAGCCCATATTTTAAAATTATTTTCCTTATGATGTTATTGCAAATCACAGACAATCTTCCTGGGAATAATCCAAAATGTTCATTGCTTTTCTTTCTAGTGTGGGCAAACTAAATTTCTGTGATTGAGACCAGGACAAATTGGTCTTAATAGATGTTCCCTTCCAATAGGCCTGGTAGATGTGAATTAATGTCAAATTGACTGAATTGCCCTCCCTCCAGCTGTGACTAGGCAGACCAAGCAGCTACAAAAGTGCTCCCAGGAGGAATGGGACTTCCTCCCATCCCTTTTCACTTGGGATCTTCCTTGCCCCCTCCTCTGCATTACTCCAAGTTGGACAGAACCACTCACCCCCAAGCCCCACAACAATGGAACCCTCCCAGGCCAACCCCTTTAGGCCCAGCACCAGCGCAGCCACAATTCATGCACATCACCCTGCTAACCCACTAATAACATTGCCCCCCCTCTTTGGGAAGCTGGGAGATCTTCAGGGCTCTTTGGTCTTCAAACTTCAAAATCTTAAAAGCATGGTTGCTGTATCCATTCCAATAGCTGAGTGAAATTGGCATGGGGTTCATCTGCCTGCAGACACAAGGGAAACTGAAAAGAACCAACATTTGTTGAGAATCTTACTGTGCACCTTGCATTGTGCTTGGTTCCTTGGCGTTGTTATCCCATTTATTTCTCATGGCCACCTAAGTATAGCTATGTCCATTTTACAGATAGAAGAAACTGAGGCTCAGAGAGATGACTCCCCATGCCCAAGATCACACACTTCCTAATATTAGGAAATGTTACATTAAGAGTTACAGCATCAAGAAATGATCCTGTAAAGATGCATTATGGTTTCTCCTCAAGAGGAAACTGTTCTGGGGATTCCTTAGTCCCATTAGTGCTGGGTCCCTGGCACCTTCCAAGTCCAGCTTGTGCCCAGTCATTGTGGCTGGACAGCCCTGCTGGTTGTTCTTATTTACTAGAATCATCTCAAAGGTGGTGACATTGCTATATGGTCTAAACACTGCCAGCTCCACACAAAGGTGCCGTGGCTCAGCCATCACATTGGAAGGGCCTGCTTCACTCCTTAGCTGCTGTCATCACCTGAGGCAGTAACTTCTCTCATAACCTTGGGGCTGGAGCAGCTTTCCCAGGAAGAGAATACGACACCAAAACTCCTCTTTCAACACCTTCCCAAGTTTCTAGATCTCTTTTTTTAATTTTATTTTTATTTTTTATTTATTTATTATTATTATACTTTAGGTATATCTCCCAATGCTATCCCTCCCCCTTCCCCCCACCCCACAACAGTCCCCAGAGTGTGATGTTCCCCTTCCTGTGTCCATGTGTTCTCATTGTTCAGTAAACTATCGCAAGAACAAAAAACCAAACACCACATATTCTAGATCTCTTTTTATTCCACCTACACAGAAACAATGTGGGAGATCAGAAGCCTTCAGTGACCTTCGGCCACATCTCCACATCTTTTCAAAAATCTCATAAAGATGGTTGTATTAGTCAAGGTTCTCCAGAGAAACAGAATCAACTGATTAGATATAGATATAGATGCACCGAGAGAAATTTATTTTAAGAAGTTGGCTCATGCAATTATGGAGGCTAAATCTCACAATCTGCCAACTGCAAGCTGGAGACCCAGGTAAGCTGGTGGCATAGTTTGAAGGTCAGAAAACCAGGGAGCCAATGGTGTGGATTCCAGTTTGAGTCTGAAGGTCTGAGTACCAAGAGTGCCAAGGGAGGGAGAAGATCAATATCTCAACTCAAGCAGTCAGGCAGAGCAAGAACTCAACCTTCCTGTGCCTTTTTGTTCTTTCTATTGAGGCCCTCAATGGATCATGCCCACCCACACTGGGGAGGGCCATCTGCTTTATTTAGCCCACCAATTCAAATTCTAATCTCTCACAGACACATCCAGAAGTAATGTTTAACCAGATATCTGGGCACCCTCTGCCTAGTCAAGTTGACGTGTAAAATTAACCACCACGATAATGGTAGATTAGTTTCCAAAATTCAACAAGGTCTTACATCTTCACCACTCCTGGACCTAGAAGTTAGCCCAAAACAATGAACCCCTTCCTTTTTTTATTATTTTGAAAATTACATAGGCCATTAAGTTGGAATCCCATTCTAGAAACCTGGAGGTTTTCTGTGGAAGGTAGGTCAGAAAAGAACATCTAGTACAGGAGTGAAGGGGAAAACACAACTCAGCCACAGAGGGCCATTCACTAACCCTTACTTGTATGAGCTCATCTGTTTTTCTTGTACTTTCATTCAATATACGACCACTGGTGCCAAGCAATGTGCCAGGAGCTACAGAGAGCTATAGAGTATACTGAGAACACTCCAACACTGGCATCAGCCATATCTGACCTTATAATCTGTTTTTCTTCACAGTATCTTTAATAATGGAAATTGTTTATTGTTTGTCTCTTCCACTAAAAGGTAAGCTGTATGAGAACAAGGCCTGTGTTTTTTTTCATCACCATTCTATCCCAGCACATAGTAAGTATTCTTATGCTAAATGAGAGGATGAATGAATGAATGAATGAATGGAGATCTGACTTCTATTCTCCTTGTTGCCACTGTTTGGGTGGAAAGACATTGGGGCCATCCATCAGACTGGAGAACCCAGGAAGAATAGGTTTATGGGGACAGGGAGATGAAGTCTGCAACTCCCTGTTTGGCAGATAATCAGTTGAAATGTTAATTGACTTAATTTTTTCCCTCTGTCCTGCCATGTAGGAGTCCCTTACCTGTTCAGTTAGAGGCAGTTCAGGAAGACTCTGGCATTGTTGCAGCAGGAATGCAAGGAGAATAAAACAATATTTAGTTCTGATATCCAAATAAGATTCCTAAAACTGCACATCAGAAATAAGTTTTTAAAACCAAGATGTTGATTAACAAAAGCAACAAAAGGAACAAGTGTTTTTTTTAAAAAAATTAACATTATAATGGAAAGAAAATAATATAAGAGGAGGTTCGGTCTGGGACTGGGGAGAGACCTGAGGACCACAAGAGAAATGAAGAAGCATGAAGAGGGAGGAGCTTTGTGAGGACTTTTCGAACTGGGGGGACCACAAAGTGAGGAGGTAGAACACAGATGTGGAGTGTGTCCAGCTGCCCACATGTGCATGCATCATCGTCACCAGTTCACGAGTTTGTGTCAGTGGCCCAAGACCACCCCTTACAATTCAAGTGCACACTCCTGTGGCCAGGAGCCATCTGTTGAGGGTCTTCCTTTGACAGCTGCCTGCAGCCTGCCCTTGGTCGACCAGCAAGGGAGAATTCATGTATGACCTGAAGTAGGCACAGCCCAACCAAACCACCCTATGTGAAAACCACCTTTACAATAGTCTAGGTCATCTGCAAGCCTAAAATAAGAAAGTGGCCCTGGTGTTCTGGAGAGCAAGCAGTTCTCAAAATATGATGTGGGGACTCCTGGAACCCCTTCAGGTGCTCCGTGAAGCCCAAACTATTTTCACAATAATTTCACAAACTATTTTCTTACAGAACTAAGATTTTCTTTTCCTCTCTTATTCTCATTCTCATATGAGTGTATAGAGGCTACATATTTGTCATATCCCAACAGATTAAATGCAGAAGAATATATAGCAATCCAGCTAACTCCCATTAACCAGTCTCTAAGGAGATTTACAAAAAAGTAAAATGGTACCACTCTTCTAACTAATCTTTGGTTTTGAAAAATATAGTTATTTTCATTTTAAAATGTTGTAAATAATGTAAATATTAACATATAATGAAGTTATTATTGCATTTGAATGAATTAATGGATATTTTTAAATGTCTGTCTTACTTATAAGTCAACACCAATAAGTTCTTTTCAGTCCTGAATAGTTTTTAGGGCTGTCAAGAGTTTTTGACTAAAGAGTTTGAGAACCTCTGATCTAGAAGGACGGTATTGTGAAAGTAAAAACACAACAACAACAACAACAACCAACTCTGCACTTGGGTGAGAATGAACAGAACCAGAAGAAGACAGTTTGAAGCCAGTATAGTAGAGAAAAACCTGCCTATTGCACCTGCTAAACTGCAAACACTCAAAGGGCTCATGTCTAGCCTACTTGCATCTAACTCACTGCCTGACATTCAGTTGGTGCAAAATGAATATTTGTTCCATCAGTATCTACACAACTTGAGATGTGCTGAGCTTGAGGTGTCTGTGAGACATCTAGGGAGAGACAAGTAGGGAGACAAACGCATGCAGTTGGAGTTCACTGAAGTAGATATACAGATGTGGAAGTCATCAGCTTATGAGAGGTGGGTGAAGCAAGGAGTCAGTGAGCTCATCTAGAGAGGGAGGGTGTTAAAAGCAAAGTGAAAAGGTCAGGGAAACCCTGGGGAACACTAACATTTAAGAGGTGGATGGAGGAAAAGACCAGCTCATTTTGAAAGCCCAGATGTTTGATGCTATGTACTAGGAAAGTTGTGTCAAAGAAGTAGAACTGACAAAGTATGTTATTACTGAAGTCAAGACAGAAGAGAAGTGCAATAAATTAAGAGTGGTCCTGTGACAAGCACTGTAGCTTGGCTCACCCAACATCTTTTCTAACTCTCTTTCTCCTGAACTTCCTTCATTTCAAAAGTGTAGCTGTTGTAGCTGGGTGTGGTGACTCATGCCTGTAATCTCAGCACTTTGGGGGCTCAGGTGGAAGGATCGTTTGAGCCCAGGAGTTTGAGACCAGCCTGGGCAACATGTGAGACTGCATTTCTACAATTTTTTTTCTTTAATTAGCCAGGTGTGGTGGCACACGCCTGTAATCTCAGCTACTTAGGAGGCTGAGGTGGAGGGATCACTTGGGCTGGGGAGGTCGAGGCTGCAGTGAGGCATTATCATGCCACTGCACTCCAGTCTGGGCAACAGAGCAAGATCCAGTCTCCAAAAAAGTATGGCTGTCCAATATGGTAGCCACTAGCCACATATGGCTATTTAAACTCAAATTAATTTAAGTCAAATAATATCAGAAATTCAGCTTTTCAGTCATACTAGCCAGGTTTCAAGTGTTGTCACCACATGTGGCTAGAAACTGTTATATTAGAGCAGGTATAGAACGTTTTCATCATCACAGAAAGTTTTATTGGACAAAGCTGCTCTAGAGGTTGGAAACCTAAAATGGTCTCCCAGATTCTCTTAGAACTAGAAGTGGCCAAATGCACAGTTCTAATGTGTAGGAGAAAGTCCTTGGTGAGGCATCTCTTACCGAATAGTTTGTTTTTTTTTTATTAAAAAAAAAAGTCTATAGATGGGGTGTTGCTGTGTTGCTCAGGCTAGAGTGCAGTGGCTATTCACAGGCACAATCATGGTGTACTGCAGCCTTATGGACTCAAGTGATCATCCTGCCTCAGCCTCCAGAGTAGCTGAGATTATAGGTACATGCCACTGCACCCCACTCAAATAATAACCTTTTTAAATGTATATATAACTCACATTTATTTCAATGTTTAATATTAGCAATGTTTGGGGTCTTTATTTAAAATTTTGGTGATGTTTTTGTAACCAGAAATATGCCGTAGGAACTTAACTCGTTTATGTCAATTAGCCTATAGCAAAATTGGTGGTTATATGTCATTTAACTTAAAGTCATAGCTTCCAAGAACCTATCAACGAATTTAAGTGAGGGCTTCCCCTGTACATATATTTTTATTTTACATATATCATATATATTTTTATTTTTATACTATATTATATAACTATCATATTATTACATATTGTCTTGTATATAATATGCAAACGTTCTATATATGATGTTTCTCTGGAGAATGCTAATACAAATATGTGTATGTAATAACCGGCTGAACTAATAAAGCTGACACTCTAGAAATTGCTTGGTATAATGTAAACTGGAGGAAGGAATCCAAAGCCATAGACAGAAGCCAGCTATGACATGTTTGTTTTCCAAATAGTGCTTGCAGAAATTTTTAGAGATTGGTATTTGCCAAGGGTTTTGAGACTGGAGGACATCACAGCACAGCAGAATTGTTTGGAATGGGTTGGATGACTAGGATTAGTGAGATGAAACAGAATTCTAGTGATAGGGCTAGAAAAGTCCTAAAAGAAAGGATACATAAAGTCATTGGGGGCGTTTCTTTTAGAGAAGAGTTGTAGCATTTATCCTAGTCCAAGAAGCAGAGAGGAAACAAGCCAAATTCCAGTACACAACTGACCTTTTCACATAGAGTAGTTTCTACTAGAGCTTTACTCTCCAAGCCTTATTTTTCATCCCTCTCAGTAAACTTGATGCCAATGACTGGAAAAAAAAAAAAAAAAAAAAAAAAAAGCAGTCTCTTCTAATCCTAAACAATCCTGTTTAGAAGATATTTAGAAGAAAATATCACAGAATTTTCTTCATGGTTATCACCTTTCTTCATGGTTATCACCTTTCCAAGTTCTGACAGCTTCTGGGGTGAAAGAAGCCAGAAATGACAGGGAATTAGGATGAAAGGGGAACAGGCTCAACCCATTTCAGGTGAGCAACCCCTGGGGCTAGGCTTATTCCAGGCCTTACTAGTAGAAGCAAAAAGGAAACAATATTCCTGCCCACCTCTAATTGGGGAAAACCAGCCTGGCCCTCCAGAATGCTTACAGTGAGGGAAGATGAAACATCCCCTCACTATGGGAGTTCTGCACACTTAATTTGTAGAAACATTTGTGTGTGGAGCGTTGGTGTTATTGGGCATGGGGCAATCTTCTAGATACTATTAGAAGATATGGGCTTAGCCACAGAAGAGTTCTAAGGGCATATGGTGGCATCCTGGAGGCCTCATAGGTGAAGGGAATTTAAAAATTCACTAGGGTATCAGCTTCTCCTTGGCTGTTGTCCATTGTTTAAGTAAGAAATAATGAATGGGCCGGGCGTGGTGGCTCACGCCTGTAATCCCAACACTTTGGGAGGCCAAGGCAGGTGGGTCACGAGGTCAGGAGATTGAGACCAGCCTGATTAACATGGTGAAACCCCATCTCTACTAAAAATACAAAAAATTAGCCGGGCATGGTGGCAGGTGCCTGTAGTCCCAGCTACTCGGGAGGCTTAGGCAGGAGAATGACATGAACCTGGGAGGTGGAGTTTGCAGTGAGCCGAGATTGTGCCACTGCACTCCAGCCTGGGGGACACAGCAAGACTCTGTCTCAAAAAAAAAAAAAAAAGAAAGAAAAAAAGAATGAATGTTAAGTATCACCTATTTTCTAAATTGATGGGAGAACCAATCACCAGGGGACATTATGGTGGCTTAAGTGCTCACAAATTGTATGCATCTAGAGATCGAATCACTGTTTTTGTTAATTTCCTACAGCCTATAACAGGAAACAACTTGTACTGAAATAACGACCCCCACCCTCACCCAGCAATTTGATCATGTTGTTCCCTCTGCCAGAAATGCTCTTTCCTCTTCCTCAAGGCCCAACTCAGTGCTATTCCCTTTTAAGCTGCCTCTAGATTAATCCCTTGTTTGGCTCTCTGAACTTCTCTTATGTTGGGTATCACATACCGACTCTGTTGGAGTCACTGGTATCTAACCGCCCTTGCCCTTGATATTTCCAAGGTCCAGGGCTTACTGCCTTCTCCCTGGAATTCAAAGTTTTTTGCATAGATGTCTTTGGTAAGTGATGATGTATAGTGCTTAATAGGATGTGTCAAAGTTCTCACCTTACCTCACTGAATCCTCTCAACTCTGAGAGGGTAGCAGGCGTGGATATTTTTTCCATTTCACAAAGAAAGAAACTTAAGACTCACAGTGTATATGTAACTTGGTCAAGGTCTCAATCCCAGCTGGTATGTGGCAGAGCTAGATTCTGCCATATTTACAGGCTGGAAAGAAACTCCAGTGTATGTTTGAGACCCTTCTGGAAGAATCTGGATTTCAAATCTGAGGCCCAACAAAACCCAGAAACGAATAGATTACAACCTATGATGTCAAGCTTATTATTTCCAAGAAAAAAATCATGCTTTTGGAGAATCAAGCTCACAGAATTCTGGCCCAAAAAGAGACAAGGTCCCTACAGTGAGGGGCAGGAGACCTGGGTTACTATCTCTCCATGGACCTGTTTCCCCACCTGTAAAATAGGAAGGTAGTGACTGGATTAGCAACTCTAAGGATCCTCCCTGCATGCATGCTAACAACTGGTATATGGGAGTTGTGGGTAGGCTGGCCTGAAAATACTCCTTTCCCTTCACAGATTTGTAGCCAGAAGGGCCAGAAGCCGAGCTCTAGGGCCAATGGGGAGATTGGGAAAAGGACAACAGAACCCAGAACAGGGATTTAGTCGGGACAGAGTATCAGGAATAGGATGGCTCTACCCTCCTCGCCCCACCCCCAGAAGAACAATGTGTAGAACCCCCAGGAAGGAAGCACTTAGAGCAGGGGTGGTACTGGCTGAGAAGCCAGAGGCCTGCAGGGTCCTAAATGCCATTGCTAATGCACTCGGTCCCCAGCAGGTCACCGCTGTTCTTTAGGCCTGTCTGTCCACCTGTCATTGCATCTGGAGTTGGTTCCCTCCAGTGGGTTCTTGGTCTTGCTGACTTCAAGAATGAAGCCGCGGACCTCTGCGGTGAGTGTTACAACTCTTAAAGGTGGCACGGACCCAAAGAGTGAGCAGCAGCAAGATTTATTGTGAAGAGTGAAAGAACAAAGCTTCCACAGTATGGAAGGTGACCCAAGCAGGTTGCTGCTTCTGGCTGGGGTGGCCAGCTTTTATCTCCTTATTTGTCCCTGCCCATGTCCTGCTGATTGGTCCATTTTACAGAGTGCTGATTGGTGCATTTACAATCCTTTAGCTAGACACAGAGTGCTGATTGGTGCGTTTACAATCCTCTAGCTAGACAGAAAAGTTCTCCAAGTCCCCACTCGACCCAGGAAGTCCAGTTGGTTTCACCTCTCAATCCCTCCCTCTAAGCAGGACCCCCCAACTGCTGTTGGGAATTGGGTGATGACCACTCTAGCTAATTCCTGCTGGATAGGGGTAAAGAAGGGGCTCTGCAGTGGTAGTGTCCTCCAGAGGGGAAATCTCTAGGCCAGACAGAGGGCCAGTGGGTCGATCCAGGGGTCCTCAGTAGAAGTTGTTAGTTGAGCTCATTTGGGATTCCATTTGTAAGACCATCTGTAGCTTGACGGCCTTAATCCTGGAGGAAACAAATTTGACAAGGAGGTTAAAAATACAGGACCTGAAGGTGAGTAATAGCAAGATGGCTGTCATGGGATCTAGAAAGGGGAGAAGCCATGTCACCCAACTCCAGAGGTTGGTATAAGAGTTTGAAAGGCGTTGTCTGATTTCAGAAGCCTTTTCCTGTTAATGCCAGGCAGTGTCTCATACTATCCTTGACTGGTTAGTGTAAAAGCAACACTCTTCTCCTAAGAAGGTGCAAAGTCCTCCTTTCTCAGCAGTGAGGAGATCTAGGCCTAGGCAGTTTTGGAGAGTCACTACTGCCAAAGAGTCTATTTGGGATTGTAGAGTAAGGATAGATTTTGTTATTTCTTGTAAACTGTCTGAGAAATCCTTTGAGAGTGTGTGGTAGTAGGATAATACATGTTACACTGTTAACTTTTAGCACACTTTACTTTTGTTGAAAACCTTGTAAGTTTGGGATTTTAATTATTCTTTGCTATTAATAAGACCTCGTTCAGTCCATATTAACTTAGAATTGGTATAGATGGCTCCTTCCTGATTCTGCAAGTACTTTAAAGTTCAGCTGAATGCAAACAGCTCGCAGGTTTGAGCAGACCAATTACTAGGCAATTTTCTTAACTCTGCTTCTACAAGAGCTTCCTTATCACTTACTGAATACCCACTGTGTCTTTTCCCCTTAATCACCCAGGAGGAACCATCTATCATCCTGTCCTGAAGGGAGTTCCTCCTAGGTCTGCTCGGACCTTTGTATGGTAATTAATTAAGATTCAGATCCCCTGTTAGGAAACCTGCTAGGTTAAGGATTTTTGACAGGAAGGCTATGGGTTGTCAGTGGCCTCAGTGCTTTTGGGCTACACCCTTGTTTACACTGACAACAAGGTGGTATTGGAGTGTTATAGAGTTATGGAGAAGACCTTCAATTATTAATTATAGGTTTTAAATTTACACTGACTTTCAAAGAAATAGGGTACACTGTTTTTTCTTTACTACTTCTCTCTTTCTCTCTTTCTCTTCATCTCTTCTTTCTTTTTCCTTCTCTTTGACTTTCTATCTCTCTCTTTCTCTCTGACTCTCTTTGACTTTCTGTCTTCCCCCCTCTCTCTCTCTGTCTCTTCCCCCTCTCTCTCTGACTTTCTCTCTATTTCTTTCTTTCCTTCTTTCTTTCTTTCTCTGACTTTCTGCCTCTATTTCTTTTCTTCTCTCTTTGACTTTCTCTGCCTCTGCCAGCCGCTTATGCTGCTGTTCTCCCTTCTCTTTCCCCTTTTGATGGCTTTGGCAGTGTAAAACTGCCACCTCCTTGGGTTTTTGCACTGCGTACAATAATTCCATGATTTCCTTGTGGTATTTAATGAGGGTTTCACCATTAAAGGTTAGGAACTCCCTTACTTTCCATATTGCAGCATGGGCATGTAGGATTAGATAAGCATACTTGCTATCTGTATACACATTTATTCTTTTTCCCTTTCCCAGTTCTAAGGCTCGGGTAAGTGCCACTAGTTCTGCTAACTGGTTGCTGGTACCTGGGGGAAGAGGCTTACTTTCAAGTACTGTTACATCACTAACTATGGCATAACCTGCCATTTGTATCCCATTCTCCACAAATGAACTTCCGTTGGTATACAGGTTAAGGTCAGGATTAGCTAAGGGGATTTCTAAGAGATTCTTTTGGGTGGCGTAAGTCTGGACTATAATTTGTTGGCAGTCATGCTTGATTGGTTCCCCATCCTCTGGGAGAAAAGTGGCAGGGTTGAGGGCCACACACAGGCATATTTGAAGCACTGGTCCCTCAAGGAGTAGCACCTGGTATCTAAGCAGGCAGTTGTCTGATAGCCATAAACTTCCTTTGACACCTAGTATGCCATTTACGTCATGAGTAATCCAGTTGGCGAGATCCTTTCCTTGTATTATTTTGATAGCCTCTGACACTAAGATGGCCACCGCTGCAACTACTCGTAAACAGTGAGGCCAGCCTTTTGCTATTATATCAGTTTCCTTACTTAGGTATTCCACTGGTTGTGGGGTTGTCCCACGAGTCTGAGTAAGGGCTCTAAGAGCTATTCCTGCTCTCTCTGTGACATATAAAGGAAGTGTTGTCCTGTGGGAAGGCTTAAGGCTGGAGCTTGTACTAGGGCCTGCTTTAAGGTTTTGAATGCTGTTTCTGTTTCTGGTTCCCATTCTACTAGATTAATATTTGCCCTCTGGGTCTCCTTGATTAGAGTATAGAGTGGCCTGGCCATCTCACTGTATCCAGGGATCCATAGTTGGCAAAAGCCAGTGATTCCAAGGAACCCCTGCAATTGTTTTAATGTCTTAGGGCAGGGATAAGCCAGTAGAGGCTGTATTCATTCCTCACTGAGGGCCCTGGTTCATCTGGCTAAGATTAGGCCTAGATATTTGACTTAAGTTGGGCCTACTATTTAGTTGCCTTATACCCTTGATTAGCTAGAAAGTTCAAGAGATCTAGAATAGCCTGCTGGCACGAGGCTTCTGAACTAGTAGCCAAAAGTAAATCATCCACATACTGAAGGACCAGAGTGCCTAGACTTGAGAAGTGGCCTAGATCTCGGGCCAGTGCCTGACCAAACAGATGAGGGCTATCCCTAAACCCTCAGGGCAAGACCATCCACATAAGTTGGGATGTGTGGTCTGTGCAATCTTCAAAGACAAAGAGAAACTGGGTGTCAGACTGCAGGGGAATACAGAAGAAGGCATCCTTGAGGTCCAGAACTGTGAACCATTCTGCTTCCTCTGGTATTTGAGAGAGCAGGGCATAGGGGTTGCATACAACTGGATATAGAGGAATTACTGCCTCATTGATGAGTCTAAAATCTTGCACTAGTCTCCACTGACTGTTTGGTTTTTGTACTGCTAGAATTGGGGTGTTGCAGGGACTCCTGCATTTTCTTACTAAGCCTTGAGCTTTTAAATGTCTAACAATATCCTGTAATCCTTTATGAGCTTCAGGCCTTAAGGGATATTGCCTTTGATAAGGAAAAGTGGTGGGGTATTTTAGCCTGATTTGGAGTGGGTGGGCATTTTTTGCCTTCCGAATTGTCCTTTCAATGCCCAGACTTCAGGGTTGATTCACTCCTCAAGCAGGGGACAACAAATGGGTAACTTGTTCCCCATCTTCATATAGATAATAGCTCCAGCTTTGGCTAATATGTCCCTCCCTAATAAGGGTATGGGACTTTCAGGCATAACAAGAAAGGCATGTGAAAAGAGCAAAGTCTCCCAATTACAACTGAGAAGGTGGGAGAAATACCTGGTTACAGGCTGTCCCAAGATTCCTTGGATGGTAACGGACCTGAGGACAGCTGTCTGGGACAGGAGATTAACACTGAGAAAGCCATGCCAGTGTCCAGGAGGAAGTCAATTTCCTGGCCCTCAATGGTTAAACATACCCAGGGCTCAGTGAGGGTGATGACATGAGCTGGTGCTTGCCCCAGGCACCCTTAGTCCTGTTGTTGGATCATCTGGTTGGGGGCTTCTGGCCCAGAGAACCTTTGTCCTCTGGGGCAGTGCACCTTCCAGTGATTGCCTCAGCATAGTGGACATGGGCGAGGAGGCAGCTTGTTTCTCGTTGGACAATCTTTTTTAAAGTGTCCTTGCAAACCATGCTGATAACAAGCCCTACTAGGTGATTGGCCTGCTCCATTTTCTGTCCTCTCTGAACCACCAAGGTTTGCTTGTCTGAGGGCCATGACTAAGGCTGCAGCCTTTCTCTGATCTCACTTTTCCTTTTTGGCTTGTTCCTCTTGGTCCCTATTATAGAACACCGAGGTTGCCAGGTTTAATAATGCCTCCAGATTTTGTTCATGGCCCAGGGCTCGCTTTTGGAGCTTTCTCCTGATATCTGGGGCTGATTGGGTAATAAACTTATCTTTTAGGATCAATTGACCCTTGAGGGAGTCAGGTGACAGGGCAGTGTATTTTCTTAAGGCCTCCCATAGCTGCTTGAGGAGGGTGGTAGGATTTTTCTTCCTTTCCCTGAGTTATGGTGGACATCACTGAATAATTCATGAGCTTTTTCTAACTCTCTTTAGTCCTTCTAGAACACAGGTCAGCAGATGCTTACGACTCCAGTTCCCATGATCTGAGTCTGGGTCCCAGTAGGGATCCATACTGGGGAAGGCTTGCTGACCAGCAGGGAATTTGTCCCTTTCTTCAGCTGTCATTCTATCATTTACTTGACTAAGATACCAGGTATCTCCAAACTCTCAGGCTGCAGCTAAAGCTGCATTCTTTCCATTAAAGGCCAGGGTTTGATCTAACAATAGCATGACATCTCTCCAAGTGAGGTCAAGGGTTTGCCCTAGACTCTGTAGGACATCTATGTACCTATCAGAATCATCTGAAAACTTCCCCAGATCTGCCTTAATCTGCTTTAAATCAGAGAGTGAGAAGGGGACACATACCTGGGTTGGGCCAAATTCCCCTCCCCCTACAGCTTGAAGAGGACATAACCAATAGCCTGGGGGTTTTTGTGGTCCTTTGGAAATTTCTTTATTTCCTTCTGAGCTGGGGAGATTAGAGGAGGCTTATCATTAATAGGAAGGGAAGCTATAGAGAGGCTAGGATATGGGGGTAAGCTGAGAGGTCCTCCTGTGGGATGTAAATTGCAAGCTTTGCATAGTCGTGGATTCTCCTTCAATGAAAAGAAAGCTTGGACATAATGTATTTCACTTCATTTGCCTTCCCTCTTTCAGAAAAGGTAAAGCTGCAGGATAGGATAGTATTGTAATTTATACTTGCCTCAGGTGACCATTTCTCCCCATCAGAGAGAAAATATTGTGGCCAGGCCATAGTGCAGAAAAAAATAAGCCGATACTTTTTCAGGGTTTATGGGTCAAATTGCTCCCAATGGCTTAGGATGCATTTCAAGGGTAAGCCTGTTGATGCCTGAGTGTTTCCCATGTGAAAGAAAAAACTGCCCACAGTTTTGGTTTTTTGTTACCCCCACCCCCCAACCCCTCAAGAACCTGCAATGGTCCCTGGACCCTGCTGATTGGAATAGTTGTGCTAACCAATGCAGCACCAGATCCCCCTCTTGCCCAAGAACCCAAAACAGTCCCTGGACCCTGCTGATCAGAATAGTTGCACTCACAACACAGCAGCAGAAACACTAGTTTTCCTCTTAGACCACAAAGAGGATTGAGGAAAGTCAGATTTAGTAGCCCTTACCAACGCATTCTCAAAAACCTGCACCTTGCCTGTCCTCTTAGACCACAAAGAGGACCGAGAAAAATTGGATTTAGTGGCCCTTATCAACACATTCTTGAAAACCTGTTAGAGTCCTAAGCATTTTTTTCCTGTTAGTATTGGGACCTTACCCTTGTCTTATAAAGATGTTATGTCTCAAAATGGAGTGGAGGGCCGTACCCTGAGGGATGGAAGGGATCTCCAGGGTTGGAAGAGTGATGCCTTTTGTCCTCAATTCTCATCATACAAATAGGAAGAATATAATTTCTGAGGCTCCTCATATCCTAGCTTCAGGAATAGCTTTTGTTAGGCCTGCTAGTCTGAGGAGGGATCCTAAAATTCCAGATAGTCCCCCCCACCGATGGGGCTTTGGGCAAAAATTATGTCTTTCTGATTGTTGAGCCCAGGTGCGTAAAGAACAGAGTCCCAAAATTTATACTAGAAATCATTCTTATAGGAGAAACTAGAAAGCACCAGAGACAGGGAGTGGTTTTTAGAAGCGGGAGTAGCCTCAGAGACAGGCATTAGAACCCAGGAGGCAAGGGTCAGGGTAGATAGGATAGATGGGCGAGTCTTGCTTGGGCAACATGACTTTGAGAGTTCCAATCATGGTTACAGGGTCAACAAACTTTTTGTCAGGACCCCGGAGCTGAATGGCTTTCCTCTCTGTCGACCCTCGGCTCAGTCCAGAAGTACAGGAAAAGTGGAAGCTGGTTCCAGGCAAAGCAATGCTCCCAACTCCGAAGAGTCTGGAGTTGTTAGAGAGCCCTTTCCCAGAAAGCCTGACACCCGTGTCTTTAGTCCAGTGGCCACGCTAGTCGCTTTTAACTGGCTGACAGGTGCCTGGCATTTAGCCCCCCAATTCTAAGGAAAAATAGGACAGAATAGCAAGTGAAAGGGGTCCAATGGTACTCACTGCTTGGCGATAGTCCCTTCGTGGTCAAGAAGATGTGTCCGGAGTTGGTTCCTTCTGGTGGGTTCTTGGTCTCACTGACTTCAAGAATGAAGCTGTGGACCTTCGCCATGAGTGTCACAGCTCTTAAAGATGGCATGGACCCAAAGAGTGAGCAGCAGCAAGATTTACTGTGAAGAGCAAAAGAACAAAGCTTCCACAGCATGGAAGGGAACCCAAGTGGGTTGTCACTGCTGGCTGGGGTGGCCAGTTTTATCCCCTTATTTGTCCCTGCCCATGTCCTGCTGATTGGTCCCTTTTACAGAAGGCTAATTGGTCCATTTTACAGAGTGCTGACAGGTGCATTTACAATCCTCTAGCTAGACACAGAGTGCTGATTGGTGCATTTTTACAGGGTGCTGATTGGTGCATTTACAATCCTTTAGCTAGACACAGAGTGCTGATTGGTGTGTTTATAATCCTCTAGCTACACAGAAAAGTTCTCCAAGTCCTCACTTGACCCAGGAAGTCCAGCTGGCTTCACCTGTCATCATGAGGGAGAATCCATACCAATGATGACAAGTGGGGGCAGCCTGGGGCCACAGCTCCCATGCTGGGGTCCCAGATGGCTTGCCCACAGGCAATTGCCTGGGACAAGTCCTGAACTAAAGAGCACAAGAAGCAATTTGTATTAGTCCATTCTCACACTGCTATAAAGAACTGAGATGGGTAATTTATGAAGAAAAAATGTTTAATCAGCTTATAGTTCTGCAGGCTTAACAGGAAGCATGACTGGGAGGTCTCAGGAAATTTATGATCACGGCGGAATGCGAAGGGGAACCAAATACCTTCTGCACATGGTGGCAGGAGAGAGAGAGAGCGAAGGGGGAAGTGCTACACACTTTTAAATGATCAGATCTCATGAGACGTCACTCACTATCATGAGAACAGCAAGGGGGAAATCTGCCCCCATGATCTAATCACCTCCAACTGGGCCCCTCCTCCAATTTGACATGAGATTTGGGCAGGGACACAAATCCAAACCATATCACCACTCCCTCCGTGGTCTTTGCACACTTGGAACAACTTCCATTTCCCTCTAGGAAGCTCAGAGGCCTATGGGGTTTGGTGGTTCACTCACCTGAGATCAGCTCCCCAAAGGAGTCCCTGAGACCCCAGCACTGAGAAAACACTTCCTCTCACCAAGTCACCCCCAGGCCTATGTTTGGTAACCATCACTGACCCTCCCCACTCTCCTAACACCATTGGCAGGAAGAAGCCTGACAGGAATTAAGAAACAGGAATGAATGAAGGTCAGAGAAAGCATCTTGCAATAGAAAGAAGAGGAGGAATGGTCTAAAGACCAGAAATCAAAGTCTAACTTACCCGTCTCAGCCAGTAAAATGTTACTCAGCTACTAGGCTGTTTGCCAAGCCTCAGGGTCCTCATCTGCAAACTAATGATCCTATGATGCTGTTGTAGAGGCACTGGGAGTGCAAAGCGGATAAGCAGCTATAAGGGATGTCCGTGTCTCATTCCCTTCAAGCCCCTCTACATAGCTGGCCACCATAGGCAACTTTCTACAACCCAGACTGATCAGCTCATTCCCTGTTAAAAGCCTTCCACAGCAAACTGGATCAAGGACACATTTCTTAGAAGCTATATTGGACTTTGTGTTGGATGCCATGAAAACTATGGTGGCCCAACCGTAGGGCACTCACATCCAGCTAAGGGAACAGCCATGTCAAGAGTTAGTGTCAGGGAACTCACCTGTGAACCAGAGAGATATGGTGTCAGCCAAGATGGGGCTTACAGTACAGTAGGGAGGCCAGTAAGTAGACAGTGTTAGTGCAGTATGCCCAATAGGGACCACAACCTATTGGTTATGGCAATAGCATAACATTGCAGGCCACTACAGGAGCAAAAAGGAAGCCACACCTAATCTAGGTGGGGTGCAGAAAAGGCTTCCTGGAGAAAGGGTTTCTTGGCAGTGTTTTAAAGGATAAGTAGGAGTTTTCCAGGTGAAAGGAGGGTCTCTCCATTCTCTTAGTTAGGGCTTGGGCCCCATTCACTCCCATTCACAGTGGGCTGGGGTTTTCTTCCCATATCATGGCAAGTCCCCCCATCCCATGTGTCTAGGGCCCCACCTTCTTTTCAGGGTATATAGGAGAGTTCTGGCTGTTGAAAAGGGACTATCCACACAGATGATGTCAGAACGTCTGAGCGGTTTGGGGGCAGACTCTCCAGACCTGTGATCCTCTCTTTGTGGGTTTTTGTTTTGTTGTGTTTGTTTTTGACAGGGTCTTGTCGCCCAGGCTGGAGTGCAGTGGCAGAAACACTGCTCGCTGCAGCCTCAACTTCCTGGGCTCAAGTAATCCTCTCACCTCAGCCTCCAGAGTAGGTGGGACTACAGGTGTGTGCCACCAAGCCCGGCTAAGTTTTAAATTTTTTGTAGAGACAGGGTTTCACCATGTTGCCCAGGCTGGTCTCAAACCCCTGGCTTCAAGTGATCCACCTGCCTTGGCCTCCCAAAGTGTTAGGATTACAGGTGTGAGCCACTGTGCCCAGCCTCTTTGTGGTCTTAAATCCAGGGAGTTCCTGGGGACACACTTCTCGCAGCTGCCCTCACCCCAAGCAGGATTTAACACGGGAAGTGATAGTGATGATGCAGAGCAGCACAGTAATTGCTATAGATATTCTCTTTTTTTATTATTACATACATACAGGGCAAACATGGCAGGCCTTAACATTAATATGGATACAGGGGATGAACTGAGAAGAAACAAGGATAGTAAACACAATACTAGAAAACACCTATAATACTTACAATGTGTCAAACACCATTCTAAGTGCTTTATGTATTTTATCTCATCCAATCCTCAAAACAACTCTGCAATTCAAGTATATTATTATCCCCATTTTCCAAATAAGGAAGCTATGCACAGAGAGGCTAAGTAACTTGTCCATGGTCACTCAGCTCATGGGATGACACCCAGGGTTCTAGTTTGGGTCCCTGGGTGAATGATAATACTTTTTACAGTGATGGGAACATGGGTTGGAGCTTCAGGGTTGTGGATAGATGGTAAGTTTCATTTCAGGCATTTAGAATTTGAGTTACCTATTTCTTAGCTCTCATACCAAAGCTTGGGTGATGATTTTCAAGAGAGATCAAGTTGGAGTACAGAATTCCTAAAGGCCTTCTGTGGTTGTCTTTGGCCCAAAGGTAGGTGTCCTAAGGTGCTATATCGAGGCATCATCGAGTGTCTTGCCCACTGGGGCCCAACCCAGTCATGGTAGATCAGGCCAGGCCCACAGTGTTGGTCACAGAAGTGCCTCTGAACTCTAAACACACTGCTCAGATGGGCCTGGTCTTTACAGCCAATGAAAGCCAACCACTTGCGCATGAAACAGCTCTGAAGAATAAAAACCCTCAATCTTGGTTTCCAAATCCTTGTGTCTCCTATAATAGGAAGCCAGGACTGCAGGACAACACGTGGTCAAGGAGATCTGAAAATCAGGTCTGAGAGCATTTAGCCTGGCCTTGGGAGACTTCCTCCTCAACAATCCTAAACTTCTGGGGCCTTGATTTGCCTTCCACCTCAAGAATCCTAAGCTTCTGAGGCCTTGATTTGCCAGTAGGCAATGTCTAGCATCAATGTCAGGCAGAGGCTGGGGTTCCTGGTTTTAAATAGCCAAAACCTCCTTGTGAGATTTCCAAATGGAGACGGGGACCTTGATGACAGGAAACCACCCATTAGGATCAATGGACAAAGATTGCTCCAAGAGATTACTTTTAAGCTTGTGGAAACTCTGGAGCAGGACTTCTGGTGTCTTTGTTTCTATCTTGGCTCATGCAGATATATGAGGAACATATGTCAGGGCCAGGGTTAGGCCCAGGACACCTTTGAAATGTTGCCACCTCTAGACAGTCCAGGAGACTATTTACTTTGGGCCCTGTAAAGGACCTATCTCCTGTGCTATAATAAAGATACACAGTTAACTTCATCACACTCTTTGCCCTTCACCCATGGTCATTAACACACAGGGCCTGCTCAATCATGTTTGTAACAAGGACCAGTTCATATCCTACTTCTGTATGCAAACCATTCTTCAAAGAGAAGGTCACCTGGGTACCACCTGCCACCCAGAGGCTAGACAACTGCCTCCTAGGTTACAAACTGTCCCCACACCTTCTCAGTTTATCTGCTCCTTGGTCTCCCTAGGAACCTTTATGTGGACACCAGAATGCTGGTGCTGTCTTACGAAATATTAACCACATTTATGGGCCAAAATATCACAATTTCTAGACATGCTTCTTCATTTTTAAGATGGGGGATGCTTGCTGCTCCCTTCACTGAGACTTCAGATTGGGCATCACACATGGTATAACTGACTGCTCAGGATATGCCAAGCCTTTTGCTATGTAGTGTCTGTTACCTCGTGCGGGGCTCCCAGCCCTGCGAGGTACGCATTATGCTCTGCATTTTTTTCAGATGAGCAAACAGGCTTGGAGGTTGGGTATCTTTCCCAAGGACACCAGGAGGAGAGGGTGTAGAGCTGGGATGCGTCTGGATCCCCCGACTATGGCCTGAGAGCGGGATGTGAGTGGCCTGGGCCCTCGCCAGACCCCGACCCCGCCCGCGGCAGGTGGCCGGGCACAGCCCAGAAGAAAGCCCTGCCAGTTCTCCCGGGTGCGGGGACGCGCGCGCCCACCTTCGCAAACGAGACTTCCGGGATCCCGGAGGGGGCGGAAGTCGAGGCCTCTCTCGCTTCCGGCTCGGCCATTGTTTTTGGTCTAACGGGCAGTGGAGTGTCCGGCTTCGGTGCCGAGTGCCACCGCGAGTGGGCCGAGACGCGGAGGGAGGCGCGGCCGGAGCTCGGGTCGCCGACGCTGGCCAGGACCGCGCTTCTTCCCGGCGGCAGGCGGCGCGGTCCCCGTGACTCTCAGAAGCCGCCCAATGTAGAGCCGCTTCTTTGTCCCATACCCCTGACCATTCGTGCGTGGCACGGAGCCGGGTATCTGCGGGTACAGCGATGAACAGGGCAGACGTGGCCAGGTGAGCGGCGCTGCTGAAGCCTGGTTTAACACGAAAGGTAGATCGCTGTTTTCCCAGCTCTTGCAGTAGGAAACTATGAACCGTCATATTTGGGTCAGACCCAGGCTCAGAATCGCAGACGTGGAGCGTGACTTGGAAATGCAAAAATCCAATTGAGATTTTAAAGTGATGAGCATTCGGAACACTATGGGAAGCAGGAGAATGGCCTGAACTTTCTACATGTATGGGATCTTAGAGCAGAGTTTACAGATTATTTTAAAGTCCTTCTTTGTCTTTTTAAAGAGATTGAGACACAGGGATCTGGGACTCTTGGTGAATTGGAAGCACAGCACAGATGGCCTAGTTACCAGTAAGGTGCTGATTTTAAAACGTTCAAAGTTTTCCTCCACTTCAGTGTCAGCTAAATGTATCATATTCATTCGTTTCCCAATTAACGTGTGCCATGTACACACGTGTACAAAGATGACTGGAAGTCAGCTCTGCCCTTTGTATCCTCCCAGAAAGCAGGGGAGACAGTCGTGTAAACCACAAACGATTACAGTGTGAGATGTGCTCTACTAGAGGTTTGAATGAAAAAGGTAGTTTGGGATCACTGAGACAATAACCACCCCTCTAAGCCTAGCGTGATCAGGAAGGCTTTCTAGGGGAGGTGCATTGAGTAAAAAAAGGTCTGGTATTTTCTGATTCCATTTGGTTCCTTTCCTTTGGTGGCCATCCAGCAGTTTGGAGGGTGAGAGTGGTGAGTTGTGCATAAACTAGTTAAAGGGTTATAGTGAGAGGTACACAAAGGGAAGCTACCAGCACTCTTCGTGATGGGGCAATCAGGAAAACCAAGAAAAAATTGCCTTTGTTCATGGTCTTGACAGACAAGTTTGTCAAAAGTTGAAGAAGAAAAATTCAAAGAAAGAGTATGTGTGGCTTCTAAGTGTGTCTCTAGAGCTTTAGCTCCAAACTTTCTTTATTTTGCATTTCTATCAGTAGAAGAGGTTTGATCACCTACTCCCTACATTGGTTTATTTGTAATTTAAACATGAGTACTACTATACAAATTGTAATGCACATTATAAAACATACATCAAATAGGAGTTAAATAACTTAGTATTTTCTCTTGCACCCTTTGGGATGTCCTGCATTTCCCACATTGGAGACCATTGCTGTCTTTGTAGCATGGGTACTTGGGGTGAGTGGTAGGGGGTGTGGCTGGTTGTGAAGGGGGTAAGGGCAGGTTGTGAAGGGCTGTGAATGCAAGGCATAGACATTTAGATTTTATCCTGTAGGTAATAGGAGCCACTGAAACTTTAAGAAGGGCATCATTTGGAGAGATACTTAGCAAGAATGCCTGGTTGTGTTCTTTTTTCCTGGAGCTTTGTTTTTTAAGTCTGTGGAGGATTGTCATCAGCCTGGGGCTGAATACTCCAAGAACTCTGATTTCACTCTTGTTTCTGTAGGCAACACTACCATCACCCCTTTCTCCAACCCTGAAAAACAGCTCCTGAGACCTGAGCTATAGACCATCATTTTAATCGGACCAATTGCAGCTGTAACAAGCTTCTCTTTGGGGTCACAATGACCACTGCAGGCAGGGGAAATTTAGGCCTCATCCCCAGGAGCACTGCTTTCCAGAAGCAAGAGGGGCGCCTGACTGTGAAGCAGGAGCCAGCGAACCAGACCTGGGGGCAGGGCAGCAGTCTCCAAAAGAACCATCCTCCTGTCTGCGAAATCTTCCGGCTACACTTCAGGCAATTATGTTACCACGAGATGTCTGGGCCGCAGGAAGCGTTGAGCCGGCTTCGGGAGCTCTGCCGCTGGTGGCTCATGCCAGAGGTGCACACCAAGGAGCAGATACTGGAGCTGCTGGTGCTTGAGCAGTTCCTGAGCATCCTCCCTGGGGAGCTCCGGACCTGGGTGCAGCTGCATCACCCTGAGAGTGGTGAGGAGGCTGTGGCTGTGGTGGAGGATTTCCAGAGACATCTCAGTGGACCAGAGGAGGTGAGCAGTTGAGTCTAGAATGGCGGCCTGATGCTTCTCTAATGCTTGGGTTAGCCTAGGAATAGGCATTCTCCACTTCCCAGGCCCTAGGCCAGTTTGCCTTTAGGGTTCCTGAACTTGTCCTGTGGATAGAGGGAAAATAGTTTTGTGCTCCAAGCCATAAACACAAATGCACATCCCAGCTAAGCTCTGTGATTCACCTTCTGAAATACTGTGTTCTGAGCCTAGCTTCATCCTGGAGATTCGCATGGTACTCCTGGCAGGTGGGGGATCTGCATGCTGGTTAGAACAGGGCGATCAGGGGAAGGCGGGCCTTTGGGTATGCTGATAATACGAGCCTTCATTTGAGACATTCTCTTTGCTCACTTCCTTGGAATTCTCAGAGTCAATTTTCTCTTTTCCTGCCTCTTTGATTCCTTGAAAGGTGACATTTTTGGGCCTTGTAATTATTTGTTCCTTTTGCTAGCTCTCCAAACCTAACTGGGATCTTTTTGCATCTTTAATTCTAATTTAAGTTTTCCCTATTTCCTGGAGTTCTCGCAAATGTAATACCAAGGTAATTTAAACTAGAGGGATAGTTGGGAAGAGTGAGCAGTAAGACACATTGGAAAATCTGGTTTCTAGGACCATAGAGCCAACTAGCTCTGTGCCCATGTGTTTCAGTCAGGGTTCAGCCAGAGAGGTAGAATCAGTAGGAGAGAGGTGTGTGTGTGTGTGTGTGTGTGTGGGTGCGTGCACACATGCATGTGCATGTGTAAAGAGGTTTACTGGTGGCTGGGCATGGTAGCTCATGCCTGTAATCCCAGCACTTTGGGAGGCCAAAGGGGGTGGATCACTTGAGGTCAGGAGTTTGAGACGAGCCTGGCTAACATGGCAAAGCCCCGTCGCTACTAAAAATACAAAAAATTGCTAGGTAGGGTGGCATATACCTGTAGTCTCAGCTACTGGGGAGGCTGAGGCAAGAGAATCACTTGAACCCAGGAGGCAAAGGTTGCAGTAAGCCAAGGTCACGCCACTACACTCTAGCCTGGGTGACAGAGTGAGACTTCATCTCAAAAAAAAAAAAAAAAAAAAAAAGAAAGAGATTTATTGCTAGTAAGTGGCTTATGTAATTGTGAGGCTGGCTAGGCAAGTCTGAAACCCATAGGCAGGCCATCGACAAGGGCAGCCCAAAACAGTGGCACAAGCTGAAGCTGCAGTGCACAGGTGGAATTTCTTCTTTCTTCTTTGTCCTTTCTTCTTTTTCCTCCTCCTCCTCCTTTTATTCTCTTTCTTCTTCTTCTTTCTTCCTCATCTGCTTTCTCCTTTCTTCTTCCTCTTTTTTTTTTTGGGTCTTGCTCTGTTGCCTAGGCCAGAATGCAGTGGCATGAACATGGCTCACTGCAAGCTCAGCCCCCTGGCTCAAGTGATCCTCCCACCTTAGCATCCTGAGTAGCTGGTACCACAATCATGTGCCGCCACACCAGGCTAATTTTTTTATTGTAGACATGTGGTCTTGTTATGTTGCCCAGGCTTGTTCTTGAATTCCTGGCTTCAAATGATATTCTTGCCTTGGCCTCCCAAAGCACTGTGATTACAGGCATGACCTACCACGCCTGGCCTGGAATTTCTTCATGGAACTTTTAGCTTCGCTTTTAAGGGCTTGCAACTGATTGAATCAGGCTCATGCATTCATCCATTATCTAGTATAATCTCCCTTACTTAAACTTATTATGTACTTTAATCACATCTTTAAAATAGTTTACAGCAACACCTGGATTGATGTTTGATTAGTACCAAGTTGACACATCAAAAGATCATCACACCATGGATAAGTTAGTTCTTCCTAATAAGTTTCAAATTGTTCCCCTATAATAGAAGCAGGGTGAACTAGAGGTCCCCTCTACCCCTTTGTACTTTATCAGGGGAAAACAGTATAGAGAATTTCCCAAGTACCCAGTATGTCATTTTATTCAATGCTTTTTTTCCTAGAGAGTCTCACCCTATCGCCCAGGCTGGAGTGTGGTGGCACAATCTTGGTTCACTGCAACCTCTGCCTCCTGGGCTCAAGTGATCCTCCCACCTCAGCTTCCCTAGTAGCTGGGACCATAGGTGTGAGCCACCACACCTGGCTAATTTTTGTGTTTTTAGTAGAGACGGGGTTTCACCATGTTGTCCAGGCTGGTCTTGAACTTCTGAGCTTAAGAAAGCCACCTGCCTCATCCTCCCAAAGTGCTGGAATTACAGGTGTGAGCCATCACACTCAGCCTATTCAATGCTTTTTAAAAAATGATTACATATCACTAGGGAATCAGTTCTAGTTGATCAGGATCCTGGGGCTAGACATTTTTCCAGGATTATCAGCAGTACACATTTGTCATTATCAACCATCATTTTCTTTGTGTAAACAAGTAAGCACGTATGAGTAAATCAACCATCACAAGAGTCTAGAGAGCAGCTGGGCCAACCATGGCAATGACAGGTGGCTGAAAACATATTTAGAGAACCATTTAGTGAGGGTGGCAGAAGGAAAATTTCCCTATTTCCTGCTTGGTTTTGCTTAAGAAGTGAATGCTTCCTCCATTAAAACTTTTAGTGCTTTATCCAGCTAGCCTCAGAAAAGGGTGACTGTTGAGTCACAACCCAAGAAAATGACTAACAGTTGACAGGTGAGGCAGCTGAATGCTCATGGCTCCAGCCTGGGTGTAGGGTCTTTGGAGTCCATTTCTTAATCTCCCACTATTGTCAGTGTTATGTTTTCTGACATGAAGACATAAGGGCAGGACTATCTTTCATCAGCAGGCGTTCAGAAAATGTTTACAGAATGGCTAAATGAATAAACAAGCTTTTCCATGGAAGTTTGCCAAGAGGAGTTTAAGGAGGGTCCAGGTAAATTGGAGTCATTTTGCTTATCAGGAGCAAGCCACTTTATTGCTGCAGAAGGAGCATGTACATGTGTGCACACTGTGGCTGGGAAAGGGTTGTAGAGTGATCCCTGCTGGGCTGCAGAGTCATGCAACTTGCAGAATTCTTTTGTTTCCTGTGTCTTTTTTTTTTTTTTTTTGAGACAAAATCTCACTCTGTCGCCCAGGCTGGTGTGCGGTGGCACAATCTCAGCTCACTGCAAGCTCCGCCTCCTGGGTTCACGCCATTCTCCTGCCTCAGCCTCCTGAGTAGCTGGGACTACAGGCACCTACCACCACACCCAGCTAATTTTTTTATTTTTAGTAGAGACAGGGTTTCACCATGTTAGCCAGAATGGTCTTGATCTCCTGACCTCATGATCCTCCCGCCTCGGCCTCCCAAAGTGTTGGGATTACAGGCGTGAGCCACCACGCCTGGCCTGTTTCCTGTATCTTTTTTCATCTCCTGCCAGAGTTACAAAACAGGCAGTGCAGTAATCATTATCTCCATTTGACAAGTGAAGTGAGCACATGTCGTAAGCATTCCCTTGCCCGAAAGATTTAGCTGAGGTGTGGTTGTTTCTGATTACCATCTCCCTAGTTTCTAAGCCAACAGCTTTTCTCTAGGGTCTTGCTGTGGAATGCCATATTAGAATGAGGTTTTCATGTCTTCAAGGAAAGGAAACCTGTGATTCTGTATTAGTCTGTTTTCACACTGCTATAAAGAACTACCTGAAACTGAGTAATTAAGAAGAAAAGAGGTTTAATTGGCCCACAGTTTCACAGGCTTTGCAGGAACATGACTGGGAGGTCTCAGGAAACTGGGAGGTCTCAGCATGACTGGGACGTCTCAGGAAATCATGGCAGAAGGCAAAGAGGAAGCAAGGACCTTCTTCACATTGTGGCAGAAGAGAATGCAGGGGGAAGTGACACATACTTTTAAATGATCAGATCTCATGAGAACCCACAAGAACAGCAAGGGGAAATCCACCCCATGATCCAGTCACCTCTCACTAGGCCCCTCCTCCAATTCGTTGTGATATTTGGGTGGGAACACAAATCTAAACCACTATTATTCTGCCCCTGGCCCCTCCCAAATCTCATGTTATTCTCACATTGCAAAATACAATTATCCCTTCTCAACAGTCCCCCCGACTTAACTCATTTCAGCATTAACTCAAAAGTTCACAGTCCACAGTCTCATCTGAGACAAGGTAAGTGCCTTCCACCTATAAACCTGTAAAATAAAAAACTAGTTAGTTACTTCCAAGATACAATGGGGATATAGGCATTGGATAAATGCTCCCATTCCAAATGGGAGAAATTGGCCAAAACAAAGGGGCTACATGTCCCATGCAAGTCCAAAACCAAGCAGGGCAGTCATTAAGTCATAAAGCTCCAAAATAATCTCCTTTGACTCCATGTCTCACATCCAGGGCATGCTGATGCAAGAGATCGGTTCCCAAGGCCTTGGGCATCCTGGCCCCTGTGGCTCTGCAGGGTATAGCCCCCACAGCTGCATTCACCAACTGACATTGAGTGCCTGCGGCTTTTCCAGGCACATGGTGCAAGCTGTTTGTGGATTTACCATTCTGGGGTCTGGAGGATGGTGGCCCTCTTCTCACAGCTCCACTAGGGAATGCCTCAGCGGGACTGTGTGGGGGCTCCAACCTTGCATTTCCCCTTCACACTGCCTTAGTAGAGGTTTTTCCATGACAGTTCTGCCCCTGCAGCAGACTTCTGCCTGGACATCCAGGTGTTTCCATACCTCCTCTGAAATCTAGGAGGAGGTTCCCAAACCTCAACTCTTGCCTTCTGCACACCCGCAGGCCCAACAACATGTGAAAACTGCCAAGGCTTGGGGCTTACACCCTCTGAAGCCACAGCCTGAGCTATACCTTGGCCTCTTTTAGCCACAGCTGGAGCTGGAGTGGCTGGGACACAGGGGACCATGTCCTGAGGCTGCACAGAGCAGCTAGACCCTGGGCCTGGCCCATGAAACCATTGTTTTCTCCTAGGCCTCCAGGCCTGTGATGGGAGGGGCTGCCGTGAATGTCTCTAAAATGCCCTAGAGACATTTTCCCCATTGTGTTGGCCATTAATATTTGGCTCCTCTCTACTTACTCAAATTTCTGCAGCAGGCTTGAATTTCTCCCCAGAAAACGGGTTTTTCTTTTCTACCACATGGCCGGGCTGCAAATTTTCCAAATTTTTATGCTCTGCTTCCCTTTTAAATATAAGTTCCAGTTTCAGATCTCTTTGTTCACAAATATGAGTGGACACTTTTAGAAACAGCCAGGTCACTTCTTGAATGCTTTGCTGCTTAGAAATTTCTTCTGCTAGAGGGCCGGGTGTGGTGGCTCACGCCTGTAATCCCAGCACTTTGGGAGGCTGAGGCAGGTGGATCACGAGGTCAGGAGATCGAGACCATGGTGAAAACCCATCTCTACTAAAAATACAAAAAATTAGCCAGGCATGGCGGCGGGTGCCTGTAGTCCCAGCTACTTGGGAGGCTGAGGCAGGAGAATGGCGTGAACCCGGGAGGCGGAGCTGGCAGTGAGCCAAGATCGCGCCACTGCACTCCAGCCTGGGTGACAGAGCAAGACTCCATCTCAAAAAAAAAAAAAAAAAGAAAGAAATTTCTCCTGCTAGATACCCTGAATCATTTCTCTCAAGTTCAAAGTTTCACAGATCTCTAGAGCAGGGGCAAAATGCTGCTGATCTCTTTGCTAAAGCATAGCAAGAATGACCTTTGCTCCAGTTCCCAATATGTTTCTCATCTCCATCTGAGACCACCTCAGCCTGGACTTCATTATCCATATCACTATCAGCATTTTAGTCAAAACCATTCAACAAGTGTCTAAGAAGTTCCAAATTTTCCCACATCTTCCTGTCTTCTTTTCAGCCCTCCAAACTGTTTCAACCTCTGCCTGTTACCCAGTTCCAAAGTTGCTTCCACATTTTCAGGTATCTTTATAGCAGTGCCCCACTTTCCTGGTACCAATTTTCTGTGTTAGTCCTTTTTCACACTGCTGTAAAGAACTACCTGAGATTAGGTAATTTATGAAGAAAAGAGGTTCAATCGACTCACAGTTCTGCAGGCTTAACAGAAAGCATGACTGGGAGGCCTCAGGAAACTTAAAATCATAGTGGAAGGTGAACGGGAAGCAAGGACCCTCTTCACATTGTGGCAGGAAAGAGAGAGCACACAGAGGAAAGTGCCACACACTTTTAAACAATCAGATTTCATGAGAACTCACTATTACAAGAACAGCAAGGGGGAAATCTTCCCCCCCACTGCCACCCCCGTGATCCAGTTCACCTCCCACCGGGCCCCTCCTCCAATTCAACATGAGATTTGGGCGGGGACACAAGTCCAAACCATATCAAAGTCCTAGATAATGAACAGGAACTTTACCAGGATTAAATTATTAGTGGATTACAAAGTTGAATTATCACAGTGCAGTAAGTTCTATCTTCTGCCAATACCCAAAGCTCCTGTATTGAAGAGCTGTGATTTCCATTTTAGAGAGTCTTTCAGTTTCAGAGAACCTTTCAGTAGGAGAGCTTGGGAACTACAGAATCCAGGGAGCCTGCTGCTCCTACCACTACACTAGTGAGATATATATTAAAGGAGAGAGTCCCTTAACATCTCAGCAGATGCAGCCTAATAGGGTGAATCCTGTGTGGTTTATTGAAGGAGAAGTTATTTTTACCTCATGCTGTGCTATGTACATGCCAGAGCAAGTGAACTTTAAAATGTGCCTTATTTAGATAATATTTTAGGTTTTCTGCCCTACGTGCTGGTAAAAGGAGCAAGCATGAGATTGTGAGGAGCTGGTTTGATGACAGTAAGCAAGGGTTAGAAATAAAATGTCTATGTTCTGAGGTATTCTCAAGATCTCTACAGGTTAGTGTGTCTGATCTTATTTGGCTTTTAAAATATAAATTATTGGGGAGAAGTAGTACATATTGAAAAGTGAGTTTGCAGATAACCTTAAAGTCTTTTAGCAAAATATCAACAGGAAGTCAGTCAGCAGATATCGATCGAACACCATTGTAGGGCTATATGTTGTTTTGGAGCTAGTGATCAAGACAGAAGTTCTTACCCTCAAAAAACTCACACTCTGTTGGGGAAACATAGACAATAAAGACGTAAGATTACTTAAAGATTAATACATGCAATCTAGAAATTATAATTGGTTAATCGAGTCTGACTATCCCTGCTTTTTCAGTGTGCTCAGAGAAAGCTTCTCTGAAGAGGAGACACTTTTGCTCAGAGAAATTGGAAAAGCTCTCCTGGTGTGCCAGCCACTGTTCTGGGTATTTCTTCAGCTGTTAGTGTCAGTAGCATTATTTGTGCACATGCACAAATCTTATCTTTTTTTACACTTATCTTTTTTAACATCCTTTGTACTTCTTTTTTTGTTTGTTTTTTGTTTTTGTTTTTTTTGAGACGGAGTCTCGCTCTGTCACCCAGGCTAGAGTGCAGAGGCGTGATCTCGGCTTACTGCAAACTCTGCCTCCCAGGTTCAAGTGATTCTCCTGCCTCAGTCTCCCAAGTAGCTGGGACTACAGCTGCGTGCCACCACGCCTGGCTAATTTTTTTGTACTTTTAGTAGAGACAGGATTTCGCCATGTTGGCTAGGCTGGTCTCGAACTCCTGACCTCAGGTGATCTACCCACCTCGGCCTCCAAAAGTGCTGGGATTACAGATGTGAGCCACTGCGCCCGGCCTATCCTTTGTACTTCTGATTGTTCCTTTCTGTCAGCTAAGGCCGTAGAGAATGTACTGAATTGCTCTTCTGGCTCCCCTTTTAAATGGTTCTTCATGAGAAAATATGTGTCTGAAGACCTGACACAGAGTGGAAATGGTTATAGAATCTGGTCCTCAAGCCCCTACCAAGAGGGTCAACAGAGGGATGGCAAGTAGAATTGCAAGCTTTAGATTCTGCTTTCACAGTTTTTTCCCCCAGTAGGCTGTAGTGGTGGGGCTGGAAGGACACTCGGGCTCTTCTTTTCCCTGGCTTTCTTTCTGGAGGGGGCTGCTTAGAGGTTTTGGGTTCAGTACCTTCAAGGATGCTCTTTTGAACCCAATTGTATTTCCCTATCTCTAGGTTTCAGCCCCAGCACAGGAACAGCCCCAGAAACAGGAAATGCATTTGGAGGAGACAACAGCTCTGGGTGCAACAAAGGAATCTCCTCCTACGTCACCCCTCAGTGGGGGCTCAGCCCCTGGAGCCCACCTGGAGCCTCCTTATGACCCAGGGACACACCACCTCCCCAATGGGGACTTCGGTACTTATCTCCCCAGCTTTGGCCTTAAGTCGTGCCGCCGTTCTCTCCTCTGGAGTCTCCTTTCCTTTATCTGCCCATCTCCTACTCCATGGAATCCCTCATTGCTCTGCTGTCTGTCCTCCTTCCCTAGTGACCCTGTTTGTTCCTTTTGCTTATTCTCTAATCATTTATGTAGTTAGTAAGTTTTCATCAAGGACATGTCATAGGAAAGGCACTTCCAGAGACCGGAGGGATGTAGTACATCTGTTGTCACTGATTTCAAAGAGCTTGTTATCTAGGTGGTAGGATGAGTTAGTCATGTGTAAGAAGAGGCAACTTAGTAAGATGCACATGAATGATATCTGTCCTCAAGCATTTGATCCTGTCACAAATGAGCTATGTGGGCATTGGAAAAAGTGATCACTGGGTAAAAAGCAAGATCATTGTGGGCTGGAACTGGTAAGGGATGCTTCATGAAGGAAGTAGCAGAGTATTGGGCAGTAAAAATGTGGAAGAATTTTGAAGGGGAGAAAAAAGTAGCAGGCATGCCATTAGAAGATACAACAAAGACCCTAAGCTGGAGATTGCTTGAGCCCTGATTGAGGTGGAGTCAGGGAAGACTGTATTTGGGAACCTGGGCCTTGCTTATACAGGACCTTGAGATTGAGGCAGGAAGATTTTGGGAGTCAAAGGATAATGTGTTAGAAATAGTATTTCAGGAGGCTTACTCTGGCACAGGTGAGCATTATGGATTGAAGAGGAAGGAGCCTTAGTTAAAGGCTGGTGCAGTAGAATAGATGTGATTAATGCCTGAAGTGCAAAGAGAGGAACGGGCAAGGATAAAATTGAAAAATGTTATCATGGAAACATCCATGGGACTTGAGTTTGAAAGGAGAGGCAGGGGAATTAGAATGTTGTGGCCAATGATGGAATCATTGAGGGAAATTGAGAAATCTGAAAGAAATGTGATAAGAACATTTTATTTATTTATTTAATGTTATTTATTTATTTTTTTTAAAGAGAGATAGGGTCTCGCTCTGTCACCCAGGCTGGAGTGCAATGGCACAATCATAATAGCTCACTGTAGCCTTGAACTCCTGGGCTCAAGAAATCCTCCCACCATGTCCTCTTAGAACTACAGGCATGCCACCATGACCAGCTTTTTTTAAAAAAAAAACTTTTTATAGAAATGGGGTCTCCTACTGAGAGCAGTGGCACACGCACCTGTAATCCCAGCACTTTGGGAGGCTAAGGCAGGTGGATCACTTGAGGTCAGGAGTTTGAGACCAGCCTGGCCAACATGATGAATCCCTTCCTACTAAAATACAAAAATTAGCCAGGTGTAGTGGCAGGTACTTGTAATCCCAGCTACTCCAGAGGCTGAGGCATGAGAATTGCTTGAGCCTGGGAGGCAGAGGTTTCAGTGAGCCATGATCATGCCACTGCACTCCAGCAGAGTGAGACTCTGTCTCAAAAAAACAGAGAGGGAGAGAAAGAGAAAGAAAGAAAGAGAGAGAGAAAAGGAAAGAAAGAGAAAGAAAGAAAAGAGAGAGAGGGAGGGAGGGAGGGAGCAAAAGAAAAGAAAGGAAAGGAAAAGAGGAGGGGAAGGGAAGGGAGAGGGAAGGGAAGAGTGAAGGAAGGGAAGGAAGGAAAGGGAGAAAAAGAGGTCTCCTTATGTTGTCCATGCTGGTCTTGAACTCCTAGCCTCAAGCCAGCCTCCCACCTTAGCCTAGAACATCCATCCATTCTAGACACTGAACTTAAGGTGTTGCAGGACACCCAAGTGAAATGTCCCATAGGCAACAGGAGGCATGTGGTAGGGGTCTAGGAGAGAAGTAAGAACTGTGAGAGCAGTATTAAAGCAATGAGAGTTGGTCAGATTGCTGACGGAAAGAACAAGGAAGCACTAGGGCCTGAGTTGCAAGGAGTATCCATAATGAGAGGGCAGGAGCAGGCATGAGGAACCACAACTGTGAGGGGAAAATGAGGGCTGGCTGGTGCTAGGGAAGCCATGGGAGAGAGAGTGTGGCCAGAATAGCTTCCTTGAAAAAGGTTGAAGAGTGAGGGCTTGGAGGAACACCCAGTTCTCAGCTTGATCCAGGACCTTGTACTGTACCCTCCAGGGAAAATTCACAGCACTCTTGGGATAATGCCTTATGGAAGAGGTTAAGAGTCAGTGTGTGTGGAGGTGCCTGGGTTCTCTTGAATCCACTTATTGGGAATATAGATCTTATGGGAGCGGGAAGCAGGGCTTGTCCCACTCATAGCTTTCTTTCCTCCCTCAGCTCAATGTACTTCTCCAGTTCCTACCCTTCCTCAAGTGGGGAACTCAGGAGACCAAGCAGGGGCAACTGTACTTCGGATGGTCAGGCCCCAGGTGAGCTTGGTTCTTTGTGTTTTTCCCACGTCCCCATGAGTCTGGTCCAGGAATGGCTAGAGGTCTCACCCCCAGGACTCTGCCCCAAGACTATTCCTGTGGCTCTCCTGCCTCATTGCTTCCCCTGGAGGTAATGGACTCTATCTTGCCCTGGACTTGTCCTTTTCGAGGTGTCATCTCAGCTCCTCTCTCCCATACTTTTGCCCATGAAGAGCCCATACCCTGTGCCCTTTGTACCCCTGATGACTGCTCTTCAGGCTGTGAATGTTCCTGAGCGATCGGAGCTTGTCATTCCAGGATACTGTGGCGTATGAGGACCTATCTGTAGACTACACTCAGAAGAAATGGAAAGGTCTCACACTCAGTCAGAGAGCTCTGCAGTGGAACATGATGCCAGAAAATGACCATAGCATGGCCTCCTTGGGTAATGATTCTGTTTCCTAGTCACTTAAAGTCTGCATGCTGCACATTCTCTTTTCTATATTCCTTGTCTCTTTAAACTTTTTACCATGAAAATTTCCAAACGTAGTTAAAATAGAGTGAATAATATAGGGACCCTTTCTGCATTCATCACTGAGATTCAACAGTGATCAGCATACTCTTCACCTCATTATGAATTGATATAGTGTGGTTTAGGTAGAGCTTCTTAATTGTAAGGAACAGAGAGCCACTCAAGTTATTTTAAGTAAGGAGCTGTGAGTCGTAGGCTTAAAGGAATGAGAACCTGGAAGAAACTGATGAGCTAGACCAGACTCTGGGAAGCAGGGCCTTGACCCTGGGAGCCTGAGCAGCAAAAGCAAATGCATGTTGATTGTGTTCTGGTGTGAATGTAATGCACCTGCTCGCAGTGTATTTGTTTTCTCTCTGCTTGTCCTCCTCCTGCTGCCCATTTTCTTCACTGTGAATCTTTTGTCCTTTTCATAGCTCTTTCCTAATTGTACTTTCTGTTCTTTTATACTTGTTGCTTGCTGTATCTCCTAATGGCTTGGCTTCTCTCCATGCGCCACTTCAGCTTCCACTGCTACTCGTAAGTGCCTTAATTTTGCACTACCTCCAGTTCCAAATTTCCTCAGAGATGGACTTCCATTGCTATAGCCATTACCCATCTTCTCATTTGGGCACAGGGCTTTGGCCCAGGCCACAGCAGAGGCTGAAGCCTAACCTACAGATAAGCTGCCCTTGAGTCTAGTACCTGGTGCCAGTCCAATCACCTGTGGCCCATCGTGGGATGCTCAGGGTCACTTGGCACCAAGCATGGTTGCCTAAGCATCCCTCTCTGCAAACACTGGGGCAGAACAGTTTCCTGAAAGGTCTTCTTGGAAGGGCAGATCCTGTGGTTGACGAGTTTAGGGCAGTCCTTTTTACTGTCCTATCATGTAAGATCTGTTCTTTTTGTACACTTTCCTTATCATACCTCCATAATATAAATTTCCAGTCAATTCACTCTCATTTTTTTCCCTGTCTCTTTCTTATGTTTGGCTTGAGGTATTTGCCAGCCTCCTCTCTCCCAACATGTTTTCTGAGAACAATGGAACCATGAAATGTTATGGTTGGAAGGGATCTTAGAGTTCATCACTTTACTAAGGAGACATGGCACGAGAGTGACTTCTGTAAGATCACAGCATGCTTTGCAATCCAGTTTTTTGCTTTCCAATGGCCCTTCTGACTTGGTTGTGCTGGCTTAGTATCTTTTTTCCACCTGTCTTCACTGACCACCCTCCACTTCCTTGTTTTCGTGTCCCTAGGGAAAAAAATTGAGCTATTAATATTTCCCATTTTGCTCTTGTTCTCAATGTGTTATCTCATTTCTTAACCATAATGTGACTTTTTTTCAGGTACGTTAGCTCTTAATGATTCTCTTTCTTAAACAGGATAAGAAATGGGTAAAAGTTGTTGTCTTCTTTCTTTGGGCAGCAGGTGAGAACATGATGAAGGGTTCAGAGTTGACTCCAAAGCAGAAAATTTTTAAAGGATCAGAGTCATCTAACAGGACATCAGGGGGACTCTTTGGGGTGGTTCCTGGGGCAGCAGAGACTGGAGATGTTTGTGAAGATACTTTCAAGGAGTTAGAAGGACAAACCTCAGATGAAGAAGGGAGCAGACTAGAAAATGATTTCTTGGAAATAACAGATGAAGATAAGAAAAAATCCACAAAAGACAGATACGACAAATATAAGGAAGTTGGGGAACATCCATGTCTGTCTTCCAGTCCTGTTGAACATGAAGGAGTTTTAAAGGGACAGAAATCCTATCGATGTGATGAATGTGGCAAAGCTTTCAATCGGAGTTCTCACCTTATTGGCCATCAGAGAATCCACACTGGAGAGAAACCCTATGAGTGTAATGAGTGTGGGAAGACCTTCAGGCAAACCTCCCAGCTCATTGTTCATCTCAGAACCCACACAGGGGAAAAACCCTATGAATGCAGTGAGTGTGGAAAGGCCTATAGGCACAGCTCCCATCTCATTCAACACCAGAGACTCCATAATGGGGAGAAACCCTATAAATGTAATGAATGTGCAAAAGCCTTTACTCAGAGTTCCCGACTCATTGACCACCAGAGAACCCATACTGGGGAGAAACCTTATGAATGCAATGAGTGTGGAGAGGCATTCATTCGAAGCAAAAGTCTTGTTCGACATCAGGTCCTGCACACTGGTAAGAAACCTTACAAATGTAATGAGTGTGGGAGAGCATTCTGTTCCAATAGAAATCTCATTGACCATCAGAGAATCCACACTGGGGAGAAGCCTTATGAGTGTAGTGAATGTGGCAAAGCCTTCAGTCGGAGTAAATGTCTTATTCGACATCAGAGCCTCCACACTGGGGAAAAGCCATATAAATGTAGTGAATGTGGGAAAGCCTTCAATCAGAACTCTCAACTCATTGAGCATGAGCGAATTCATACTGGAGAAAAACCTTTTGAATGTAGCGAGTGTGGTAAGGCATTTGGTCTGAGTAAATGTCTTATTCGGCACCAGAGACTTCACACAGGTGAAAAGCCCTATAAGTGCAATGAGTGTGGAAAATCCTTCAATCAAAACTCACACCTTATTATACACCAGAGAATTCACACTGGTGAGAAACCCTATGAATGTAATGAGTGTGGGAAGGTATTCAGTTATAGCTCCAGCCTTATGGTACATCAGAGAACCCATACTGGGGAAAAACCCTATAAATGCAATGATTGTGGGAAAGCTTTTAGTGACAGCTCACAGCTTATTGTACACCAGAGAGTCCACACCGGAGAGAAACCTTATGAATGTAGTGAATGTGGGAAAGCCTTTAGTCAGCGTTCCACTTTTAATCACCACCAGCGAACTCACACTGGAGAGAAGTCCTCAGGTCTGGCTTGGTCAGTTTCTTAAGGTATGGTTCTCTGAGACAGAGAGCAAGGACCTTTGAATTAAGCTGTCTTTATAAGCAGGATGCTCATAGTGGTTTCCCGGAGCCAGTAGTCACAGTGGACCATTCCCTACTTGCTTTTCCTTGGATCACTAAGGTGGGAGAGTAGGAGTAACTTATTCCAGTTCTTACCCATTATTAGGAAGGTAAGGACTACACATGTCATTGAATTGTAGGTTTCCTTTTTTTTTCTTTACTTTTAAATTTTAACTTTTAAAATCTATTTCATTTCTTAGTTATGCATCTCATAATCAGACTGCATGCTTTTTAAAGACAGAGATAATATCTTCTCTCTTCTATTCTACTTCCTCCATTTCACCATTTATACAAAGTCATTCAACAAGGCTGATTCATGCCTTCCTGCCTCTTGGCTATGGCCCTCCCCATCTACTCTTTAAACTTTAATCTATAGCCTTTCATCAGTTTTGTTCCCTATCTAGAAAACATTTTCTTCTGTTTGCTAATCTTTGTCCCTCACAATTTTTGAAATCCATCTCATCACTGAAATACTTTCTTCTTCAAGTACTTTTTTATTTTTCTTCAACTTCTCTTGATTTGACCTCAGTGCTTTGAATTCACTGGTGCTACAATATGTAACTGTTGTTAAATTGCCTTGTAAATTTTGCGTGTCTGTATACTTTTATACCAACTTATTGTAGGCTCTTTGAGGTCAGGTATGTATTTCTTTCCCATATAGATAGTATTTTGTACATACCAGTTGTTAAATAAATAATTTTTAAAATCTCAACTCTCACGTTGAATTATCCTTAAAGTATGCACGATCTTTCTCCCCTCCCCAACTGGACCAGCTGCTTCTAAAGATGGAAGTCCATCTCATCATAGAATATCACATACAGAGATCTTACTGATATCTTTTACATATACTCCTGGAAGTCTTACTACTGTTACTTCAGTCTCAAAATGTGAATGGATTTGTGTGTGTGTGTGTGTATGTATGCAAAAGAGAGAAAGAGAGAGAGTGTGTGTGTGTGAATGTGTGTGTATCTAGATATTGGGTTGGGCAGTCATATCCCACTGATACGGACTTTCCCCTACATGCTGATTGTAGTTCTGAATTTGCTAACTGTACCCTGCTTCCTAAATCAACAGATGAAGAACTGTGTCAGCTGAGCGCAGTGGCTCACGCCTGTAATCCCAGCACTTTGGGAGGGTGAGGCAGGCAGATCACGAGGTCAGGAGGTTGAGACCATCCTGGCTAACACGGTGAAACTCTGTCTCTACTAAAAAATACAAAAAATTAGCCAGGCGTGGTGGGGGGCACCTGTAGTCCCAGCTATTCGGGAGGCTGAGTCAGGAGAATGGCATGATCCTGGGAGGCGGAGCTTACAGTGATCTGAGATTGCGCCACTCCACTCCAGCCTGGACAACAGAGCGAGACTCTGTCTCAAAAAAAAAAAAAAGAACTGTCAAAATTTACTGCACAGAAGACTTGACTTTCATAGCAGTGGTACAGATTATTGAAAATCCAGCTAGCAGCATTCCCTGATGCTTGGAATTCACTATGACGAGTCTTGTGGCAAGATAATAGATTCACAGGAATCTGTTTTCCTTATCAGTTAGTCCTATCTACCTACAGCTGCCATCTTAATTTAAAGATGAGAGCTGTACCCTTAATTATCGTAATTGTCTTCTGGACCATCTTTCATTCCCCGAAGACATAAGAAAAGAAATCTCAGAAGATTTTCTCTCTGTCTCCCATCACATGTCAGTCCATGAGCTTGAACTACGTTTCCCTTCCACCCTTGCAATATGGCCCAGATCTGGGGGACCTTTGCCTCTGTTGTCCACCCCCTTCTCTTTCCATCCCCTAAACTTAATAGGTTTAGAGGATCCACAGTGTGACAGAGTAGAGGAGGAGGCTAGAGGAGCCATGTGAGTTACATAATCTGGAGGGGAGATTTTTTGAGGTGTGGTGTATGTTTTAACATAGAAGAAAGGGTGGAGTTGAGGCATAAGAAAATAAGATTAAATGTGATTCTAGGGACATATCTCAGGCAAGTTTAGAAAGAATAATAGAAATCCTGAAAACATTGAACCCAGGACAGAACTGAAAATTTGCCACTTATGAATATATATTTTAAATTTGTTTTCAACTTTATATTTAGTACGTGTTTCCATTTTCCTTTAGAAGATATGCAGATAGGACTTTTTCATTGTTTTAGTTTGGAAGCTCCCAGATCCCAGGGACAAGCCCAACCCTATATGAGCACATGGGTCCAGCCCTCTACCCTAAGCTGGACATTTCTGGTTAAGTCTTCAATAGAACGATCCTGCTCATTGGATGTTGCAGTTTTACCTTCTGGTTCTTGTCTGCTCATCGCCTACCACACTAACCCTCTAGAGGTTGGGAACCTGCACTATTCATAACTAAGGTGGGAATAGTAGGGAAAAAAAGAGTAGATGTAGGGAATTCTACACCAGTGTGTTCCTTGACATCCTTAAAAGCCTCAGGCTTTTGAATGGAGGAAAATTGGCTGCATTTGAAAGCCATACCTCAAATCCTATTGGTTATTGCTAGTATAAACTTTAAAAAAAAATTTAAATCTGAATTGTTATGTTGCTGAATTATTTTTAGTTTTAATGGTTTTTTAGTTTCATTTTCTAGGTATATAATAAATTAATGGCTCCGTTAGCTTTAAATTTTCTTTTTTTTCTTGGAGACAGGGTCTCACTTTCTTGCCCAGGCTGGAGTACAGTGATGTGATCATGGCTCACTGCAGCATCAACTTTCCAGGCTCAGGTGATTCTCCCACTTCAGCCTCCCAAGTAGCCGGGACTACAGGTGCATGCCACCACGCCCAGCTAATTTTTTGGTATTTTTTGTAGAGATGGGTTTTCACCATGTTACCCAGGCTGGTCTTGAACTCTTGGGCTCAAGCAATCTGCCTGTCTTGGCCTACCAAAGTGCTGAGATTACAGGTGTGAGCTGGCCTTATTTTCAATCTTATGCCACCTATGTTGTGCATTAGCAAGAACTTCCAAAAATGTTGAGTAGTAGATAACAGGTCTTCTATGTCTTGTTCTTAAATCTCAGGAGGGATGTTTTTAGTATTTCACATTTTCATTTGCGTTCATTGTTGGATATTGATAAATATTCTGTTGCATTTAGGAAGTTTCCTTCTAATCTTATTTCTAGAGGAAGCAGGGTAAATATAGTGGTTAACAACACAGGTTTGGGGTGGGCACGGTGGCATGTGCCTGTAATCCCAGCACTTTGGGAGGCTGAGGCGGGTGGATCACTTGAGGTCAGGAGTTCAAGACCAGCCTGGCCAACATGGCAAAATCCCATCTCTATTAAAAATATAAAAATTAGCCAGGTGTGGTGGCAGGCACCTGTAATCCCAGCTACTTGGGAGGCTGAGGCAGGAGAATTGCTTGAACCTGGGAGGTGGAGACTGCAGTGAGCCAAGATCTCACCATTATACTCCAGCCTGGGTGACAAGAGCAAGACTTCATCTCAAAAGAAAAACAAAACAAAACAAAACAAACAAACAAAAAAACACATGTTTGTGCCTAGCAACCTAGGTTCAAATTCTGGGTCCAGTCAGGTGTGGTGGCTCACACCTGTAATCCCAGCGCTTTGGGAGGTGAAGGCAGGAGGATCACTTGAGGTCAGGAGTTTGAGACCAGCCTGGGCAACACATCAAGACCCTGTCCCTAAATAAATAAAAAATATATTAGTTGGGTGTATTGGTGCATGCCTTTAGTCCTAGGTACTCAGGAGACTGAGGCAGGAGGATTGCCCGAGCCTGGGAGGTCGTGGCTCCAGTGAGCTATCATTGCACCACTGCAGTCTAGCCTAGGCAATAGAGTGAGACCCTGTCTTAAAAAATAATCTGCATGTCCACCACTTTGTTAGGTGTGTAACTGTGGGAAAATCACCTAGCTTTCCTGTGTCTCAGCTCTTCCGTCTCTAAATTGGAGCTACTTCATAGGGTTGCGAGGATTAAATTAGTATGTGTAAGGTACTTAAAACAGTGATTGACACATAGTATGCACTATAATAAATATTAAAGTTTTATTAGGAATAGTTGCTAAGTTCTATCAAGTTATAAAAAATCTAAAAGTTCCCAAATAATTGAAATTTTCTTGTATTCCTGGGATAAATTTATTTATTTATTTAGAGACAGAGTTTCACTCTTGTTGCCCAGGCTGGAGTGCAATGGCGCGATCTCGGCTCACTGCAACCTCCGTCTCCCAGGTTCAAGCGATTCTCCTGCCTCAGCCTCCTGAGTAGCTGGGATTACAGGCATGTGCCACCATGCCAGGCTAATTTTGTATTTTTAGTAGAGACAGGGTTTCTCCATGCTGGTCAGGCTGGTCTCGAATTCCTGACCTCAGGTGATCTGCCCGCCTCGGCCTCCCAAAGTGCTGGGATTACAGGCATGAGCCACTGCGCCCGGCCTTATTAGTTTTTTTTTTTTAAAGTTCAGAAGTAGATTCAATTTGCCAATATTTTGCTGGCTGTGCAAAATGAATTTGGAAGATTTTTTTTCTTTTATTACTCTGGAACAGTGTGCGTAATATAGCAGTTATTCCTTGAAGGCTAGCTAGAAATGACACATTCTGATATATATATAAATTTTTTTTCCTGGTGTTTGGATGTGGCAGTAGCATCCTTGCAGTTTTTTTCAATGGTTTTGTTCTTCAGGTTTTCTACTTCTGTGTAAATTTTTCTAATATGTATCTGGAAATCATATTTACTATTCTGTCAAACATTGGCATAAAGTTACACCTAGTATTCTGTAAGATTCTTTTCCTCTGTTCTGTATATGTAATTGACCTCCTTTTCCATATATAGTCATATCCACAGGGAATTGGTTCCAGGATGCCCCTATCTCAGATATCGAAGCCCTCAGATGCTCTTTTACAGTCAGTCAGCCCTCCATATCCTCGGAATATGTGGATGCAGAACCCGAGAATACAGGGGGCCAACTGTATGATGTTTTACATTTTGGTTTCCTTTCAGTTTTTTTTACTTTCAGGATTACCAAAGGCCGTGTATTTTGTTTCTCTTTTTGAATTTCATTTCTCTTGAATTTTTTTTTCATATGTTCTTTTACTGCCTTAAGTTGCCGAGGCTTTGCATTGCCTTCACATACATTTGCTTTTTCCTCATTAGTGAATGACAAGGGCTTTCCAGTCCTGATATTTGTCTGCAAATAGGGAAATGGATTTCCCTTTACATTCCAAGTAGGTGCTGTTAAAACCGTCCCTTTAGATCTGAAGCTAAAAGGTTAGTTGTAAATTTACGTAACTATGCACTTCAGCAGTACAGAAGCAGCTTCAATTTTGCTAAGCTGGTTGAAAATTTTTCACTCAGGGCCAGCTTTTATATCTAGCTTTCTTTTTGGCTCAGCCTCCAGGCTAGTTATCCAGTGGAGCCTCCTTCCAAGTTCTCTGCCTCATTGGAGATAGCTTGGTTGTGAAAGAACTGAATGTGGAAAACCCTTCAGTCACAAGTCATTACCCCACATTGGAAACAAAATCTTTTTTTTTTTTAAGTGACAGGGTCTTACTCTGTCACCCAGACTGGAGTGCAGTGGTATGATCACGGCTTACTGCAACCTCAACTTCCTAGGTTCAAGAGATCTTTGCACCTCAGCCTCCTGAGTAGTTAGGACTACAGGCACATGTCACCATACCTGGCTAATTTTTAAAAATTTTTTATAGAGACAGGAGTCTTACTATGTTGCCTAGACTAGACTTGAACCCCTGGCCTCAAGCAACCCTCCTGCTTTGGCCTCCCAAAGTGCTGGGATTACAGGTGTAAGCCACCATGCCTAGCCCAAATAACCTATTCTTAAGATATGTGAAAAACCATTCAGTTGTAGCAAACATCATACACCAGAGACTTTGTTTGACATCAGATAAATCACAAGGGTTAGAGAACTTTTTGGTTTTTAGAGGGCAAGGAATCATTCATCATGAGCTTCCATATTTTGCACATATTTCTGAAAAATATTCCTGAAGTGGAAAAGTTTTGTTATACAACACATAGTTTCTGGTACATGAGGGGACCCCCGAAAAGGGTATCAGTAAACAGTGTTACAGAACTTCCAATTTAATATATATATGTTAGTCAAACAGAATTCAAACCCAGGAGACAGTTTAGGTGGTCAGACCTGGTAAAGGTGCTAGGAGTGGTATACTTACTCACTTATCTCTTAAACATGCAATGAAAATATTCTACAGCCAAACCCTTATCATAAACTCCAGCCCTGGTCATTCAGCTTCTAAATGCAGTAGGAAAGGTCAAGAGATGGTGGATGTTAACAAGTTGTTGAGTACTGTCCCATGTTGGGAGACAGTTCTGTCAAGGTGTTGACCTTTTTCTGGAGTACTACAGAGCGTGCATTCCTGAAAACCTCTAGGGGTTAGGGACAGATTGTGAATTTGTCAATTGTGAATATGCACATGGTGGCACTATAAAAAGAATTGAAAGTAAATCCCCTATCCCTAACATCAGGTCATGTTCTGCCCTGATGGGGACCAGTAGAATTTGCCACAGCTGGATACAGGGAAGGTGTTATGATTACAGCTGGCTCCACAAGCACCTAGTGGTGCTAGTACTTGATCCAGGATAGGACATTTTAGATTTATTATTCACCAAACCATAACAGTCCTCCACTAATATATGCACAGGGTCACTTTACCCAGGTGGATATCAAGTAGGGTGAGATGCAGACTCCCTTTTAAGGCATGTGAGTGCTTTACGTGAAAACACAATAGGAGAGCAATGTATGACGGCCCACCTTTCTGGCCTATGGGTATTCCTGAAATGACACCTGGTTAAGAATTGTCAACTTACTAAAATTACAATGTTTTTTCCCCTTAGATGGCCTAGTCCACAAACTTAAAAAGACCTGACCAACTAGACGTTGATTTCATTTACCCAAATGAGTTAGAATTTCTTTGGCAGATAGATGTCATAATAAAGATTGAAGTTGCTGAGTATTTAGGCAATTATGACACAAAAAACACCCTGATTTCTGAGCAGTGACATTATACTTGACTGAATGAATAGATTTTTGTAGGAAAAAGTATGCTTGTGGATAAGGGAAATAGAAGCTGGATACAGGCAGGCTGGCATCTAGTTTTAACATATATTCTAGTGACCCTTACGTTCTCTAAAATTGAGAATTACTGGACTAGAATATTAAGAAGTAATCATTCCTCCCTGGGACCAGATGTGGGGTTAGCAGCTTGAATCAGAATGAATGGCCCCACCCACCCAAATGAAAGAGTAGGTGAAAAGGAAGACTAAGTAAGTTGAAGATCACAGCTCCCCTAATGTACATGAATATTCGTTTGTGTGTGTGTGTGTGTGTGTGTGTGTGACTGAGTTTCACTCTTGTCTTCCAGGCTGGAGTACAATGGCGTGATCTTGGCTCACTTCAATCTCTGGCTCCCGAGTTCAAGCGATTCTCCTGCCTCAGGCTCCTGAGTAGCTGGGATTACAGGTGCCTGCCACCACCCCCAGCTAATTTTTGTAATTTTTAGTAGAGACGGGGTTTCACCATGTTGGCCAGGCTGGTCTCGAACTCCTGACCTCAGGTGATCCACCCGCCTCAGCCTCCCAAAGTGGTGGGATTACAGGCATGAGCCACCACACCCAGCCTATTCTTTTTAAGTTTCTTCATGTAGTGGCAATAGTCTTGTGCTCTTCAGTGGAGTGTCCCGAGTTCTACGTCCATCAACTGAGGTTGTGAACTTGTGGAGGACTTATGTACGAATCTCTTTTTCAATCTCTATACAATGTGGCAGAGTTGTGCCACCTACATAAGCCAATGGAGAAGAAAGCTCCTGGTATACTTTAAGTATTCAACAATATTAAATACTGAATATTTGTCAATTGATGAAGTACTTCAAAAGCTTGATTCTCAGACTCCTTCTTAGATAAATCATTCCCTAGATTGTCTCATCCTGTCCTGACAACTTCCAAATTTGCATCTTTAGCTGTGATCTCTTCATGGAACTCCAGACTCCTATTCCAACAGCCTGTTTGGCATTTCCTCTTGGAAGTTTAATTGGCATCTTTAACTTAACACATCCAAAACAAAACTATTAATCCCTCTCCCTAAACCTGTTCCTTTCAAGCTACTCCATTTCTAAAAGACCATCCCATGCTAGTTGCTCAGATCAATAACCATGGAGTCATCAGTAACCAACATTCAATTCATTAGCAAATCATGCAGGCCATGCCTTCAAAATATATGCAGAACCATTTCTCACTACCTCCATCACTTCTAAGCCTGTCCATGCCACTGTCATTCCTCATCTTGAATATTGTAATGGCCTCTTAATCTCCCTGATTCTACTCTTACCCACCTTCAGACTGTTCTCAACAGGACAGCCAATGCAAACTAAAAATATAAGTCAAAGAGCAAAACTCATGCAAGGTTTATATTAGAATGGTTAAGGACAGACAGCAAAGAATTCACAGAATTTATAGTAACAGGCTTCTTGGCTTCTTTCATGTCTCATAGCTAACGAGTCTTTGAATATGTGGTAAGGGAAAAAAAAGTTAGATCATGTTGTTCCTCTGTCCCCAAGCCCTCCAGCTGTTATGCACAGCAAATCCAAAGCCCTTATCATAGTCTACAAGGTCCTAAATGTGCACCTCTCCACCCTATTCCTGATTAAAGAATTTTGCTCCTAATGGCCCACTATGGGAATACTCTTTCCCCAGATAGCCACATGCTTCAATTGCCCACTTCCTGTCTCTGCCCTCCTGTCATCTATAAAATAGTCCCACCACTATCTCCCTCTCTCCCCTTACTCCCTCTCTCCCCTTACTACTACGTTCTACATATTTATCATTGACAAGAATGTAAACTCAATGGGGCAAAGAGTTCATTTTCTTCACTACTGTATCCGCAGCGCCTGGAACAGTGAGTGACATAGTAGGCACCCAAAACGTCTTTTCATGTGCTGCCAATAAACCATAGCTGATCCTGGCTTTGAGGCTGAATGACCCAGATCTGTGGAAGGAAAGATGACCTCTCTGCTCAGCAACCGGAGCTGGGGGTGTAACTTCAGGGAGTCTCAGCCTGAAGCTGGCAGCCTGGCCACCCAGTTGCTCGGTCTCTTTCCGCCCTAACCAAGCCCCCTGCCCAGCTGCCACTACTTTAGGGCCCTCCTCACATTGGCTGGAGCCGCCAAGCCCTTCCATCCAATGATAGGGCAAAGCCCGGAAGGGAGGCAGGGCCAAAGCGTCGGCCGACCGCGCGGGGCTTCTGAGGGGTGGGGGGACTCCAGCCCGCGGGCACAGAGATGTGGAAACCTCATGAAGCCTAGAAGGGCCGGAGGAACAGGCTGGGAGTTAGCGGGAGTTGCTGACGCAGTTCCTTCTGCGCTTTGTTCAAGGTGTGGGTCTGGCGCTTTCGGTGAGGGGTGCTCTACAGTGTGGCGTGGGGGGTCGGGCTGGGTTCTGGGAGCGTGTGGGAGACGCAAGCCCGGAGGCCAGGGCTTCTCTGCGGCTGCCCACTGCTGAGATGGGCGCGGCAGCCAAGGGGTCGTTGTGGCCCTCCCCTTTCTCTCGTTCAGTGCCGCCCCTTTGTCTTGGTTCTAGTCTCCGACTCCTCGTAGCTGCTCGCTTGGACCAGGCTGGCCGTGGTGACAGCACTGTGTCGTCCCCGCTCCTAGGCAGTGGGCCGTCCGGGTAGTAGCGGTCGAGTCCCGCCCAGGCTCTCAGAGGACTCCACAGCCCGAGTGTTTGACTCAATTCACCAGTCCAATATCCCTCCCGTTACCAGTGAGGAACCTGGGGCCCAGAGAAGAGGGCGGAGTCTTGGCCAAGGTTACTCAATCATTCATTCATTCATTCATTCAACAAATATTTATTGAGCACTAACCCAGTAGTGTGCTAGGTCCTGGGGTTATGGTTGTGTACAGGGCAGAACTAAATTCTAGTAGGGGAGAAATGAAACAAACTTGAAGGGTTAGAAGCAGAGCCTGGGGATCTGGAGGGGGAAACACAAAACATATTTGAGGCTTAGTAATCCTAAGAAATGGGTAAACAGAAAAAAGGAACATTCTTTTTCTAGTGTTCTTTTAAAGCCTTGTTTCTTTCTGTCTTCCTAAAGACACCTGACTCAGCAAAGTTCTCCCTCTCATCCCCCTTGTGCAGACTTTCTGTGGAAAGCTGGATTGCAAAGAAGTTCTCCACTGCATTGTATTTTGCAGTTAGATGAGAATATGGAAGCTTTTAGATATCAATGGAGCGGGTGAAAAGGGGAGGCTGTGGTGTGATAGAATTAGGATTTCCTGAAGACACAGAAGGCTTTTTAATCACTCACTAGCTATAGGACCTTGGGCAAGTCGTTAAGTCCCTGGGAGCTTCATTCCCTCATCTTTACACTGGAAATGATCCTTCTTACTGCCCACAGTTCCATAGGAAGGGAAATTACCAAAGATGGGACACTGCCCTGAGTGTCCACTTGGAGTTCAGGGCTCAGAGAACTCAGTCATTTATATCTGTTTACAGTGACTCAAGACCCTCTTAGGAACTTCTTCACTGAACTCAAGGAGGAAATCAGGCAAGATCTGTGCTGTGCAGATCCTTTGGATTAAGGCTGCTGTGCACAGGAATATGGGTGAGTCATTCCATTCTCTCCTGGGCAGGTGAGGCCTAGATTGTGAAGTTAGTCTGGGCACAGGAATCCTGCTTGTGGGCACCAGGGTTGAAAGGGAGCTTCTCTCAGTGGTATTTATCAAACATGAGAAAAGCACTGAAGTGGGCAGGGGGCCTCTGGACCTTGAGGAGTAGAGTTTTGTTTCAGATGGGAATAAGGGTGATGTAGTAGAACTCAAAATTGGGTGTCATGGGACTTGGATTTGAGTCCCAGCTTTCCTCTAAGTTCCAAGTTTTCCTTCTGTACATTTGGATATAAGACTGGATAGACTGGGAGGTTCCTTCCAGCTCTGACATACTGAGAGTCTCTAAATAGTGGGACCAGGTCAATCTCTTAGGGAATTTAGTCCCTGGGATGGCTCTGTTGAGACAGAATTGCCAAGAATGCAAATACACCATTATGGTGTTTCCCAGATAATGTGAAGCACAAAAAGGACAAACATGTAGAAGAGGGATGGTAGTAGTGATGTGCGGATTTGGCTCTCAGCATCCCTATGTGCACTCCAGGTGTTAGAATCTTAAACTTGTTTAATTTGCCATTTCAAATCAAACAACGCTGACTGAGCCCTCTCTGTGTCAGACACTGTGTGGTATCTACAGGCAAATCTCATGGGATCTGCTCTCTGAGGGCATAGAGCTTAATGTATACATTTGAGGATGGACACAGACATACACACAAGCAATTCCAGTTAAGGCAAACTCTATTTTATAGATTTGTTATGGCATTTTTTGGAATACAGAAATTTTTATGTGTCAGATATATCAGTTTTTCCACATGGTGTTAGCCTTTCCCTTGAGGCTTAGGCCTTTCTTCTAATTCTTTTTTTTTTCTTGCAATGTTTACATTTCACTTATCCATCCCTTGAATTTATTTTCAGGTATTTCCTCTTATTCCTTACTCCATTGCACCTAATCAATAACCAAGGACCATGTAACCGTTGCTTAGAGGGACTTGAACAGGCAGATGATGCTGGTGAATTAAAGGAAGACAGCCTCCAAGTAAAGCCTCTCTCTGTCTCTCTCTCTCTCTCTCTCTCTCTCTCAATAGGATTCTACCCTTTATGTATTTTTCACAGCCTGAAATGGATGGTGGTCCTAGGATTAGAACACTTACCTACCAGTCTCAGAGATTTGTGGGTTAGAGATCTGCAGGGCCTTATCAGTCCTCATACATTCACTGGCTGTCTGAGATTTTGCTTTTCTGTACAGTTGCCTAGATACCCCTAGTGTCCTACTGGCCCATAGCCTCATGTTTCCCTCCAAACTTCTCCAGCCAAGACCCTACTTCCTTAGTACCTAGGAATTCTTCCAGGATTTCTGAGGGAATTTCCTATCCAATCAGGCAGAAGGGAGCAAATAGGTTTCTTTTTGATCAAACTCTCCTCATTTGGCCCTCTTTGATCTCCTGTCTGGTCCTGCTTCCTCCTCAGCTCCTCCATCACCACCCTGGGCTTTCTTACAGTGCATTGCTGTGCATTTCTCTTTCTCCCTACCTGCCCCTTTGTGTTAGGCTGTTCTTGTGTTGCTATAAAGAAATACCAGCCAGGCGCGGTGGCTCACGCCTGCAATCCCAGCACTTTGGGAGGCTGAGGTGGGCGGATCACCTGAGGTTGGGAGTTTGAGACCAGCCTGACCAACATGGAGAAACCCCGTCTCTACTAAAAACACAAAAAATTAGCTGGGCGTGGTGGCACATGCCTGTAATCCCAGCTACTCAGGAGGCTGAGGCAGGGGAATCACTTGAACCTGGGAGGCGGAGGTTGTGGTGAGCTGAGATCACGCCATTGCACTCCAGCCTAGGCAACAAGAGTGAAACTTCGTCTCAGAAAAAAAAAAAAAAAAGAAAGAAATACCTGCGACTGGGTAAATTGTAAAGAAAAGAGTTTAAATTGACTCACTGTTCTGCAGGCTGTACAGGAAGCATGGTGCCAGCGTCTGTTCAGTTTCTGGGGAAACCTCAGGAAGCTTTTACTCATGGTGGAAAGTGAAGTAGGAGGAAGCAGAGCATGGTGAGAGTAGGAGCAAGAGCAAGGCGGAGGGATACCACACACTTTTAAACAACATGATCTCACAAGAACTCACTATCACAAGGACAGAACCAAGAGGATGGCGATAAGCCATTCATGAGAAATCTTCCCCCATGACCCAGTCACCTCCCAACAGGCCCACCTCCAACACAGAAGATTACATTTCAATGTGAGATTTGGAAGGAACATCTAAATGATATCACTTTTCTAACCCAAATCCCTTTCTCAGTAAGCTTATCTGTTTTTTATTTTTTAAATGTATTTATTTATTTTGAGACAAGTTCTCACTGTCTCCCAGGCTGGAGTGTGGCGGCATGATCATAGCTCCTTCAGCCTCCCAAGTAGCTGGGACCACAGGCATATGGCACCACACCAGGCTCACTTTTTAAAATATTTTTACCCAGGCTGATCAAACACCTGGGCTCAGGCAGTCCTCCCACCTCACCCTACCAAAGTGCTGGGATTATAGGAGTGAGCCACCGTGCCCAACCCTCAGTAAGTTTATACATTTTCATGACTCCCTCTGTCCTCTCTGTCTTACCATTCTCAAATTTGCCTTTGTGATATATTCCTCTTCCCCTTGTCTAAAATGTTTCTGTGTGTCCCCATCTTGCTTAGTGACACTACCATTCTTCATATTCAGACATGGATCTGATGACCTTGGATTGTTTCCTTCAGTCCATCCTCTGTATTCAAAGGAATATGGATGTGTGCGTTATATATCTGGATGCATTCCTGAAAATAGCTAGACTTCATTGTTCTCTGTTCTCTCATCTTGGATTAGGGTCTTGGTATCTTATTCATTTATTCATTCATTCAACAAACGTTTATTGGGTACCTACAATGTGCCAGATCCTCCAGTGTTCACCCGTACTGCATTACTAAGTGTTGTCTCCTAATTCATTTCGCTTCCTCTTTTCTTTTTAACCCCCTCTAATCCATCTGGGCTAATCTTCCTAAAGAGTTCTTATCCTAATTTCACTTTTGGGTAGGGTAATGCAAAATTTATTATCCAAATGGGGATACTGTTGTGAGTTAAGGGGGCCACTATTAAATATGATGCTGGGATAGTAGGCTTAAACTAGCACTATTCTGGGAAAACCAGGATATATGATTGCCCTACTTGACATCTCTTGGATTCTTTACTTTCTGTTTCCCTCAATTTACTCCCCATGGGTTATCCCAGCTGCCTGTCTCCTCTGTTTTCCATTTCATTAAGCTGAGAGAAACGTGAATGTTCTGGGAGGTGGTAGAGGAGGAACTATGGGAACTAGGGGAAGTGCATGGTAATGCTTGAAAAACTGTATTGTTAAGTGAGAAAAAGAAGGAAAATAACAAGAGTGGAGAATAGCAAGGTACAAAAAAGAATATAGAATGGAGAAAGAAAATTAAGGATAGATTTCACTTTTCTGTTTAGAACTGGTTTCCCTTTGACCATCAGTTTATATCCATATTTTTCATCTTGTAATTTCAGTATTCTGGTTGGAATCACTTCAGGCAGCTTGATTCTTTCTTCATTTGTTCATTCCAACAACAAAAAATGTTGAACGCTTACCATGTGCCTGGGACTGTGGTAGTGCTAGGAATACAGGGTAAGCAGGACGGACAAAATAAAATCCCTGCCTACATGAAGTTTATATAATATTATGATCTCCCATTTATTTTCATGTATACCAGCCTGTGCCCTTTTTTTTTTTGAGAAAACACTGCTTATTCTCCAGGGCTCAGCCTAAATTCTGCCTTTTTAAAATGATTTTCTCCATCATTCCATGCCTTGGTAATTGCTCCCTCCCTCCCCTAGTCCCCTTCATCTCCTGTTTGCATAAATTGTAAATTTGAATTTGCTCTCTTATTGTTTTGCCATACTACTCCATTGTAAGCTCTTTAAGGGAAGTATGATATTTCATGCTTGTATTAGTCTGCTTGGGTTACCATAACAAAATGCCATAAACTGAGTGGCTTAAACAACAGAAACTTATTTTCTCATGGTTCTGCAGCCTAGAAGTGTGAGATCCATGTGCCTCGCCATTTCGGTTTCTGGTAGGGGACTCTCATCCTGTCTTGTAGCTGGCCATCTTCTTGCTATGTATTCACATGGCCTTTATGTGTATGTGTGTGGAGAGAGGGAGAGCATGTAAGAGAACTTTCCTGTGTTTCTTTTTATAAGGACCCTAATTCTGTTGGATGAGGGGCCACCCTTATGACCTCATTTAACCTTAATTATCTCCTTAGAGGCCCCATCTCCAAATACAGTCACATTGGGGGTTAGAGCTTTAACATACAAATGTTAGGGGGACACAAACATTCAGTCCATGACAATGCTTCTTTAAATTTTCCCTGTGTTAGACCCAGAACAGGGATATATACAGAGTAGGGTGCTCATTAGTTATGAGTTTAAGAAATGTATGAAGAAAAGAGAAGTTCCAGAGAAGATTAGAAATTGAAAAGAAATTCAGAAAAAACTATCAGCTTTCTCACAGAACTTTGAAGGTGAGTTCACTTGCTCTACTGCTCTGCATTGCAGTCCCCTGGCTTTGCACTGTTTTCTCCACCTGCTTCATCCTTTATGATTAGGAGAGGTAGCAGCAGCTGGATGTGAGTGAGCCTAGGATCCTGGCAAGAATCCACCCTCCCTCACCATTCTCTCTTCCTACCCTTCTTATCTTGGGCATGAGTTTGTGTGTATGTGCCTGTGTATGATCAGTGGCCACCCGCACTTCTGAGATGTGAACTCGAATATGTGCAGTTATCTTTTTGCCAGTCTCGAGTACCACCATTTGCTATCTCCCTTCTCCAGAAAGCGTGGCTCCATTTATCAGAAAGCTATGGGACATGGAAATTGGTCAAACTTTTTTTTTTTTGAGACAAAGTCTTGCTGTGTTGCCCAGGCTGAAGTGCAGTGGCATAATCAGGGCTCACTGCAGCCTGGACCTCCTGGGCTCAGGCAATCCTCTCACCTCAGCCTCCTGAGTAATTGGGACTACAGGTGCACACCACCATGCCTAGCTAATTTTAAAATTTTTTGTAGAGATGTAGCCTCCCTGTCTTACCCTGGCTGGTCTCAAACTTTGGGGCCCAAGCGATCCTCCTGCCTCAGCCTTGCAAAGTGCGAAATTACAGACATGTGCCACCGTGCTCAGCCCATCAAACTTTTTTGAATAGCAACAAGCAATACTGCACAACAGTGCACTCCTTCTGACCCAATTAACTCATTTGTGGAACTTTTGTCCTAGGAATATATTTTAATAGGAAGAAAATTTTGTGTGTATAAAGAGATTATGATAGCATTATTGATAGTAGTTAACTTCAGGGAACAACAGACATGTCCAACACTAGCAAAATGGTAAGTAAATTACAAGGAATTCAATGATCATATGAAGATTAAATAGCAATGTGGAAAAATATGCATTAAAAAATTAAGTGGAGGCTGGGCGCATTGGTTCATGCCTGTAATCCCAGCACTTTGGGAGGCCGAGGCAGGTGGATCACCTGAGGTCAGGAGTTCAAGGCCAACATGGCGAAATCCCATTTCTACTTAAAAAATACAAAAACTAGCCAGGCGTGGTGGCAGATGCCTGTAATCCCAGCTACTCAGGAGGCTGAGGCAGGGAGAATTGCTTGAACCCAGGAGGCGGAGGTTGTAGTGAGCGGAGATTGCGCCTCTGCACTCTAGCCTGGGCGACAGAGTGAGCCTCCATCTCAAAAAAAAAAAAAAAAGTGAGGCAGGGATTCGGGAGATGTTGGTCAAAGGATACAAAAATTCTGTTAGGAGGAATAATTTCAGGAAATCTATTGTATAACATGGTAATTACAGTTAATATCAACATATTTAGACTTGAAAAGTGCTAAGAGAGATTTTAAATGTTCTTACCATGAAAAAATAATAAGTATGTGAAGTAATGGATATGTTAATTAGCTTGATTTACCTGTTCCATGTGTAAACATTTATCAAAACATGTTGTATGCCATAAATATATATACTTTTTTATCAACTAAAAAATAAATGAAATGAACTGCAAGAAGTAGGATGCAAAATAATATCTACCATATATTTAATTGTCTAACAGTATACATATGGGCAAGTCTATAAAGGAGCATAGTCATGTGTTAGTATCATGTAGTTATCTTTTTGCTTTCTTTTACATCCCAACTCCCTCTAAGGTCTGCCATGGTTACCTGTATGTCCAGAGTTTCACGTCAAACCAGTTGGGAAATTCCTGCTTATTCTGATGTTTGGTTTCATGTATTGGCACCTCTTGGTTATGCTGCCCCTACTCTGACGCTTTTGCCATCCTTAGATACTTTACTATTATGCCATGCAAGGTCCTATCAGAGTTTCATCTGCCATGCTTTAACTAACCTTCTTTCCCAATTTAGCCTCTCAGACTCACCCCTTAAGTAGTCTCAGTCTGTCAGAGTGACAGCATGGTGAAAAGCAGACAGACTACACTTGCATATAAAACTGGATCCAACTGGCCGGGCGCGGTGGCTCACGCCTGTAATCCCAGCACTTTGGGAGGCCGAGGCAGGTGGATCACGAGGTCAGGAGATCGAGACCGTCCTGGCTAACACAGTGAAACCCCGTCTCTACTAAAAATACAAAAAATTAGCTGGGCGTGGTGGTGGGCGCCTGTAGTCCCAGCTACTCGGGAGGCCGAAGCAGGAGAATGGCGTGAACCTGGGAGGTGGAGCTTGCAGTGAGCCGAGATCGTGCCACTGCACTCCAGCCTGGGCGACAGAGTGAGACTCCATCTCAGGAAAAAAAAAAAAAAAAACTGGATCCAACTACAGGCCAGCCCCTATGAAGTAGGCTACGATGTGACTAGGCTCAATATTGGAAGAATTGTGTCACCACTTAACAAGACAGGGTTTACATGCAAGGATGTAGACTGGGGTCTAGTACCTGGACCTGGAGCAAAAGATGAAATCCTACTCACAACCTAAGACAGAATCCTGGTTGCTATTCTATAATACCATTTTGAGCACCTTTTACATACTGGCCACAGTATCACTAGTACTAGGGAAATAGGTTAGCAAGAACTAAAAGCCAAACTGAATTAAGGTTTAGTCATCTTTCAGTTCACTTTTTCTAGGACCAGATTATAGTTGAGCCTGCCATTAGGAGTTAGATGGCTCTGAGCTGGGTGTGGTGGCTCATGCCTGTAATCCCAGCACTTTGGGAGGCTGAGGCAGGTGGATCACCTGAGGTCAGGAGTTCAAGACCAGCCTGGCCAACATAGTGAAACCCCATCTCTGCTAAAAATACAAAAAATTAGCTGGGCGTGGTGGCGGGCACCTGTAATCCCAGTTACTAGGGAGGCTGAGGCAGGAGAATCGCTTGAACCTGGGAAGCGGAGGTTGCAGTGAGCCGAGATCGTGCCATTGCACTCTAGCTGGGGCAACAAGAGTGAAACTCCATCTCAAAAAAAAAAAAAGGAGTTAGATGGCTCCAATTCAGGGAGTAGAGGATGAGGCAGGAAGGAACTAGGGTAGATTTTATACGATTCATTGCTTATTCTGATGCTGGACCTGCTGGGCTCCCCTCAGCCCCTGGCTTTCCATAAGCCTTTACATTGGCCTCTATGTTTAACTTCATTTTTGTCATCTTTTTGATCTGTTCCCCTGCCCTTGAACACTTAACCCTTCCATATGTCTACCACATCTTTTCCATGGATAGATCTCCTTCCTCTCGTACAGAGAATAGGTGACATGTGCAATTTCTGTTTCTCCTGTCAGATGGTGAAACTGGGACTGAGGAGGAGTTAATTCCAAAGCATCATTCCTGAAAAATCAGAATCATACATACTTTCAAGAGAATTCCACAGAGACGTTGCCCAGGAAGTCAAAATTTAGAAGGCTCCTCTGAAGGGAAAGAGAAGACTAGAGAGGACACTGGTATGTTCCAAGCAGGAGAAAATGAGGAGAAAGACAAGAGATTTCAAACATAAGACAGTTAAAGACAATAAAGTACTCACAGAAGGGAGTGACCAAGAATCTGAAAAAGACAATAGTCAGTGCTATGACCCTGCAACAAATGAGAGAGTTCAGGCTGAAAAGAGACAGTATGTATGTACTGAGTGTGGGAAAGCCTTTAGTCAAAGTGCAAACCTCACAGTACATGAGCGAATCCACACGGGAGAGAAACCCTATAAGTGTAAGGAGTGTGGAAAAGCTTTCAGTCATAGCTCTAACCTTGTTGTTCATCGGAGAATCCACACTGGACTGAAGCCCTATACATGCAGTGAATGTGGGAAATCTTTCAGTGGAAAGTCACATCTTATTCGGCACCAGGGAATCCACAGTGGGGAGAAAACTTATGAATGTAAAGAGTGTGGGAAAGCCTTTAGTCGGAGTTCGGGCCTTATATCACATCACAGAGTTCACACCGGAGAGAAGCCCTATACTTGTATTGAGTGTGGGAAAGCCTTTAGCCGTAGTTCAAACCTTACTCAACATCAGCGAATGCACAGAGGAAAAAAAGTTTACAAATGTAAGGAGTGTGGGAAAACATGTGGTTCTAATACAAAGATTATGGACCATCAGAGAATTCACACTGGAGAGAAGCCTTATGAATGTGATGAGTGTGGAAAAACTTTCATCTTAAGGAAAACCCTTAATGAACACCAGAGACTTCATCGTAGAGAGAAACCTTACAAATGTAATGAGTGTGGGAAGGCTTTTACTTCTAATCGAAACCTTGTTGATCATCAGAGAGTTCACACTGGAGAGAAACCCTATAAATGTAACGAATGTGGGAAAACCTTCAGGCAGACTTCTCAAGTTATTCTACACTTGAGAACCCACACTAAGGAGAAACCCTATAAATGTAGTGAGTGTGGGAAAGCCTATCGGTATAGTTCACAGCTTATTCAACACCAGAGGAAACATAATGAGGAGAAAGAAACCTCATAAATAACAAATATTGTGGGTAGTAGGGCTGACTGCTGCTTTTCTAAAAAGTAGTTCTTTAGTATCAACTTTAACTCTACTTCTAAGAATCATACTCTACTTCTAAGAAAATAATTAGAAGTAGACAAAGATTAATGAAAGGGATGTTCATGACAGCATCATGTATGACTGAAAGAAGAAAACTAGATTTTCAACATTACAGGGTTGAAATGAATGATGAGCTATCCATATGATGGTTCTGCAGCCATTGTAAACATTTTTAAAGACAATTTAATGCCATGGGGAAATAATTTGGATAAGACGGAAGATAACGACTTACAATCCAAAATTTAAAAAAAATTTATGCATAGGAAAAATTGAGAAAGAAGTAAACCAAAATGTTAACAGTGATCATCTCTGGGCGATAGGATTATAGGTGATTTCTATTTTCTTCTGTATACTTTTCTATGCTTTCTAGATTTTCTACATGAGAACATACTAATTTTATATGCAAGAAAAAAAGCACAGTATTTTTTAAATGCGATGAAGACATGCTTATTTTCACTCAGCAGTGTTATGAAAGGCGCATAGTATATAGAGCCCGAAGCCCTGGGATTGCACCCTGACACTGGCATTTAGCAGCAGTGGAACCGCAAGCAAGTCCCTTCCTTTTAGAGCATGTTTCCTGTTTAGTAAAATCATAAACACCAATCCTTTGTCCTTTTTAGTTTTAAGACAAGCTGACTTTAGAGTTGTCAACAAAATATATAGTAACACTTAGGTTAAAAGAACACAGCAAAAATTCACTGAACCCTCCTTTCCCACAGTTCTGGAAGGATCTGCAGATGATGGAGAACTACCTAGACTTCATCTTTTCAATATATGTCTACACAACCAGAAAAAAATGAAATTGAAACAACTGTAGACTCAAAAACTTCAGATACAGTCACCAATTAATATAAAACTAGTGGGAGACTCTGCCTTCACATGGTATATAGAGTTTAAAGGCTAAAAGTACAAACTTTGGGGTTTGAGAGATCCATGTTCTAACCCCAGTTCTACCATGAACTAACTTGTCAGTTTTGGACAAGTCACTTAACTGCTCTGAGCCTCAGACCTGTGTGTAAAAAAGGAACAATTACCTACCTTACAAGGTTGTTGTGAGGATTAAGTGAGTAATGCATGAAATATATGATAAGCCAGACACATGGTAAATGATAAAATCTTAAGTATAGGACGTTGTAGCAGTGTTTCTAAACACTTTAGGGAGAGTGATTAAAGATAATTTTTGTGTAAGGTAGTACTTAGGATATTTTCAGATGTATTGAACAGAATACCAAGTACTAGCAGCCTAGACCTTAAGAACATTGATTGATTGCTTAAGGGGAAATCTAGAGGTAAGCAGTGCTATGTTTGGTTTGGCAACTCAGCACTTCATCAAACTTCTCTCTTAACTCCATAATTTTCAGCATATTGACTTTCATTTTTCATAACCTCATGGTGGCAAGACAGTGGCCACAGCTGCATCTTGCCTTCACACAACTCCTTCAGATTGGGAAGTGGAAAAGGACTTGAGGCTTTCTCATCTCATTTCTTCCTTTTGTCACTGAGAAAAATCTTTCCCTGAAGAAGGGAGGGAGAGGTGTTGAGCAATCAATACAACAGATGTTTTCTATCTTCCTCTGCCTTTCTTTATGACCAGCCCTCCTTGAAGATCTTAGCCCATCTTCCACCAATATTTAAAACATTTTAAGTGCTTAGCTCAAAGTCAATCTGAAACACTTAGAATCTCCCTATTTTTAACTCAGCCATTCCTCTGTGTATACAGTGAATCCCTAAACCCACTGCTATCTGTCTTATACACATAGTGAATTAGTGTTTGGGGAATTTTTGATAATATGTTATTTAGTCCTCCCACTATTATACAAGAAAATTGAGTGTCATTGAGGTTAGGTGACTGGCTAATAAGTTGTCAGAGCCAGGATTTGAGCTCAGATCTGACTTTGAAATTCATGCTTTCTTCATTATACCAAAGTGCCTCTGCCCACCATGGTGGTTCTGTATGTGAGTGGGAGACCAGTTGGCGTTCCCAGGTAGCTGCCTCTATGAAAGGTGATTGTATCTAACAATTATTTGATATTTGACCATGGTTTTATAGGGAAGATGCTATCAGTGTTCTGAGAATGGGGTTTATGGCCTATCTATGTACCTCGCAATTTAGTTTTAAGGCATATATATTTCTTTCTTGCTGTTACTGGAAAGAAAGAAGTGAAGGGTGAAGGTTGTATATTTGTGTGAAAAAAAATTACTGATTTTGTCCTATTTTGATAGGATAGTGGTTTGCACATAATTTGTGATATAATAGTCCTTTGCGTGGTCATTCCAAGCAGGGTTTGGAGGGCCTGGAACAGATTTGCAGCATTCATGGGACAAGCCTGGTATATCATTCCTGAGCAGAATTGTTGATGCTTTATATATTGCTGAGCAGATATTCTCTGACCAAAACATTTTTTCACCACCATGTCATAGTGCCTAAAACTCTTTCTTTAGATAGGCTTTCTTTTTTGTCTTAGAAGACTATGATCTTCAAGAGTGTATCTCAAGGAAGGATATGATGCCATCTCATACCCAGAGATGTGAATATAGGAGTGCTTCATATTTCTTGCCCCAGGCAGGTGAGGATTATAGTCTCTTGAGGAGGCCATCACCCATCTTCTAGGCTAATACCTGCCTTGAGCTGTAGGAAGAAACATTTTACAATGGGTCCCTGCATCCTTTCAGATAAACATTCAGCTATAATTTGAACTGATCACCCACCTTTCTCCAGGAGTCTCCCAGGGTTACCAACTTTTACCTCAGTCAGAGTTTAGGCATGCAACTCTTACCATCCTTTCAAGCCCTTTCATAATACCCTCTGGAAACCAAGAACTGTCTCTTTGAATGTGTTTTCTTTTTCTTTTTTTTTGAGACGGAATCTCGCACTGTCGCCCATGCTGGAGTGCAGTGGCGTGATCTCAGCTCTCAGCTCACCACAACCTCCAGCTCCCAGGTTCAAGCAATTCTCCTGCCTCAGCCTCCTGAGTAGCTGAGATTACAGGCACCTGCCACCACACCCAGCTAATTTTTGTATTTTTAATAGAGATAGGGTTTCACCATGTTGGCCAGGCTGATTTCGAACTCCTGACCTCAGAAGATCCACCTGCCTCAGCCTCCCAAAGGGCTGGGATTATAGGCATGAGCCACCGCGCCTGGCTTTATTTATGTGTGTATTTATTTATTTATTTATTTATGAGATGGAGTTTTGCTCTTGTCGCCCAGGCTGGAGTGCAATGGCGCGATATCGGCTCACTGCAACCTCTGCCTCCTGGGTTCAAGCGATTCTCCTGCTTCAGCCTCCCAAGTAGCTGGGATTACAGGTACCTGCCACCACACCTGGCTAATTTTTTGTATTTTTAGTAGAGACGGGGTTTTGCCATGTTGGTCAGGCTGGTCTTGAATGAATGTGTTTTCTTTACATTCTTGTTCCAATGGAAACCTGGCTGTTCCCCAAGGGCAGTGCTTACTCTGCATTCCTCAATTGCTAGTTTATGTGTCTCTCAACTCATGTACCTCTCTGTACTGCCATTTCTTCTGTCTTCTCCATCAGAAACTCAGCTCTAATCAGTCATGGTTGCATATACATGTAGTCCTAGGTACTCAGGAGGCTGAGGTGGGAGGATCACTTGAGCCCAGGAGTTCACTGTTACAGTGAGCTATGATCACAACTCTGCACTGCAGCCTAGGCCACGGAGCAAGACGCTGTCTCAAAAACAAAACAGTACAAAACAAAAAACCCACAAAAACCCAACCCAGTGCTTTTGAAATATATATCAGTAAACTACTGTGTATTGCTCATTCTTGTTATTTGGTTTCTTGTCTACTCACATTTATTCACTTACAGTTTTAGTACCCTGAATATTCCTGAGGAATATAAGGAGGCAATAATTTTAGCCACAGACATCCTGGTTATATAGAATTGCTCCTGTGTAGAATAAAAATATATATGCTCTTTTTAGTTGAGAGGAAAATACGAAAATCTCATTTTATATAGCCTTGAGTAGAGGGCAATATGTAAGACAAAGAATTCTGCTTAGAGAGGAAAGTGTCACCCTGGACTTAGAAATCTTTTTTCATAGATGGTGTGTCCTGTGTTAGGTATTACTTGGAAGAAAATTGAAGTAAAAAACAGCTTTAAGTAACTGAGTAATTAGGATTAATTAGTAGCTGTTGAATCTAAATCCCTTAAGACTAAATTTCATTGCAGCTCTGTACCCTCAGCAAGACTTCCTTTCTTGATTGTTTTTTCCATTTAATATAAAATTTAAAAGATGCCCATATTGTCAGGTTGTTTTTAGTTGCCAGACTGTCTTTAATAGCCTCTGATGTTATAAAACTGGAGTCATGAAATTGTTTCGCAGGAAGTAGTGATAATTCCTTCAATAAACATCTGCTGTTCTTATAAATATCATTTTTTTTTCTTTTTGCTTACTTTCTTTGTTCAGAGTGGGAAAAAAATAGTTCAATCTGCTTTTCTTTAAGTAGCTATATTAGGGTTCTTTCTCCAGAGGGATGGAATGAATAGCATGTATGTATATATAAAAGGAATTTTACTAGGGAGAATTGGCTTAAGGCAAAGTCCCACCATAGGCCATCTGCAAGCTGGCAAAAGAGAAGCTGGTAGTGTGGCTCAGTCCAAGTCTGAAAGCCTCAAAACCAAGGAAACTAAAGTGCAGCCTCAGTCTGAGGCCAGAGGCCCTAGAACCCCCAGGAGGCTGCTGGTGCAAGTCCCAGAATCCAAAGACCGAAGAACCTAGAATGTCTAAGGGCAGGAAGAGAGGAAGCAAAACACCTGGCATGGGAAGAGACAGGAGACCCAGCAAGCTTCTTATCCCCCTTCTTGCGGCTGCTTTCTTCTAGCTGTGCTGACAGCTGATTAGGTATGCCCACTGACATTGAGGGTGGGTCTTCCTCTCCCAGTCCACTGACTCAAATGTCATTCTCTTCTGTCATCACCCTCACAGACACTCACAGAAACAGTGCTTCCCCAGCCATCTAGGCATCTCTGAATCCAGTCCAGTTGACACCTAATATTAACCATCATAGTGGCTGTTTTTAGAATAAAGAAGTGATTCTGGCTGGTTTCTCATTCAAACACTACAAGAAGTTTGTAATTTTCACACTAGTGATATATAAGTAAGCACTCTCTAGCCATTAGAAATTTTCCTTCTGTTATTTCTTGAGAGGGCTATGTGCCATACCCTCTCTCTGGCCACACACGTGCTTCATATCCCTACTGCTATGCAGACCTCAGATGGCTGTATAAAAACCAGCCATGTTCTCTGAAGTCCCTCTGCTCCAGAAGGTAGGTTTGAGAGGGTTAAAAAGAGATGGCAGACTCCTTTCTGTGCAGCATAGTTACAGGACCTGACTGGTTCCCATTCCTCTCTCTGATTATTTCAAATCCAGATGGCACAATTTGACTATACGGATTACAGACATACAAAAGCTGTAACCAGTCTCTGAAACCAAGGCTAGTGGACTCCAAGTTTGGGATTCACAAGAGGTAATTTTACACCTACAGATAAATTTCCCAGGCCCACCAAATCAGCATATCTATAGTGGGGCCTTGGAATAAAACAAAACTTTGCAATGGGGATCAGATAAAATTTTCCATTAGGAGCCTTGAGGTTTTTTTCTTTTTTCCTTTTTCTTTTTTTTGTAGAGAAGGAATCTCACTATGTTGCCTTGCCCAGGCTGATCTTGAGCTCCTGGCCTCAAGCAGTCCTCCCACCTTGGTCTCCCAAAGTACTGAGATTACAGGTGTGAGCCACTGTGTCCAGCCGAGGAGCCTTGACTCTTTACATGACTGTTGACTGTTTTTATACTGATTATCCATTTTCCTTTGGAAGAACAGAAGACTCTTCCCACAGAAGATTTGTGACAAATTACAAAATTATTGAGACTTATACCAAAGCTTGTACAATCATATGACAAATTAGCACTTAACTGAATCAGAAAGAAAATGCTGTCACATTTGCAGTTAGTTTAACCACAGAATTTAGCATGTTTTTAAAAAGTACAATAGGCCAGATGTGGTGGCTCACGCCTGTAATCCCAGCACTTTGGGAGGCCAAGGCAGGCGGATCACTTGAGGTCAGGAGTTTGAGACCAGCCTGGCTAACATGGTGAAACCCCGTTTACTAAAAAAATATAAAAATTAGCCGGGCATGGTGGCGCATGCCTGTAATCCCGGCTACTTGGGAGCCTGAGGCAGGAGAATCACTTGAACCCGAGAGGCAGAGGTTGCAGTGAGCAGATATTGCGCCACTGCACTCCAGCCTGGGTGATAGAGTGAGACTCCATCTCAAAAAAAAAAAAAAAAAAAAAAGAAAGAAAGAATAAAACAACATGGCAAGCTGGGTATTCATAAAGCCCTTTGGCTACAAACACACAGAAATTCTGAATAAAATTTAAACGTCCTTTTAAAGTATTTTCAAGAAAGTGAAATAAATCCTTAGAGCCAAAAATGAAGATGAAATGGAAGTTAGAAAGGTAAGTGTGTAGATGGTGTCTTTGGTTGCCAAGAGGCAGTTTGGTGATTTGGTATCCAATGGACTTGAATTTTATCAGCCATGCAGAAGAGGATTTGAGTCCTTGGGCTTACAACGGGTGGAAAGTTGGAACTGAGGTCTCCACAAGAAGCCCGGATGCTTACAGGGCTACACCCTCAGTGAAAGTATGCATTAGAAAAAAGTCAGCCAGCAGCAATGGAAGACAGCAAGGAGGATTGTGGGATTTGTCCTGGGCTTTAAGTGGGTGAGGTGGATTAAAGCTGAGGATAGTTCCCGGAGAAGGCTGACATTTGAGGGCTTTTGGCCTGCCCCTCTAGTGAGGTGGTTGCAGGAAGAAAATCTGAAGAGGAATCCGGACAGTGCGGCACAATGCCCTCTGCACAGAACATGATGTAATTAAGATAGAAGTCAAATTAAAATACATTTGGAAATTAATGCATTTCTAAAGAATTCCTGGGTTAAGAAGAAAACTTAATTTAAAAAAGGGAAAATACTTAGACATGAAGAAAACTGAAGGACAGTCTTCTATTTCTGGTCATAGAAGAGTTACAGGAACCAGAATTATACTCCTGCTTGAAATAATCTCAAATAAAATAGATGAAATAATGGCTTTTAAGACATTGGGCATCAACAACAAAATATGATGATCTCTGATAGATGGGAAACAAATGAGATGACCCTACAAATGTCCTAATTTATTGTCTTGAGAGAGTTACCAGACAGCTACACAGGGATGGGAGACCCAGGTGTAGCTGTCTGATGAAGTTCCTGAGTTGAAGAGACAACTGAGAATCTAAGGAGACCAAGGCAGATAGAGTTCACAAGACAGAATTCTGGAGGAGAGGGACCTGCACAGAGAATTCTGGGGATCTTTGAAGGGTCCCCTAGGATAGTCCACAGAGTACTGATTGGCGTATGAGGAAAACTTATCTGAGGCCAAAGAAAGAACCATCCCAAAGGATTAGAGGGAATGGTGCCAGGCATAGAAATATGGCCAGGAATAGTGACTGTTCTCACAAGCTGAACTGAAAACACTGCATTGCTTTGTGCATTAGGTAGAGTACTCAGAAGGGACTGTCTCAGTAGGGAAGAACAGTAAGCCACAGAATAAATGTGAAGAAAACTACTCTATAATTAAATTGCTCAAAACATTAAAAAATAAAATGACCAGAGGACAAAGACATTATGTATGGAGAAGAAGACAGGGATCACAACAGATTTCTCACTGGACACAATGCAACCATGAAGAGAGTGGGGGGGCATGTTTAAGGTACTGAAAGAAAAGAAACTAGTAATCTCAGCTACTCCGGTGGCTGAGGTGGGATGATCACTTGAACGCGGGAACTCAAGGCTGCAGTGAGCCATGATCACACCACTGCACTCCAGCCTGGACAACAGAGTAAGCCAAACTAGAATTCCAGACCGGTGAAAATATTGTTCAAGAACAAAGGCAAAACATATTTGCAGACATTAAAAAGCTAAAATAATGGATCACTCACAGACCTGTACTACAAGAAATGTTAAAGTAAGTCTTCTAGGCAAAAGAAAAATGACACCTGATAGAAATATGGGTTTTTCCCAACCTTGGCCTTGTTGACATTTTGGACCAGATAATTTCTGTGGCGGGGGCTATCCTAGCATTCTAGGATGTTTAGCAGCATCAATGGCTTTTACCCCCAGTCATGACAATTAAAAATATCTCTCAATATTGACCCCAAATGAGAACCACTGCTATATGCCACTGCTGTACAGGAAGTAGTATAATACCACTTGAAGGTAGACGAATAAGCTAAAGACATACACTATAAATCCTAAAGCAATCATTAAAAAACAAATAATTATAGCTGATCAAAAAAGTTATTGGCCAGGCACAGTGTCTCACGCCTGTAATCCCAGCACTTTGGGAGGCTGAGGCAGGCAAATCACTTGAGCTCAGGAGTTCGAGACCAGCCTGGGCAACATGGCAAAACCCCATCTCTACAAAAAAATACTATATATATATATATATCTATCTGGGCATGGTGACACATGCCTGTAGTCCCAGCTACTCTGGAGGCTGAGGTGGGATGATCACTCGAGCCCGGGAAGTTGAGGCTGTAGTGAGCCATAATCACACCACTGCACTCCAGCCTGGGCAACAGAACAAAATTCTGTCTCAATATGATACAAAGAAGAAAGAAAGAAAAGAAAAAAATGTTATGGTCAGGTATAGTGGCTAACACCTATAATCCCAGCACTTTGGGAGGCCAAGGTAGGAAGATTGCTTGAGGTCAGGAGTTCAAGACTCACCTGGGTAACATAGTGAGACCCTGTTTCTACAAAAAAAAAAAAAAAAAGATAATTTATCTAGACATGGGGTGCATGCCTGTAGTCCTAGCTACTTGGGAGGCTGACATGAAAGGATCACTGAACCCAGGAGTTCAAGGCTATAGTGAGCTATAATCACACCACTGCACTCCAACCCGGGTGACAGAGCAAGTCTCTATCTCAAAAAAAATTATGGAATGTTGTTAAAACATTAGCTGAGGGAAATTATAGCACTAAATATCTACATTAGAAAATGGTATCATAGACTGTATCTACACACACACACACGCACACACAGACACACACACAAAGAGTAGCCAGGTGTGGTGGTGCGTGCCTACAATCCTAGCTACTTGGGAGGCTGAGGTGGGAGAGTTACTTGAGCCCAGGAGTTCAAATGCAGCCTGGGCAAAATAGTGAAACCCTATCTCAGTGTTAAAAAAAAATAAAGGAAAAGAGTAAAGTTTAAGAAACTAGAATAAAAAGAGCAAAGTAATGTCAAAGTAAACAGAACAACAAAAAAATAAAGATCAAAATGGGAACCTATAAAATGGAAAACAAGAAAACAATAGAGAAAATCAAGCCAAAAGTGGTTTTTAGAAAATAAATAAAATGCATAAGCTTCTAGTAGGACTGATAAGGAAAAAAAGGAAAAGAGACACAAAGTATCAACACAGGGATTAAAAGAGGTGACATCACTATGGATTCTACACCAATTAAAGGATAATGGGGGAATGTTATAAACAACTTTATGCCAATAACTGATAATTTGGATCAAATGGCCAGTTCCCTGACAGACACAAACTACCAATACTCACTTTAGAAAAAAAATAGATAGTGCTGAATAGTGATATAATTATAAAAAATAATTAAAACACTTCCCCCACAGACACAGAAATCTAGGCCCAAGATCACATCAAGTTAAAAAGCTTCTGCATAGCAAAGAAAACAGCAACAAAGTGAAGAAACAACCCACAGATTGGGAGAAAATATTTGCAAATTACCCATCTGACAAGGGATTAATCACCAGAATATATAATGAGCTCAAACAACTCTATAGAAAACAAATCTGATAATTCGATTTTAAAATAAGCAAAAGATTTGAGTAGACATTTCTCAAAAAAAGAAATACAAATGGCAAAAAGGCATATGAAAAGGTGCCCAACATGATTGATCATCAGAGAAATGCAAATCAAAACTGCAATGAGATATCATCTCAGCCCAGTTAAAATGGCCTTTTTCCAAAAGACAGGTGATAACAAATGTTGGTGAGGATGTGGAGAAAAGGGAACCCTTATACACTGTTGGTGGGAATGTGAATTAGTACAACCACTATGGAGAACAGTTTAGAGGTTCTGACAAAAACTAAAAATAAAGCTACCATATGATCTAGCAATCCCACTCTTGGGCGTATACCTAAAACAAAGGAAATCGGTACTTTGAAGAGATATCTGTACTACTGTGTTTTTTGCAGCACTGTTCACAAAGCCAAGATTTGGAAGCAACCTAAGTGTCCATCAGCAGATGAATGGATAAAGAATATGTGGTACTTATACCCAATGGAATATTATTCAGCTATAAAAAAGAATGAGATCCTGTTATTTGCAACAACATGGATGGAACCAGAGGTCATTATGTTAAGTGAAATAAGCCAGGCAAAGAAAGACAAACATCTTATGTTCTTATTTGTGGGATCCAAAAATCAAAGCAATTGAACTCATGGGGATAGAGAGTAAAAGAATGGTTACCAGAAGCTGGGAAGGGTAGTGGGGGTTGGGGGTAGTGGGGATGGTTAATGGGTATTTAAAAAATAGAAAGAATGAATAACACCTAGTATTTGATAACAGGGTGACTAAAGTCAATAATAATTTAATTGCTTTTTTTTTTTTTTTTTTTACGGAATCTCGCTCTGTCGCCCAGGCTGGAGTGCAGTGGTGCCATCTCAGCTCACTGCAAGCTCCGCCTCCTGGGTTCATGCCATTCTCCTGCCTCAGCCTCCCGAGTAGCTGGCACTACAGGCGCCCACCACCATGCCCAGCCAATTTTTTGTATTTTTTTTAGTAGAGACGGGGTTTCACCTGCCAGGATGGTCTCCATCTCCTGACCTCGTGATCCACCCGCCTTGGCCTCCCAAAGTGCTGGGATTACAGGCGTGAGCCACTGTGCCCAGCCTGCATATTTTAAAATGGCTATAAGAGTGTAATTGGATTGTTTATAACACAAAGGATAAATACTTGAGGGGATGGATACCCCATTTTCCACAATGTGATTATTACACATTGCATGCTTGTATCAAAGTATCTCCTGTACCTCATAAATATACACACTTACTATGTACCCACAAAAATTAAAAATTCAAAAAATCTAGACCTAGGTGGCTTCACTGGTAAATTTTATCAGATGTTTAAGGAAGAAATAGTACTAACTTTATACAAGCTCCTGCAGAAAACTGAATATGAAGAAATATTTTCAAACTTAGTCTGTGAGGCCAGCATTAACCAGATCCAATACAATAAAAGTGTTACAATAAAAGTACAGACCAATAGCCTTCACAGACTTAAATGCAAAAATCCTAAATGAAATTTTAGCAAATTAAAGCCAACAATATGAAATTTTAGTAAATCACTATCCAATAATTGGATAATACATCAGGACCAAAGGAATTTTTTCAAAAAATGCAAGGTTGGCTTTGTAGTTGAAAATTGATCAGTGTAATTCACCATATTAACAAGCTAAAAATGAAAAATCATGGTCACTATAATGGTATAGAATAAGCTTTTGACAAAATCTAACATCCATCCTTGATTTTGAAATTTTAAACCCCTCAGCAAATTAGGGGTAAACGAGATCCTAAATCTGACTTAAAAGTATCTACAAAAATTTTATAGTTGGTATCACACTTAATGGTGAAAGACTGAGCTTTCCTCCTGAGATCAGGAACAAGATAAAGTGCTTTCACCACTTTGTCTACTCAACAGTGTACTGCAGGTTCTAGCCAGGGCAGTTAAACAAAATAAGTAAATAAATAAATAAATGGCATACAGGTTGGAAAGAACAAAGTGAAACTGTCCTTCTTTGTAGACAACATAATTTGCTATGTATAAAATCCAATTAAATCTATTTTAAAAGCTACTAGAACTAGTAAGTGAGTTTAGGAAGGTTGCAGGACACATAACTATAAAAATCAATTTGATTTTTATGTACTAACAATGAACAATTTGAAATCAAAATTTAAATAATATCATTTATAATAGCATTAAAATATGAAATACAGTAATTAATATGGCAAAAATGCAAAATATCTGTATATTAAGTACTGTAAAACTTTGGTGAGAGAAATTAAAGAAGACCTAACTAAATGGAAATCTACTTTGTTCATGGATCAGAGTATGCAGTATGGTTAATAAGTCAATTGTCCACAAACTGAACTATAGACTCAAATCCATCTCAGTCAAAATCCTAGTAGTTGTGTGTGTGTTTTGTAAAAATTTAAAAGTTGTCTCTAAATTCTATATGAAAATGCAAAGAGCTTAGAGTAGCCAAAACAAATCAGAAAAATATTAAAAAATTTGGAGGGCTAACCTGATTTTAAAACGTATGTAGAACTACAGCAGTCAAGACAGTGTAGTTTTGGCATAGTGATAGAAAAATAGATAAATAGAAGAGAATAAAAAATTCAGAAATAGATCCACACATATATGAGCAACTGATTTTCGACAAATGTTCAAAGGCAATCAGTGGATAAATGGTATCTTTCCAACAAATCATATTGGAATAATTGGATATCCCTATGTAAAAATATTAACTTCGATCAATATCTCCCAATATATTAAAAATTAATAATGAATACTATACCTCAGTAGGAAACCTAAAACAATGAAAATTCTAGAATAAATCAGGAGAAATTGTGTCATCTTGCATTAGACAAACATTTCTTACATATGATGCCAAAGGTATGATTCACAAAAGAACAATTTGATAAATGGATGTCATCAAAAGTAAAAGATCTGTTTTTTGAAAAGTACTGTTAGGAAAATTACAAAACAAGCCACGATCTGGGAAAAATATAAATACATCATATAACTGATAAAAGATTTGTATCCAAAAGTATCAAAATCCAACAATAAGGAAGCAAATAACCCAGTAAAATAACGTGCAAAGATCTGAATGGACACATCACTGACGAAGACATTCAGATGGCAGATAGGCACTGGAAAAGATGCTCAACATCACTGGTTTTTAGGGTAATGCAAATTACAACCACAGGGAGATACCACTACACCCCAATTAGAATGATGAAAATTAATAAGATAGTTCACATCACATCTGGCAAGTATGTGGAGGAACTGGAACTTTCAAACATTGTAGGCAGAAATGTAAAGTAGTGTAACAACTGTGGAAAACAGGTTGGCTGTTGTTTAAAAAGTTAAATGTGGATTTGACAATGAATTATTGGCTGTGACACCAAAAGCACAGGCAATAAAAGTAAAGCCAGGTGCGGTGGCTCACACCTGTAATCCCAGCACTCTGGGAGGCCTAGGAGGTTGGATCACTTGAGGTCAGCAGTTTGAGACCACCTGGCCAATGTGGCAAAACCTCATCTCTACTAAAAACACAAAAATTCAGCAGGCATGGTGGCATGTGCCTGTACTCCCAGCTACTCAGGAGGCTGAGGGAGGACAATCCCTTGAACCTGGGAGGCGTAGGTTGCAGTGAGCTGAGATTGTGCCACTGCACTCCAGCCTGGGCAACAGAGCAAGCCTCCGTCTTGAAAAAAAAAAAAAAAGTAAAAATAGATAAACTATACTACATCAAAATTTAAAACTTCTGTGCACTAAAGGACATAATCAGACTGAAAAGACAACCTATGGAATGGGAGAAAATATTTGCAATTAAACATTCGATGAGTAGTTGATATCCAGAATATATAAATAACTCCTACAATTCAATAACAAAAAACTTTAAAAATGCACCAAAGACTTAAATAGACATTTCTCCAATGATATGTAAATGGCCAACAAGCATATGAAAAAATGCTCAATATCATTAATCATTAGAGAAGTAAAAATCAAAACCACAATGAGAGGTCATCTCACACCATTATGATAGCAATTATCAAAACCAAAACAACAACAACAGAAAAGAAAATAATAAGCATTGATGAGAATGTGCAGAATTGGTACCTTTGTGCACTGTTGGTGTGGATGTAAAATGGCACAGCTGCTACATAAAACAGAATAGCAATTTCTCAAAAAATTAAAAACAGGTTGGGCACGGAGGCTCATGCCTGTAATCTCAGCACTTTGGGAGGCCTAGGCAGTTGGATTGCTTGAGCCCAGGAGTTCAAGACCAGCCTGGGCAACATGGCAAGACCCTGTCTCTATAAAAAATACAAAAATTAACTGGGCATGGTAGCGCATACCTGTAGTCCCAGCTAGTTAGGAGGCTGAGGCAGATGTATTGATTGAGACTGGGAGGTCGAGGCTGCAGTGAGCCGGGATCACACCACTACACTTCAGCCTGGGTGACAGAGTGGGACTCTGTCTCAATAAAAAATTAATTAATTAATTAAATAAAAATTAAAAGAGAATTACCATACAATCCAGCAACCCCACTTCTAGGTATATATTCATAAGAATTGAAAACAGAATCTCTAAGAGATATTTGCACATTCATTTTTATAGTAGCATTATTAACAATAGCAAGAGGTGGAAGAAATCCAAATGTCCATCAATAGATGCATGGATAAACAAAATATAATATATACATGCAATGGAATATTATTCAGCCTTAAAAAAGAAGGCAATTCGGCCAGGCACGGTGGCTCACGCCTGTAATCCCAGCACTTTGGGAGGCCAAGGCGGGCGGATCACGAGGTCAAGAGATCGAGATCATCCTGGCAAACATGGTGAAACCCCGTCTCTACTAAAAATACAAAAATTAGCTGGGCATGGTGGCACATGCCCAGCTACTTGGGAGGCTGAGGCAGGAGAATCGCTTGAACCCAGGAGGTGGAGGCTGCAGTGAGCCGATATCCTGCCACTGCACTCCAGCTTGGCGATAGAGTGAGACTCCGTCTAAAAAAAAAATGAAGGCAATTCTATCATACACTACAACATGGATGAATCTTAAGACATTATGCTAAGTGAAATAAACTGGTCACACAGAAACGAAGACTATGATTCCACTTCTAAGACGTATCTAAAGTAGTGAAACTCATAAAAACAGAAAGTAGAATGGTGATTGCCAGGGGCTTGGGGAATGGGGAAATAGTGAGTTGTTTAATGGGTATAGAGTTTCAGTTTCGCAAGATGAAAAAGTTCTGGAGATTGTATAGCATTGTGAATATACTTAATACCACTTAACTGTAGGCTTAGAAATAATTAATATGGTAAATTTTATGTTTTGCATTTTTTACCACAATTAAAATTTAAAGTCTTTTAAAAAAAACTATTCTTGCAAAGGAACCCCAAATTAATTAGATCAGTCTGTGGAGCAATTTTAGCCTCAGGATATTGTAGAAAACAACAGAACAATCATCTGGCAATTGGTGGTGCTTAATAGCTTGGTTTGATAAGGGAAAGAGACAATGTGAGTCTTGATAAATCCACTCTCTTTTTGGGGTGACAATGTGTATGTCCAAGGCTGAGCCCTCTAAGGAGCAATGTTAGAGGCTTCACATTTGGTAGTGTTGGGGATAGGCTTCACTAAATTAATCTAGCCAGTCACTAAATAAATAAGCAAATGAAAATACAAAGCCCAGGAAAGAGGGGAGCAGTACCTAGAGTTGCTATAATGTTATCTAAAATATTCTATTTCCAATAAAAAATGATGAGACATGCAAAGACACAGGAAAAAGTCTGACCCTGTGCAGTTAAAATAGTGAAGTTAGTATGCCTGCGACTGTTATCCTTAGAAAGGTCTACTCTCAAGGTTGGTCAGCATCTGGGAACCTGGATGTTGAGAGATTTTCCACCATTCCCTGATAAGAATGGATCACTATACCTAAATTGTTTGTGCAAACAGTATGGTTTATGCTGAATACCTACTTTTTTCTGGGAGTTTAGAATTTTAGTACATGCCAGGCAGAGTGTGCATGTGTGATCAGCCCACACTAAAAATTCTCAAATTGAATCTCTAGTCCGTTTCCTAGTACACAACATTTTACACTTGTAGCAATTTGTTCCTGGAGGAATTAAGCATGTCTTTTGTAATTCCACTGGGAAAAGAATCTTGGAACTTACACCTGGTACCCTCTGGAATTCACCCTATGAGCCTTTTCTCTGTGCTGATTTTACTTTGAATTCTTTTGATGTAGCAAATCATGGCTATGAGTATGAATCTATGCTGAATCTTGTGAATCATTGAACCAAAAGGTGATCTGGGTATCATTAGCTAGACTAAACAAAGAAATGAGAGAAGACTAAAATAAAATAAAAAATGAAAAAGGAGCCATTACAGCTTTACAGCTGTTACCACAAAAGCACAAAGGATCAATGGAGACTATTCCGAACAACTATATGCCAACAAATTAGAAACCCTTGAGGAAATGGATAAATTTCCAGATATATACAACTTACCAAGATTGAACCAGGAAGAAATAGAAAATATGAACAGACCAATCATGAGTAATTAGAGTGAATCAATAATAAAAAAAATCAACAACAACAAAAAGCCCAGGACTGGATAACTTTACTGCTGCATTCTACCAAACTTTTGTGTTTTTTTTTGAGTCAGAGTCCTGTTATGTTCCCCACGCTAGACTCAAACTCCTGGACACAAGCCATCCTCCTGCCTCAGCCTCCTGGATAGCTGGGGCTACAGACATGTGTCTTTGCACCTAGCATACCAAACTTTAAAAAAAATTTTTTTTAGAGAAAAGATCTTGCTCTCTTGCCCAGTTTGGAGTGAAATGGTGTGATCACTATAATCTCAAACTCCTGGGCTCAAGTGATCCTCTTGCCTCAGCCTCCCAAGTAGCCAGGATTACAGGCATGCACCAAGATGCACGGCTAATTTTTTTTTATTGTTGTGGGGACCTGGTCTCTCTATATTACACAGGCTGGTCTCAAACTCCTGCCCTGAAGCAATCCTCCCACCTCAGCCTCCCAAAGTGCTGGGATTATAGGCATGAGCCACCATGTCTGGCCTCCAAACTTTAAAAAAACTAATGGCAACTGTTTTCAAGCTATTCCAAAATACTGAAGATGAGAGAATTTTTCTAATTCTTTCTACAAGGCCAGCATTACCCAGATACCAGGGTAAAACTGGAAAAGGACACAATAATAAAAGAATACTACAGCCAGTGTCCCTGATGAACATAAGGGCAATAGTCGTCAACAAAATACGAGCAAATAAAATCTAACCAAAAGATAATATACCATGATCAAGTGGGATTTAACCCAGGGATGCAAGGATGTTTCAACATATGCAAATCAATAAATGTGATACATCACATAAACAGAATGAAGAACAAAAAACATATGATCATCTCAACAGATGCAGAAGAAGCATTTGATAAAATTCTATATCCTCTTATGATAAAAACCCTAAACAAACTAGGCATAGAAGGAACATACTTCAGTGCAATAAAGGCCAAATACGACAAACTCATAGATAACATCAAACTGAATAGGGAAAAGCTGAGAGCTCTAAGAACTGGAACAAGACAAGGATGTTCATGTTCACCTTTCTTATTCAACATAGTACTGGAATTCCTAGCCAGAGTAATTGGGCAAGAGAAAGAAAGAAAGGGCATTCAGATTGGAAAAGAGGAAGTCAAATTGTCCTTTCAGAAAACATGTATTCAAAATTCTAAAGATTCCACTAAAATATTCTTTGAACTGATAAACAAATTTAGTAAAGTTGCAGGGTACAAAATCAACATAGAAAAAAACTGTAGCATTTCCATACACCAATAATGAACTGGGGGACAAAGAAATCAAGAAATCAATCCTATTTACAATAGCCCCCCCCCCACCAAAAAAAAAAAACAACAAAAAAAAACCTAGAAATAAAGGAAGTGAAATACCTGTACAATGAAAACTACCAAACATTGATGAAATAAATTAAAGAGGACACAAACAAATGAAACGACATCCCATGCTCCTGATCAGAATATGCCCATACTACCTAAAGCAACTTACAGGTTAAATGCGGTCCCTGTCAAAATATTGGTGACATTCTTCACAGAAATAGAAAACAATCCTAAAATTTGCATGAAACCACAGAAGACACCAAATAGCCAAACCAGTACTTATCAAGGAAAAACAGAGTTGGAGGCGTTACAGTACCTGACTTGAAAATATACTGCAAAGCTATAGTATGACATAGACAAATGGAATAGCATAAAGGACCCAGAAATACATCTATGTATTTACAGCCAACTGATTTTCAACAAAGGAACCAGGAACATACATTGGAAAAACGATGCCCTCTTCAATAAATGGTGCTGGGAAAACTGGATGTACATATGTAGAAAAATGAAACTAGATCCCTATCTATCCCCATATACAAAAATGTACTCAACATAGATTAAAGCCTTAAATGTAAGACCTGAAACTATAAAACTACTAGAAAAAAACATAGGAGAAATGCTTTAGGACATTGGTCTAGGCAAAGATTTTATGGATAAGACTTCAAAAGCACCGACCACAAAATATAAAAAAATTGGACAGTGTTAAACTAAAAAAACCTCTACATAGCAAAAGAAATAATCAATGGAGTGGAAAGACAATCTATAGAGTGGGAGAAAATATTTGCAAATTCCTAATCTGACAAGGGAGTAATATCCAGAATATACTAGGAGCTCAAACAACTCAACAACAAAAACCTAAATCCAATTAAAAGTGGGCAAAGGATCTAAATAGATATTTCTCAAAAGAAGACATGCAAATGGCCAATAAATACATGAAAAAATGGTCAACATCACGAATCATCAGGGAAATGCAAATCAATACCACAATGAGATATAATCTCACCCCAGTTAGAATGGCTATTATCAAAAAGACAAAAAATAAGAAATGCTGGAGAGCATTCCAAGGTAATTTTTTTGTTTGTTTGTTTGTTTGTTTGTTTTTTTGAGATGGAGTCTCGCTCTGTGACCCAGGCTGGAGTGTAGTGGCGTGATCTCAGCTCACTGCAAGCTCCACCTTCCAGGTTCATGCCATTCTCCTGCCTCAGCCTCCCAACTAGCTGGGACTACAGGCACCCGCCACCACGCCCAGCTAATTTTTTTTTTTTTTTGGTATTTTTAGTAGATACAGGGTTTCACCATGTTAGCCAGGATGGTCTCGATCTCCTGACCTTGTGATCCACCTGCCTTGGCCTCCCAAAGTGCTGGGATTACAGGTGTGAGCCACCGTGCCCGGCCTTTTTTTTTTGAGATGGAGTTTCACTCTTGTCGCCCAGGCTGGAGAGCAATGGCGCAATCTCAGCTCAACTGCCTCCTGGGTTCAAGTGATTCTCCTCCCTCAGCCTCCTGAGTAGCTGGGATTACAGGCACCTGCCACCAGGCCCGGCTAATTTTTTGTATTTTTAGTAGAGACAGGGTTTCACCATGTTAGCCAGGCTGGTCTCAAACTCCTGACCTCAGGTGATCCACCCGCCTTGGCTTCCCAAAGTGCTGGGATCACAGGTGTGAGCCACTATACCCAGCTCAAAAGGAATTTTTATATGCTTTTGGTGGAAATGTAAATTAGTACAGCCATTATGGAAAACTGTGTGAAGGTTTCTCAAAAAATTAAAAATAGGGCTACTATATGATACAGTAATGCCTTTACTGAATATTTAACCAAAGGAAGGAAATCTAAATACCAAAGAGATACTTTTTCCCCTATGCTTATTACAGAACTATAATATTCACAATTTCTAAGAGATAAAATCAACCCAGTGTCCATCAATGGACAAATGGATAAAGAAAATGTGGCATATATGCACAATGAAATACTATGCAGTCATAAAAAGAATAAAATCCTATCATTTGTGGCAACATAGATAAGCCTGGAGGACATTACGTTGAGCAAAATAAGCACAGAAAGATAAATAACTACATGTTCTCTCTTATATGTGGAAGGTAAAAATAATTTAGAGCTCATGCAAGTAGAAAATACAATTGTGGGTATTAGAGCCTATGGAGGGTAGTGGAGGGGAGGGATGGGGAAACGTTGGTTAATAGACAGAATTATTGCTAGATAGGAGGAAGGAGTTCTGATGTTCTGCAGCACTGTAGGGTGAATATAATTAACTAGAAATTATTGTATATTTTAAAAAAGATAGAGGAGAGGATTTTGCATGTTCACAACACAAAGAAATGATAAATGTTTCAGGTAATGGATATGCTAATTACCGTGATTTGGTCATTACACATTGTATATACATATCAAAATATCACCCTGTGTCCCATAAATATGTACAATTATTATGTGCCAACTAAAAAGAAAAAGAAAAAATTTGTTCTCGCTCTTTCCACTGAAAATACCTAGAAACAAAGATCTACCAGGAGCAGTGAGCACCCTTCACATGAAAATTGCAGTCCTGAAACACCATTTCCCTCTAAAGGGAACTAGGTCCCTTTGAAAAAATGGTTGATTCTATGATTGGGGCAGAAAATGCACAATCCTAGCATTTTGGGAAGCCAAGGTGGGAGGATCACTTGAGCTCAGGAGTTTGAGACCAGCATGGGCAACATAGTGATTACCTCATCTCTACTAAAAATTTAAAAAAGTTAGCTGGGCATAGTGGTGCATGCCTATAGTCCCAGCTACTTGAGAGGCTGAGGCAGCAGGATCACTTGAGCCCAGGAATTCAAGGCTTCAGTGAGCCATGATCATGTCACTGCACTCCAGTCTGGGGGCAGAGTGAGGCCCTGTCAAAAAAAAAAAAAAAGGAATGGGTTCATAATAATAAGATAAAGAGAACAAAAAAAGTAAAATGGCAGACGTAAATCCAACTATATCTTCTTCCAGATGAAATGTGGTCTAAAAAGAAACCCTATATCAATAATAAAATTAAATGTGAATGGATTAATCAATCCAATGAAAAAGCAGATATTGTCAGACTGGATAAAAAATCAAGATCCAATTATATGCTGTTTACAGGAGACACACTTTAGTTTCAAAGATACAAAGATTAAAAGTAAAAGGATGGAAAAAGATTTATCTTGCAAATAGCAAACATAAGAAAGCTTGAGTGGTTATATTACAAGACAAATTGGACTTTAAAACCAAAAAAAGATACTATTTCAGATAAAAAAGGGCATTTTATAACAATACAGGGGTCAATTCATCAGGAAGATATAACAATGACAAATGTATATTCAGCTACTGAAATACCCCCAAAATACATTAAACAAACACTGAAAAAGATGCAGCAGGGAAATAGACAATTCAAACAATAATAGTTGGAGGCTTCAATACCCCACTTTCAATAATAGAACACCAGAAAGAAGATCAACAAGGAAATAGAGGACTTGAACCCTATTAACCAACTAGGCCTAATATAGCCCTAGAACATGCCACTGAAGAATAGCAGAATATACCTTCCTCTCCAGCACACATGGAACATTCTCCAGGACAAATCATATACGAGGTAAAAAAACAAACCGTAATACATCAGAAGGATTTAAATAATACAAAGTATGTTCTCTGACCTAATGTAACTTAACTGCATCCTCCACTCCCTAGAATAGTTATAGGAATAAAAAGTATTCTGTCTCCAACAAGGTAAAATGGAAAATGTCTGACATACAGTTATTACTAGGCATGTAAACAAATAGGAAAATACAACCTGTATTGATGAGAAAAATCAATTATTCAAAACTGACCTAGAACTGACACAAAGAATCAACAAACAAGGATATTAATGATATTATGACTATATAAGCAAAAATCAAGGGGAAAGATTGAATTTGTTTAGCAGACACAAAAGATATTAAAAAGATTAAAATTCGATTTCTAGAGATAAAAATGTCTGACATAAAAATGGAAAATTCTACCTGAATGACTTATAATATTCATTCACAGGGTTTCACTCCAGTATAGGTTTTCTGATGGCCATTGAGGTATGCACTCTGAAAGCTTTGCCACATTCATCACATTGGTAGGATTTCTGTTCCATCAGAACTCCTAATGTATAGCCAGACTGGAGGACATAGGAGGATTCCCCAAATCCCTTATCTTCCTCACATTTATCTTTTGTAGGTTTGAAACAATCTTTGTGTGTTATTCAATAAACTACTTCTAGTCAGCTCCTTTCTTCATTCAAGGGTAATTCTTCTAACTTCTTGAAAGTGTCTTCACAGGTATCTCTAGTCTCTGGTTTCCCAATGAATCAACACATAGAATCCTCTTACTAGCTGGGGGCATGATGGTATTCGTCTGTAGTCCCAGCTGCTTGGGAGGCTGAGGCAGGAGGATCGCTGGAGCCCAGGAGTTCAAGGCTGCACTGAGCTATGATTGTGCCACTGTGACAGAGTGAGACCTCATATCTCTTAAAAGAAAGAAAGAATCCTCTTGATGTTCCATCAGATAAATCCTTTAAAAATTTCCTGCTTCATAATCAAGTTGATTCTGTTCTCATCTGCTGTCAAAAGTAAGCAGAAAACAGTTTTACTCTTTTTTTTTGTCTTGTGGAAACAGTATCATCAAGAGACCTTAAAAAAAAAAAAAGTCAGATTATGGGTGTAGAATGAGATGACATATTTAGAACAAGAGTGAAGTGTTAGTAGCTCAATTTTTTCTCCATGGGCAGGAAAAAAAGAGGGAGAGAAGTTTATTGGTGGAAGGTAAAAGAAGATATCAGGGACAAACAGATACTGAGCCATCACAACGAAGTTAGAAGGCCAACTGGAGGGCAAGTGACCAGTTTACAAAGGATGATGTGGTCTTACAGAGGTAAGATCTTTAGTAAAATGATGAACTGTAGATTCATTTCCAACCATAACATTGTATGGTTCCATAGTTCTCTGAAAAGATGTTGCAGAGAGAGGGATAGCAAACATCTCAAGTCAAATACGGGAGAAGGCAGAGTAATTATGGTCATGATTACTAAACATGAATATGTTGGTTCCTTTTAATTATCCTGCAGAGTGTGGCCTGAGGCCAAAGCTCTGCCCAAACAAAGACAATATTTAATGACTCTACCAATTGGAATCCCTTTCTAAGGAAATTCTGAATTGGAAGTAGGGCAAAAATGAGGAAATTAAGAACAGGAGCTGAAGCAGAAATTGTGGATGGAGAGAAGCCACATCATTAGGAGCCGCAGCAAGCAGTAAGCATGAGGGGACAGAAATTGTAATAAGAAGGACTAATGAAGGGGACAGAAGATTCAGAGTGAAGAAGCTGGATAGTGGTGGGAAGTAAAGAAATAGAAAACAAATGCTGGGAGCAGCTGGGTTGTATTTACAGTGGAACACCAGCACAAAGATTCATTTACTTTTGCTGCTTTAGCTCCTGGACTACCCTGCATCAAGGCACAGTCTCCGGGAGGCCCAGTTTTCCACCATCTGGTCTAGCCTGTAGAGCTTGCATCTCTTCCCACAGTGGTGAGAACTTTGAACTTACAATTCCCCTCTGGCTAAGATCCTCCATTTTCCTCATTAGTGTATAATTCAGGAAGACAAGATGTACTAAATAGCTCATTGTCTGTGTATCTGTGTAAAGGTCTATATACTTAGAAAGAAGGTAAAGGATTGGCTTCTGGAGCCTCCTCTGGAAAAAGATAATTAGTCTTCAACCAGACTAATAAATGGGTGTTCACAAAATTGGGCATTGTCAAATCCCCCCAACCTTGTTTGAATTTAAAAGATTGATTATAAGTTTAGGTTTTTCCAACAGCAGAGCCTGAGACAAGGATGTAGTTGGAGTAGATTATTTTGAAGGTGATCTTAAGGAGCAAGAGGGAGTGAGCAGGAAGGGTAAGACAGGAAAAGTCGAAAGCCAACAAAGAATGAGTTATTGAGCTGGATCCACTGTGGGCAACTGAGGCTCATTTTCACTAGGGGCCCTCTAAGGGCCCATGTAGAACATAGCTCAGACTTTTCTTGTCAAAGGACAGGACGTTGGGGTATTTGTGTACCAATTCTTATTTATCATTCTTTCAGGTTTGCCTGAGGGGATGTTATTCTCATCCACTTCTTCCAGTTTGTGCCTAAGACTTGGCTGAAGAGGCTTCTGAACTTCCAGAGGAAGCCTTCGACAAAATAGCCTAAGATGTTGTGGTGTGTGCTTGAGACAGGACTCTGTCAGGATGGCTACATCCATTCTCCCACAGCTGCACGAAAATCAGAGGTGGGCAGAGGTGACTGTGGTAGAGAATACAAAGAACATCTGTTTTAGGTAATAATCAGACACTTCTTTTACTATGCTTTTAGCATCAAAGAATTTTAGTGTTTTAAAATATGCCCTTTACCTGTGTAGTAACTACTTCCATTGTTTTCCAATACCCAAAAGTAAAGTATCTGCAGAATATCTTGGACTGGGAAGGACCTCAGTTACATTTGTAACTCCCCAGACACCCAGACACCTCTAAGGCTAGGAGATACTAGACTGACTTTAGAATGACCACTTTTGGGCCTCTGTAGAGCAGAATGTATTCAAGAGTCATGACCTTCTATATAAAAGTCCAGGTGGATATAAGCCAAGATAGCAGGCCTCCCTGCCTCCCATCCCTAATGATTATCAAAGCCTTAGATGCATTCCCAGTGAACACAACATATTAATGCTTCTTTGCATTCAAATTAGCATGAGTTGTCCAAGGCCCGACCACAGCTAAAGTATTCAGGAGAATAAAGACACTCTTCATGCTGGCTGTCCTGACTTTTCTACCCCTTTTCCCTACCTGTGTCTTGCCTCAGTCTCCTGAATGATTTTCTTGCTTCTGGGTGTACAAAAGCCTAAATATAGTGGTGGAAACAGCATTTGCCTTGGATTTCAAAGCCTCACTGGTTATTAGGAAGGTATTTTAACAAATTACTTAAACTTACTCACCCTTACTTTCAGTATCATCAAAACTGTCACAGTATTATCTGTCTCAAAGGGTTCATATAAGGAGGAAATGAAATTAACCATGTGAAAGAGGCTGACACATAGCAAGTAATTTTTATGTGCTTTATTTTTTTTCTAATATTCTAGCTTTGCCTCACTGTTCTGGTTTGAACTCTAGCTTAATTCAACCGAAATGTTCTGTGATTGCCAATTATATACTGTTGAAAATTGAGTCTGTGTGTGTGTGCATGTATGTGTGTGTGTGTGTGTGTGTGTGTGTGTTGGGGGTGGGATGCAGAAAGCGCAGCTGGGTAGATTTTGGCACTAGTAAAGACCTCTATCAGGGGTCAATGATCTTTTGATTCATTATAGCATCACCAGCCTAGTAATAGAGGGCTGGCCTAGAAACCAATTCGGAACAACCTGAGATTTTCATTTTCATCTAGCCCTTGAGAAAGGCTACAGAAAGACCAAAGCAGATCCCCCAGTATCCCACTTCCTTTCCTTTCCTGCTAGGGCCACAACAGCCCCTTTAGCCTTTCAGATTCTAAAGCTCCCGTCAAAGCCATAGGCACTCCAAGCTCAGGTCCTCTGATTTTGTGATCCCTCTACTCCTACCAGTGACTATGTGCCTTTTACAGCCTCTCCAGGTAGGCCTCCGATGAGGGTAAAAGGATAGGCAATGGGATTTCTACCTCCCTCCAAATCGCAAAGAATATGGCTGTTCTGTCTTCCCTCAAGCTTTCCAGTCTGGACTGGATTTACCCCTCTCTGCTCCCAGCATGGTTGGCCTTTCACAGGTGGCCTGTCCCCTTCTCCAACTTTCCATTCGCTGTTACTCCCTCATTTCTACAAGAACCCTCTCTGAGGATGTAAAGATAAGGGGGTGAGGTTGTCCAAGACAGACATTCAGATCTCAGATGGATCCTTTTAAGTGACACTGGCCTAATCTAACCACTGTGGATGCCCTTCAGTGGCTAGAAAATCTTTAAATAACTAATGCCCTGAACTGTATTTGGAAGAATCCATATGTGATAGTTCATTTTACATGTTAACTTGAATGGGCCATAGTGTGCCCAGACATTTGGCTAAACATTATTCTGAGTGTCTGTGGGGGTATCTCTGGATGAGATAACCATCTGAATCTGTAGACTGATTGCCCTCCTTAACATGAGTGAGCCTCATCCAAGCCATTGGAGATGTGAGTAGAAGGAAAAGACTGAGAAAGAGAGAATTTGCTCTTTCTGCCTGTCTTCTGGCTGGGACATTGGTCTTCTCCCACCTTTGGTGATACGGTTTAGATCTCTGTCCCCACCCAAATCTTATGTCAAACTGTAATTCCCAAAGTTGGAGGTGGGGCCTGATGGGAGGTGATTGGATCATAGGGATGGCTTTACCCCTTGGCTCTGTGTTGAGATAGTGAGTGAGACCTGGTTGTTTAAAAGTGTGTAGCACCTCCCTCCTCCCCCGACCCTTGGTCCTTCTGCTGCCACTTTGCCTTCCCCCATGAGCTCCCTGAGGCCTCCCCAGAGGCAGATGCTACCATGATTCCTGTACAACCTGCAGAACTGTGAGCCAATTAAACCTCTTTTCTTTATAAAGTGCCCGATCTCAGGCATTTCTTTATAGCAGTGCAAGAACAGACTAACACATTTGGATTCAGACTAGGACTCAGACTGGAAGTTACACCAGTAGCTTTTCTGCTTCTCAGGCCTATAGTTCTTGGACTACAACTAGACCTTCAGCTCTCCTGGGTCTTCAGATTGCATGTCTTGAGATTTCTTAGCCATATATATTATATACATATAATCCTTGGTCATAGGTCAATCACATTCCAATTTGCATTAAAAACAACTCTGGCAAAGTGGGGTTTTATAGAAAGATGAGAAATACAAACTTTCCATTCAGACTGAGATTTCCATTTTAGTTGATCAATAGTCTAAGATCTTAGCCCATCTTGAAATGTCAGTCCTCTGCTTCCAGCCTCTTCTCATATGCCTATCTCAAACCCATTTATTTCTTGTTTGCTTAGTTTTTTTCACCTGTACATTTGGGAATTTTAAATACCAGGAATGTGTGTGTATGTAAAACAAAGGCTATGTGTTGTATTATACCACTGTCCCAGAGCTCTGGCCCACTTTAAACAGGTTTTGTATAGTTCCACCTTGGTCAAAGATAGGGTGTTCCTTTCCTATCACCATCATTCCACAAGGTTACCAAGTCTTTCATCTTGGGGCAGTGGTGAGCGTGCTTCAAGTTCTTTGTCAGATGGGCAGAATCTCAGGGCACAAACTGAGTGACAAAACTGAGGCTGTGGGCTGGCCACTGGCAACTGGTGGTTCTTACCAGCTGACAACTCTTTGGTTACATGCTTCCAGGCCATTGCTTAGTAGGAGTGTGAATGATTACAGGCTCACTGGTCAGTGGTCCATAGTCTAGTTGGTCATTTTGGCTCCTCCCATTCCTTTCTTCTTTCCCAGAAGGCAAGAATGTTTTTCACCTTACTAAAGGCTTCTAATGGCCTAACTCACTATCGTTTTTGTCCCTTTTGTTTCCAGTCCCATAGTGTATAACTCCTGTCTACCTAGGTAGGGCAGGGGAGGAGAAGGGAGCCTTGGTTTACAAGTAAAATTATAATTTAGTGTGGGGGGAACAGCAATCACATTGATCAATATTTCAAAATCTACTCATTCTTGCTTTGAGACCCATAAAGTACTATTTCCTTCTTCTCTTCCTACTTGACTGCCTGCTCCTTCCCAGTCTCCTTTGTTGGGTCCTCCTTACCCTTTTTTATGTCATCCAAAGGACCACCAGGATGGCTAGATAGTAGAAAAGAAAGTTGGCCGGCGCAGTGGCTCACACCTGTAATCCTAGCACTTTGGAAGGCTGAGGCGGGTGGATTGCCTGAGCTCAGGAGTTTGAGACCAGCCTGGGCAACACAGTGAAACCCCATCTCTACTAAAATACAAAAAATTAGCCAGGCGTGGTGGCGTGCACCTGTAATCCTAGCTACTCAGGAATCTGAGACAGGAGAATCACTTGAACCCGGGAGGCGGAGATTGCAGTGAGCTGAGATCGTGCCACTGCACTCCAGCCTGGGCGACAGAGTGAGACTCCATCTCAAAAAAAAAAAAAAAAAAGAAAGAAAAAGAAAGAAAGAAAAGAAAGTTTTATTCATAACATCAGTTTACAAACTCGGAGAGATAGTCTTTGGCTTGAACTGAAAGTGGTGCTCTCTCTGAAGAACAAAGAGAAGCTTAGAGGTTTTACAAAAAGGAGGAATGTTACATATTGCTCTTTGAGAAAGTTCATTGGCACTAGTAAGGGTGTGGGGAGCTGGCAAGCTCCAATTGGTGAGCAACTGCAGTGGGCAAAATTAGTCCTAGAGTGCAGCAACTTATCTCAGAAGCTATAGATAAAACTGGTTTTGGCTTATAATAAGCAGTTTCAGCAGTCAAGCTTACAGAGAATAACATTCCTGGAGCAACGTTCTGTACCCTGAGTGCTTCCCCCAGCTAATTTCTCGACTTTGTTTTATTAGGTATGACAAGAATGACCCAATTCTTATGATCAGCTTTCACATTTCTTAGCATTTACCACCACCTGACACATTTTTATATTTGTTTTCTGTTTATCCCACTAGAAATGTAAGGTAATGTAAGAGACTTTACCTCTTTATTTATGTCCCTAGTGCCCAGAACAGTATTTGGCATATGGCAAGTACTCAGTAGTTGAATGAATGAGTGAATCAAGGCTGAAGTTTAAGTATGTTGTTTAATGAATGCCAGGAGAGAACATAAATAAATAAACAGAATAAGCTTGGCACGGTGGCTCACGCCTGTAATTCCAACACTTTAGAAGGCCGAGGTGGGTGGATCACCTGAGGTCAGGAGTTCGAGATCAGCCTGGCCAATATTGTGAAACCCCGTCTCTACTAAAAATACAAAAAAAAAAATAGCCAGGCATGGTGGCACGTGCCTGTAATCCCAGCTGCTCAGGAGGCTGAGGCAGGAGAATTGCTTGAACCCAGGAGGTGGAGGTTGCAGTGAGCCAAGATTACGCCACTGCACTCCAGCCTGGGCAACAAGAGCGAAACTCCATCTCAAAAAAAAAAAAAGACATAAACAGAATAACATGAACCTTGCTCATTGAATAAACATTCATCTACAACCTATATGGCTTCAGCTGTGTACTAGGTGCTAAATACATGGGATCCATGCAGACATGGCCTTTGCCCTTTTGGAGACTTGTTCCAGCCATAGTCCCATATAGGGGTGTCAATTCCAGAAGTCCAAACTTAAGAGACTGAAGACCAAAGAGAGGATCAGAGTTCCAGTTTCCTTTATATACACCTGACTTTACCCAGGGTGATGGACAGCTAGAATAACCTCTTCTTTCAGGGGAGAGATGTCCCTACCATTTGCACATTACCTTGTACCTTCAACTTGATTACTATTTAATATCATAGCTCCAATATGTCATCATGTGGGCAAGAGATACACCACAGTAAGCGAATTCACAAGAGGGTGATTTATAAGCCATGTTATTATTTATAGTGAGAATTGCATAAGTTCAAGAAGAGACCAGAAAAGTCACCTACCAGGTCATTCAGACGTGAAGGTTACTCCCTATCAACCTCAATTGAAATGCAAATCAAAACAGAAATGTCCAACTCTGTTAGGAGGCAACAAGCATCCTGAGACCCTGGGTCCTGTCTTTCATCTCTGCACCCTTCCGGTCTGAAACAGCGGCCAGTTCTTGTTTGATGTAAGGAACACTAGTACCCAAGGGCTCAGGAGTTCTGTCTCTCTTCCCCAGCTCTGGGAAAAGAAACGAACCATAGAGATGTGGCTTCCTAGAGATCCCGGATGAGGGGCGGGGTACAACCGGAAGTCGCAGTATCTTCGGCTCGGCCATTATTCTGTGCCTCGGCTGCCGCAAGGGCTCGTTCCTGTGTCATCTCCTAGCGGCCTGGCACCGAGGCGGCGGTACCCAAGGCTGGAGCCGCAGCGGGAGCCCCCGGTGAGCGGGGTGGGCTCGGGGGCGGGTGGGCGTGCAGGGAAGGCGGCCCGGGACGCGGGCCTGAGCTTGCTGGGACTGCACAGCCCTCGGTAGCCCCTCCCGGGCCCTGACCCCCGGCATGGTCCGTCCCCACCTTCGTGTTGGGGTTCGACGTCGTGGCCTCGGCTGAGCACGCAGCCGGCCCGGGGGAGGTACTGAGGACAGCAGCTCCGAGTCTGTGTGTGTTTGTGGACAGGTGCTCCAGTCTAACGGACTCCGCTGGCGCTTTGAGAAGAGCTGCCTCAGTAGCGTGCACCACCAGCTCAGGCCTTTCTGCTCTTCCTCAGTCTTCTCTGAGGCTAATCCACAGAAACATTCTGAGGATTCCCTATACCGGTGGCGCCCACACTCTTGAGGACGGATTTTTTTGTCTCTTTGTTTTAAGGGGTGGAACGATTTTAGCTTTTTTAGTCTTTTAGTTTTCTAATATAATGGTATTTAAAAATCAAACTTGAAAAACTCAAACTTGAAACCACCCATACCAACATTACTTCAGGCAATACATTTTAACACAAAGTACTAAGACCGTAAACTCAGAATAAATGCTGGCCTTTGCGCGCGCGCGCACACACACACACACACTCATTGCCAACCTGTCAGCCACAATTGTTACTGGTTTTCTCTTTTTGCAGCTTACCAGATTAAAGTTTGTCGTGGACTGGTGTTTGGAAACTGTTGTTTTAGAACAGTTTGGGTGGTTTGGGTTTCATAAGTTTCTTCGTAGATGGAATTGTTTTGGAGTTCTGGAATTAGAATCCCTGAATTCAGAATTTGCTCCCATGTCTCAGTTAGCTAAGTGGCCTTGAGTGGATTCGCTCTTCTGATCCTTTTGTTCTTTTTAACTTCTGCTTTGAAAACCTTTTGTGAGAAGCAAATAAAGTGTATGTTTAAGAGTTCGTTATTTTTATGTTATTTGAAAATTATTCAAAATTCTTTTTAAAAATTCCTTTCCATCACCCCCAGATCAGTTACCAAGGACTGCCAAGTTTTTCTCAATTGCCTTATCCCTACTGGGGGATAAGTTCCTACTTCGTTTAGAACTTAAGTCATGTGTTTAGACTATTACAAAAACCTAACTGACCTTTCTTGATATCCAGCCCTCCCACCCCCACCATTTCTCACTAACAGAGTCCTGACACCACTTAAGACTCTCTTCATGCTCAGAGTGAAAAAGGTCTTTCTAATTGTGGTACAGTACCCAGAAGTCGTAAAAGATTGACTGCATGGCAAAAAACACTTTAAGCAAAGTCACATGGCATATATAGTCACAAAGACACTAGACAAACTGAGAAAAATTTGCAGCTGCCATTGTAAACAAAGGACTAATTTTCGTGTGATAAAAGTGTGTACAAATTAACAAGACCCAACACCTCAATAGAAACATGGGCAAAATATATGAAGTTACTTTAAAAAATATACAAATGACTCCATATTAATTCATTCAAAATGCAAGTTAAAAATTTGGCAAAGAGCACAAACTTTGAGAACCATATTGGTGAAAGTGAGGAAAGGCATTCCCATACAGCTGTTTCTGATGGGAGTATAAATTGTAAATTGGTTCAATCCTAATGAGGTCAAATTGGCAATATCAAAATTATACATGCATATACCTTTTAACTCAGCAATTCTGTTGCAAGGAATTTTTCTTATATATGCCTACACACATCCAAACTGATGTATGCCCAAGATTATTCATGATTATATTGTTGGTAATAAGAAATGATTGAAAACTACCCAAACATTCCATCAGTGCTGGCATGAATAAATTATGATACATCTATGCATCCATAAAAATGCAGAGAGAGGCTGTGTATTGACAGGAAAGATCTCTAAGACATATTATTATTGAGAAGAGGAACATGTAGCACGTCATTCATGGTGTCCTACCATTTGTGAAAAAAAGGAAGCTAGAAAACAATATATGTACACATACATGCGGAAATAACTGGAAAGACAGATAAGAAGCTAACGGAGAAGGAAACTACACAGTATGCATTTTATAATTTTAAATTTTGAACCAAGTGAATATATTACTATTTTTAAAAATAAGGAAAAATGTAAAGTAAAACCTCTTTAATGCTGAAATGTAAGTAAAATCACTTCACTTACAGGACAGGATCATCTCCTCAGAATACTGCCTCTCAAAAGCAGTGGTTAGAATTTAACTTCTGTTCACCTCTGTGCTCTACTCCTACACTCTTGCCTCTGAAGTTTACTTTCCTTCTCTGGTCTTCCTTCACAGAGTTATGTGTCCTTCCTTGCTTTTGAAAGTAGAGTTTCTTTCTTCCTGGAATGGCTTTCCTCATAGTCCAGTGATCCTTTTATTTTTCCTTAAAAGCCCAATCCAAAAGTACCTTTCATGGCTGGGTACGGTGGCTCACGCCTGTAATCCCAGCACTTTGGGAGGCCAAGGCAGGCAGATCACGAGGTCAAGAGATTGAGACCATCCTGGTCAACATTGCGAAACCCCGTCTCTACCAAAAATACAAAAATTACCTGGGCATGGTGGCGCAAGCCTGTAGTACCAGCTGCCTGGGAGGCTGAGACAGGAAAATTGCTTGAACCCGTCAAGCAGAGGTTGCATTGAGCCGAGATCACGCCACTGCCCTCCAGCCTGGGTGACAGAGCGAGACTCCATCTCAAAAAAAAAAAAAAAAAATTTCCTTTCATGAATCCTTTCTGTAGTTTTGTGTTCTCCTATTACTTGTACTTAAACATTATATTGAAATTATGTTTATATTTCTGGCTCCCCTGTTTGTTATAAGCAAGCTCTCTTTAAGTGTCTATGTGTTCAAATAAAGAGGATGTTTTCATATGTCACTGATGGTGATATAACTGTTACAACCTTAAAAGCTTAAAAATGTTTTTATCCTTCAGCCCAACAACTTTCTCCTAGGAGTTTATCCTGAAGAAATAAGCAGAGATGTAACTAAAAATTTGTTATCAAGGATAGCCATTGTGACCTTATTAATAATAGGGGAAAGTTAGAATTAATCTATTATAATTAAACTATGGTAAGGACATAGTTCAGAATAATAGCAGTGATTGTTTTCTGGTTTTGTGTGTTTTCTGGTTTTATAAATTTTTGGTTTTATAATTAGAAAAATGTTATTTCTAAAGAACAGATGATTTCTAGAGAGCAAGTCTAAGTTCTGTATAATAAAACCATATTTATCCATCTGTGGGACTAGATGTGAAAGGAAAAGAAGAAAAGGCAAATTTATCCAAATATTTTGATTAACAGAAAGAACAATTTTCAGAGAATTAAAGGCATGTAGAACAAAACTACACAGAACTTAATTCATCCTTTCTTTGTTAATTGAGGAGGTGGTTAGGATTTTCTTTCATATGTATCATGATTAATGATTACTTGTTAACTCTGCGGAACATAGGAAAGAGTGCTGGTTACAGAAGGGTAATAAGTAACATTTAAACCCATATACCAGGCACTGTTCAAAAACTTGAAATGTATTATACATCAAATTCTCATGACAACCCCATATGGTAGAAACTGTTACTATCCCTATTTTACAGGTTAAGAAACTAAGGCTCAGAAGTGAGGTACTTGTTGCAGGTCACACAGGAGTAGTCAGGATGCGCATTGTTAGAGTGGTAAAGAGTCTGTTGTAATTAGCTGAAGGGATCCTATGAACAAAGACCAAAGGAAGTTCATGTGTTTGGTTTCAGCAGTCTCGTGGGTAACATGAGTGTTTGTGTCCCAGAGTCTTAGGCAGGGGGTTTCTGTCAGAAGAAGCAGTCTCTAGAGCCTGGAACCTTGCACTCACAAAGGTTCTCTTTATTACTGGGAGCTGACGGGGGCCTGGAAAGCTCAGTTTCTCTGAGCTAACTTTAACAATGATTTCTTGAGGTCTTGTAGATGATACTCTCCAAGCTGTAAGGAAGAAGTCAAGGATTAAGGAGACCTGGACTGGAGAGGAGCCTTTTTCAAAAAACAACAATGACAAGAGAAAATTGGGCCCACAATGCTCTGAGACAAGAGGGCCTTGTGAAGGGGAAAGATGATACCTGGAAATGGGCAACCAGCTTCCAAGGAAGTAGCTCCTCCGTTTGGGAGACCTCCCACCTACACTTTAGACAGTTACGTTACCATGAGACATCTGGACCCCAGGAAGCCCTGAGCCGGCTCAGGGAACTTTGTCGCCGGTGGCTGAGACCAGAAGCACGCACCAAGGCACAGATCCTGGAGCTGCTGGTGCTGGAGCAGTTTCTGAGCATCCTGCCGGGGGAGATTCGGACCTGGGTACAGCTCCATCACCCTGGAAGTGGCGAGGAGGCTGTGGCCCTGGTGGAGGAGCTGCAGAAAGACCTTGATGGACCAGTAATACAAGTGAGAAAGGTGGGGAGGGGCGGTGGGTGTTGGGATGAAAGGAAGGAAACAATTGAGGCTAGGCTAGAGGGTGATCCTGTGATTTTCATTAAAAATTAATAGCACACTAGCAACCTTAATGATAATTAAAGCAGGTCCATGAGTATTCAGACCATGGAATATGTCTGTAGAGAAATGGATTTACATTGAGGTCTTTGGGTCCAACTCAGAAGCAGCATAAAAACATTGACTCTGTTTTGTCCCTTGGGTAATGCTTGCTAATGCTGAGTTTGGACCAAGAACCTGAAGAATAAATGTTGATAAGTTTTTCCCTAAACGGAAGCCTATGTATTGTTTCTATAATTCTGTTTGGAATGGTGATGTAAGCCTAGAGTATAAAAGGCAATAGCAGACCAGGCACAGTGGCTCATGCCTGTAATCCCAGCATTTTGGGAGGCTGAGGTGGGAGGATCACTTGAGGCCAGGAGTTCAAGACCAGCCTGGACAACATGGGAAGACCCCATCTCTACAAAAAATTTAAAAATTAGCCAGATGTAGTGGCGAGTGCCTATAGTCCCAGCTACTTAGAAGGCTGAGGTGGGAGGATCACTTGAACCCAGGAGGTTGAGGCAGCAGTGAGCTATGGTTACACCATTGCACTCCAGCCTGGGTGATGGAGTGAGATCCTGTCTTTAAATAAATAAATAAATAAAATGGCAGTAGCATAACAAGAATGAAGCTTTCCAAATCTTGGTAAGATCTCCTCTTGTGTGCCCTACTAGGGATCTGCAAGCCAAGAGATTGGGTTAAGATACTTGCTTCTGATAAGATGTATATCCTTGACCATTAGATTGGGATCTTAATGTAGCCTCGTGTGTGAGATTTCTTTTTGTACATCTGTAGCTCACTAGAAACATTTCTGCATAAGATATCTGAATCATAACTCAAACTTGGGTGTGGCATTAAGGATGGCTTGTTTGTTTTAATTATAATGTGAACAATTTTAGAGCTATATATTTCGTTACAAATTACTAATACATCCTCATTTGAGAGATAAGGAAACTGAGGCAGACGTCTAGCTGGCCGCAAAACCAAGTGTCTTGGTGCCAATTTTAGTGTTAGTTGTATTTGAGCACAAAGGGCTAGGTAAAGGGGTCAATAAGTAGATGGTAAATAAGTAGAAGAGATGTGACTGAAGTCCGAACTAAAACTAAGTCTGAAGCTAAAATCCATGCTCTTAATTACTGCTTATTACTTCCCATTCCCTCCTTAACCCACACCCAGGTCTGGCTTCTGTTCCCACCGTTGTGTACAGTCTCCTCTGGGAGAGGTCACCAGTGCCATGAGTGGGGCTCGAGGGCAGCTCCATTGTTCTCAATGCAAAGCTTTACTGCTGTTTTGATGCTCCATACTTGAGGTGGGTCTCTCTGATCTCACAGTAGATTGTGGGCAGAAAGAGGTCCACAGTGCTTAGGTGAGTCCATTTTCTTAAGGAACAAAAAGAGCTAGCTTATTTTACTTGTTTCCAGGTTCCAGTCCTTGTCCAGGATCAGGACACTCTCCAGAAGGCGGTGAGTGCCCCAGGAACAACACTTCCTCCTGTACTTCCTGGCAGCCACATAGCAGCTGAAATTTGCCCGCATCCTCCTACTGACCTAGTGGCATTCAACCTCCAGGATCCTCAGCATGGTATCTACTCAGTGCTCTGGGTTTTGGGCTGTTCCAGGACACTTTCTGTGGCTCATCCCCCTACTTCCAGGGAGTTGCTTCATCTGCTACCCTGTCTGGGAGTCTCTCACAGTGCCAGTTTCTTTCTGCTGCTGTTCTCTCCTTCTTTCTTGGGCTCCTCTGACCTTGTATACATTTTTTTTTTTTTTTGAGGCGGAGTCTCGCTCTGTCACCCAGGCTGGAGTGCAGTGGCGCGATCTCAGCTCACTGCAACCTCCGCCTCCCGGGTTTACGCCATTCTCCTGCCTCACCCTCCTGAGTAGCTGGGACTACAGGTGACCACCACCATGCCTGGCTAGTTTTTTAATATTTTTTTTTTAGTAGGAACGGGGTTTCACCGTGTTAGCCAAGATTGTCTCGATCTCCTGACCTCATGATCCGCCCGCCTTGGCCTCCCAAAGTGCTGGGATTACAGGCGTAAGCCACTGCACCCGGCTTTTTTTTTTTTTTTTTTTGAGACGGAGTCTCACTCTGTTGCCAGGCTGGAGTGCAATGGCGCGATCTCGGCTCACTGTACCCTCCGCCTCCCGGGTTCAAGCCATTCTCCTGCCTCAGCCTCCCGAGTAGCTGGGACTACAGGCACGCGCCACCACGCCCAGCTAATTTTTTTGTATTTTTAGTACAGGCAGGGTTTCACCATGTTGGCCAGGATGGTCTTAATCTCTTGACCTTGCAATCCACCCACCTCAGCTTCCCAAAGCGCCAGGATTACAGGTGTGAGCCACCGCGCCCTGCCTTGTATCATTCTTATTGCTACTCTTTGTGTTATTCCAGCTCTGCAAGTGGGGTCACTCAGAAAAGGTTGGTAGGTCCCATATGCAGCTTTTTCTCCTTCCTCAGATTCTCCTGCCCCTGAAGCTTCTGCCCTTTCCCAGGAAGAGAACCCGAGAAATCAATTAATGGCACTTATGCTCCTAACAGCCCAGCCCCAGGTAAGGTTTGCATCCTCTTTCCTTCCCATCTGCACAGCGTAACTGTGGCTGAAGTGCCCTCTCTCATCCTTGTGCTTCGATGTCCAGTCAGTTCCCATTTCTAAATCAAGGTCTATGCTATTGGAAGACAGACTTTACATGTGATCTCCTTATGTCTCCCTGATGTCTGTTATGCATTCATGGCCTCACAGTGTATCCCTTCCCCAGAAGTGAAGAGAACCTTTTGACAGGCAAGTTCCTGGGCATTGGTAATCTCACACACACTTGTTATTTCAGGAGTTGGTGATGTTCGAGGAGGTGTCAGTATGCTTCACTTCAGAGGAATGGGCATGTCTGGGCCCAATCCAGAGGGCCTTGTACTGGGATGTGATGCTGGAGAATTATGGAAATGTGACCTCCCTAGGTAAGGATTCTTCTTTCTGTGATGCTTACCTTTATTTCACCAGCGTTTATTTGTTTTCTGATTATAAAAGTAGCGTATACTTATTTTGGAAAACACCGAATATTACAAAGAAGAAAAAAAACCTTCCTTAACATCGCTATTTCCAGATAACTATTATCATTTTGATATATTACCTTTCTGTTTTTTTCTATATGTTTGAGGGATTTTTTACATTGTTCAAACGTGTGTGTGTGTGTCTGTGCACAGTTTTATAGCTTGCTTTCCTTGTGTGTGTTCTCACATGTTACAAACTCTTTGCAGTTATTATCTATATTGGCTATATGATTTGTACCATAATTCAGTCAGCCATTCCTTATTTTGGATAATTGCTATAATAATCATCTGTCTCTGTGCCTAAGGCCTTCTAAAATGCTTTATTATTTTTAGAGGTACAGTTACTGGGCATAAGTGTTTGAATGGCTTTAAGGCTCTTGCTTCATATTGCCAAATTACTTTCTGTAGCGATCCCTGTCCTCTCTATTCTTAGAAGTGGTGTATAAGAACACTCCTTTTGCTCTGCCTTCATTTGTGCTGAGTAATCCCACAATTCTAAATTGTTGCTAATATATTTTTAAAGTTATATATATTCTAAAATAGATTTCTTTGATAAATAATAAAAGAATATTTCAAAAAAATTTTTAGCCATTTTTGCTTCCAGCAAACATTAAATACCTATCATGGTACAGCTGTGAAAATGATGTGATTCTGCCCTTAAATAGCTTACAATGGTTTAGGAGATGATTACAGAAATATTAAATATACAAGGCAGAGTAAAATAATTGGTACAAGAGTGGCATAAACCTGGTGTGACAGAAATGCAGAAAACGGGGCAATCAGTTTCATTCCTAGGGATTAGCAAAGGCCATAAAGGAGGTAGCATTTATACTGGAACTTGAAGAAAAGAGTAGAATTCTCTTTGGAGAAATCAACGTTCAGAACTGGGTAATCAGCCACAGGAACTAACTTTGACTGAAATACAGATTTACAGTATCAGTTTAAATGGCTGCAGAGTATTGCATGGTTTGTGTATCATGCTTTACATTGACAGCTTTATGATTCTGAATGTTTCTATTCAAGAACATTACATAACATTCCATTTTTTCTGTACTGCCTTTGTATGCATCAGGCATGTTTTAAAATTGCCTAGATCTTGCATATTTCTGGTAATATTTATTCTTTGGAATTGGAGTCTTTTCTGTATTTTCTAATTGACTTGTCATTTGCATATATGAAAGTACTTTTTTTGTGTGTTAATTTTGTACCTAGCAACTTTATTTTATTGTCTTTAATAATTTAAACTGTACATTTTCACACTTTTGAGACTGTATCCTTTAGTATCTCAGTAGTGGCAGTGGTGGGTGAAACAGTCTGTAGATTTTATACTTTGATACATATTACCAAATTATTTTCTACCAATGATACTTGAATTAAACTCCCACAGAAAGAACACACAGGAGAGCCAATTTTCTCTGGATATGCTCATGATTTTGTCAGTCTTTTAATTAAATCTTTGCTAGGTAGATGAAGAATAACATCTTTTGTTTGTTTGTTTTTCATGTTTTCATTATTAGTGTGATTGAAATCTCTTCATATGTTTATTGGTCATTTTACTCCTATTCATATACTTCCTATATATAGAACTACTGCTAATGCTTTGTCAGTTGTTGCATATGTTTTTCCCATTTGTTTGCCTTTCAATATTATTAATTTTTTTTTAAGCCTTAGAAAATCTTTTATGTTGTCAAACTTGACAGTATTTTCCTTTATGGTCTTAGTGGTCTTCTTCCTCATAAAATTATTTTGTAAACCCACCTGTATTTTCTTTTTTTTTTTTGAGACGGAGTTTCCACTTGTCAGCCAGGCTGGAGTGCAGTGGCGCGATCTCAGCTGACTGCAACCTCTGCCTCCTGGTTCAAGCAATTCTCCTGCCTCAGCCTCCCAAGTAGCTGGGACTACAGGCATGCACCACCACGCCCAGCTAGTTTTTGTATTTTTAGTAGAGACGGGGTTTCGCCATGTTGGCCAGGCTGGTCTCGAACTCCTGACCTCAGGTGATCCACCCGCCTCGGCCTCCCAAAGTGCTGGGATTATAGGCGTGAGCCACCATACCCAGCTGTATTTTCTTATTTTTTTATTTTGACATTTAAGCTTTAATCCATCTTGATATTTATCAATTTATCTTGATACATAGAATGACATAGACATCTTGTGGAGGGGTTTTATTGTTTTTTGAGATGGCAGTCTCACTATGCTGCCCAGGCTGGCCTCAAACTCCTGGCCTCAAGCAAACCTCCCACCCCAGCCTCCCAAGTAGCTGGGACTCTAGGCATACACCACCCTCCAAGCTTGTTTTTTAACCCAAGTAGCTTTCAGTAGTTCCAAAGCTATTTACTCAATAATCAATCTTTCCTAAAAATTTTAAAATAGACTATATGGATTAATTGGCTAATTTTATGAAGAACACTCACCATGGACCCATACCTCATGCTGTACACTAAAATAAATTCCAGATAGATCTAAGAGTTAAACTAAAAAAAAAAAAACAATAAAATAATGTAATTGCTTGATTATTCTAGCTCTTTGAAGAAAAAGAAACTTGAACCTACTTTAATAAATTAAAAAAAAAAAGTGCATTCCAATGTTGTTGGGGCTTTGGGCAAGCACATGCCCAATGTTTATTCCCATTGACTTAGTAACTCTGATTGGACATACATTAAAGAAATGGTTCAGAAAGAAGAAATAAAAGTTGTATGTCTAAAAATAGTCCCAGGTAACTATGATGGTTAAAAGTTGGGCAAAACAAATTCCGTAAGATAAAGTACTAAGCAGAGCATGGTGTTTTGACCTAATAGTATATTATGACACTATCAAATGACAACTCTGTGTACTCAATTTTCATGCATCGATAAACTGTGGTAGAAAAGTAGACTCCCAGATAACTTGTACATACTACTTCAGTATGTAAAGTATTTGTATATGTTTATATAGGAGATTGGACTAAAACTTGAAGGAAAGTATTAAGAAATATTAAGTACCTCCCATGTCAGGCTTAGCCCCTGCCTTAAAGTACATTCAAATTGGAGAGAGAGATATTTCCACTTATAATTACAATACAATTTGGCACATTCTGTATAATAAAAGGGTGCATAAGTTTGTGTGAGCCCATAGGAGCCTGGGAATGATGGAAGGATTGGGACAGTGGGAGGAGGAGATGGATGGTTCCCAGTTCCTCCACCAGGAGGGAAAGATTTATAACAGTTTTATTGAGGTATATTTAACATACCATAAAATTCACCATTTAAAGTGTACAGTTCAGTGGTTATTGTGTATTCACAGAGTTGTGCAACCATCACCACAATAATTTTAAAACATTTTCGGCCGGCATGGTGGCTCATGCCTGTAATCCCAGCACTTTGGGAGGCCAAGGCAGGCGGCTCACGAGGTCAGGAGATCAAGACCATCCTGGCTAACACGGGGAAACCCCATCTCTACTAAAAATACAAAAAAATTAGCCGGGTATGGTGGCGGGTGCCTGTAGTCCCAGCTACTTGGGAGGCTGAGGCAGGAGAATGGCTTGAACCCGGGAGGTACAGCTTGCAGTGAGCCGAGATCGCGCCATTGCACTCCAGCCTGGGCGACAGAGCGAGACTCTGTCTCAAAAAAAAAAAAAAAAAAAAAAAAAAAAATTTCATCAACCCCAAAAGGAACCTTGAACCCTTCAGCAGTCCACCTTCATTTCACCTAACTCATTCCTTCAATCCAGCCCTAGCAGGCACCAGTCTACTTTCTACCTCTGTAGATTTGTGTATTTGAAACATTTCATATAAATGGAATCATGCAATATGTGGTCATTTGTGATTGGCTTCTTTTACTTAGCATAGTGTTTTTAAGGCTCATCCATGTTGTATCAGCTATCAGTTCTTTATTCCTTTTTATTGCCAAATATTCCATTGAATGGATATATCTCCCATTTATCAATTGATAAACACTTAGGTACTTCCACTCTTGGTCCATTATGAATAATGCTGCTATGAACATTTGTGTACAATTTTTTGTGTGGGTATATGTTTTCATTTCTACCTAGAAGTAGAATTGCTAGGTCTTATGATAACTCTGTATTTAATCATTTGAGGAACTTTCAGACTGTTTTCCAAAGCAACTGCACCATTTTACACTCCTACCAGCAGCGTATAAGGGTTCCTGTTTCTCTGCATCATCCCTAACACTTGTTATTATTTGTCTTTTTTATTTTAACTATCCTAGTGGGTCTGAAATGATATCTCACTGTGGTTTTGATGTGCATTTCCCTGATGGTTAATGATGTCGAGCAACTTTTTATGTTCTTATTGACTATATGTATGTCTTCAGAGAAAACTGTCTATTCAGATTCTTTGTCTGTATTTTAACTAAGTTTTTTGTCTTTTTATTACTAAGTTGTAAGAGTTCTTTATATATTCTATATATAAGTCCCGTAACAGATATATGACTTACAAATATTTTCTCCCATTCTATGGGGTCTTGCCCTGTTGCCCAGGCTGGAGTGTAGTGGTGTGATCATAGCTTACTGCAGCCTTGAATTCCTGGGCTCAAGCGATCCTCTCACCTCAGCCTCCCAAGTGGCTGGGATTACAAATGCACCCCACCAGCCTGGCTAATTTTAAAATTTTTTGTAGAGACAGAGTCTTACTGTGTTGCCCAAGCTGGTCTTGAACTCCTGGCCTCAAGCGATCTTCCTGCCTCAGCCTCCCCAACTGCTGGCATTACAGACATGAGCCACTGGGCCTGGTGACTTTTCCCTTACTTGATGGTATCCTTTGAAGGACAAAAGTCATTAATTTTGATGAGTTCCAGTTTTTTTTTTTTCTTTTGTTGTTTCTGCTTTTGGTGTCATATCTAAGAAACCATCACTAATCTAGGGCCGGGAAAATTTATGTCTATGTTTTCTTTTAAGTTTTAGCTCTTACATTTCGGTCTTTTATCCATTTTGAGTTAATTTTTGTATATAGTATGAGATAAGGATCCATCTTCATTCTTTTGCATGTGGCACCATTTATCCCAGGCACCATTTGTTGAAAAGACTATGCTTTCCCCATTGCATTGTTTTGGCACCCTTTTAAAAAAGCAGTTGATCATAAATATCAGGGTTTATTTCTAAAGTCTCAATTCTAGTCCTTTGATCTATATGTCTACCCTTATGTCAGTATCACCCTCTCTTACTATTTTGGCTTCATGGTACATTTTGAAATAAAAAGGTGTGAGTCCTCCAACTATGTTCTTTTTCAAGATTGTTTTAGCTACTCTAGGTTTCTTGATTTTCCATCTAATTTTAGTATCAGCTGGTCAATATCTTTGAAGAAGCAAGCTGGGATTTTAGTAGGGATTGCAATGAATCTGTAGATCAATTTGAGGAGTACTGCCATTTATCAATGTTAAATCTTTTAATCTTTGAACATGAGGTTTCTTTCCATTTATTTAGGCCTTCAGCTTCTTTCAATAATGTTTTGTAGTTTTCAGAATATAAGTTTTTCACTTCTTTTGTTAAATTTATCCTAATCTTATTGTTTCTGAGACTAATAAATGTTTTATTAATTTTCTTTGTGGATTATTTAATACTAATGCATAGAAATGCCACTTTTTTTTTTTTTTTAATGAGATGGGGTTTTATATGTTTCTCAGGCTGACCTTGAGCTTCTGGGCTCAAGCAGTCCTCAGCCTAAACCTACTGAATAGCTGGGACTACAGGTGTGTGCCACTATGTCAGGCTGATTTTTATATGTTGAGTTTGTATCCTGCAATCTTGCTGTACTTATTTGTTAGTTTTAATAGTTTTTTAGTGATTTCTAAGGATTGTCTATATGCAAGATTTTGTCGTCTGCAAATAGAGATAATTTTACTTCTTCCATTACAATCTGGATGCCTTTTATTTCTTTCTCTTGCCTAATTGCTCTGGCTAGAACCTCCAGTACATGTTGACTAGAAGTGGCAAGAGCAGACAGCCTTTTCTTGTTCTTGTCCTTAGAGAGAACACATTCAGTCTTTCACCATGAAATATAATTTTATTTTAATTTTTTTGAACAGTGTCTTACTCTGTTGCCCAGGCTAGAGTGCAGTGGTGCAATCACGGCTCACTACATCCTCAACTTCCTGGGCTGAAGTAATCCTCCTAATCCTCTTACCTCAGCCTCCCACATATCTAGGACCACAGGCACACACCAAGCTAATTATTTGTTTTTATTTTTATTTTATTTTTTTCTGTAGAGACAGTGTCTCACCATGTTCCCCAAGCTGGTCTCAAACTCTTGGCCTCAAGCAATCCACCTACCTTGGCTTGCCAAAGCACTGGGATTACAGGCATGATCCACTGTGCCTGGCCAGAAATTCTATTCCTACTTTGTTGAGTGTTTTTATCACCGTGGAGTGTTTTATCTATTGTCATGATGATGTGGTTTTTGTTTTTAATTTTGTTGATATGGTGTATTACATTAATTGGTTTCCTAGTGTTATACCAACATTATTTTCCTGTGATAAATCTCACCTGGTCATGGTGTATAATTCTTTTTATGTCCTGCTAGATTTGGTTAGTTAGCATTTTGTTGAGGATTTTTATGTGTGTATTCATAAGCTATATTTATTCTTTTTTGTGATGGTTATGTCTGGTTTTGCTATCAGGGCAACACTGGCTTCATAGAATTAGTTGGGAAATGTTTCTGTTTATTGGAAGAATTTGTGAAGAAATGGTATTCTTTTAAGGTCTGGTAGAATTTGCCAGTGAAGTAACCTGGGCCTGGGCTTTTTGTGTGCAGGCAGGGGGTGGGGGTAATTTTTTTTTTTTAATTACTGATTCAGTTTCTTTCCCTGTTGTAGACCTACTCAGATTTTCCATTTTTTTCTTGAGTCAGTTTTAGTAATTTGTGGCTTTCTAGGAATTTGCCTATTTCATCTAAGTTGTCTTAATTTATTGGCACAGTATCATTGATAGTATCATTTATACTCCTTTTTATTTTTTTAAGATCAATTTTAATGTCCAGAGAGTGACTTTAGAGCTTAGTTTTAAAGGGTGTAGGTAGGGGCTTGGGTAGTGAGTTGGAAAGAGGAAGAGCAATTCGGGAAGAGGAAAGGACACGGACAGTGATAGAGACGCAAGAAATGACATGTTTGGGCAGCTGCATGTAGTTCACTGTGGCTAGAGTCTAGGGGCATAAGAGATACTGACAATAGTTGATACCAGAAAAACAGGCAGTGGGTGAAGATATCCCTTTGACTCCACTGGTTATTTCTGCTTTGTCCTGTAGGCAATGAAGAGTTAGGTGTTTCATGCAGGTAAGTGACAGGATCAAATTTACCTATCGGAAAGATCATTGACAGAAGGTATGCATGGATTAGGGCAGATGAAAGGCGGGGGTGTTAGTGGTAGGAAAGCCTGTGTCTTTTTCTTGCAGGCTTCATTCACCAAAGGTTATGGAAAGTAACCAGCACCCTCTATCATTCTGACATTTTTCTACAAAGTCTTAAAAAGCTCAGGAGGCCCATATATAGTCTGATTCCTAAGCTAAAAACATTAAATAATTTAACCAGCTAATTAGCTACTGATACAAGAGTTGCTTATTTCTTAACCATTTTCCATCTCAGTTTAACTACTTGTAACACTTCATTTCCTTAAAGCTTGTTTCATTATATAGAAGCAGCCCCCCTGTCCATCAGCATTCTCTTTGTCTTTGTTTTTTGTTTGTTTTGTTCTTGTTTTGTTTTGTTTTGAGATAGAGTCTTGCTCTGTCACCCAGGCTGGAATGCAGTGGTGTGATCTCGGCTCACTGCAACCTCTACCTCCCCGGTTCAAGTGATTCTCCTGCCTCAGCCTCCTGAGTAGCTGGGATTACAGGTGTGCACCACCATGCCCAGCTAATTTTTGTATTTTTGGTAGAGACAGGGTTTCACCATGTTGGCCAGGCTGGTCTCAAACTCCGCCCTCCTCAGCCTCCCAGAGTGCTGGAATTACAGGCATGAGCCACTGTGCCCGGCCTTTCCTTATATTTGAAACCTCACTGTGAATAAGGAAACTGAAGTACCAGCATTAGATAGGCTTAAGACACATACCCATCCCTGCAGCCAGGTGGTTGGGTAGTGTGATTGGCAGTCCTGCCTGAGTCCTAGAGAGAAGGGCAGTTGAGATGAGTTATGAGGGCCTGACCTAAGAATGTCTGTAGTTCAAGTTAATATTTGTTGGATATTTGCCATCCTCATCCTCTCATAAACTTAAAGAAATGTATAATGAAATAAAGTGGCTGCACTCTTGTCTTTTCTCTCTGTTTAGATAGAAGAAAAGTATTGTTATATTCAAAGAGAAGATGATGTTACTGTTATTCACATAACTTTACTTATTAGACAGTTTGGGGGAACTGGCTCATAATTTCTCTCATACTTGGGTAGTTTGAAAGTAAACTTCCAAAATATTTTCATACTGTTCATATTTTAAAATATTTGAGAATATTGGAGTAGATAGGAACCTTGGGGATTAGTTTAGCCTCATCATTTTACAGATGTTTTCATACTTTTATTCTATTTTCCCTTTTCTTTCTGTATTTCTTCTCTTACCTTTTATGTGTAATTAAGGGAGTTCATAACAGACCTGACTTTTTAAAATGAATTTTAAAATTTCCGTTTCTTAATTTTAAATGGAGTAGGAGTTATATATTAATTCTAAGGATTAAATTGCTTTTCAATGGATTTCTTTTCTGTTGGTTAATTGCTTTCAACCAGTTAAAAAGTATTCATGCCTTTGACTTTTCAAAAATTAAAAATTGCCTTTCAGAGTCCTTACATATATTTTCCTTCTCTTAAAGTTTCCATCTTTCTAACATGAAGAAAATATAAAGAAAGTTACTTCTAATCCAATGGTTCTTGCTCTTCTATCCAAGTTCCTTAGATATGAACCACTTCCATAAGATCCTGTGTTTTCTCTCTGGTTTTCCTTGCTTCTGTTTTCTCAGCATTATTTGTATTTTTCTATCTGCTTCCTGAAGACAAAGCACTTAAAAATGTCTCAACCTGAGTTGTATGTTAATCCATTTACAACAAGTTGTCAGTGTAGCATTATTCTTTGTACCTTCATTTAATGAAAAGTTTCTCCTTTTTGTATGCATATTAAAGTGTGCCTTCCTAGAATGTTTTAAAGTCATTTGAAGATCCTGTTCTTCCAAACACACGGACGTGGTAACATTTGCATTTTTAATTCCTTTTACCAGAATGGGAGACCATGACCGAGAATGAGGAGGTGACGTCAAAGCCAAGTAGTTCTCAAAGAGCAGACTCTCATAAAGGAACATCAAAAAGACTTCAAGGAAGTGTTCCCCAGGTCCTTGATTTTGAAGAAGAGTGTGAATGGCAAGTTTTGGCAAGTCAGTGGGGAAATGAAACAGATGAAAGGGCAGATACAGTGAAGAAAGTTTCCCTTTGTGAACGAGACAAGAAGAAAAGGACTCCACCAGAGAAACAAGGCCAAAAGTGGAAGGAATTAGGAGACAGCTTGACTTTCGGTTCAGCTATTTCTGAAAGTTTAATAGGTACTGAAGGAAAGAAGTTTTATAAATGTGATATATGTTGTAAACATTTTAATAAAATCTCCCATCTTGTAAACCATCGGAGAATCCATACTGGTGAGAAACCTCATAAATGTAAGGAATGTGGAAAAGGCTTTATTCAGCGTTCGAGCCTTCTAATGCATTTACGGAACCATTCAGGGGAGAAACCTTATAAATGTAATGAATGTGGGAAAGCATTTTCTCAAAGTGCTTACCTTCTAAACCATCAGAGGATCCACACTGGGGAGAAACCTTATAAGTGTAAGGAGTGTGGAAAGGGCTTCTATAGGCACTCAGGCCTAATTATACATCTAAGGCGCCATTCAGGGGAGAGACCTTATAAGTGTAATGAATGTGGGAAAGTTTTCTCTCAGAATGCTTACCTCATTGACCATCAGAGGCTCCACAAAGGGGAAGAACCTTATAAATGTAATAAGTGTCAGAAAGCTTTCATTCTGAAGAAGAGCCTCATTCTGCACCAGAGAATCCACTCTGGGGAAAAACCCTATAAATGTGATGAATGTGGAAAGACCTTTGCTCAGACCACTTATCTTATTGACCATCAGCGACTCCACAGTGCAGAGAACCCTTACAAGTGTAAAGAATGTGGAAAAGTTTTCATTCGAAGCAAAAGCCTCCTCTTACATCAGAGAGTCCACACAGAAAAGAAAACCTTTGGTTGTAAAAAGTGTGGGAAGATTTTCAGTTCTAAGTCAAACTTCATTGACCATAAGAGGATGCACAGCAGAGAGAAACCTTATAAATGCACTGAATGTGGGAAAGCCTTTACTCAAAGTGCTTACCTTTTTGACCACCAGAGACTCCACAATGGGGAGAAGCCCTATGAATGTAATGAATGTGGGAAAGTTTTTATTCTGAAGAAGAGCCTCATTTTACATCAAAGGTTCCACACTGGAGAGAATCTCTATGAATGTAAAGATTGTGGTAAGGTCTTCGGTTCAAACAGAAACCTCATTGACCATGAGAGACTCCACAATGGGGAGAAGCCATATGAATGTCGAGAGTGTGGGAAAACCTTTATTATGAGCAAAAGTTTTATGGTCCATCAGAAACTCCATACACAAGAGAAAGCCTACAAATGTGAGGATTGTGGGAAGGCTTTCAGTTACAATTCAAGCCTGCTTGTACATCGGAGAATCCACACCGGAGAAAAACCCTTTGAATGTAGTGAGTGTGGAAGAGCTTTCAGTTCAAACAGAAACCTCATTGAGCATAAGAGAATCCACAGTGGTGAGAAACCCTATGAGTGTGATGAGTGTGGCAAATGCTTCATTCTGAAGAAAAGCCTCATTGGACATCAGAGAATTCACACGAGGGAAAAATCTTATAAATGCAATGACTGTGGGAAGGTCTTCAGTTACCGCTCAAACCTTATAGCCCATCAGAGGATCCACACTGGCGAGAAGCCCTATGCGTGTAATGAGTGTGGAAAAGGTTTTACCTACAATAGAAACCTGATTGAACATCAAAGAATTCACAGTGGAGAAAAAACCTACGAATGTCATATATGTAGGAAAGTCCTTACCTCTAGTAGAAATCTTATGGTACATCAAAGAATCCATACTGGAGAGAAACCTTATAAATGTAATGAGTGTGGAAAAGACTTTAGTCAGAATAAAAACCTTGTTGTACATCAGAGAATGCACACTGGGGAAAAACCTTATGAGTGTGAGAAGTGTAGGAAATCCTTTACTTCTAAGAGGAATTTAGTTGGCCACCAGAGAATTCACACAGGGGAGAAACCTTATGGGTGTAATGATTGTAGTAAAGTTTTTAGGCAAAGAAAAAACCTTACTGTACATCAGAAAATCCACACAGATGAAAAACCTTGTGAATATGATGTGTCTGAAAAAGAATTCTCTCAGACTTCCAACCTTCATCTTCAACAGAAAATCCATACCATTGAGGAATTCTCTTGGTTACAAAACACCAATGAGTCCAAGATTGAGATTCAGAAAATCTAGTGTCATATGTAAAGTGGAATAGAATCCCTGCCTACTTAAGTAACTGTTGGACAAATGATATATATTTCTTCTAAGGAAAAAGTTTATTTACTCTTTACTAGACAAATGAGTAGCATATAGAAGAAAGTTAATAGGCTGGACTTGGTGGCTCATGCCTGTAATCCCAGCACTTTGAGAGGCCGAAGCGAGTGGATCACCTGAGGTCAGGATTTCGAGACCAGCCTGACCAATGTGGTGAAACCCCATCTCTACTAAAATACAAAAATTATCCGGGCATGGGGGCACACACCTGTAATCCAAGCTACTCAGGAGGCTGAGACAGGAGAGTCGCTTGAACCCGGGAGGGCAGAGGTTGCAATGAGCCAGGATTGCGCCATTGCACTCCAGCCTGGGCAACAAGAGCGAAACTCTGTCTGAAAAAATAAAGTTCATCCCAACTTTCAAGTCTACAAAAACAATCCAAATCTAATAACATAGTTGTAAATGAGAGCAACAATATCTTTGTATTAAAAAGTAGACGTGGGCTGGGTGCAGTGGCTCACTCCTGTAGTCCCAGGACTTTGGGAGGCCGAGGTGGGAAGATCGCTTGAGCCCAGGAGTTTGAGACAAGCCTGGGTAACACAGGGAGACCCATCTTTAGTAAATAAAAATAAATTTATTCATAAAATTAAAAATTTAATAAAAAGTGGACATTGTTTTTTAAAATGTGTATAGTATGCATTTTAAAGATAGTTTCACTGCTGTGGAAAACCTGAACAGACAGTATGATCCAGAATGTCAGGTGTGGAGTTGGGTGGACAAGAGTCTGCTGATGAGGACAACCTAAGAAGAGCACTGGATTTGGAATCAGAAGACCTACCTTTGATTCCTGGCTTTCCCTTAATGGCCATGCGATGTTATTAAGTCAGCCTCTAAAGCCTCAGTTTCCTGTCAATCAAATGTTGACATGATACCTACCTCACAGGGTTGTTGTGAGGGTTAAGTGAAAGGATCTTTGTGAAAGTACTTTTTGAAATCATTCAGTTGTCAATAAAGTTGGATAAAAGAGGTTATGGTAAAAGTTTAGAATATGGGATCATGTAAGTTTGTGTATTAAGTCAATATTAGAATGAGGGGGATTCCACGAACCTAAAAGATACTCATTTTTATAAGAGGAAGTATGGTGAATAGCTAACTGGAATTTAATGCTGTAAGAATAATTTTTTTTAATTTACCTTTAAAAATATCTAAGGGAGTTAGTAGATTATATATCTAGCTTATGTGTATGGAAAAAAATGTTATGGCCAGCCATTAACGGTGATGCCAAGGAAAACAATTTATTTCCCAGCTTTTGAATTTGAAACTTAACAGATGGAGAGTGTCAAAATGGAAGGGCAGTGGTACCCTGCTTTCCCTATTCACAGGGAAAAAAATCCTTGACCCAGCAGTTGAGCTGATGATCCCTGCCACAGTCATTGTGAATTCTAATCAATATTTCATCATTGCTGTCAAATGATAGCCTGTTACTCATGGAACAACATTCTGTCCCAGCACTAAATTTACTGGGACATAAATTTTTCACATGGAGCCAAGCTCTTCACTGATTAAGCCAATGCAGAATCCACTTTTGGGCAGTCAGTGCCCATTACCCCCTGTGAACCATTCTGTGCCCTTGAGTACATTTGTGGGTTTAACTCAGTCTATATTCTTGAGTTGGTAATTTTTATGTTGTAATTCTTAAAGTTCTGTTTCTGTAGCTGGACTATGAATAATACCTGAATATGAAGATTGTGTTTTTTAATAATGTCAAAGTGGTGTTTTGATGATCATAAATGTTATTAATTCAACCCCACAGTTTCTTGGGGGCTGGTTCCTCATTAGAGTGAAAGGTAGCCAAGAGTGAAAACTGGAAGGGGCCTAAGGCTTAAAGTCTTAAGACCTGGATGTGGGTCAGGTTTTGCCATCTGCCTCAGAAAAAATCTCTTCAGTTCTTGGAGCCTTGAATTCCTCATCTGTTAAACAGGAGGAAGAATATCTACCTCACAAAGTTCTTATGAGATAATGAATATAAAAATGCTTCATCCATGTTGTTGAAGAATCACCCCAGCTTATATAATAATTACAAAGGACATATGTACTTTAACAATGGAGCATGCTGTCATTTACCTCTTCACCGAGTAACAAAATGTCACGTTGCTTAGATTGAGACAGCCCACATAATGTGCTACCTTCTGTGATGTAATAAGCTGAAAAATGTTCAACCTGAATTTAATCAAGCTTCTTGGACCTCATTGCCAGGTTACAGGAAATACAGGAGGCAGAGGAACAAATAAAAGATACCACGAGAAACAGACACATCCAGAACATGGAATATTGTATAAGAAAGCTGCCCTGGATTCTTCTTCAAAATATTATGATGATGAAAAAGAGAGGGGAGTGAAAATTGTTCAAGCTGTCTTGAGTCTGCTGTGAGTTTATTATACCATTCTCTGCTTTTGTGTCTGTATGAAAATTTCGATATGAAAGGTATAAAACATGGATGAGGAGGCTTGTTTTTAAAAGATAATACTAAAGAGCCATTAGATACTAAGAACCAGAAATAGACTCACATAAATGGCCAATTGGTTTTTGACAGGGGCAAAAGCAATTCAATGGAGGAGTGATAGTCTTTTCAGCAAATACTGTTGGAGCAACTGGATATCCATAAGCAGTAAACCAGCAACTTCAGGACCTAGGACTGAGTTAAGAAGGCTCAGATGACTCAAAAGCATGCTCCTTAGAAGGAAAAGAAAATGTTAAATTGGACTTCATCAAAATTAAGATAATTTACCCTGTAAGAGACCTTTTTACAAAGATGAAAAGATATTACAGGTTGGGAAAAAATATTTGCAAATCGTATCCAACAAAGGATTTGTATGTAAACTACATAAAGAACTTTCCAAATTTAACAGTAATAAGTAAATACAATTAGAAAATAAGCAAAAGACATTTCACTTAAGTATAGATAGCAAATAAGCAAATGAGATGTTCAGCATCATTAGGCATGAGGGAAATGCAGAGTAAAATCGTGAGATATCACCTATCAGAATAGTTTAACTTTTTTTTTTTTTTTTTTTTTAATGGTGGTAACTGCTGGCAAGGATGAAGAGAAACAGGATCTCATACATTGCTGGGAATGTAAATGGTACAGCCACTCTGGAATATAATTTGGCAGTTTCTTGTGAAACCAAACATGTATATGTCATGCCTCAGGAATTGCACTCCTGAGCATTTATCCCAGAGAAATGAAAACTTGCGTTCACACAAAAACCTGTATACGAATGTTCATAGCAGCTTTATTTGTAATGGTCAAAACCTGTAGGCAACCCATATATCCTTCCTTAGGTGGTTAAAACAAATTGTGGTTTATGTATTACCATGGAATACTTGTTACTCTGCAATAAAATTGACTGACTTATTGATATCCATAACAACTCAAATAAATTTCAAGGGAATTAATGCTGAGTGAAAATAATCACAAAAGGCCATATTCTGTATGAAAATATTCATATAACATTCTCAAAATGATAAAACTATAGAGATGAAAAATGGATTAATGGTTGCCAAAGGTTAGGGATGGTGGGAGGAAAAATGGGGAGAGGGTTGGATGTAACTATTAAGAGGTAGCACCAGAAAGGTCTTTGTAGTGATGGAACACTTGTGTATCTTGATTGTAGTGGTGGTTACACAAATCTATAGGTGCTATACCTATACACACATACTGTACCAATGTTGATTTTCTTTTTCATATTATGTAAGATGTAACCATGAGGGGAAAGTGGGTGAAGGGTGCTATCTTTGCAACTTCCTGTGATTCTATCATTTCAAAATAAAAAGTAAAAACAATGACAACGAAAACCCAAAACTAAAGAGCCGTAACCAACTAAAGTGTGTGAAACTGATTTGAAAAGAAGTTACAAAATACATGTTTTAGGACAGTTGGGAAATTTGAAAATGACCAGTCATATTAGATGGTATTAGGGAATTTTTGTTAATTTTCTTACCTGTGATGGTGGTGGTAGTTTGAAGAATATTCTTAATGTTAAGGGATGCATGTTGAAGTATTTGGAATGAAGTGTTCGGATGTTTACAACTTTGAAAAAAATGATTTTAAGTATGTATTGAGAGATCAGGCAAACATAGCAAAATGTTCATTGTTGAGTCCAGATGGAAAATACGGGTATTCAATGTGCCATACTTTCAACTTTTCTGTACTCTGATCCATTTTCAAAATAAAACATTTGAGGGGAAATTATCAGGGCTTTCTACAGATTAATGCTGTGTAGCTTCAGGCTCTTGGGTGCGCGCCTCGCCTGAGTGTCCCATCCCTGCTTGGGATGCGCCCCTCCCTGAGGCTCACTTAGAGCTTCCAATCGCACAATCCTAAGCGCTTCTGCCCCATCCCTGGTCTGGGGCGACATTGGACACCCATCGAGAGGAAAGCACCTCCGAGATTCCTAGAGAGGCCGGCTTGGCGACTTGGGGAGCCGGAAGCCCATCCCGAGGCACTTCCTGTCCGGTCATTGTTCTCGTGCCGGTAGAAGCTGAGGTCGCGGTCAGCCAGCCTCTTGCTGCAGAGCCAGTGAACTCAGGTCGGGCTTCTCAGCTGCGCACAGTGAGTGGGGTCGGAGTGGGTGGGCACGAACGTCAAGGGAGAAAAAGGGGCTCTCCCAGGGGCCATGGCCCTAGGAACGGCCCCTGCGTCCTTTCCCCGGGGACACCAGCCTTGTCTGGCGGGGGGCGGTGAGTTCCCCACCGCCTCGGAATCCCGGCTGCTGCCCACCTGGGGCCTGGCCCGGGAGAGGATGGACACAGACCGGCCAAGGGGCCAGATAGGTCCCACGGACAGGGCCGCGAGGAGCCTATACGTGGAGAGAATGGATTGCCACGTTTGGAAATAGAGAAAGGACATTGAAAGGGAGCCTTTGATAGAGGGCCCTGTGCGGTCTGGGACCGGAGGTCCGTCACAATCTGATCAGAAGTCTGATGAGAGTACTCACAGTAGGCAGTCTTGCACATACACAAGGTGGAACTAGTCTTAAGGACCTTCATACCAGATTGAATTCGGATAGTGATGGAAAGAATAGTCCTCCAGAATTAAGGTTTGTCACAGGAATGAAAGTATTGCATTACTTAATAAATTCAGTGTATACAGCAAGTGGCCAGTAAGTTGACATGGGGAAAAGAATATGATCACTTCAATAGCAGCAACAGGGGATTGAATAAGATTTCGCACCCTTTTCCAATAAAACATTCAAAGGGGGAGAGAAAAATTTCAATCTTTTCATAAGCAATCAAACTAGTAAGGTTATTTTGCTCACAGGTTAAAAACAAAAACCCTGCTGGCTTAGCTGTGATAAAGGGTTACTGTTAATTAGTGGGGGTGTGAATTGGCATGGTGCTTTTGGAAAGCAATTTGACAGTACATATCAACCAGCAAATCCTTGAATCAGTAATTCTCTGATTATTCTAAAGGAGTAATTCAGCAAAAGAAAAAAAACTATTTACAAAGAAAAACTTTTAAATATTAATAAAATGGAAATATAAACTTTTACTAAATAAATGGTTCATAAATAGAATATGATTAAGTAAATGATAATATAGCCACAATTTAGAATACTATGCCAGAATGAGGTAGTTCTATATGTATTGTATTGAAAGATTGTTAAGACTATTGTGAAATACAGAAATTGAGTTAAAAAACAATGCAGGTTGCTGAACAGTATATAACTGTGATGATCTAAAGTATGTTTTTGAAAAATAAGCAATATGTGTGAAGGTGTACATATAAGTGTGTAAATGCAGAGAAAATGGGTTAGGACTCCCATCTAAACTGATAAGTACTTTGTGTGTGTGTGTGTGTAGTGTATGTAGGTTATATATTTAATTCTATATATTTCTGTATTACTTGATCCTTTTTCAATGAGAGTGAAGATTTATCAACACCATAGGTTATTGTGTAGCATTTAAAATAAGCATGAAGAATGGCAACATGAAAGTAATCTTTTTTTTAAATCTTAAGTGTAATATTTTATCTCACAGGACATTTGGAAGCTATGGAAAATGTAAAAATCAAACAAAAAAAATGAAAAGAACCTTAAAACTACCTGTAATTACACCATCCAGAGTTAATTACCCACTGCTAACACGTTGGTATAAAGACTCCCAGTCTTTTTCTTGGGATGCTTTTGTTCACATTATTTTGTATCCTTGGCAATAAAAAATATTTTTGTTGTAAAATCCTTTTTTAAAAAATGCTATGATGATAATTGTGAAGATATGTATCCCCATCGTCAAAAACAAGAATTTGTAAAATCATAATTATTAGTAGTATGGTTGGAGATTTTCCTTTGAAAGAAATATCTTAAATCTTAAAATGTATAGTGGTTATCCCTTTGGAGGTAGACCAAGATGATTTTTCTTAATCATTTGCTGCTTTTAAGTTTTTACAATAAAAGTATGTTAACTTTTAATCAAGAAAAAATCAATAAACATTATATAAAGCTGTTTGCAATGTAGTTATTATGGGAAGACATTACATATTTATAGTCCAACCCCTTCATCTTATGAGGGAGGAATAGAGGATTCCATGTCCTACAGTGGCCCCTGGCCAGGCACTGGTGAAATTTGCCAGTGTGACATCCGGCAAATTTGCTAAGTGGCATCCAGCAAATCTCTCCTTGGTGCTAACAGTGTTTTCTGATTTCTCAGTAGGCAGTACTCATCTTGGCCCTGGGAATAAACTCAAGAAGAACCTGTTGAAACATAAAGCTTAGATGGGGTTTGACCTCTGCTGGGCAGCTCCCAGCTATAGGAGTTCCCCTGCTGAGCAGAGAAGATGACTGCAGAATTGAGAGAAGCTATGGCCCTAGCCCCATGGGGCCCAGTGAAGGTGAAAAAGGAGGAGGAAGAAGAAGAAAACTTCCCAGATCAGGCATCCAGCCAACAAGTGCACTCTGAGAACATCAAAGTCTGGGCCCCAGTGCAGGGTCTTCAGACAGGCCTTGATGGATCAGAAGAGGAAGAAAAGGTAAATGGGGGCCTGAGAGGAAGAGGGGAGGAGATACTTGAAGACCTCAAGTAGTTTAAGAGGGGACTCTGCCCCTCTACTTCCACACCTGGAGTCTTATTTCTTGGGTACAATTCTAGCTTCCAGTCTCCTGTAATAGGATAGAAACATTCCCTTCTGATTGATGTGACATTCAGTACTTTCTATAAACCAGTGGTTCTCAAATTTTGCTACACAGAACCTGGAGAGCTTTTTATAAAATCTTGATGTCCATGCTCTATTCTATTCCTATTAAATCAGAATCCGTGGTCCAAGCACAGTGGCTCCCACCTGTAATCCCAGCACTTTGGGAGGCCAAGACGGGAGGATCACTTGAGGTCAGGAGTTCAAGACCAGCCTGAGCAACACTGCACACCTCGTGTTTTGCAATGCAGAAATACAAAAAATTAGCTTGGCATGGTGGCACGTGCCTGTAGTCTCAGCTACTTGGGAAGCTGAGGTGGGAGGATTGATTGAGCCTGGGAGGCATAGGTTGCAGTGAGCCGAATTCATGCCACTGCACTCTAGCCTGGGCAATAGAGTGAGACCCTGCCTCAAAAAAAAAAAAAAAAGAATCTAAGGGTGGGACCTGGGTATCCATGTTTTTTAAAATTCTTCAGGTGATTTCAGTCAGGTTTTGACAATGCTAACCAGAGCTTCTAAAACTTTAATGTGCATAGGAATCACCTAGGGGTTCTTGTTAAAACATTTAAAGTTCAGATTCTGATTGAGGATGTCTGGGGGTGGTCTGAGATTCTGTGTTTTTTGTTTGTTTGTTTGTTTGTTTGTTTTGCAAGCTTCCAGGTGATGCAGATACTGCTGCTGATCTTTGCACCACACTTTGATTCATGAAGTTGTACACTGTGCTGTCGTTAATGTTTCAAATACATCCCTTACCATTACTAGTCAGCTGAGGGCAGAGGTTCCCCCAGAGCCTTTCTGTAATAATATCAAAACCTTGCTGCTTTGATCTTTAGATCCCACAAAATTTCACTCTGAAAATTCTTCCCATATGCTCTCTCCTCTTATCATGTACTCACTGGTAAGCTAGGTTTAGATTCTGGAGTGAGCAGTGAGGTGCAATCAAAGTAATAAGGAAGAAAGTGGCTAGCTTGTTTCTCTGCCCAACTTACCCTGGGGGTTGGAGGAGACTGGCTTCCTTTTCTGTTTTTAAAAATTGTTTTATGGCCTCCAGGAATAGATAATTATGTTCTCATTCTCAAAATTGTAACCACACTACCCCCTACCACCAGTTCCCTCTTAAACGTGTGCCTGCTTGTCTCTAGGGTCAGAATATATCCTGGGACATGGCGGTAGTCCTGAAAGCAACTCAGGAGGCACCTGCTGCTTCACCCCTTGGCAGCTACTCGTTACCAGGGACTCTGGCCAAGAGTGAGATACTGGAGACTCATGGGACCATGAACTTTCTAGGTATGGTTCAGTTCCCTGATTCTGAATCTGACCATTGGGGTTTCTCAAAATCTTTTCAGAGACTGTGGTGGGCATCCAGTCTTCTAGGTTGACCAACAGTACTGAGGTATTGAAAGTGTCAAGGAAAGCTGGAAAGAGGAATGCTGAAATGCCTGTGCATTTGTCATGGGAAGTGGCTTATTTTGCACACAGGCTCAAGACAAACGTAGGTGTTGTGCTGAAACCTGATCAACACCAATATGGTACCAGGTTCAAGAGGCTGAAGAAGAGACCCAGAGCCAGCAAACGACATAGAATTTCACTAGATGTTTATGTACAGGGTAGACAGTCTAGAGGCAGTGGACTGGGCACAGGAGAACCACATGGCCCAGCGGCACAGGCTGGACAGGAGAGCTGCAACCGCTTGCAAAAGGTATGCAGTTTATGTTGCATTTTCACTTAACACCCTCCCCCTAATGACCTCCACCCGGCAGCCTTAATTTAACCCAAAACAAGGGGCCTCAATCCCCTTTAAGGCCCGCATTCCACTGAAAGGGGTGGGGAATGGATAAGGAATGGATCTCCAGGTTGGCCACTTCTGGATTCCTTTGCTTGGAACTCCAAACTATATTCAGGTGTGTCTGCCATACAGGATCATTCTCAGGGTATGCTTAAGTTGTTGCCATCAGGTGTATTTACCATACAGTAGGTAAATTCCAAACTCACTTTTTAGTGATATTTATTGTTCAATGAGTTTCATCTCTGTGCACACATGTAGGCATATGTCCTCTTTATATGCTTTGTACTTAGCATAGGTTGGTGAGCCTGCAAGAGACACTAGCCAAGGTAGGAATAGTCAACTTTTGTGGTGATTTTCAGCAAATGCCCTGGAGATGTTCTGTTTTCATAGATCTTTGTGCAAATTATAGAGGATTTTGAGCAGCTATGTCAACCATAATGATGTTCAAAACTAGGTCTTCATGGAGGGTACTGATGGCTTATCAACTTGTTCTCTCTAAGCTAGGACTAGAGAAAGGGTAGTGTATGTTCTAAAGATCTCACTGGCAGTGGCAGAAGCTTGCCTATGGAGGAGTGACATATAAGTGAGGGTCAAGAATGCAGTAGCCGTAAGTCCTGTGTTTCAAAGCACTTATTGGCTGATTGCCAAGCCCTATTCTTTTTATGAGTCTGCCAGATATTGAATATTTTGAACCCACTCTCCTCCCTAACCAGTTCCTCAGGCATCTGGGGACCAAGTCACTTTCTTAAACCAGTGCTATGGGGAAGACAAGGATCTCCACCTAGATTTTCTTGTCTCATATTTAATTATTCCCAAACTCTTAGCAGCTTCTGTTCACCACTTTCTGCTTTCTGTTCCATTCTCTCTGGTGCATTCCCCTGCATGTCACTTATTTTCTGTCTCTTAGCTTTATCAGCCATTCATAGTCTTAACCCCAACAGCTGCACCTCATCAGGAATGGGCTCCCTTTTCCTACTTTGCCTCTTACCTCAAGACCATGTTCATACCCAAGACTTAGCATTTTGTGCTGCCAGCTATTTCCATGGCGATGGCAGGAACACTGCCAACACTATTTCCATGGCGATGTCAGCAGGCGATGGTGGGAACACTGAGCTCTACATGTGAGAGATACCTGAGTGGGGTTGCTGCCTTGCCTGTAATAACTCTGTGACCTTGAGTAAGTCCCTTCTCTCTCTGGACCTCTATTTCCTGTTCTACAAATTGGGTGTGTTCATTCATTAAGTACAGGATTTGTTGGCGGCCTCCTTCCTATGTGTCAGGCAGTATGATAGGTGCTGGAGATACAGAAATGAATAAGACACAACCTTGCTCTTTTTTTAGCTGAAGGAGAACAGTTTCATCTTCATGATGAAATTGTATAATATACATGAAAGTGCTTTGGAAATTGTGATGTGTTACTGGGTTTTTAATGTCTGAGCAAGTTTTAACTGTAGTTTTCATATTTTAATTAATGTTGAATTTATTAAAGTTTATTCATTTAAAAACCAATTTTTAAGCCATTAAGTATAACTTTTTACTTCATCCATACATATAGAAATATTTGTATAAAAGTGAGAACATTTGTATTTTTTCTTTAACTTATGTTCAGTTAAGCTTCAAATTTTACAGATTAAATTTTTTAAACATTTTGGCCGGGCGCAGTGGCTCAAGCCTGTAATCCTAGCACTTTGGGAGGCGGAGGCGGGTGAATCACCTGATATCAGGAGATCGAGACCAGCCTGGCCAACATGGTGAAACCCTGTCTCTACTAAAAATTCAAAAATTAGCCAGGCATGGTGGTACGTGCCTATAGTCCCACCTACTCGGGAAGCTGAAGCAGGAGAATCGCTTGAACCTGGGAGACAGAGGTTGCAGTGAGCCAAGATTGCACCACTGCACTCCAGCCGGGGCAACAGAGCAAGACTCTGTCTAAAAAAATAAATTAATTAAAAATTTTAAACATTTAATTCTACCTGCTTATCAAATTTCTTTATATAAAACATAATTTCAAATTTGATATCTTTAGTTCTTTAAGACATTCCAAACACCTAACTGGGCAGACTTACAAATTTTGTAAATAAAATCTTGATAAACAGCTGTTATAAATCTAATGAATTGGACTTATAAATTTAGTAAATCAAATTACCCTTCTTATCTCAGAGTATAGTCACCAGCTAAGATGGCAGGCTCATGTAGCATTTCAGCTATCTTTAAAAAAAAAAAAAAAAGAGTGAAAGAAGAGTATTGATTTCAAAACTATGGCTATGCCTGTGTTCTAGTTGGTCACAAATTAATTTTTGGTTTAGTTTTTCATTATTTCTGTACTTAATTTAATTTCTCTAGAGCTACAGTAATCCTACATGTATTTTTAAAAAAGGAAAAATACCATTTCAAATAAGCCAAGGTTATACGCCCAGATTATTTGCTGATTAATCTTTTTACCCAAAGAAATTTGAACTTGACTACACCAGATGGACCCTAATTCTCTTTTCTTAGGCACTTGCCAAGACCCTAGGTCTTACTTTACTCAGTGATGAATCACTTGCATGAAAACCTTCTAGGCTACAGTTGCACCTGGTTTTGTAATGGTTTTGACATGAGACATTATTCAGATAGAAGGAATTGTTTCCGTTATTGGCTCTAATCAGTTTAGTAGTTCCCATTGATCTTCATTTTTCATGCCTAACATTCTAAATCTCCCAGTAAGAAGGGTAGGAGTGAAGGTCAGGGAGACAGTGCAGCTGTGAACTAAAGTTTTCATGGGCTCTGTTTCTGTTGGAGAGATACCCAGCTGGGGTATGGGAGGCCCAGGTGTCAGTGATGGGGAGTTAAAGCAAAAGAGGAGGTGAAAAGAACCAAGGAAGGAGATGTTGGATGGGAGAAGAATAAAGTGGGATGTAGGTGATAAAGTAACAGTAGAGAACATAAAGAGAAGAAAGCAGTCAGCAAAAGAAAAACAGAAGAGGCATGAAACTGTATATGGAAAAATTCAAAATATTTCACACAAAAAATTAAAAAACAGGAGAGGAGAGAGATGAAGAGTCAGTAAGGGGTCGAGATAGCAGCAAAAAATAAGCAGCAGCAGAAGAAAAGATATAAAAGCAAGTAAACTACAGAGAGAAAAACAGCACATTTTTAAAAAGAGAGAGAGCAGAACAGTAGGAATAGAAATAACCAGAAAAAGTTTAGCATTTCAGATTTTTTTTTTTTTTTTTTTTTTTTTTTTTGAGATGAGTTTGGCTGTGCTGCCCAGGCTGGAGCAGTGGCACAATTTCGGCTAACTGCAACCTCCGCCTCCTGGGTTCAATTGATTCTCATGCCTCAGCCTCCAGAGCAGCTGGGATTACAGGTGCCTGCCATAACACCCAGCTAATTTTTTCGTATTTTTCCTAGAGACGGGGTTTCACCATGTTGGCCAGGCTGGTCTCGAACTCCTGACCTCAGGTGATCCACCCGCTTCAGTCTCCCAAAGTGCTGGGATTACATGAGCCACTGCACCTGGCTTTTTTTTTTTTTTCTTTGAGATAGAGTCTTGCTTTGTCTGGCCCAGGCTGGAGTGCAAGTGCAGTGGTGCAGTCTCAGCTCACTACAGCCTCCACCTCCCAAGTTCAAGCGATTCTCCTGTCTCAACCTCCCAAGTAGCTGGGACTACAGGCATGCACCATCACACCTGGCTAATTTTGTATTTTTAGTAGAGACGGGGTTTCACCATGTTGGCCAGGCCGTTCTCAAACTCCTGACCTCAGGTGATCTGCCCGCCTCAGCCTCCCAAAGTGCTGGGATTACAGGCATCAGCCACTGTGCCTGGCCAGCATTTCAGATATTTATTGTTTGTCATATCTGGGGCTCTACTGTATCCAGCACTTGGGCATTTCTTTCCTCTGACACTGCTCATCTTGTCTGAATGATTGTGATAGAATTTCAGATTACCATAGTCTTAACCAGGCAATCAAACCAGGCTGTTTTCCTGCCCCCAATATTGCTTTGTACCACCCCAACATCCTTGTCCCACCCACTCATATCATTGGTTGGATGGTCATCCTGTAGGATATTTCCCTCTCATGGGTGCTACTCTCTTCCCTGTGCAGTAGCAGCAGTTATAACCTGAAGCTCACAGCACCACTGCTTATTTCTGAGCTGACATCACCAGTGGGAATACCTCCCTCCTCTACAGGCTTGCCACCCATTCCTGTTACCCTTTATTTCACTTGCGTTATTTCTTGAGCTTGGTTTAATTGACAAACACTTGTTAAGGGTTCACTGTGCCAAAACTGGGTTACATGGGTGCACATTTCAAGGTCAAGGAAAGTGAGGGTGCAGAGGAGACAAACATAAAGAACTATGATGTTACTGATAGCAGGACCCCTTTTTGACACCATTAGGTTCTGAAGCAATGTAAAGCATCCAGAGACTAAATCAGTGTCATAAAGCTTCAGGGTGTTTTGATGTTCTCATGATATTTTCTGGCATTGTGGAGCAGTCTATGCCATAACTCAACAAGGTCAGCTTTCCTTGACACAATGCTAAGCTGTTCCCCTGACACAAGGGTAAGAGTTTGCCATGTACAGTTTCTTTTTTAATTCTCCTAGTGTAGCTGTCTATCACCATAGCAACTCCCCTCCCCTAAGGGTTCATCTTTCCTTCTGGCCCCTCACAATATCATCAGTCAGCCTGAAAGTTGCTGCACACATTCAGAGCACTGACTGTATTCCAGGCAATATGTGAGTAGTTGACATAGAGTAACTCCATTAATCTACTCACAGCCTTATGAGGTACATACTATTAGTATCCCTGTTTTAGAGATTGGGAAACTGAGGCACACAGGAGTTAAGTAGCCCAAAGTCATGGAGCTAGTTAGTGTCAGAGCAGAGATTTGAAACCAGGCAGTCTGGCTCTAGAATCCATGTTCTTAACCTGTATGCTGCAGGACCTCACAGTGTTTCATATGCTTTTGGCTGCTGTGGCTGTCTTGGCAGCCAGTGTTACCCTTTCTGTCCATGCTTATCCTTTCTTTGATATCCAGCATCCTCAGACACAGAAACCTCAGTTGCTAGATCTTTGTTTACAGGTAGCAAATCACCCTAATTAACTGGTGGGTTGCAAGCAAATCCACACTAAGTAGCTAAGGTAAGAAGGCAAGCCTAGGGAGAGGCTTGTGTCCTTCATAACTGGTCTTCGTTGCAAGAGCAGTCATCATACAGCCAGGAGGAGCGCTGTCTGGAGATTGGCCCTCCCTGGCATGAGGCAGCGGGGTTAAGTGTCTAATGGAGGCAAGTGGAAGTGCTGGAAAGACCATGAGTCAGTGGGTTCTGCTGTAGGTAGAGGGGAGGACAAAGCCCCAGCTGAAGAACCTAGAGAGGAGAGGTAACATGTGATGAGATTCTCTTCTTTGATGAAGCCATTTTGTGGAGGTGTTGAAATCACATACTTCCTTTTATGACTTGATGATCCTATTCTTTTTCTAGGCCAGAGAAAGCTAACATTTGTATTTTCTGTTTCTTGGTTCAGGTGCTGAAACCAAGAACCTACAGTTACTGGTTCCAAAAACTGAGATATGTGAGGAAGCTGAAAAATCCCTCATCATATCAGAAAGAATCCAGAAAGCTGATCCTCAAGGACCTGAGTTAGGAGAAGCTTGTGAAAAAGGAAACATGTTAAAGAGGCAGAGAATAAAGAGGGAAAAGAAAGATTTCAGACAAGTGATAGTGAATGACTATCACTTACCTGAAAGCTTCAAAGGAGAGGAAAACCAGAAATGTAAGAAATCTGGGGGAAAATACAGCCTTAATTCTGGCGCTGTTAAAAATCCAAAAACTCAGCTTGGACAAAAGCCTTTTACATGTAGCGTGTGTGGGAAAGGATTTAGTCAGAGTGCAAACCTCGTTGTGCATCAGCGAATCCACACTGGAGAGAAACCCTTTGAATGTCATGAGTGTGGGAAGGCCTTCATTCAGAGTGCAAACCTCGTTGTGCATCAGAGAATCCACACTGGACAGAAACCTTATGTTTGCTCAAAATGTGGGAAGGCCTTCACTCAGAGTTCAAATCTGACTGTACATCAAAAAATCCACTCCTTAGAAAAAACTTTTAAGTGCAATGAATGTGAGAAAGCCTTTAGTTACAGCTCACAACTTGCTCGGCACCAGAAAGTCCACATTACAGAAAAATGCTATGAATGTAATGAATGTGGGAAAACATTTACTAGGAGCTCAAACCTCATTGTCCACCAGAGGATCCACACTGGGGAGAAGCCCTTTGCCTGTAATGACTGTGGCAAAGCCTTTACCCAGAGTGCAAATCTTATTGTACATCAGCGAAGCCATACTGGTGAGAAGCCATATGAGTGTAAAGAGTGTGGGAAAGCCTTTAGTTGTTTTTCACACCTTATTGTGCACCAGAGAATTCACACTGCAGAGAAACCTTACGACTGCAGCGAATGTGGGAAAGCCTTCAGTCAGCTCTCTTGCCTTATTGTCCACCAGAGAATTCACAGTGGAGATCTTCCTTACGTGTGTAATGAATGTGGGAAGGCCTTCACATGTAGCTCATACCTACTTATTCATCAGAGAATTCATAATGGAGAAAAACCTTACACATGTAATGAGTGTGGGAAGGCCTTCAGACAGAGGTCGAGCCTCACCGTGCACCAGAGAACCCACACTGGGGAGAAGCCCTATGAATGTGAGAAGTGTGGTGCAGCTTTCATTTCCAACTCACACCTCATGCGACACCATAGAACCCATCTTGTTGAATAACAAGTAAGGAAGAGGAAGACCTCCAGCATTGGTCATAACCTTCTGCCTCCCTAATGAGACACCTCTTTGCTGTTTTCTTCCTCCTCTGTAAAAGTGAGGGCTATGTCCTTAAAAGTTAGAGTTTTCAGGAATGCAGCACAAGACACAAGAAAAGCATTTCAGAGGCTAATTTAAAGAAGACAAAAAGCACCTAAAGGCAAGGACTTTGTTTTAACTGTACCTTACGCGATCATGTTCTCTGAAGTGGAATGTGGCTTTCCTAGGAATGGGTCATACAAAGCTAAGTGGTAATGATGCTATTTGGGGAAAGGTCTTTTTTGCTTAATTTTGTTTTTTAAAACTCTGATGATTGCTTGAGCAACAGGCAGGTTATCTGCCTGGTTGAATTCTGGTTGAACCGTGTATTCTAATATTTCTGGTTAAGTGGTGACTAGGGAAGGAAACCACTTGGGGTAGCAGTTCAACAATTCACTTACGAATGTTTATAAGCTTTCCATTTCCTGGCTAATTTTTTAAAAGCCAGTCAAAACAAAAAAAAACTTTACTGAAAATGGACAGAAATAGGAAATGGACTTTTTCCTTACTGTCTATACCTCCTGAACCTTGGTATTGTAAAGATCTGGAGACCTCTGAGTCTGTTCTGACCATTCCCTAGTCTGTATGGCCAAGCACTCAAGGATGGATGGTCACCACACACCAGCTATATTCATTTGCCAAGATCGACAGCTCCTTCTCCAAACAACTCAAGCCCCAATTCCCATCGCATTCCATTTGGGTGAGATGCAACTAACAGCCCCTTCCTGGATAAAGGAGTCAAAGAATAAAGCTTGCCTAGAGGCATGCCCCAGTTGTCTCTGATGTCATTCTGCTCAAGTCCAGCCAGGGGTCTCAGTTTGGGTTTCATTCTCACATTCTGAATGGTGTTTAGAAGAAATAGTGGAGCTCTTCTCATTCTGAGAAGACCAAAGAGGGAAAGTGAAGGGAGAGGGGAGGTGGAAGTAAGATTCCTAAGGTCTTAATTTGATTTTTTGAGAAATTCAGAGGTATTGGAATATGAAAACTTTTAGAAGGATGAAGAAACTGGCTAAGGTAAGATATCTTTGTTACCATTCAGCCTTTACTCCTGGAAAAATGATTTATAAAACTATGCAATAGGTAGAGCTATGTAATAATATTGCCTTGTATTTATATAGAACTTTTATTCTTTGTTGTGTACCCTTATGTATTGATCATGATACCTGGCACGTATCTCACGCTTTCACATAGATCACCTACCTTAGTCCTTACAACACTGAAACATTTGGTTGCCCATTTACCTGAGAATGGTCATTTAGTGCAAGGCCAAGTAACAAGTGACAGCTTATATCCAAGTCCAGGACCTGAATCTAGATTCTCTGTTCTGCCATGCCACTTGCCAAACACCTGTAATCCCCATGCAGACCTGTGGGGGAGACAAAGAAAGGGGTATGTAGTCCCATTTTTCAGGTGAGGAAGCTGATGTGACAGATTTTTGGAGTGTGCCTTAGGCACTGTGACCAGAAATCAGCAAATCTAAGACTAGAATTTGGGTCTCCTGATTTCTGGCTCTGTCCCTCCATGCTGTTCCAATGCCTCAGGACATACAAGAGCATTTATCATAAATGCTGAGCCTGATGCAGCTCTCATGCAGAAGTCCCATGCATTTATTATCACATTTCTGCAAGACTAAATATTAATCACATAGTATTTTCTACTTTACAGAGCACTTTTTTTTTGGTTAGTTTTGTTTTGTTTTTGAGATGGAGTCTTGCTCTGTTGCTTAGGCTGGAGTGCAGTGGCATAATCTTGGCTCACTGCAACCTCTGCCTCCCAGGTTCAAGTAATTCTCTTACCTCAGTCTCCCGAGTAGCTGGGACTACAGGTGCGTGCCACCACGCCTGGCCAATTTTTTTTTTTTTTGAGACAGAGTCTTGCTCTGTCGCCCAGGCTGGAGTGCAGTGGCACATTCTTGGCTTACTGCAACCTCCACCTCCCGGGTTCAAGTGATTCTCCTGCCTCGACCTCCTGAGTAGCTGAGATTACAGGTGCACGCCACCACCCCCAGCTAATTTTTGTATTTTTAGTAGCGATGGGGTTGCTCTTGAACTCCTGACCTCGTGATCTGCCTGCCTTGGCCTCCCAAAGTGCTAGGATTACAGGAGTAAGCCACTGCGCCCAGCCTTTTTTGTATTTTTAGTTGAGGCGAGGTTGCACTATGTTTAGGCCAGGCTGGTCTTGAACTCCTGACCTCAGGTGATCCACCTGCCTTGGCTTCCCAGAGTGTCAGGAATACAGGCACGAGCCACCATGCCTGGCCTACAGTGCACTTTCACATACAGAAGGCCTATACAAGAAAGCTTATTAATTTCCTTTTTCCTCCCTCTTCTAGTTTTTTTTTCAAAACATATGCAACTACTTTCCCAGTTTCACTCTAAATCATAGAGACACAAATACAAGAAATCAAAAGGATTCAAAAGTAGGATCAAATACTCATGCCCTCACCAATCCTAACAGTGACTGTTCCAGTCTCCCTGATGGAATGGAGAGACCCAAATAAACCAACCCCTGTCTCTGCTGAGAGTAGGAACAAGTTAGTTTTTTCCCCCTGCCTTATCAGGAAGCTGAGAATATCAGGAGAGCAGGTCTGAAGATTTGAGATAACTCTGTGACCTTGACTCACCAAAAGACAGAAACTACTTTGCTAAAGAATACCTGCTGGGATTTATGACCATTAAGACAGTTAAACCATTCTACTATCACATATGTTTATCCTCATAATATTCAGTTGTGGATGGTTGTGATTTCCACTCATAGGTAGTTCAGAAAAGCTACACGGGATTATGATGCAAAACTAGGTTTGAGATTCACTGACCCAACCTTGCAGTAAAGCAGTGGTTTTAAACCTTGGCTTCATGTTAGAATCACATTGGGCACTTTTTAAAAATTTCCATTTCTAGACCTCTGTATTTTTTAAAACTCTGGAGGGGATTACAATGACAAGCAAAGGTTATGAGCCACTGTAGCAAAAAGTAAAGGCTGCAGGCCAAGAATGTGTGTGATCAAAGGTGGACGGGGTGGGGGTGCTCCAGTATAAGGATCTGAATGTGCAAAGCATTCTATGTATTTTTAGCAGAACAGGACACTTACTTTACACTAGCTGAACTAGGTGTCCATCAGTGCCTCTGCCAACCATTGGATGTTAGAGGATTCTGCCGCCTAACTTATTTTATTTGTATTTAAGTGAATATACCAAACATTTATATGAGCAAACCAAGTTTTACATAACATACTTTTGGTATGTATTATGACTTTTTACATTTCTACTTGGATTTCCTCTTCAGATCTCAGTTTCCACAAACCTGCATCCAGGTTCAGGGCCTCTGATTCTGCACAAATCCTGTGAGCCAAGTGGATTGATTACTAGACAGATCAGATCCTTCCCCAGCTAATAACTCTGCCTCCTGATTCCAGTCCTCAAAATAAATTGCAGCCTGCCATTTTCTTTATGGTTTATAAGGGAGGAGTGACCACCTTTTGTCAGTTTGCCTAGTTTCGTATTCTTTGGGCTCATCTCCCATCTTTTTTGGGTAGTCTTGCTAGGAGTGGTTGGGAACTCTGAAGCCCCATTTTCCCAAGTTGCTGAGAGCTATCAGACTTTCAGCTGTCAGGCTAAGAGCTCTGTTGCAGGCCTAGTGATTGGCATTAAGAGTAGGGCCAGGAAATCTGTCCTCATCCTCAAATGAGACCAACAGATATGTATTAAGTGGAGCACAGTGATGCAAACCAGTGAAATCACGTACAGTACTCTGGGAGCACAGGAGAAAGACTTCAATCCCTAACACGAAGTTACACACTCAAACACAGCCATAAATTCCACCAGGCTTAGGAAGAGGTGTCTTTGGACAAAGCTAATTGTTCATCTGCTCTGTATCCCCTCCCTATCTCAGGTAGTTGTCCCTCTCCCACATCTGTCACCTCTCCACTTGCTCATCCATTGTAGGCACTGCAACCTTTCTGGGGTTGCAGCCCCTTTGGGAATCCTGGGGAGATTGTGGCTCCTCTTACCCTAAGAAATGTACGTTGCAGATTAAATCTTGTGCTTACTTGGAGGTTATACAGGCTTCCTGAAGACAATACATAAATCTAGGGCCTAAAGTCTAATCTGGAGATGTATTACATAATCACCAGTGACTTTTTTTTTTTTAAATGAGGTTAGGTTACAGAATCACCAAGAATGTTGCCCAGACATTCTTTAAACCTTTAAAATTTGTTTTTCTCTTAGATTCCTTCCCTTATCACATGCCATTATCTCCACCACCTGGGGCACTCAGATTGAATGTCCAGAAGCTATCTCTGCCTTCCTAAGCATCATTCATTACAAAAACATTTTGTGTTCCCTTGTGAATGTCGTGCTAGATTCTGGAGTGCCAAAGCAAACCTGGTCCACTATCCCTGTTGTCATGTCTGTTATGGGAAAAATATCAGGATCCCTAACATGATTAACTGAGCTCTTCATAATCTCTTTCCAGCCTCATCTCTTCACTCTCAGGCACCTTTTACTGCAGCCTAGAAGCACATGCTTGCTCTTCTCTGTGCCTTTGCTCACACTTTTCCCCGTGCCTATAATACCTCATCACTACTTCCCACTCAGTCCCCTTCTACTTTTGCAAGCTTAGTTTCTTTTAATATTTGGTTCAAGTTCCATCTCTGGGAAACCCCTGACTGCGTTATGGCCAAAGGCATATTCAGAAGTATATTTATTAATACGCATATACAAGTGCATGATATGTATCCAGAGATTTACCTTTTTGCTTTAAAGTGAAAAAGTCTGGATTAAAAATTGTGTATATAATACAGTTCTCATAAACTGTTGCTTTTATATATACTATATACTATTTAAAAGTATATAGATAAATTACCTGAAGGAAAAAAGAAAATATTATAAGTGGTTAAATGACTTACAGCCATACAGACGGTTAATTCCAGGCTTACATTCAAACCCATATACTCTGGATAATAGGATTATGGGTTACTAAGAGGGGTTTTGTTTGTTTGTTTTAGCAATTTCTGTATTTCTCTAAGGAGCAAGAATTTTATAAAAATAATAAATTATTATATTTACATATCTAGTTTATTATATTAACTATAAACCATATCTCAATTTTGTGGTATGTTGGAGGGACCCTTCCCTTCCTTTCTCTTTCCCTTTTCCACATCGTTGTCTCTTACATTGTCAAGTCTGATAATTCTTAAATTCTATTCTGTAACCAGTTAGGATTTTATAGTTTATTGATTGATTTCAAAAGCTGAAAACAAACAGCATGAACATTATTAAGACCATGTGAATATTGTTGATTGCAGATCTTAGCTTACTGTGTTTATATTTCCTTTTGGGATCAGCTTTTTGTTTTTACTGAAGTTTCTAGTTGCCTTTCTTTTTACCTTGTACTGGTTGCTTTCCACACACTCACAGTCATTTTCAAATTCTCCATTCAATTAAATACTCTGTTGAATTCACTTCTTTTCTCTCTGTATATTCCGCTTTCAGCCTCCTGCTGTGGTCTGTTTTTGATGCCCTTTCTGCCTATTATTCTGTTGTTACACTGGACTCAACTGTTTCTGAATTCTGTGTCTTCCTTTTTCTTTATTTACTTATCATTTTATTATAGTACATGTCAAGTCTCCTGTCAGGAAAGAGTACATGGAAGGCAAAGTTGTTGAATGTTTATATGTCTTTCTCTGACCTCTCACTTGATGGTAGTTTGGCTGGCTCTGGAATTCTAGGTTGAAAAATTTCCCTAGAAGTTTGTAGCCATCGCTTCACTGACTTACAGCATCCACTGCTGCTAATGAGATGCCTGATTCCAATCTGATATTTATTTATTTGACAATCAGTAAATAGTATTTACATTACAGTGATCTGTTTTCCCACCCCTGTGCCTGGAAGCTTTTAAAGTCTCTTCTTTATCTTTGATGTATTCAGTTCCCTAATGCTCAGTGGAATTTTTTAATCTACAGACTCAGGTACTCCTACTCTTGGAAATTTTCTCATTATTTATATGACTATTCCCCTTTCCATGTTTTTCTTTTCCTTCTGTTTTTACTCTTTATAGAGTTCTTGCTAATCAAATGTTGGACCTTGTGGATTGATCCTTAGCTGCATTCATTATTTCCATTTCTTTGTATTGTGCCACTATGAGAAGAGTACCTTGATTATTTTCTAATGAATAATATTTTTAACAGTAATAATTTTAACAATAGTTTAATTTCTGAGAGCCTTTTCTTAAAAGTGTCTTCTGTCACAATGAATTATCTCATTCCCTTCATGCCCCTGCCACTAGGTCCTTTTTTCCCTCTGTTTACCTTGTTTGCTCTCATTAGACTTTCCTCAAATGTGTTGTGATTCTTACACCCATATACATGTGTGTGTGCATGTGAGTGTGTCTGTGAATTAAAAGCCTAATTGAGACCTCTGTGTGTAGGAGTGAGATTTGCCCACTGTTTCCCTGGAGAACCCTAAATGCCAGAATACAGAATATTTTGCCTTGGGCTCTTACATTTAATTAGCAAAAATCCTCTGATATTTTTGTCTGGGGTTTAGATGCTGTTAAGTGCTTTTCTAGAAGTGGAGGGAAGGAAGCCAAGTGTTATTACAGACTTCCAGTTAATGCCCTTATTTTTAGATCCACTTCTGCCTCCCAGCCTTCATTGTACCTGGGGTTTCAAAATTCCAAGTCTCCGGGGTTGGGCAGGGTAGATCAGCTACCTCCTTCCATTGGATAGCCCTCAGCAAGAGTTCCAAGCTGTTACTCCCTCCACCCAGCTGTCTTAGTTACCATATCATTCATTTTCCATCTTCTAGAAATTTGTTCCTTTTATCTCATTGTTATACTTTTTTTTTTTTTTTTTTTTTTTTTGAGACAGAGTTTCGCTCTTGTTGCCCAGGCTGGAGTGCAATGGGGCAATCTTGGCTCACTGCACCCTCCACCTCCTGGTTTCAAGCAGTTCTCCTGCCTCAGCCTCCTGAGTAGCTGGGATTACAGGCGCCTGCCACCACTCCCAGCTAATTGTTTTTTGTATTTTTTAGTAGAGACGGGATTTCACCATGTTGGCCAGGCTGGTCTCCCAACTCCTGACCTCAGGTGATCCGCCCACCTTGTCCTCCCAAAGCGCTGGGATTACAAGCGTGAGCCATCGCGCCCAGCCTCATCGTTACACATTTTAACTATTTTTACTCATTGTTATTTTAGGGGAAGTTAAACCATTTTTAAAAGAATGTTGATATCCTTTGATACAGCAGTACCACTTTTAGAAAGCTATCTTAAGAATGAATATTTGTACAATGATTTATATACATGTCGATGTTACTCATTTCGCAAAAAAATGACTAACCTAAGTAACAATAGGGGAATGATTAAATAAGTAATAATACTATGGAATATTGTGCAACCACTAAAGGTCATAATTAAAAGAATTGTGATATGATAATAGCACACAGTAATATTAAATAAATGATGCAAAGTACAAAATAAAACACTGTACAGAGAGCCGAGTTTTCTAAGATGCACATGCATAGGAAAGAAAGAAATTGGGGGTTAACTGTGGTTAAATTTTCAGCATTGTCTACATTTTCTACAATGAGCCTGTATTTTATGATCAGGAGGGGAAGGTTAATAAAAGAGAAAGATCATGGCTTGTTCAGAGTGGTGAGACTTTCTTGTGAAGTGTGAAATGGGTAGTGGGGAATAATAGAATAAGGGTCTGGAGAAGTAAGGTCCCTATTTTTATCCATTGTTAGCATTTTATGGTTACGAAGAACCTAATACCAGGTGAAGGAGTTCAGCAGAGGAATATATATTTGTGACATTGTTCTGGCTGGACAGTGGAGGCTGAGCTGGTGAGGGGAGAAAGGAATCCCGAAGACCATATTGGCAGTTTTTTTCAGAGCCCAAGAGAGAGAGTGGGATTCTGACCCAGCCACTAGAAGGGGGCCAGAGGAGAAGGAATAGATGTGATGTTTTGAAGATAAAATGAGCAGACCTTAAGGGACACGGAAGATCAAGCAGCAAATTCCCAAGCCAGAAGTCTGGGCCTCTACATCCTGGTGAGACATACGACATGACAAATGAGGCCAGGCCCAGGTCTGAGAGGCACTGCTTTCCTTGCAGCTCTCTGGAGCTACCCTGTGTTCACAGTGGCTAATGCCGCTCTGATGTTGGGAAGGGCTGGAGACAAGGGAGGAGACAACCCAACTCCTAGCAGGCTACCTGGCTATCGTAGGCTACCTTGACACTGACTAGGTTCCCTACTTGTACCATGTGTGGTTTTCCAGGATTCCTGTGATCTCTGGTATTTTCCCTCCAAGGACTGGGGTTCCCTCAAGGCAAGTCACCTTACTGAACCAATAGCAAGGTTGTAATCATCACTACTGTTAGTTGAGGGGTTCCTGTGTGCCAGGCACCATACTAAATGCCAAATGTGTTATATCTCATTTAATCCTCACCTGAGGAGGGAAGTTCTCTTAGGCTATTTGCAAAGCCAGTAGTCCCAGTCAGGATTAGAACAACTCTGATGTACAAGTCTGTGCCCCTTTCTCCCAGGTGAACTTCTCAGTGCACCCCCAAGGACTCCTCTCCACATGTAAGAGTTCTTTGTTAAATTCAAAGAGCAGTTCTTGCCTGTAGTAAAAAGGTCAGTGGTGCAAAAGCATACAGAGAGATGTGAGACTCCCTCCCAGTCCACACAACCAGTCTCCTACCCCAGGGGTAGCTATTTTTAAATGTCTTGATCTTTCCTCAAGATAGTCCCAGCATTTACAACCTTATGTATCCCCCTTAAAGAAACACAAAAAAACAAATGAGAAGCTTAGGATACACAGTCTACACCTTGCTTTTTTCAGTGTCTTGGAGATGGCTTTCTATTAGCCTGTAAGATCTACCTCATTTTTTTCACTGCTTGGTGATATCCGTTGTATGAATGTACCATAATTCATACGGTCCCCCTGTTGATGGGCCTCTAGGTTCTTTTCTGCCTTTTGCTATTACAAACAGTACTGTGCCAAATAGCCCCGCACGCTGTCCTTGGATAAATTGATGAAATTAAATGGTAGGTGCATTTGTTATTTTGATAGAAATTAGAAATGTAGTTCCCAGTGTGTGTATGAAAATGCCCATTCCCCTGAATCCTCTGGAACTATTGTGTTGTTTCTGATCTCATAAATGAAAAATGCTCTCATATTTTAATTTGCATTCAACTATGAGTGAAACTGGGTACCATAGCCCATGTTTAAAAGCCACGTGTATTTATTTTCTGTGACTTGCTTATTTGCGTTCTTTAGCAGTTTTTCTGTTCATCCTTTTAATAATCAATTTGTACAAACTATAAAGAAATTATCCTTATCTGCTATATGTGTTGCAAATATTTTCCCAGGTTTATTGTTTGTTGTACTTAATTTTGCTGTTTGGATATTTAAAATTTAATATCAAATCAAGGACTTTCCCTCTTCAAGATGATACGTTCTCCCATGATTTCTAGTCCTTTGAGATCGGTCCCTTTGAAATTCTTTGTGGATAAGGACTGAGTCAGGTCTTGGCCCTGCCTCCCGCCCCTTTTCCTCTGGCATCCAGGTGGAGGAACCAAGCGGGAAAAACACATAGACAAAGACATCTCCCAGCTTCCTAGAGGAGCCGGGCAAGAAGCTTGCACCAGGGACTTCTGCCTTCACCAGACTCATTGAGCTAGTCAAAAGCAGGTTATCCGGGGAGCCTGGCAGGGAGCCCAGCGAAGAGCGGAGCAAGCTGAGGGAGGAATGGGCAGTCTGAGAAAGGGAGAACAGAAGGGGCTGTACCCTTGCATGGGGTGGGGTTGGGGCTGGTGGGGGCCTGCAGCCTGGAGGCTAGGGACAGGCCCAAATCGGGGGTGGGTGGTGTGTTGGGGGAAGGAAAGAGAAGGAGGGGCTAGAGCTTGAGATGTGGGAGGCGAAGGAGGAGGCTGCAGCTATGGGGGTGGGGGAAGAATCGGGAATGTGCAAGGAGAAGAGCAGCGACATGCAGGTGGGCAGCAATGGTGGGAGTCAGGATCAGATGTGGTGGCCTGGAGGAGGAGCCCAGTTCAGGGAAGAGCCAGGGAGGAAAAGGGCGGCTTCCTCCAGGACCCTGGGACCCTCGTGCTGCCCACTGCTTTCTCTGGCCTTAGGTGGGCAGGGCAGAAACCAGACCATACTCCTGAGGGCAGGTGAGGAAGAGGCCATTCTAGGTTGGCCCTGTTCCTCACCTCCCAACCCAGGACAGATCCCTAAGCTCTCTAACGTAAGTCCTCTCTTGCCATTGTGAGGCTGGAGTGAAATAAGGGATAGGAAATGGCTTTGTAACGATTAAAAGGCTGCCTGGTTGCACAGGCCTGCTGTGGCCTTCTGGAGGACAGGGTAGGCATGGATAAAAGAAAACCAAGCCTTACCTGATTGGAAAACATTTTACTTTGATAGTGCAACGTGGGGCGCCTGCCCCTGACTGCCTTACACATGGGCCTCAGCCGTGCTTCCAGAGTCTTGTTCTGTGGTGGATGCTTAGCGGATGATAAGCAGAGGCCTTGTCTGAGGGAGGTGAGATGTGAAGTCACCACTCAGGTCCCAAGGGGGAGAATCTGTTTAGAATAGAGCCTAAGGGGCCATGGTGCTGAAGAAGGAGCCACATAGTTCTGTGACCCCTTGGGCCAGAAGAAGCTATAGGGAGTTGTCTCTGGAAATAAGAGTCTCTGGCAGGGTCTGGACCACACTTGTTCCCCCAACACAAGCCCTGCGAGGAAGGAGCAGGATGTATGGTCTCTGGTCCCAGACAGCTGTGGAGGCCAGAGTGGCTTCCAGATGCTGGGGTGGGCTGGAGCACCTTTCCTTCTTCCACCCTGGTGGGCAAAGCTAGGCCTTTGAAACAATAGGTGCCCATGGTCATGAACTGCATTCACAGGGGCCTGGTCCCAAGATGCCCCTGCCTCCTTAAGGAGCTGATAATCCTCCTGGGATGGGCCAGGTCTCTGAACAGTATTTACTGTCCCTTTAGGTGACACCTGATGATCCCAAAGAACCAAAGGATTTTCTCTCTTCCATCACGGGTTCGAATGAGAGTGAGGTGCACAGATGAGGATGAGCCCTGTAAGCCTGAAGGAGGAGCAGCCCCGGGCCAGTGGCTCTTGCCTTGGGAACACCCCCACCAGGGCTGAGGGCTGGCATTTCCCATCTTAGCTTGGTGGGCCACAACCAAAGGTGAGAGGTGGGAATATGGCTGGCCCTAGAAGAGTGTGGTGAAAGGACCAGGGGTTGCCAGGGTAGGGCTGCAACTCATAAGCCACTTTTCTCATAAGCCATTCCTTATTCCCAGGTAAGGCATGGCCCTTAGGTGTGAGAGATGCACCAGGCTAATTTCATCCTCTCTTATTCACTCAGTGTCCAACTGCCCAGCTGCTACCAAATGCCAAGCACCAGGCAGCCATGAGGGGCCTTTCAGGACCTGTTCTGCTTCTGACTGGTTAGTCACCTCAGAGAAGTCAATGTCCTTGCCTGTCAAATGAAGCATTTCCTGCCCTGCCAACTTCACTGGGTGGTATGCATCAAAGGAGACTGGGACAGGACACGGCTGTAAACAGTTCATTTGACATCACTGTGGTTATTAACCAGGGTGGGGTCATTGTCCAAGAAGAGAAGGGATGCTCTTTGGGAGGGATGCTTCTGTGGGCTGCATGGGGCCAGGGTCCCCTCCTGGAGATGACGGCTCAGTCTTTTTTGCATTTAAACACCAGACCCTCCCTGAAAGTTTACCTTTACTTACGGGTTCTCGCCACTGCCCACCAGCAAAAGGAGCGGGAGAAGGTAGGGTCAGCACTGTGACCTTCTTTAGCTTCCCCTCCCAAGGCCATCCGTGGACTTTTCTCCAGAATTTTTTTTCCAGGTCTCAGTACTAGCCTGGTGACAACAGCATGAGCCCTGGGAGAAAGGCACCCTGAGAGTAGGGCCGGAGCTTCCTCTGACTTCAGCCCTTTAAGGCTACCTGCTGCCTGGGACCCATCTGTTTCCTGCCCCAAGGGCCACTGTTGGAGAAGTGCTGCTAGGGCTGAATTGAGAGGCCTCAGCCAGCCTGGGTAAGGCCACTTTCCACTGGGCCTTCACCACCACACCTCAGAAATGTGGGCCTCTGATACTCTCAGCCTAGTGCACCTCTCAGAACCCAGGCTTCAGGGCCTAGCCATCCCCAAGGCTGCCAAACAGGTTTTGTATGTCTTGGGAAAAGCCATTTCCCTCCTGGTCAGTTAGCAGACATCTCTTTGTGAATTACTCCAAGGTGCTGAGCTGTCCATGGAGGAAAGCACCAGAGAGAATGTGTCCCCCAGCTCTGTGAGCAGACCTGGCTGCAGATGCCAGGCCAGGCTGGAGGCCACAAGGGTTCTGTCTACCAAACACCCATTGCCAGCCCATCATGGCACCACAATTTCACATTGATTAGACAAAGAACATGCCTAGGTTGTTTTCCTGGGTCATGATCCCAAATTCTTTGTAATAACTCCCCCAAAGAGCCAAACCCCCCAAAATTCTTTCCCCTTGGTTAGCTGTGGCTGTCTGGCAAGCATAGTGGTCCTCAGGGTGACCTTCACTCCAAAACCAGTCATTCAGAGCCATCCTGAGCATTTTGCCAGATGTGCACTAGTGCTAATTCTGGGGCCCAAGGGAGGCAGGATAAACATACTTTATTTGTTGGCAGATGTGAGGGCAGGAACTGTGCCAACCAGAATGGTGCCTTCACAGATACTAGCACAAGTGCGCCAGGTTAAGAATGCTACAGGGCATGATAGGATTCAGATGTTGCCCTGGAGAAACACACAGCCTAGTTGTGAAGGTAAGATGGATACATGGGAAAGAGAAATCTAATTCACCAAAACATGTAAGGTCATTGCCAAAGAAATGGGAATGGATGTCAGAGGTAGTCAAGGATAGAGGAGGGAGCAGTCACTGGGAGCTGTGGGAAGGATGGGAGAAGGCTTCCTAAAGGAGAGGTGACTTGAGCCAGGCCTGATGGGTGGGTGGGTGGACGGATGGATGAATGAATGGGTGGATGGATGGATGAGCAGTTTTAGAGGACAAGGATTCAGTATTCCAAGCCATGCAGAAGGTGAGAGGAAAGATACAGAGATAGGAAATCTTTGTTGAAGAGCATGAGTACAACCAGAAAGTTCAAGGAAGCCAAGAAGAGGGTTGGGGAATAGGAGAAAAGATCTGTATTAGTTCACTTTCATGCTGCTGATAAAGACATACCCAAGACTGAGAAGAAAAGGAAGTTTAGGCCGGGTGCGGTGGCTCACACCTGTAATCCCAGCACTTTGGGAGGCCAAGGCGGGCGGATCATGAGGTCAGGAGATTGAGACCGTCCTGGCTAACATGGTGAAACCCCATCTCTACTAAAAATATAAAAAATTAGCCGGGCATGGTGGCGGGCGCCTGTAGTCCCAGCTACTCGGGAGGCTGAGGCAGGAGAATGGCATGAACCTGGGAGGTGGAGCTTGCAGTGAGCTGAGATTGCACCACTGCACTCCAGCCTGGGCGACAGAGCGAGACTCTGTCTCAAAAAAAAAAAAGGAGGTTTAATGGACTTAGAGTTCCACATGGCTGGGGAAGCCTCACAATCATGGTGGAAGGCAAGGAGGAGCAAGTCACGTCTTACGTGGGTGGTGGCAGGCAAAGAGAGAGCTTGTGCAGGGAAACTCCTGTTTTTAAAACTGCCAGATCTCGTGAGACTTATTCACTATTACAAGAACAGCACGGGAAAGACCTGCCCCCATGATTCAATTACCTCCCACCAGGTTCCTCCCATGTCACGTGGAAATTGTGGGAGTTGCAATTCAAGATGAGATTTGGGTGGAGACATGGCCAAATCATATCAAGATCTTAACTGGAGAGCTAGGGCCTAGAGTAGACCATGGCCATCTCTGCCCTTGGGACAGTGCTCTGCTATTTAGCATTTCCACACTCCTCTGTTTCTTCAGGCCTCCTGGAAGCAAAAGCCTGAGCTGCTCCTCCTGGACCTCCTAGAACAGGGTCCTTCTTTCCTGCTGTATTTCCTGTAGCTTAGGGGGAGGAAAGGGCCCTACATGTGTCCCTCCCCACACTTCAGAGGGTTGGCTTGCCCTGCTTCTTTGGGCTTTCTCTTCCTGCCTGGACTGAGATTGTGGATTGTGAGGCTAGGGAGCCACATCTGTCTGCCTCCCCTACTGCCAAACCTGGCAGCCCTCAACACCCTTCCCTCTGGTCAGTACCCTTGTTCTCCCTTTCCCCACTTTATCTGATAGATCCCTGAATTCTCTCTTGAGTCACAAGTTCTCATCCTGCCTCTCTCCAGCCAGGAAGGTGACTTGGTCAAGCTCTGTGACTCCCAGGACGCCATGTCCACAGCCCAGCCCATCTCTGACCACCACTTGCTGCCTTGGCCAGTTTCCAAAGGCGCCTCTGTCTCCCTCTCTCAGCTTGGCAGTCTTTATGCATGCAGGCATTGCCCTCACCAGACAAATGTTTGGTGACAGTGCCATCCCTGGCTCTTTCCCAGAATGCATTTTTTTTGTTGTTTTGTTTTGACTACTCTTTCTTTTCTTTTTCTCTACCCATGCTCTGAAACCATAGTATACATACAGGACAATTATGATTGTAAGTACTCTGCTTCCTACCCCTGATATTTCAGGAAGCTCACTGGTCTAACACTTGGGGCCTGATATTTCAGGAAGCTCACTGGTGTAACACTTGGGGCCTTATTCTGATCCTCACACACTCTTGCCACACTACAAAAAGGGATTTTATTTGACTGATGAGTTTTGGAAAGCCAGTCCTCCCACCTCTCCCTTGGGGTCTGGCATCTTCACAGAAACCATGCATTCCATCCTGGCCATTTGTGCTGCAGGTGTTTCAGGAGCAAACCCATGGCAGCCAGCACTATGTCCTTGGGTGGCTAATGCTGCCTAATCCTGGGATTCATAACCCCACTTGCCTGCAGATACAGCCAGATTCACCAATATCAGGCTTTCACTAATAAAAGCAATATGTTGGTCTCCCCATATTATTTCTCAGTTGGTTCGAATATTGAGTATAAAATTATAATAATAGCTAATACCTAGCTAAACACTTCATGTACATTGTATTTGACTCATGTACATTGTACATGTACATGACTTATTTAATTCTTACAACATCCCTATGACATAGGTACTAGTATTAACCCATTTTACAGGTAGGAAACTGAGGTACAGAAAGGTCACATAACTGTTCATGGCAAAGACAGGATTTGGTCTCAGACAGTCTGGCCCCAGAGACCACACCCCTGGTCTCAATGCTATATTGCTTCTGAAGAGAAGGGTGTTACTTACTGAATTCCCTCAAATCCCACTATAGTCTCATGTTTCCCATCTAGAATATAAAGCTGATTCTATTTTTATTTGCTTTTGTTGTATCTATTATCTTCTATGTCTTGTTTAGATATCAAGACCAAAGTTGAAAAGGAAGATTTGATGCCGGAAAAAACAAATATGAAAGGAGAATTCTCTGGAAGACTGGAAGCATGAAAAGTGGGAAGTAGGGGAACAGGGCATTCGGAACAGCCTGCAGACAAGCAAGTGAGGAGAGACAAGCCAGACACCAGGCAGGCCCCAACAAAAGAAAAGATGTCTCCCAGGAGAGAGGGGCCGGAACTGTAAGGAACTCAGGAAAGAGGTCTGCCACAACTCCAGCCTGGCTGCCCCTAGCAGGAATCTCTAAGCATGTACTGTGTGTGGCAAGGCCTTCAGCCAGAGCTCCACTTTCATCGTGCATCAGATAATCCACACCTGGGAGAAGCCGTGTGGGTGTGGGTAGTGTGGCAAGGCCTTCATGCAGAGCTCCCACCTGACCTAGAACCAGAGGGTACACATGGGGAAGAAGCCCTTTGTCTGTGGCACATGTGGAAAGGCCTTCAGTCAGGGACCAAGCCTAGTCGTGCACACAGGGTGGAAGCCACACATGTGCCCAGAGGGTGGCAAGACCTTCAGCTGCAGCTCATGCTTCCTGGTTCACTGGTAGAGCAACACGGGGGAGAAGCCCTATTGCTGCACCCAGTATGGAAAGGCCTTCGGCCAGGGCTCCCACCTTTCCAGGGTGAGGAAATCAACTCAGAGTTTTGCAAATTATCTGAGATGACCCAACCAGTCAGAGGCAGAGCATGTCCTAAAGGGCCCCTCATGGTTGCCTAGTGCCTGGTGCCTGGGAGCATGCCTGGAAGAAACACCAGCCAACTTCCCCGGTCAGAGCCCAGTGCTGATGGGTCAGGGCTTCAGGTCCAGCACTGAATCCACATGAGAGCAAGCTGAGCCACTGTCATCAACCTAGCTCTCAGGCTAAGGCAGGCTCCTGTAAGGGCCTCCCAGTGTCTTTGGAGAGACAAGATACATACACAGTAAACACACAAATGAGTAAAGGACAGTAGGTGACAAGCTGAGATTAAAGTGCTGAAGTGTGTGCAGAGATAGCAAGATCAGCAGGGAGGGAAAATGGGCGAAGCTTTAGTGGGCCAGCTCTGGGAGAATGGGTTGGCAGTAGGTGGATGAGGGACATCCTAGGGAGGGGACTAAGCAAACAAGGAATGCCTCCAGGTGGGTCCCAGTGAGGGGAGAGACTGGCTGTGCAGTCACTAGGAGTGGCAGGCTTGACATGCACATGGGGAGGTGAGAAGTTTCAGGACAAAAGCCCCGGTGTGTGGGTGGTACCAACCAAGGCCAAGCCCTGCCCACAGTACTGGGCTTCGTGTACCAGGTTAACCCTGCGTGAGCCACTGAGCATCATTTTCCACACCTGTGCAGGACAGGAGTTGGACATGAGGGGCTTTGAGCTCTCGTCTCTCTGCCACTTGTGATTTCAGAGCTTTGAAGCCATTGTCAGAATGAGGACTAATAGACGGAGGGAAGTGTTGGGAGAATGAAGCTGATGGGAACTCAGGGTAGACGGGCAAAGAGGAGGAAAAGGAGACAAGGGAGACCACGTGGGAGGCAGGTGGGGAAATCCAGTTGGTTCGTCTCAGACTTTGGTACCTACAACAGGTGACCTTGCTCAGCTGAAGTAGGTCAAAGATGCTCTTTAGTCATTGTCCATTCATTCAGCAATTTACTGAGCACCTTTTATGTAAAAGGCACTTTGCTAGGTGAACTAAGGGACCCACAGGGAATGAGACCTGGTCCTTCTCTCAACACAATCCAGCAGGGGAAGTAAGACCACCACAAGGCAGAACATGCTGAGCAGGAGGACAGCTGAGGATAATTGCAGGGAAGTTCAGACGAGGGTGGATGCTGCTTTGATTTGGGGTGGATCATGAAAAAAGTGGCATTCAAGCCAACCTCAAAGGGTGAGTAGGAGTCCCAAAACCTGATGGGAGAGGAGTTGTGTCTAGGAGGACTTGTCTGGAAAGCATGAAGCATGTTGGGAACAGTGTACTGCCTTGGCTTGATAGATGGAAGGCATGCCAGTGACACCCTGGGTGCTTGCTAATGTTCATGCTGTGTGAGATGTAAGGTACAGCTAGTCTGAAACCCTTCCTAGCACTGGCTCCTTTTGCAGTGTGGATGTTTTGTTAATAAAGAACAGGTTTGTGCTTCCCCCATCACTAAGCAGTGCTTAGCTTAAAATGTCATGCAGCCTGGTCTAGTAAATAAAATATACAGTGCAGCTCTCCAGATCCCCTAGTTGCCAGCAATTATCAGTCTGCTGGGACCTGGCAGGAAGGAGAGAGTTTAATGAAAGGGTGATTTACAGAGGTTTGGGGAGGGGATGGGGAGACACCAGATACCAGCAAGAACTAGAGCCTCTGCCACTCCTAGCTTGAAAGGGCACGGAAGGAAATGGTGTAGCTGAAGTCATGCAGCTGTGGTTACAGAGGGACACAGCCACTGCCAGAACCATGGTAGCAGACAGAAGTACCCCGTCCCATTCTCATGCCTCCCTCTGACATACCAGTGCATCCCACTAGGAAGCCAGAAGTAAGGGACCCAGGGTGATGCCACCCACAGGTATCTCTGCCCCAGGGCAAAGAGGTAGATGATGGATCTGGGGTGCAGACAAGAATAACCAATATGCAGGCCAAGGAGTGGAGTCAAAGAATAACTCTGTGGGGCAGAGACCAGTCTCTACCCAGAGCTGCTTGGCCTCTGGTAGGACATGGATCTCTCTACTCTCTAATTTCTACCTCTGCCACTTCCCTGAATGGCGCAGCTCCTCTAAAATGAGTGGGAGAGTAAACCCTTGGCCCTTCCCACCTTCCAGCAGACATTAACTTCATCCAGTCCCTGGACTCCCCCAACACCCACCCCCAGAGAAACCTGGTAATTTGTTTCTCTGGCTGTACAGGTTATCCCCTGCTGCCCTGCCCTAGAGATAAGGCACTGTTAGGCCATGTCTCAGAGCAGGAAAGCAAATTAATAATAATTGTTTTATTTTATATAGTAGTTACTAAGCACTTACTCTGCGCAGTGCTCTTCTTAATGTGTTTTACTCAATCCTCACTGCATCCCTTAGATAGATTGTTAATATCGCCATTTTATAGACAGGGACAGTGAGGCACAGAGAGTTTAAGAAGTTTGCCCACAGGTATGCAGTAAGTGGAGAAGGGACTGGGCTGTGGGCATTGAGTGGCTGCTGAGTCTGGACACCACAGCCCACACCAGGGGTGGACATTGCTCCATTCAATTTACTGTCTCCCTGATACGCCACCTGTAGCCCACACCGAGCCATGCACAGCTGCAGTGGTCACTTCCCTGGCCACCGTCTCCATCCAGGCAGAGGTGTTTTGGTCCCTTCACCACTTAGTTCTGCTTTGCCCTTATGTCCAAAGCAAAACCCTTTTTACTCTACTTTTGTTCTAGTAAAAAATTAACTTCCCTTCATTCTGCAATCCTTAGCCAGGTGTCTGCCCAAGACAACTAGCAGTTTCACACAGATGCTAAGTCTCATGCAAACCAAAACCAAGGAGTCACACAGCTCATTTCAGATGCTTATTGTGTAAACACACAAGATTAGCAGTTGCTTTCATGAATGTCTGGGTTTCTATGCACACCCTACACCTTGCCTTTGTTAAAATAGGCTGTTTTAACAAGGGAAAGGGCCCTGGTGTTTGCCAAAAGAAGGGGGATTTGGCAAGAAATAAGGATTTTCTTATACTTTGGATGGACATTTTTTATTCTTATACTTAAAAAAATTATTATACTTTGAAATTTCAACTCCCTGTGACGGATGCCATGCAGCTTGAGCTGACAGATGTTGCAACTGTAATTCACCTCAGGCTTTCCTTGTTGCCAGAAGTCAAGCCAGTGACTGTTCCTAGCACCCCCTTTTTGCCTACTAGTGATTGAAAGATAAAGTACATCTCATGCTGGAATTGACCTGGAGGTAACTGGAGACATTTTGAAAGTCAACCTTCCAGTTTGTTAAAAATCTCTAAAATTGACCCTCTAGTGTTGGGGACTATAGATCCACACCCAAGAGAGGACCAGTTCCTGACTTAATTGGAGTCCGGGCTAAACTCATAGCGGTGAGCAGCAACCAGCATTACAATACAGTCCTGTGCTGCTTAACAATGGAGAGTTCTGAAAAGGGCATTGTTAGGTGATTTCATTGTTGCGTGAATATTGTAGAGTGTACTCAAACAAACCTAGATGGCATGTCTAAGTACATGCTAGGCTCTGTGGTATAGTCCTAGGCTATATGATATACACCCTACTACACCCTAACTATGTGGTACAGCCCCACTGCTCTTAGACTACAAACTTGTACAGCGTATTATTGTACTGAATACTGTAGGCAATTGTAGCAGAATGGTATCTGTATATCTAAAAATAACTTAGAAAAGGTACAGTAAAAATATGGTATGAAAGATAAAAAATAGTATGCTTATATAGGGCATTTACCATGAACGGAGTTTGCAGGACTGGAAGTTGTTCTGGATGAGTCAGTGAGTGAGTGGTGAGTGAATGTGAAGGCCTAGGATGCTACTGTACACTTCTGTAGACTTTACAAATATTGTACACTTAGAGTACACTAAATTTACTTAAAAATTTCTTTCTTCAATAAGTTAACCTAATGTAACTTTTTACTATATAAACTTTTAAAATTTTCTGACTTTTGTAATAACACTTAGATTAAAACACAAATGCACTGTAATGCTATACAAAAAATATTTTATTTTTATAAGCATTTTTCTCTTTTTAAATTATTTACTTCAACTTTTTGTTAAAAACTAAGACACAAGCACATTAGCCTAGGCATACACAGGGTCAGGATCATGAATATCATCATCTTCCACCTTCACATCTTGTCCCACTGGAAGGTCTTCAGGGGCAGTAACATGCATGGAGCTGTCATCTCCTATGATAGCAATGCCCTCTTCTGAAATACCCATGAAGGACCTGCCTGGGACATTTCTTAAGGAGGTGTCCCTCTTTTCAGAAATATGTCCATGGTGGTTTGCTTGGTATTTCCTTTTTTCATCATAGATTTGCCAGTAAACAGATAAGGCACCGTGAACATTCCTATTAATGAAAACCTTTTGGTGTTGGGGTCCATGTTTTCAATTTTTTTTTTTTTTTTGAGATGAGTCTTACTCTGTCGCCCAGGCTGGAGTGCAGTGGCACGATCTCGGCTCACTGCAACCTCTGCCTCCCAGGTTCAAGTGATTCTCCTGCCTCAGCCTCCCTAGTAGCTGGGATTACAGGTGCGTGCCACCACACCCAGCCTTTTTTTTTTTTTTTTTGTATTTTTAGTAGAGATGGGGTTTCACCATGTCGGTCTGGCTGGTCTTGAACTCCTGACCTTGTGATCTTCCCGCCATGGCCTCCCAAAGTGCTGGGATTACAGGAGTGAGCCACCGCGCCTGGCCCAAACTTTTTAAGGAGTTTCTTGAAGTCTGCAAAAGCTTTTGCTAAAATCCCTACTGCAAATTTTCTTGATGGTGGTTTTCTGCAGTTTTGTTTTCTCTTGCCTCTTCAGCTGTGTCCCTGTTCCATTTCCAACAACTCATTAGTCAATTCCTCAGGAACCACCTCTAGGAGCTCCTCAATGTCATCCTCATTCACACCCAGGTTAAAGCTGTTTGCCATCTCAACCACAGCCTTGTGGATTTTTGCAACCTGGTCATCCGTGGCAAATCCTCTGAAGTCATAAACAAACCTCGAGTGTCTCCTTCCAGATGCCATTCATACACTCATTGGTGACATCACCCTAAGCCCAAGCAAGGTTCTTGATGCAGTCTTAGATGCTGTAATCCTCCCAGAATTGCATTAGTGTCTTCTCAGTGTCTCCCTCAGATAATAGCAGCAATAGCCTGGGGAAACGTCCTCTTTAGGTAGTGAGCCTTAAAAACTGCTCCAACTCCTTGATCCACTGGTTGGATCAAAGAGTTGATGTTTAGAGGAAGAAACACCAGTTCGATATTAAGACAAAGATCAGCAATAAAAGGACGTACAGGAGCATTATCAACAACAAGCAAAATCTTGAAAGGTATGTTATTCTCCAAACAGTACTTCTCCATTTCACTGGCATAGCAATTCAGGAGGGCATATTGGAAGAGAAGCTGGGTCATCCATGACTTGTTATTGCTCGTGTAGTACACTGGCAGTGTGTGCTTATTGATATGCTTGAAGGCCCTGGGGTTCTCACTGTGTCAAATCACAAAGGGTTTTAATTTGTGGCCAGCAACATTGCCCCCAAACATTGTTATCCAGTCCTTCAAAGCCGTGAATCCTGCCATTGACTTGGCCTCCTTATGGATGACAATCTCTTCAGGCATCTTTTTCCAGAACAGGGAGCCTTGATCCATATTAAAGATTTGCTCTGGCAAGTAATTTTCCCCCACAATCAGCTTATCTAGAGTTTCCAAAAATTCTTCAGCTGCCTTCACATCAGCACTTGTAGACTTAGCACTCACTTTCACAATTGTGTAATGAATAACAATTCTTGAATCGTTTAAACCACCCAGAGCTAGCAATAAATTCAACAATATAGTCAGGTCCAGCCTTTTCTATCTACGTAACAAACAAGCTTTTTGCTTTAGCTGTGATTGTCATGGTGCTGAGGGACATGCTTGCGTGTCTGGTCTTCAATCTAGGTCAATATCAGATATTATCCATATCTGATATTGGCCCTTCTCAAATTTTTGTTAGTCTCATTGCCTTCAATGAAGCAGATCCTTTAACAGCTTCCATCACTTTGCTCTTGTTCTTTAGGATGGCAGCTATGGTAAAATGGGACATGCCTGACTGGTGAGCAATAACCATCCCTGATTTTCCACCTTCACAGTCCTTAATCACTTTTAATTTTGTTTCCAGGTCAATTACTCAACATGGCCTCTTACTGGCAAAATTAGCCATGGATTTTAAATGCTCAGGGGACATGATGAACAAAACATGAGATTAAATCAAGCACAAGAGGAAATGATGCAGTCAAGAGATGTGGTAAACATGAGATAGATGAGGCTGCTGCTGGTCAAACACAGCATACTGTTTTGCAGTAAACTTTGAAAAAATAAGTGGAAGGAGCACACTTTGAAATAACAATGAAAAGCACAATAAAATACATAAACCAGTAGCACAGTCATTTATTTATCAAGTATTATGCACTGTACATAACTGCATGTGCTATCCTTTTATATAACTGGCAACATGGTCAGCTTATTTACACCATCATCATCACAAACATGTGAGTAATGCATTGTGCTACCACATTATGACAGCTGCAGAGTCACTAGGCCATAGGAATTTCTCAGCTCCATTACAACCTTATGAGACTACCGTCAAATATGTGGTCTGTTGTTGGCTAAAACATCATTATGTGGCACATAACTGCCCATACTGAGACATATTGCATTCCTATTATATTTTTCCTTTAGTCTAAAGGTAATCTCTTTTTGTGTAAGTGGCAGATGATTAGGATATTACTTTTTAATTTTATACACACACATGATCTGTTTTATTTCCTTGTAAGGAAAAGTCAAGCTATATGGTCTAGAGAGAAGAGAACAGGCCCTAAGACTAGGATCTCATCCGTGAGCAGCTAGCAACTGAAGATAAGAGAGAAGGATATTTTTAAAGACACCCCTCTAGCATGTCTAATGGTCAAGGATTGCAACGTTTCTGACAGAACACTTCTGTTCTGAGAGGCTCAGACCCCTTAGCCCTATGGACAGGGTTTAATACTTCATCTTGTTAACTTTGGTCTGCAGTTCTGGTCTGGTAGGGTTCCTTTGATTCATGATTCTATCATCCTATGTATCCTTCACTGTTTTGGTCATTCCTAAAGGCAGCCTACATTTGAATGAGGATGTGACATTCTAAATTTTAGTACTGCTCATAGTGGGCCTTCTAAGCTTCCTAACTCTAGCACATTAAAGCTTTGAAATAACAATAAAAAGTACAGCAAGCTTTACTGTGCTGGAGTTACCCTGGAAAAATTACAAATCTTCAAAGCAGGTGAGATCTTGCAAGATTATTATTACGAGTTTCTTGATATGAGGAATTTCTCAATGAATTAAAATTTAATCAACTTTGTAGAAATGAAGAGCTCCTCAGTTTCCTGTCAATCAAACTGGAAGACAGGACCTGGCATCTACCTCTTGGAACTCCAAATCTGACTGGAGGCACACGTACAAAAATAAGGCACGTGAATAAAACACCATACAAGCAGAGTGAGTTTGTGGACCCAGATTTCCAGCAGTGAACAGTCCATGACCTCTCACATACTTCATAGTATTTATAAGATGCTGGCCTGGCTGAAGGCAAGCATATAACATGACCATTCAACTCTGCCCCATTAACAGTGGGCCCTAACCCAAGTAGCCAGCTGAGGTTTCTTCTGGGCATGAGTTGTCTGATGGAGAATAAGATGGGAGCTCTGGCCAAAGGCTCTTCCACACTCATTACACTGATAGGGTTTCTCCCCTGTGTGAATTCTCTGATGCACAATAAGGTATGAACTACAACTGAAAGCTTTGCCGCATTCATTATACTCAAATGGCTTCTCCCCCGTGTGGATCCTCTGATGGACAGTCAGGCCTGAACTCCGGCTGAAGGCTTTCCCACACTCATCACATTCAAAAGATTTCTCTCCAGTGTGGATGCCCTGATGAACTATGAGATTTGAGCTCTGGCTGAAGGTCTTCCCACATTCCTGACATTCATAGGGTTTCTCACCAGTATGGATCCTCTGATGTCATATGAGGTGTGATCTCTGTCTGAAACCTTTTCCGCACTCATTACATAGGAAAGGTTTCTCCCCTGTGTGAATTCTTTGGTGCACGATAAGGTTTGCACTCTGACCAAAGGCTTTCCCACACTCCTTACAGATAAAGGGTTTCTCTCCTGGGTAGTTTTGTTGCCCTCTTTCCTTGTCAAGGGCACTCCTGTCTCTGAAGGCAACACCTCTGGAAACTCTCTTCCTTCTCCTTGCTCTGGGTCCTGCCTGGCTTCCCTGATGCCTCTTGCACTTCCCTTCCCCACTAGGGCTTCTCTAAACCTGGCTGCCAGAGGGGCTACACTCTGAAGCCTTTCATAAGTTGTGACTTGTATTTTGACTTCTGAAACTGGCCCCTTGTTCTTCTCCCTGTGAATTCTTGAATGTGAAATACTTTTTGAGCTTAGAGTAAAGAAGTTATCAAATTCTTTACCTTTCTGGCTTTCCTTCTCTAGGGAGATTTTTACATCCTTGATTTCTGCTGGCCTTATATTTCTAGTCCTCGTACTCAGCATCTCCCTGGAAGGATCTCTCTGATGAATATTCAAACTGTCTTCCCAATTTTTGAATGCTCCAATTTTGCATTCTTGGGAATCATTGTTCCGGAGTGCTCTGGAGGTGGCTCAGTGTATCTCTGTTTCTTCTGATACTTCCTGCTTTGGAACCAACTCCTTGATATCTGATTTGGTTTCATAATCTAACAAGAGATACAGAAAACAGAAACATCACCTGTTTCCTATGGTGGAGACAAAACATCTTTAAGTGATACTAATGTATACTCTAGACATTTGTGATGCTTACATATCAATAGCACATGTACATTCTTAGTGTGACTGCAAAAGGTCAGCAGACAGCCAGGAAGGGCAGAGGAGAGAGGCAGCAGTGTTTGGCATTCACAGACACTGCAAAGGATGAAAATGTTTCTTTTCCTCAGCCTGAGGCTCTGGCGGGTTATAAAGACCTCTCAATTTGGGACAGGGAATGGCCTGATTCCACGGACTGCTCACACCTCTCTTTATCCATGTTCTTGTGTTTCTGAGCCAAGCTGCACCTCAAAGTGCTGCACAACCTTTGGGAGTGCTGCTTGGTTCTCAAACAGCCAGGTGGAGCTCAGGAGGCTGTCCTGTATTATGGGGAACTCAAGATGTACAGACCTGAAGGAAAGTTTTCATACTTCTGCTGAAAGTGAGCTTGGAAAGAGCCTTCTGGGCTTTTTTTCCCATTCCTTCCCCTTTTTCCTTTTCCCATTTCTTATGCATTATTTCCTTCCCCTCACTTCTCCTGTTCCCTTCTGCTTTCCTCTTCTTTTCTCCCTTTTTCTTCCTCAACTCCTGTTATCCTTTCCACTCCTCCTCTAATCTCTATTTTTACTTTAAAACTCTTCTCTTGGCTCATGCCAGTAATCCTAGCATTTTGGGAGGCCAAGGCAGGAGGATCACTTGAAGCCAGTAATATAAGATCCACCTGGGCAACATAGCGAGACTCCATCTCTACAAAAAATAATAAAAATTAACAGGGCATGGTGTGCACCTGTGGTCCCAGCTGCTTGGGAAGCTGAGGTGGGAGGATCACTTGAGCCTAGGAGTTCAAGGCTGCAATGAGCTGTGATTGTACCACTGCATTCCAGCCTGGACAACAGAGCAAGATTTGTCTCAAGAAATCTAAAATACAAGAAAAATAAAAAATAAATAAAAATAAACTCTTTTCTCATTTCTGTTTTGGAATAAACTCTCATAACCTCTAATTCTCTGTGCCATCATCACTGAGGTCAGCCTTATACTTGTTGAAGAGAGCCACTCATCCACTCAACAATTTGTTCAGGCTTGGTAAGCCTCAGAATTTGGGGAGACTCCCAAATATAGTATATCCTCCTGAGCTCTCAGGGCTGTGAAGATGTACTTTGCAACTGTGTCCAGAGCTGACTGAAAACTATCTTATACCGAAGTGTAAAGACCTTCAGGGCTCTCCATGCTGTAAAATCCCTGAAGCTGCAGACCCTCCCCAGCACTGAGAGCCAGCAGAGACCCCACTGCCTCTGCAGAGAAGGCAACCCTGAATGGCAAGGGTGACAGGGGCTGTACTCAGGTCATCCCCACCAAATTCTAGCTTCCAGTTCCAGTTTCAGAGCAGGTGCCAAATGGGGCCTCAGTAAGGAGCTGCTGCCACCAGATAGAGATAGAAATTCCAGGCTCATTTCTGAGGCTGTTGCATCTGACTTCTCTCCAGCAGCCCTGACCCAGGTTCTCTTTTTTTTTTTTTTGAGATGCAGTCTCGCTCTGTCACCCAGGCTGGAGTGCAGTGGTGCAATCTCGGCTCACTGCAAGCTCTGCCTCCTGGGTTCACGCCATTCTCCTGCCTCAGCCTCCCGAGTAGCTGGGACTACGGGTGCCTGCCACCACGCCAGCAAATTTTTTGTATTTTCTAGTAGAGATGGGGTTTCACCGTGTTAGCCAGGATGGTCTCGATCTCCTGACCTCGTGGTCCGCCCACCTCGGCCTCCCAGAGTGCTGGGATTACAGGCATGAGCCACCGCGCCCAGCCGCCCTGACCCAGGTTCTCTAAGGGTGTCCTATGGGAACTAAGCTAACCCCCAGAGGAGAGATGCTACTTCCTCTGGGTCAGAAGACAAGCAGTGGGTACCATATCACCTTCAACTCCCATGTTTAACAGCCTGGGACAAAGAGGAGGGTTGATGTTCTCCCTTCATTTCAGATTAGCCACTGGATGTGGTGCAGTGAAGCAATCTGCCCACATTCCATGGCAGGCAGGCAGGGAGCAGAGCTGGGCCCAGACCCCAGGTCTCCTCCTTCCTGGGGATCTTCATAATAACACCCTCAAATCTCCATCATGCGACTGTCCCACTTAGCAAGACCCTAAGGCATCCTGGCACCCCACCCCTTTACCCATGTCTGCCCCTTGCCTCAATGTTAGTAGGGGCCACATCAGCCAACAAGCCTCAAAAAAATCCTCAGGGAGAATGAGGTTTGAGGAAAAAAATTCCAAGAGCAGCCCTATCTCAAGCTGTGGAGGACTGTGAAATAAAGGAAGAGGAAGAGAAAAATTGGAGACTAAACTTCATTACAGAGAAAGGAGTCCCTGTCCTCTTTCCCCAGGGAATGGTGAGGATGGGAAGGAGGTCAAGACATCTCTCTCAAGTTTTCATCCAGGTTAACAAAAAGTATTAGCTAGCCAAGACTTGCCTGTCTCCCAGGAACTAAAAGTCCAGTGGGGTGACAGTTATGTAAAGAGATAATTAAAGTACAAGTCGAACTGAGTTAAGAGAAGGCTGGTGAGGAAAAGACAACTTACTGCTCAAGAGGGCATGACAGCAATTGACTAAGCCTTCCTGGGAGGTGGCATTTGAGCTGGGTCTTGAAAGGAGCTAGGATTTGAAAGGGTAGAAAGCTTGAAGGTTGGGCATGGAGGTTTTCTTTCAGGTAAAGAAAACAAGATGGGCAAAGGCACAATAATGGAAAAGCAGAGATTGTTGGGAGAAGTCTGTCAGTGTCATTTGGAGTGTAGTGGGAAACAAAGCTGGAAAGGGAAACCAAAGTCAAATCAGGTAGGGCCTGGAATGCCACACTAAAACCTTCACACTTTATTTAAAAGGTCTAGAATTCACATAGGGATGTTCTCTCTGGTGTCTGAACATTCTATCGTTCACCTCCTGCAAGTCAAGTGTTCCCTGGCCTATTGACAACAGGCCTGTCTGGAGGTAACTCCCACCCCCTGTTACCCTGGCCTGGGTCTTCACCTAGCTCCAGGCATCCCTGTAGTCCTTCTTCTTCTTTACTGTCCCTGGTCCTGCCACTAGGAAAATGGTTTCCGTTACTGTGATGATTGTAAACATTACCCTCACTCTGGTGAGGGCCTGCCCTGGGACACCTCCTGAAATTCTGTGGCTCCTGGACAGGCAAGGGGTGGTCAACTAAGGAGGAAGACATCAGAAACCACTGGTGACAAAGAGAAATGGCCAGCTGGGGGCCCCCAGCATAATTGGTCCAGCTATCCAAGGCCAGGCCTTGACTCCCAAGTTCTAAGAAGAGAGTCTGAGGCCGAAACTGCTAGGATGTCTGCCAAAACCTTGCTTAGCAGAAGATCTCTTTTCTTTTTAATGAATCTGGCAATCTTTTATAAATTCTAGGATATAAAATCCAGAGCTGCTCTGGTGAACACATAAGCAGGCCCCAGATCTACCTGCTTAGCTGCCTGACAGTCCTGCCAGTGGGTCCCAAAAGCATCATTGCTTGACAAGATGATGGCTCACGTCTCTTCTAGCCCTCGTTTTCTCTATGACTACTAAAAATTCTAGAAACAAAAAAACCTAGCTCTAGGAAGACAGAACCCTTTGCATATCTTCTTTAATGATATGCACTGGGGCTAACAGGCAGGAAGCCCCAGAGTACAGCAGACAGGGATTTTCTTTTCTTCATCTCCACTGATGGAGTTTGTTTTGGTTCCTACTCCCACTGGGTATAAGGAGCCAAGGGACAGGTGACTGTGGGAAGCTGGCACTGTCACTACCACCAGAGATGAGTGGAATGAGGAGGGCGGAGGGAAAAACCCACAACATTTAGGGGAGGAAATCATACTGGCTCTAAAATTTCTGAATATGTAGACAAATTTTAGAAAAAGCACGAGAAAAAAATAGGAAGTTGTCCCATCAGTTCTCCCACTTTTGCTTTTCAAGTTCCTACCAGCGGTGGCTTTTTCTATGTTCAGTGTCTATTTGATTAGAAATGTTATTGTTGGCCAGGTGCGGTGGCTCACGCCTGTAATCTCAGCACTTTGGGAGGTCAAGGGGGGCGGATCACGAGGTCAGGAGATTGAGACCATCCTGGCTAACACGGTGAAACCCCATCTCTACTAAAAATACAAAAAATTAGCCGGGCATGGTGGCCGGCACCTGTAATCACAGCTACTCGGGAGGCTGAGGCAGGAGAATGGTGTGAACCCAGGAGGCAGAGCTTGCAGTGAGCCGAGATCACGCCACTGCACTCTAGCCTGGGCAACAGAGCGAGACTCCATCTCAAAAAAAAAAAAAAAAAAAAGAAATGTTATTGTTATGTTCCCTCCCAAGTGATGAGAGGTCTCTCATGGCATGTGACTTCTGTAGTGTGTGGAGATCAACCTGTGAAGGAGAATGAAGATACTGAAGAGGTCTTGAATAAGAACACACCTCTCAAAGGAGCGGGTGTCTCCCTTGTTCACAGCTATGTCTCCCACTGGAGTCCTGGATCCCATTCTTCCAGATTCCTCAGAAAACTCCACTAATTATCCCTTCCTCTCTGCCCTGTACCACCAACCTCTTGCTGTCTCCTGAGTCTTTCCTGTTTGCCTATAAACACACTCAAACCTCACGCACTCTAAAAACAACCCTCTTTTACCACTTGTTTCTTTCAAGCTCAGGCCACATGTCTTCTCTTCTCATCCAAACCTTAGAAGAAAAAAAAAAAACTAAGTGCTTCATCTTTCAGGCACTCCTCAACCCACTGCACAGTCTGTAGTCCCTACCACTCTATAGAAACAATCTGAAGATGCCAGTGCTTTCTTTCCTAATCGTCAAATCTAAGAGTTGCTTTTCAGTTCTCCCTATTTGACTCTTATGTAGTATATAAACCACTATATTCCCCCGAACTGCTTTATTGACTCCTGTATACTTGAATGACAGTGTCCCTGGGACTCTGTCTTAACCAATTTCTTCCTCTCACTCTAGATTTAAGTCAGAGGTTAAAGACCCATGCCTTGGGGACCAGGCAGGGAATATAAAGGAATGAAATGAGTGGGACTATATTAAACAACAGGGAGGAGGGAGATGAACGGGAGCGTGCATGCCCCTCTAAGGGGGCGCCTGCTGTTCACTCTAGCCTAATGCCTTACAAGAATGTGAGCCAAGTGTTGCCAAATCTTCCAGACTTCCAAGAAACACCACAAATCTAGATTTTTACATAGCATCTAATGATGAAAAGCTGGTGACTAATTCAATTTTTCAAAACTACTGTTCAGGACAAAGCACATCAGTGAATCTGATCTGGCCCATGAGCATCTAGTTTGTGGTCCCTGCCCTAAGTTCTGCCATTCACTCTTTTGGTCGTAACCATCACCTGTTAGTTATGATCTCCAAATTTCACATCTCATCAACTTTTTCTTTAGCCCCAAAGATATCAGCCAATGTCTTCTGGAACGTGACATCACTGACCATGTTCAAAGCTGAGCTGATCATCTTTCTCCTAAAACGTCCCACTGTTCCTCTTATGTTCTCATCTCAGTTAACAATACCATCGTCCATCCTGTCACAAGCCAGAAACCTGAGAGAGTCCTTCCCTTCTCTCTCTTCCTTACTCTTCAAAGTCGTCTTTGAGAGGAAGAGCTGGTAACACAGCCTGAAAAAAGCCTCAGGGCCTGGATTTCCATGCTGGCTCTGCCACTTAGGGGCTGTTTGCCCTTAGGCAGATTAACCCCTCTCATTTCTTCTTAAGAGGAATAATAGTACCTACCTCATAGGGTTGCTGTCAGGATTAAATGAAACAAGCATCTAGAACAGTGCCTGGCCCACGCTAAGCATTACACAAGCACTTGCTATTGTTTTGCCTCTTTAATGCTCCTTAAATCTACACAGTTCAGACATTCAGACTTACGGGACACTTACGACTGCCACCTGCACCTACACTACTTTCCTCCCGCCCGCATCCCATTTCTAGTCCCCAGTTCACCCTAACAACAAGCCCTTCAGACACACCCACCAGTGTGCCCACGTCAATTTACCATTGCCATGGCAACACCCCGGAGTTACTGCACCTTTCCATGGCAGTGACCCAGTGACCCAAAAGTACTACTCCTTCCCTAGAAAGTTCTGCATAAGCCGCCCCTTAATCTGCATGCGATTAAAAATGGGTATAAATATGACTGCAAAACTGCCCTTCAAGCAGTTGACGAGCGACTTTCCCCTTACATCAAGTGCACAGTAAGCCCAAGCGCCGGGGCCGCGGGGATTCCCGCCCGTCACTCCCGCCACTGCCGCCAGCCGGCCCCGCCGCCAGCGCAGCCCGCAGCCCCGGCAAGCCTGGGCCTGCTCAGCCCCGGTCTCTTTCGCTCACCAGAAGATACGGGGCGCCAGGCCCCGCACACCCAAGAAACACTGTCACCGCGACGCGCGTGCCCCCAAGATCCTCTCGCGAGCTTCAGTACCCAGGGAAGATGGGCCGCCCCGGAAGTGCGGCCAGGGCGCCTTGCAGGCCCCTCGCCGACCGCTCTAGGAGTCTCGGAGGTCTTCTGACTTCGACGCCTCCTTACCTGGGTCTCCTACATCTGACCTATCCATTCCAATTAAAAATCTGCAATGTGTTTGGGGGTGGGAGAACAATCTACTATCTACACAAAGGCCTCAGAGAATGCTCGGGGGAATATTAAAGTCTTAGATATTGACATGTTTAATTTTTACTTCTTTTACAATGTGAAAGTGTCTCTTTACAGCTCTTTTTTTTTGAGAGGTGCTTATAGAAGATACGATTCAGGTTAGAAGATTCAAGTTAGAAAATTCTCTCTAGTCAATGCTCTTCAACCCGTTGCAGTAGAATTGGGATGGAACTACTGAGGTAGCAAGCAGGACTTGACTCCAGAGGCCGGGTCAGACACTCGACCAAATTGAGGACTAACTAAAACAGAGCCAGGTGGAAGCAGCTTTCAATCAGACACACCCACCAGTGTGCCATGGCAATTTACCACTGCCATGGCAACACCCCGGAGTTATTGCACCTTTCCATGGCAGTGACCCAATGACCCAAAAGTACTACTCCTTCCCTAGAAAGTTCTGCATAAGCTACCCCTTAATCTGCATGCGATTAAAAATGGGTATAAATATGACTGCAAAATTGCCCTGAGCTGCTACTCTCTGCCTACAGTGTAGCCATCCTTTGCAGGAGCAGTTACAGAGCTGTAACACCGCCTCTTCGAAGGGGTTTTTTCTTCTACCTCTGGCTTGTCCTTGAAGTCTTTCCTGGGCAAAGCCAGAAACCCTTGTGGGCTAAGCTCCACTTTGGGGCTTGCCTGCCTTGCATCACTGTGAAGCTACTTGAGTTGTCAAATAAAAAACAAACTCAGACATAGATAAGATAGGCGTTATTCAAAAGGACAATTGCAAATGGGAGAAAGGTACTACTACAATAGGGAGAGGAGGACTATTGCAATAGAGAGAATGCTCAGACCATAAGATCCACAAACATCTTGTCAACCCAAATAACAAACAGACTCTCTAAAGATAAGGCGTTTATTCAGGAGTGCACTGGGGATTCACAAATCCAGTATATGGGGGCTATGAAGACCATTGGCATATCCAAAGAGGTTGTGTAGAGGGATTGATAAAAAATTAGAGAGACCGATGGGGTTGAGAAGGATATTTATTATTTAAGTGCACTGGTCCAGTCGGATTAGCATCCAAAGGACTGAGCCCTGAACAAAGTGTTAAGTTACCTCTTAAGCATTTCGTGAGGCAGGAGAAAATCTGTGAAGGGAAAAACGTACTACAGAAGCAAAAAACAGACAGTTATTCAATCTATTGAGACGTGCATTACATCAGTTGAAGCAAGGGAAAGTTTTTAAAGGCAAAAAGGAAACATAGGTAATTTGTTTTGAAACAAAGAGAATATGGGTCACAAGACTTATCACAGGGGTTGATGCCAGTTTATTAACAGAGAGAGTGTGTCAAGCAAGTGTTCTTGTGCATCCAGGTAGCTTCCTTTTACTCACTTAGCAAGCTGCAGCTTAGAAAGCCCTTGTCAGAAGTTCTTGTTATGGGCATCTATGCGTAGAAAGTTCTTGTAATATTTCATAACATAGGCATATGTGCATGAGGACCCTCCCTTCTTAACCTTCTGGTTTTATTTATTTATTTATTTATTTGTTAGGGCTTGACACAAGTGACTCCATTTTGATTTTGACAACTTTCACAATCTCGAAGGTCAGGCAGAAAAGAATTTTATGCAGAACTTTCTAGGGAAGGAGTAGTACTTTTGGGTCATTGGGTCATTGCCGTGGAAAGGTGTGGTAACTCCTGGGTGTTGCCATGGCAATGGTAAATTGACATGACACACTCATGGGTATGTCTGATAGGTAGGAATAAATTAGGTTAGAGCAGACTGTTGTAAGTGAATGAATGAGCCAGTGTCATAATTGGATAGTTAATCGGGAAATGTCTTTCCTTGAAGTCAGCTGATTACCAGTGAGCACATAAGCCAGAGTTCTTCAGAGAACCAGAGCCAATAGGATATATAGATATATAAGAGGAATTTATTAAGGAAATTGACTCACATGATTATAGAGGCTGAGAAATCCCATGATATGCCATCTGCGAGGTGGAGAACCAGGGAAACTAGTGGCATAGCTCAGTCCAAGTCTGAAGGCCTGAGAACTGAGAGGCCACTGGTGCAAGTCCCAGAGTCTGACGGTTGAAGAACCTGGAGTTCTAATGTCCTAGTGTTGCCGGAAGGCTTAGGAGGGTCTCCAGATGCCAGTGAGACCCTAGCTCCAGCTGGTTTCCAGCTTCATGACACCATTGCAAGTAAGAATTCAAGGAAAAGTCAGAATGAAGTGAAAGGCAAGAAGCTTTTATTGCAAAACAAAAGTACACACTTAAGAGAGAAGTGTGGGTGTGCTCATGAGAATGAGTCACACACAATGAGTTTCTAATTTTATGGGTGTTTCTTTAATTATGGGGTGGAAAAATCATTCAGTATTTTGGAAAAGAAAGGGATTTCAGAGACTCCTCCCAGCCCCCTATTCCCCCCATTACCACCCCCTTTCTCCCTTATTTGGGTTTGCCAAGAAGAGTCATGGACATGTCAGCCTGACCAGGGTTTTGGCCATTTTCTCTCCCTTATTTTGAGTTTTCTGTTATCCTGTGGTTTCTTTGCCTAGTTCTTATTTTAGCTGTTGTTCAGGTTTTTCCATACTCCTGTGACTACCCAGTGCTACTCCTGTCTCACAGGTCCAGGAGAAGATGGGTGTCCCAGCTCCAGAAGAGAGAGAGTGAATTCACCTCTCTCTTTTTATTCTACTTGGGCTCTCAGCTCTTTGGATGGTGCCCACCCATGTTGTGTGAGGGCACATTTTCCTTACTCAGAACACAGATTCAAATGCCAATCTCTTCCAGAAACACTCTCACAGACATACCTCCAAAATAGTGCTTTACCAGTTATCTGGGTATTCCTTAACCCAGTCAAGTTGACACCTAAAATTAACCATCACATGTTCTTATAATAAGGAGGGGTTGTTCTACATCTCATTACTGGCTCAGGCCGAAGATAGGTCAAAACTTAAGGACCTAGAGGAGGGAGAGGAGCTTAACTAAAGCTTGGTCAAGTTAAATTAGCAGGTATGCTGTCCAAATTGGTCATGGGTACAAACAGTTCAGTTAATCACTTGTAAAGCAAATCATCTGGAGGGTCTGTGTCTAGACAAACAAGGGGGTGGGGCTATCTGTGAGTCTCATCTAAGTCATATGGGGAAGGATGGCTCTTTGCAGGAAGTCATTTCCTAGAATACTAAAGGGTGTGGGGATTTTTAATTGTCACTGTTGTCCAGGAAAGCAGACTCAGGTAAAGTTTAACATTATCAGACTCTTGGGGAAAATTAAGTTATCTATTCTTTGTTGGCTGTGATAGGGTTCATGACACACTATCATAAAATATGGCACCTTGCCATTTGAGAAAACAGCAGAAGCAAGATGGTCTCTCTGACCTTCTCCCATGATTCTCCTCTGAAGCAGGCCATAAAACCTTCCCTTGGCAGGCACAGTGGCTCACACCTGTAATCCCAGCACTTTGGAAGTCTGAAGCAGGTGAATCACAAGGTCAGGAGTTAGAGACCAGCCTGGCCAATATGGTGAAACCCCGTCTCTACTAAAAATACAAAAAAAAAATAAGCTGGATGTGGTGGTGCATGCCTGTAGTCCCGCTACTTGGGAGGCTGAGGCAGAAGAATCCTTGAACCCAGGAGGCAGAGGTTGCAGTGAGCCAAGATCGCACCACTGCACTCCAGCCTGGGCAACAGAGCAAGACTCTGTCTCAAAAAGAAAAAAACAAACAAACAAAAAACCAAAAAAAAACCTTCCCTTAAAAGGCTGGGCATGGTGGCTTGCTCACACCTGTAATCCCAGCACATTGGGAGGCCAAGGTGGATGGATCACCTGAGGTCAGGAGTTTGAGACCAGCCCGGCCAACATGGCGAAACCCTGTCTCTACTAAAAATACAAAAATTAGCTGGATGTGGTGGCATGCACCTGTAATCCCAGCTACTCAGGAGGCTGAGGCTGAGAATCTCTTGAACCCAGAAGGCAGAGGTTGCAGTGAGCCAAGATCACACCATTGCACTCTAGCCTGGGTAATAAGAGTGAAACTCTATCTCAAAATAATAATAATAATAATAATAATAATATCCTTCCTTGCAAAATATAGTAATTAAAAAATTAATCCTACATCACAAACCCTTGTAGCAGAGCACATCTCCCCATATATATGATCATTGCACCTAGGGTGGACACTTTCTTCCTCTTATTTTCAGGGACACCCTGTTTATGGTGTAGCTGTACTTTCATTACTTTCACACCAGCTCACCAGCAATGGATCCAAACCAAGACAAAATCTGTGAATTGCCAGAAAGAGAATTCAGACAGTCAACTATTAAGCCAACCAAGCAGGCATCAGAGAAAGATGAGGTCCAACTTAAAAAAACATTAAAAATTGATACAGTATATGAAGGGGAAAATCTCCAGTAAAATAGATAGCATAAATAAAAATTACAACTTCTGGAAATCAAGGACACATTTAGAGAATTGGAAATGCACTGGAAAGTCTCAGCAATAGACTCAAACAAGAAGAAAAAGAATATCAGAGCTCAAAGACAAGGCTTTCAAATTAACCCAGTTCGTCAAAGACCAAGAAAAGAGAATTTTAAAAAATGAACAAAACTTCTAAGAAATTTGGGATTATGTAAAATGACCAAATCTATGAATAATTGGTGTTCCCAAGGAAGAAGAGAAATCTAAAGGCTTGGAAAACATATTTGAGGTAATAATTGAGGAAAACTTCCCTGGCCTTGCTAGAGATCTAGACATCCAAACACAAGAAGCTCAGAGAACACTTGGGAAATTCATTGCAAAAAGATCATTGCCTAGGCACACACTCATCAGGTTATCTAAAGTCAAGACTAAGGAAAGAATCTTAAGAGCTGTGAGACAAAAATATCAGGAACCTATAAAGGAAACCCTATCAGATTAACAGCAGATTTCTGAGCAGAAACCTACAAGCTATAAGGGATTGGGGTCCTATGTTTAGCCTCCTAAACAGAACAATTATCAGGCAAGAATTTTGTATACAGTGAAACTTAGCTTCCTAAACGAAGGAAAGATACAATCTTTTTCAGACAAACAAATGCTGACAGAATTCACCACCACCAAGCTAGCCCTACAAAAACTGCTAAAACGAGCTCTAAATCTTGAAACAAATCCTTGAAATACATCAAAATAGGGTCCCCTGAAAGCATAAATCTCACAGTACTTATAAAACAACAACATGATGAAAAAAAACCAAGTTATTCAGGCAACAAATAGCACAATGAATAGAATAGTACCTTGGATCTTAATACTAACATTGAATGTAAATGGCCTAAATGCTCCATTTAAAAGATACAGAATGGCAGAATGGAGAAGAATTCACCATCCAAGTATCTGCTGTCTTCAAGAGACTCACCTAACACATAAGGACTCACATAAACTTAAGGTAAAGGGATGGAAAAAGATATTCCATGCAAATTTACATCAAAAGCAAACAGAAGTAGCTAGTCTTATATCAGACAAAACAAACTTCAAAGCAACAGCAATTTAAAAAGACAAATAGGGATATTATATAATGATAAAAGGACTAGTCCAACAGGAAAATATCACAATCCTAAATATATATACACTGGAGCTCCAAAAGTTATAAAACAATAACTACTAGATCTAAAACATGAGATAGCAACACAATAATAGTGGGATTACTTCAATTCTCCACTGACAGCACTAGACAGCTTATCAAGACAGAAAGTCAACAAAGAAACAATGGACTTCAGCTATACCCTAGAACAAACAGACTTAACAGATATTGACAGATATCCAACAACTGCAGAATATACATTCTATTCATCAGCACATGGAACATTAAGATAGACCATATAATAGGCCCCAAAACAAGTCTCAACAAATATAGGAAAATGGAAATTATAGCAAGTACTCTCTCAGACCACAGTGGAATAAAACTGGAAATCAACTCCAAAAGGAACCCACAAAACCATGCAAAGACATGGAAATTAAATAACCCGCTCCTGAATGATTGTTGGGTCAACAGTGAAATCAAGATGGAAATTAAAATATTCTTTGAACTGAACAATAATAGTGACACAACCTATCAAAACTTCTGGGATACAGCAAGGTGGTGTTAAGAGCAAAGTTCATCAAAAAGTCTGAAGAAGCACAAACAGACAATCTAAGGTCACACCTCAAGGAGCTAGAGAAACAAGAACAAACCTAACCCAAATGCAGCAGAAAAAAAGAAATAACCAAGATCAGAACAAAACTAAATGAAATTGAAACAAAAAAATACAAAAAATAAATGAAACAAAAAGTTGGTCATTTGAAAAGATAAATAAAATTGATAGACCGTTAATGACATTAACAAAGAAAATAAGGGAGAAGATCCAAATAAGCTCAATTAGAAACAAAACAGGAGATATTATGACTAATACCAAGGAGATGGATGAATTCCTGGAAATATGCAACCCTCCTATATTAAACCAGGAAGAAATGGAAATATGCAACCCTCCTAAATTAAACAGGAAGAAATGGAAACTCTGAACAGACCCACAACAAGCAGCAAGATTGAAATGGTAATTAAGTTACCAACAAAAAAAAAGTCCAGGACCAGAAAGACGGACAGTTGAATTCTATCCAACATTCAAAGAATTGATACCAATTCTACTGACACTACTCCAAAAGATAGAGAAAGAAGGAATCCTCCCTAAGTCATTCTATGAAGCCAGTATCACCCTAATACAAAAACTAGGAAAGGATGTAACAAAAAAAGAAAACTGCAGACCAATATCCCTGATGAACATAGATGCAAAAATCCTCAACAAAATACTAGCTAACCAAATCCAACAGCATAACAGAAAGATAACCCACCATGATCGAGTGAATTTCATACCAGGGATGCAGGGATGGTTTCACATCGGCAAGTCAATAAATGTGATACACTACATAAACAGAATTAAAAACAAAAATCACACGATCATCTCAATAGATGCAGAAAAAGTATTTGACAAAATCCAGCATCCTTTTATGATTAAAAGCCCTCAGCAAGGCCAGGCGTGATGACTCACACCTGTGATCCCAGCACTTTTGGAGGCCAAGATGAACGGATCACCTGAGGTCAGGAGTTTGAGACCAGCCTGGCCAACATGGTGAAACCCCATCTGTACTAAAAATACAGAAAAATTAGTCAGGCATGGTGGCACATGCCTGTAATCCCAGCTACTTGGGAGGCTGAGGTATGAGAACTGCTTGAACCTGGGAGGCGGAGGTTGCAGTGAGCCAGGACCAGGCCATTGCACTCCAGCCTAGGCAACAAGAACAAAACTCCATATCAAAAGAACAGAACAAAACAAAAAACCCTCAGCAAAATTGGCTTAGAAGGGACATACTTTAACATAATTAAAGCCATCTATGACAAACCCACAGCCAACATTATACTAATGAGGAAAAGTTGAAAGTATTGCCCTGGAGAAATGGAACAAGACAAAGATGCCTACTTTCATCACTTCTATTCAACATAGTATTGGAAGTTCTAGCCACAGCAACCAGACAAGAGAAAAAACATAAATAAATAAAGGGCATCCAGATTGATAAAGGGGAAGTCAAACTGTTGCTGTTTGCTGATGGCATAGTTTTATACCTAGAAAACCCTAAAGACTCATCCAAAAAACTCCTAGAACTGGTAAATGAATTCAGCCAACTTTCAGGACACAAAATTAATGCACAGAAATCATTAGCCCTGCTATACACCAACAGCAACCAAGCTGAGAATCAAATCAAGAAGTCAACCCCTTTTAGAATAGCTGCAATAAAATAATATAAAAATAGTTAGGAATATACTTAACCAAGGAGCTGAAAGATCTCTATAAGGAAAACTACGAAACACTGCTGAAAGAAATAATAGATGACACAAACAAATGGAATCGCATCCCATGCTCATGGATGGATAGAATCAATATTGTGAAAAATGACCATACTGCCAAAAGCAATCTACAAATTCAATGCAGTTTTTATCAAAATACCACCATTAATCTTCACAGAACTAGAAAAACAATTCTAAAGTTCATATGGAACAAAAAAACAGCCTGCATAGCCAAAGCAAGACTAAATAAAAAACAAAAGCAAAAACAAATCTGGAGGCATTACATTATCTGACTTAAAACTATACTATCAGGCCATAGTCACCAAAACAGAAGGGTACTGGTATAAAAACAAGCATATAGACTAATGGAACAGAATAGAGAACTCAGAAACAAAGCCTAATACTTACAGTCAACTTATCTTCAACAAAGCAAACAAAAACATAAAGTGGAAAAGGGACACCGTATTCAACAAATGGTGCTGGCATAATTGGCAAGCCATGTGTAGAAGAATGAAACTGGATCCTCATCTCTCACCTTATACAAAAATCAACTCAAGATGGAACAAAGGCTTAAATCTAAGACCTGAAACCATAAAAAGTCTAGAAGATACCAGCCTGGGTGAAATAGTGAAATCCTGTCTCTACTAAAAATACAAAAAATTAGCCAGGTGTGGTGGTGTGCACCTGTAATCCCAGCTACTCAGGAGGTTGAGACAGGAGAACCCAGGAGGCGGAGGTTGCATTGAGCCAAGTTGGTGCCACTGCACTCTAGCCTGGGCAATAAGAGTGAAACTCTGTCTTTAAAAAAAAAAAAAAAAGGGCCAGGCACAGTGGCTCATGCCTGTAATCCCAGCACTTTGGGAGGCTGAAGCGGGCTGATCACAAGGTCAGGAGATCAAGACCATCCTGGCTAACACGGTGAAACCCTGTCTCTATTAAAAATACAAAAAATTAGCTGGGCGTGGTGGTGAGCGCCTGTAGCCCCAGCTACTTGGGAGGCTGAGGCAGGAGAATGGCATGAACCCGGGAGGCGGAGCTTGCAGTGAGCCGAGATTGAGCCACTGCACTCCAGCCTGAGTGACAGAGTGAGACTCCTTCTCAAAAAAAAAAAAAAAAGAAAAAAGAAAAAGGAAGATAACATTGGAAAAACCCTTCTAGACGTTGGCTTAGGCAAAGACTTCATAACCAAGAACCCAGAAGCAAACACAACAAACAAAAACAAAGATAAATAGATGGGACTTAATTAAGCTATACGCTTCTGCACAGCAAAAGAACTCATCACAGAGTAAACAGACAACCCACAGAGTGGGAGAAAATCACTGCAATCTATACATCTGCCAAAGGACTAATATCCAGAATCAACAAGGAACTCAAACAAATTAGCAAGAACAAAACAAACAATCCCATCCAAAAGTGGGCTAAGGACATGAATACATAATTATCAAAAGAAGATATACAAATACCCAACAAACATGTGGATAAATGCTCAACATCATTAATTATCAGGGAAATGCAAATCAAAACCACAATGTGATACCACCTTACTCCTGCAAGAATGGCCATAATAAATAATACATGTTGGTGTGGATGTGGTGAAAGAGAACACTTTTACATTGTTGGTGGGAATGTAAACCAGTACAACCAGTATAGAAAACAGCATGGAGATTTCTTAGAGAACTAAAAGTAAATCTACCATTTCATCCAGTAATCCCACTCCTGGGTATCTATCCAGAGGAAAAGAAGTCATTATATGAAAAAGACACTTGCACACACATGTTTATAGTAGCACAATTCACAATTGCAAAAATATGGAACCAGCCCAAATGCCATCAATGAGTGGATAAAGAAAATGTGATATATATACCATGGAATACTACTCAGACATGAAAAGGAATGAAATAATGACATTTGCAGCAACCTGGATGGAACTGGAGACCATTATTCTAAGTGAAGTAACTCAGAAATGGAAAATGAAACATTGTATGTTCTCACTCATAAGTGGGAGCTAAGCAATGAGGATGCAAAGGCATGAGAATGATCCAATGGACTTTGGGGACTTGGGGGAAAGGGTGGGAGGGGGAGTGAGGGATAAAAGACTACTGGGGCCGGGCATGGTGGCTCATGCCTGTAATCCCAGCACTTTGGGAGGCCAAGGTGGGCAGATCACGAGGTCAGGAGATCGAGACCATCCTGGCTAACACGGTGAAACCCCGTCTCTACAAAAAATACAAAAAAAAAAAAAAAATTAGCAGGGTGTGGTGGCGGGTGCCTGTAGTCCCAGCTACTCGGGAGGCTGAGGCAGAAGAATGGCATGAACCCGGGAGACGGAGCTTGCAGTGAGCTGAGATCGCGCCACTGCACTCCAGCCTGGGCGACAGAGCGAGACTCCGTCTCAAAAAAAATAAAAAATAAAAATAAATAAAGACTACACATTGGGCACCGTTACGTTGCTTGGATGATGGGTGCACCAAAATCTCAGAAATCATCACTAAAGAACTTATTCATGTAACCAAATGCCACCTGTTCCCCAAAAACCTATTAAAAAAATGTAATCACAATTCTATTTTCACTTTTTTTTTTTTTTTTTTTTTTGAGGTGGAGTCTCACTCTGTCGCCCAGGCTGGAGTGCAGTGGCGCGATCTCAGCTCACTGCAAGCTCCACCTCCCGGATTCATGCCATTCTCCTGCCTCAGCCTCCTGAGTAGCTGTGACTACAGGCACCCGCCACCACGCCCGGCTAATTTTTTGTATTTTTAATAGAGACGGGGTTTCACCGTGTTAGCCAGTATGATCTCGATCTCCTGACCTCATGATCCGCCCGCCTCGGCCTCCCAAAGTGCTGGGATTACAGGCGTGAGCCACCGCGCCCAGCCCTATTTTCACATCTTTAATAATCATTCCTATTGTCGTCAGATATCCAGTGTGTTCAGATTTTCCAGATTGTTCTGCAGGAGTGTGTGTGTGTGTGTGTGTGTGTGCGTGTGTGTGACTTATGATTCAAATAAAGTCGATGGTCTTCTTTAGAAGAAAAGAATGCTTAGCTCAAATGAAGAATAAAAGGAAATGTTAAGGCTGAGATGGAAACAGTAGGAGCAGAAAAAACAAAACAAACAAACAAAAAAACCAAACCACTGAACTGGAAATGAGGAGTAACAGATTAATAACCCAGCTCTGCCACTATAACTGCCAACATAATTTTAAGAAAGTTTTATTTAACTTTTCTGGAGTCACTTTCTTCCTCATCTATGAATGAAGATAGATTATACTACTTCTTATTTGCCTTCATGGTCTGACAGTAATTTTCAAATTGTTATTTTATTTTTCACAAAGAGAAAAAAGTTTTAAAATTATTTTTATAAAGATCAATATTACTTTTTACTAAGTTATTGAGAGACTCAAACTGTTGACTCTACTCATTGTTTAATGAATTTCCCATACAGAATTGTGTTATATATGTGTATATGTGTGTATATGTATATCAGTATATATATATATATGCACAAACATTCATTGTTTAGATTACTTTGCACAAATGAACCTATTTTTAATGTCTATTCACAATAAATTTCCCAAAATAAATTATTTGGTCTTAAATTACAAAAACAAACAAATCAGAAAATGTGTTTTGGCTGGGCGCAGTGGCTCACACCTGTAATCCCAGCACTTTGGGAGGCCAAGGTGGATGGATCACCGGAGGTCAGGAGTTCAAGACCAGCCTGGCCAACAAGGTGAACCCCTGTCTCTACTAAAATACAAAAATTAGCCGGGCATGATGGCGGGTGCCTGCAATCCCAGCTACTCGGGAGGCTGAGATGGGAGAATCACTTGAACCCAGGAGATGGTGGTTGTGGTGAGCCGAGATCATGCCACTGCACTCCAGCCTGGGCGGCTGAGGGAGACTCCGTCAAAAAAAAAAAAAAGAAAAAAGAAAATGTGTTTTCACATAGAAAATATAAGGGCAAATGCAAATTAAAAATAAAAGGTTCAATTTACTCTGATGAAAACAGGAGAAGAGATTTCCCTCCCTTCCTTTTTCTCAGGACATTTGCCTTAGAAAACTTGTAAGTATTTTCTCTTTTCTTTGAAATATATATATATATATAGCCTTTTGAAGACTAGGCAGGACTTTTGCCAACTGGCCTTTTCTCAGCTCCATGACCAAGGAATGTTTTTCTCGAGGACCTGAAAGCCATCTCTTTGAATTGCAAAAATTGGAGCTTAGCTTCGATGGGTGCCCTGCTTGAAGTTGCGAAACTACCTCTGCCATAAAAAGTTGAGAAGATTTTCCTCTGGATAAAGCCAATTAGCTAACATAGATGGTCACTCGAATTACCACAATAAAGTTGGGAAAAAACATGTGACAAAAGGTGCTGCCAAATCCTCTTATTTGAAGACTAGTTATTGTTTATCTTGAAAACATGTATGTAATGGGTTGTATCTGTTTGGCTATATAAGGAGGCGAGATTTCTTTCTGCCTTTTCAATCTCTTTGTAGGTTGCCTATGATACGTGTTACATTCTAGTTTAATGCTTCTTTAATAGCGTGTTCTTTCCCTGCTACCTTTGTAGAGAGAATTTCTGGGTTGGAAGAAGGATTTGTTTTTAATTATATTTCCCCAACAAAGGTTTGTGGAAACTTTTCCACTGCCCTTTTTTTTTTTTTTTTTTTTTTTTTTGAGATGCAGTCTCGCTCTGTCGCCCAGGCTGGAGTGCAGTGGCTCAGTCTCAGCTCATTGCAAGCTCTGCCTCCCAGGTTCACGCCATTCTCCTGCCTCAGCCTCCAGAGTAGCTGGGACTGCAGGCACCCACCACCACGCCTGGCTAATTTTTTTTGTATTTTTTTAGTAGAGACGGGGTTTCACCATGTTAGCCAGGATGGTCTCGATCTCCTGACCTCGTGATCCGCCCACCTTGGCCTCCCAAAGTGCTGGGATTACAGGCGTGAGCCACTGCATCCGGCCACTCCACTGCCTCTTTTTTAAAATTAAAATTTAAATGTTTTTTCAATTGCCTCTTAAATGGATTTGTAAATATGAAAATTTCTCTTTGGAAGGCTGAGGAGGGAGAATCACTTAAGCCTAGGAGTTCAAGACCAGCCTGGGCAAAATGGCAAGATCTGGTCTCCACAAAGCAAGAAAGAAAAAGAGATAGGAAAGAAGGAAAGAAGGAAGGAAGGAAGGGGGGGGAGGGAAGGAGGAAGGAAGGAAGGAAGGAAGGAAAGGAGGAAGGGAGGGAGGGAGGAAGGAAATTTTCTTATTTCCTTTGCACTTGCATCAAGGTGTGGTCTGAAAACTACTTCTGGAACCGTGATTTGAGTTCAAAAAACATGCCTGCAGCCAGTTTGGATAGGAGTGAAGCTCTCACTTCTTTTTTTAACTTTCAATAGCCAAAAAAAGCATATAGAGCAGCTTGATTTTTCTTGTGATTCAGACTATGTCAGTTGTCAGAATAACTTTACTACAGTATAAGTTTCACATATTAAGAACTGTTTTGCCTTGTAATTCATTGGGAAACATTATCAAGTCTGCAAAAAAAATCCAATTTCCAAAGCCATTCTGTTTTGTTTTGTTTTGTTTGTTTGTTTTGAGACAGAGTCTCACTCTGTCACCCAGGCTGGAGTGCAGTGGTGCAATATCGGCTGACTGAAAGCTCTGCCTCTCAGGTTCACGCCATTCTCCTGCCTCAGCCTCCCAATTAGCTGGGACTACAGGCGCCCACCACCACGCCCAGCTAATTTTTTTGTATTTTTAGTAGAGACAGGGTTTCACCATGTTAGCCAGGATGGTCTCGATCTCCTGACCTCGTGATCCACCTGCCTCGGCCTCCCAAAGCGCTGGGATTACAGGCGTGAGTCACCACGCCCAGCTGCCATTCAGTTTTGATAATGGTTGAAGATGGTTCTTATTTAGAAAAAATTCAATCTTAGTTCTGATTTCAAAAAATCATAATAAAACCTTACCACTCCTAAGTCATTCAACTAGCATATAGTAGGGCAAGTTGGGATATCCAGCTTTTATTTCTGACAAAAATATACAGAACTGACAATGATTTGGTCTACAAGAGCAAATGAAGCTCACTGTTGATATTACCGGTTCAACAACACATCTAAGGCATTTCCACACACTATCTGCTCTGAATAACCATGTGTTTTTAACAACCTACATGCTCACAAGCTTTGTGCATTTATCGACTAAGCCTTTCCTGCTTCACACATTTTTGTTGTTGTTGTTTTGTTTTGTTTTACCATCATTTGTATCACTTTTAGCAGATTCTACTTTAGGTTGTACTGAATTGGTGTTTTCTCAGCTTCTTTGAAAATATTCTTACCTGCAGTTGTTATGTGCATATTACTCATAAAGGATAATTCTTTAGTCACTTCAAACTCAGCATTGACTTCTAGAATATCAACAACTGATCAGTAGAGCAGTATCAGTAACATCTGTCAACTCATCAAGAGCCAGGAATTGCTTAAGGCCAGGAGTTGGATACCAGCCTGGGCAACATATCAAGACCCCCACCTCTATAAAAAATTTTTTTTTAATTAGCTCAGTGTGGTGGCACATGCCTGCAGTCTCAGCTACTCAGGAGGCTGAGGCAGGAGGATTCCTTGAGCCCAGGAGCTGGAGGTTGCAGTAAGCTATGATTGTGCCACTGCATTCCAGCCTAGGTGACAGAGCAAGACTCTGTCTCTTAAGAAAAAACAGTCCTAGGCAAGTGCTATTGAAAGTGGAAAGTTTAGAGAATGCTATCTTTGATAAATGGAAAGCCCAACTCAAAATGGCTTAATGAAAAAGGAAATGTTTTGGTATGGGTTACTGAACAACCAAGGGAAGGTGGGCTTCAGGGTTAGCTAAGGCCAGTAACTCTGGCTCTGTTTCACTTTGAATTTCTTGCTCTGCCCTCCTCTAGGTATTGGCTTCATCCCCAGGCAGAGAGCAACATGATTATGGTGTTCTGTCTCTGATAGCCGCTCACAATTTTGTCCCCTACAAGAGAGAACTGTTTCTGTATGCTTGCTCAGAATGCCAAAAAATCTTTTTCAGGTGTCTCCTTTCTCTCTCCCTAGCCCAAAATGGGTCATACGTCCTGGACAGATGACAAAAACGACTATACATTTTCCCTCCGCCTCTCTGGAATGTCATTTGCAGCTCTTCCCATTAAGTAGTAGAGTCTATTTCTCTACCCCTTGAACGTGGTCTCAGCATGTGAGTTGTTTTTGCCAGTGAAACATTAGCAAATTTGTTGTAAGCAGAGACTTAAAAAGTGTTTGTATATTGGAGCTTGCCATCTTCTGCTGATCTGTGGAACTCTGAGGCTACCATGTTAAGAAGCCTGTGATTGAGGGATGACGAGTGACCGTGTGGAGTAGAAACAAGCCATCCCAGCTGAGCACTGCCCCCCACCCCAACCCTCACCAACCAACAAGACGTGAGAATGAGGCTATGCTGTCCTAAACAACCGACTTTGAGCCAGCCCAGATATGAAAACCACTTAGATGACCCACAGAATTATGAGAAGTAATAAATATTTGTTATTTTAAGCCACTAAGTTTAGGAGTGGTTCGTTAAGAAGCAAAAGCTAACTGATATATGCCCATTTCTGAGGCAGTCATAGGCAAGGGGAATTGCATTACTCTTAAGTGAATCAAGAGACCCCTTCGGAGTTGGGATTAAGTTGTTTCCATGATGACCATGGCTGCACGGAAGCCATGTTTTGTCAAAACAAAATGGAGTTTTGACAGGAAGAAAAAGAGGGAGAAAATGCATGCTGAATTTGGCAACTAATAATTCACTAAATATACTCTACACCAAACTTTATGTTGCTTCTTTAAGAAGGAAAACAAAGTTACCATTAGAAGGACTAGGCATAGGAACCAACATATATTTCTGTGTAGTGAGTGTGTCCTGTAGTATGCTTTGGGAGGGCAGCTGAGCTACCAAAACTTGGATTTCACAGTAGCAGGGGTTGGCCCTTTACAGGAAGCTAATGATTAGTTTAGGTTTTGAGAGTCATGTGATCTCTGTCACAACTACTCAATTCCACCATTGTTGTGTGGAAGTAGCAATAGAAAGAAAGTAAATAAACGAGCATAGTTGTGTTCCAGTAAAACTTTTTTTTGAAAAACAAGGAATGGACTGAATTTGGCCTGCAGTTTGCCAATCCATCAACCAGAGAAGCAATGTGCAATGCTGTACAGCGTGTAGTTCACGCAATCAGGTGTCACTCAATGTACACATTTGTATTGTACATTTCATATAATTTTCTTGGGAGGAAATCTGAGTTACCAGCAGTTGTATTTCCTGGAGAAAGGTAATAATACAGTACTGTGCATTGGACACTACATGTACCCCGATGTAAGAAGACAAAGATAAAAATACTTGTTTGTCAGAGATTAAATATACAACTTTGGGCCTTGCTTTCTTTACATAATCTGCAGAGGGGAATAAAGTTAGGTGTATTTCTGTCTCATGCAGAGAAGTGACATAGCTTTGTGGAGTGTGTAATTCTTACAACTTTCACGGGAAGAGTGCCAAGTTGTGAAGAATTATATTTCACCCAGAAAAGCAATATTCTTCTTAGTGCATTATGTTCAGTGCTTGACTGCTCAAAAAAAGTAGATCAAGCATGTTTTTTTGGATATAAACCAAGCAGGAACCCAAAGAAAAAGAAAAAGAAAAAAGAATTTAGTATTTTTGAATTTGCTTTGAAGTAGGAGAAAATTCAAAACTTGATTGAATTCCTTAAACGTATGGTTATTTTCTTTTGAATTGTGTAATGAAGTTCGGGTGGCTCACTGCATTTTTCATATTTAGAGCCTCAAAAAATCTTAATCTTGCACTGCCTCTGTAAATTGTATTACCTTCATGGAGAAGAAAGATGAGTTATTAGTAAGGATTTATCACTTAGGTTAATAATATATATTTCTAAACAATCTTTTCTTCATGTAATCTGCTGGAGTGAAAAACTGAGTTTCCAGTAGTGGTATCTCACCGAAAAGGGAAATTTGGCTGGGCGCAGTGGTTCACACCTGTAATCCCAGCACTTTGGAGGCCAAGGCAGGCGGATCACTTGAGGGCAGGAGTTCAAGACCAGCCTGGCCAACATGGTGATGCTCCGTCTTTCCTAAAATACGAGAATTAGCCGGGTGTGGTGATGTGCTCCCGTAATCCCCACTACTAAGGAGGCTGAGGCAGGAGAATCACTTGAACCTGGGAGGCAGAGGTTGCAAGGAGCCAAGATCACGACACTAGACTCCAGCCTGGACGACAGAGCCAGAGTCCATCTCAGAAAAAAAAATAGAGAGAAAAAAGAAAGAAAGAAAAGAAGGGAAATTCACTCGTATGGACTTTGTATTTCTTATGATCTGTTGGATTGGAAAGATGAACTATTAGCAGTTTTAGCTCTCCTAAAGTCACAACTTTCATGTCTGTAGAATGTCCCTTTTTATATATTCCCTTTGGAGAGGTAATCAGGTGGGAAAGCATTTAGCATCCAACTTGGTGGATAGTCCAAAAGTTATTTTTTATTATTTAGCAAGGTTCTCAGAGGAGGCAGTTGAGGGCTGCTATAGCAGCTCCAGAACCAGGCTCATTTTTTCCTCAAGTCCTGCCACCTTATAATATGGTTAGTAGTTTCATGCTTGTCACTTCTTGATTATAAGATGGCTGCTGCATCAGCAGGCTCATAAGTGTTTTCCAGAAAGGGAGAAGGAGGAAGTGCAAAGGACAAAAACATTTTCCAATTAAGTCTGTTCTTTCTAATTAGGAAAAAAGCAACATTCCTGCAGGGTCCATCTATAAGCTATAAGCTCTCCATTTATATTTTCTTTCTTTCTTTCTTTCTTTCTTTTTCTCTCTTCTTTCATTCTTTCCTTTTTTCTTTTTCTTTTTCTTTTTTTTTTTTTTTTTGAGACAGTCTTGCTCTGTTACCCAGCCTGGAGTGCAGTGGCACATTCTCTGCTCACTGCAACCTCTGCCTCCCAGGTTCAAGCGATTCTCCTGCCTCAGCCTCCCGAGTAACTAGGACTACAGTTAGCTCAGCTAATTTTTATACTTTTAGTGGAGATGGGGTTTTGCCACGTTGGTCAGGCTGGTCTCGAACTCCTGACTTCAGGTGATCTGCCTGCCTCGGTTTCCCAAAGTGCTGGGATTACAGGCATAAGCCACCATGCCTGGCCCTCCATTTATATGTTCTAGGCTAGAGATGTATCATATGGCCAGCTTTAGCTGAGAAAGAACTTGAGAAATCTGGGCACTGTGCCACTCTGAACAAAATTCAGTTTGGCTAGTAAGGAGGATGAGGAGAATAGATATTTTATGGGCAACTTGCAGTACTTGCCATGATATCCTTGTTAAACTGGTGGCCAGTGGATCTAAAATTCGTGGATATAGTTCTGACTCGCTTACAGATGGTGTGGGGAAAAAGGAGAAAATTTAGACAAGAACAACTGAAATGATGAAAAGGAAAGAGGATTGTCTGCTGTAGCCTTCAAGGGTCACTGGGCTTGGAATTCAAAGTTCTAGCTTTCTGACCTGATTCTGTAATGTACAAACTGTGTGACACTGGTTGAGTTAACTTCTATAAGCCTGTTACCCTTGTCTGTAAGATGGTGATGGAATGTTAGAAAGAAAGGGAGAATGGATATTGGATAAGCAAATGCGAACTTACTAATAGTTACATCTTGCATAGAAAAACAGCAGACCTCCCTATGGCATATTCTTCATATAATCTCTTTTTTTTACACCAAACATACTTTATTAGCACAAAAAAGCAGTCATAACAAGGCACAGCAAGCAGAAACATACGTTAGCACTCAAAGGGTTAGTGTTGCATACAAATGTAGCTTTTCTTTTTTGCAGCCTTGGCAATAGCTATAAGGATGTAAAATAACATTCTGTAGCAGCAGGTAAGGAAACTATGAAGCACTCAGCAGTGGTACAGAGCACATTAGCAAAAAGGCACAAGAATGGATTCGGCTACTTTAGTGCAAAATGTCTAGGACTGCAAATTCAGTTCAGTTATTAAGAAACAAACACTAGAACTTGATATAACTTCCAAAAGAGCTCACTCATGTAGCAGCACATATTATTCTAAGTGACAAAAACGTGCTAAGTTATTTACAGATATAATGGCTGTACAGTACCTTTTAAATCTGCAATTTAGGTTTCTGATTTTCCATTAATAATTAACTGCACTGGGCCGGGCACAGTGGCTCACGCCTGTAATCCCAGCACTTTGGGAGGCCGAGGCAGGTGGATCACGAGGTCAGGAGATCGAGACCATACTGGCCAACACAGTGAAACCCCGTCTCTACCAAAAATACAAAAAATTAGCTGGGCTTGGTGGCGGGGGCCTGTAGCCCCAGCTACTCGGGAAGCTAAGGCAGGAGAATGGCATGAACCCGGGAGGCAGAGCTTGCAGTGAGCCGACATCGCGCCACTGCACGCCAGCGTGGGCGACAGAGAGAGACTCCGTCTCAAAAAAAAAAAAAAAAAAAAAGAATTAACTGCACTGAAATTCTATAAATTATACTTAAGCAATTCAGCTATGAGAGTTTACAAAAAAGAGATAAATACTGCCATCCAAATTATTAATTATAGTTCAACAATAACCTCAACATCAGCAACCATTGTAGTTACTATTATCTGACTTGTTTGGGCATCTTCTAGTCTCATGTACTTCATAGTTCACAAAATCATCCTGGACATAGGAAAAGATCCAACTTTTATGAAACAATTAGACTGCACATCAACTGAAAAAAAATCACACGCAAGACTACATTGCAGCAGGTATTTCAAATGCCTGTTTTAAGTTAAAGCACTCATTAAAAAAAAAAAACCTAGGGCCTTTCAATAAAATTCTACTACTAGCTTTGTAAGTCTGAAATTTTAAGAATGACTATTTAGAAAATCTGGTTTACTTAACAGTACCTTTTGCAGAAGAGAAAAGGGGTCTGATTATAAACTACATCAACACTAAGTGAACTGCACTATGCCCTTGTGGCCAGAAAATTGCATTTTTTTCTAAAATGAAGGCAGTCTTTTATTTATTTATTTTTTTGACTTCCAAAGCTTGATTTATAGTAAATACAAACATCATTACGTTTGGAAGATTGTAGAAAAACTCTTAGAAAAAATAATTTCAAACATTAGTCACACTGTTGAAATACTTATCCAATATTAATAATTTGTTCTCCAGTAAGAAATAGAATTCTTCATAACAAATGCCCCAGTGTTGCCTCACTCAAATACTACAGCCATTAAAAACCAAATTGTTAGTGAAATCGGCAAAATGTGTTTGTAGTCTTACTGAACACCCGTAGCTCTATCCTCTGTTGTTCCAATAGGCACCATGTTTATCTGAATAAATAACAGGAGGTCACATCTGACAGATACTAACACTAAGCTTACATACTGTATGAAAAAGCCTAACACTGCTACGTGTGTTTGCTGTAGGTGTACTGCCTGATGCACATGAAAGCGGACCTAGTTAACACCCTTTGGGGACAGGAGAGTTTACTTTGCCTTGACTGGTTCTCGTTCTAACCAGCGAACTCTAACTTTGTGTTTATAATGATACTTTTTTTTTTTTTTTTGAGACGGAGTCTCGCTCTGTCGCCCAGGCTGGAATGCAGTGGCGCTATCTCGGCTCACTACAAGCTCCGCCTCCCGGGTTCACACCATTCTCCTGCCTCAGCCTCCTGAGTAGCTGGGACTACAGGCCTCCGCCACCACGCCCGGCTAAATTTTTATTTTTTTATTTATTTATTTTTTTTATTTTTAGTAGGGTTTCACCGTGTTAGCCAGGATGGTCTCGATCTCCTTCCCTCGTGATCCGCCCGCCTCGGCCTCCCAAAGTGCTGGGATTACAGGCGTGAGCCACCGCGCCCGGTCTATAACGATACTTTTTTAAAAAGTCCTGTAACATTGAGGGTAGAGGGAACCCATCAATTCCATCATACGTAGTGCATCTGCAGACTACCGCGTGACAGATATACCGCAGGCTAAAAGGAAAAGTCTTATTTAGTGATATAGCAAGCAATGGTTAAAAAAAACACGCACTAACTGAGATCTTTATAATGTTCTAAAAGTCCAGTTACAGTGGAGGAGTGAAATACACACGGGTCATGGCATCGAAACTAAAGTTCTGATTCCACTGCTCAACTCGGGCATGCAGGGATCTATTGTAGAGGCGGAAACTCACAGTTTCCGGTAGTCCTCTTGCGCAGAGTCCCTGAGCAAAAACGTGCCTTCAGGTTTCCCTTCAAGAAGGGCTTCTGCTTCATAATGGTCCACCACTCCCCAGTAACAGGGATTCCCTGTAATTTGAAGCAAATCAGGCACGAGACCTATGTGTAATCAATCTGTGTGTGGACTTTCCAAGCTCCTTGTCTGCTAACACGGGTATGGCTGTCTCCAGATATCTGACGCTGCTTCTACCTCCGTGACTGCAAACACAGGGTGGTTGTGTCCTCTTCCGAGTCACAATTAACTTGTGGAATTGCAGAACTGTCCCCACTTATTTCAGTCATTCCGGGAGCTAAATTTGGTCCCAGTTTATATAATGGATTAACCTGTGCAGTAGCTTCAAATGTATGTACTTGTGCACTGGGAGGGGGATCAACCCCTTCTTCAATACTAAGCCGTCTTGTCTCTCTAAGCCTATCTTCTTCGTCTTCTGTAGAAACCAAAGATGGATCAAATGTATCAAAAAATGTTGAATGTGGGCTCACAGGAGCTGTGTGCTGTTTAATCAAATGCCATTTTTGGGCTAAATCTGAGCCAGCAGGAAAAGGGCATTTCTCAAGCATTAATTCAGAAAGATGGATTTTTCTTTTATTGGAAGAGAGAGGCTTTTGACTGCTTGCTGTAAGTTCTCATGGGAAAACACTAGCCCACAGTATCCTGCAGCCTCTTTCTCAGAGAGCGACTTCCTACAGTTCTGTTGGACACACTGTCCATGTCGTGTACAGAACTTACACCATAGCGCCTCTCTCTCTTTGAAGTCCACTTCGAGTTCTACCAAACTTTTGATCAGTATCCAATGAACTCTAGGTCTTAGTAGAACAGGAATGTTTTTTCCTCGCACCCCATGGAGCATGTCGAGAGTGGGAATCTCTTCGTGCAAGTCTTGTTCCTGGGGTAACACAAGGATCATTATCCTTTTTGATGCTTATTTCAACAATTTGAGGAATTTCGGTGGCACAATTTTGATTTCTCTTTGAAGAATTATTTGAAGGGCTTAATCCCAGTTGTAAGGCGACATCTTCTTTTAAGTGACGGCTTTGTTGCTGAGGAGTTGAGTCTCCTATGCTGATGTTTTTCTCTTTGACAGACAGACATTTGTCGGAGTTCATGTTAACATTTTCACTACAGCTTCCTCCCTCATGACCGAAGAGATTCTGACACCTGTATTTGAAGTTATTCCACATTTTTCCCACTTTATCCATTGATTATAAAATCATCGGGGGCGCGCGGGGTGGCCTCATCCAGGACACCTAAGGCCAGGCAGGACGGGCCTGGACAGCGCAGTCACCGACAGGGAGAGTCCACCTACCCTCCGGTGCGTCCCGTCCCCTCCGACTGCCCAGCGAGCGCAGCCTCGCTTCCTCCGGACGGAGCCTGGGGACCCCAGCTCCACCGGATGCCCCCACCAGGCCCCTACCACCTTCCCTGGTGCCTCCCCCTCTGCACCGGTTTCCCATCCCCTCTCCTCTCAATCCGACCCCCGCTGCCGCCCGGAATGGAAAATACCTTCATATAATCTCTTTTGGTGGGGGTCAGATAAATATGATTTAGAAAGAGTTTCTATTTCTCACAGGGAAGCAACATTCATCTCTGGAATGTACACTTTAGATAATCTAGGGGAAGAAAGATAATTTTCCAGCAGTTTTAGCTCTCAGACAAGCAATATACATCTATGTGGAGTAATTATTTCCTGTAACTTGTTGGAAGTTGATGGTGACCTAGTCATTCATCAAATATTGATTGAATGCCTAGTATGTCAGCCATGCTCTAGGTGCTAGGGATATAGTGTGAATGAAACAGAGAAGGCCCCTGCCTTCATACAGCTTACATTCTACCAAGGGAGATAACAATTGGATAGAGTGAGCCGAAGAAATGGGAATATGCCAGCTAGGTGGTACATCCTTGCAGATGTGCAGAGAGCTTGCTTTCTGGATTTAATCTATGGCATCCTCATTTTTCAGTTTATCAAAAATGCAAATAATCTAAATTTCACCTGTTTCTAATTAATGAATACAACAAGTATTTATTGAATGCCTTCTCTACCAGTCATTGTGCTAAACATTGAGATATAATGAGAAATAATAGCTCCATATAGCTGAGTAGAGTTGTATAAAAATGAACTGATTGGGTCTTTCACAGTTGTCCTTGGGTGGGATGCTGCTTGTGTGTATCTTCCTAACAATACCTACGAAAGAAGTCCAAGTGTATGCATTTAGGGGGCACTGAATAGAAGGTTAGCTAGAGCTAGAATAACTAATAGTGATACGCGAATGTAAAGACCCATAAGGGCAACAGTCTAGGCGGTCAAGCGAGAATTGGCATTGGGATTTGAAGAACCAGGATAAATTGGATAGCAGAGGTTAGGGAGAGCAGGTAGAAGGAAGGGAGAGTATTCCAAAGGGAAAATCCTGGGAAAAAGATCTAGAGTCAGGAACAGGCAAGGGATTTCAGGGGGCCAATGGGAATTCAGTAACTTTGGAGCAGAATGTATATGATAGCCAAATAAGAGATGTTGATATTGAGGTCAGTTTGTGTGGGCCTAGATTGGGAGTTTGTCCTTTATTCTAACATAACAGGGGATCACTCAAGGTTCTTAATAGAGACTATTTTAAGCAGATAGAATTATACTAGTTTCTTGTTGAGATGGCCCATTCCGGCTCCTACCCAGCATCCTTTCCATCCCCAACGTCTCCCTCTACAGTTTTCCTGAGGGTTGAGGTAGCCACTGTGTTTCAGGCTGAGATAGTTGTTAATGGGATATCAGGAACGCGACTGGGCTTGACGGGAAGCAAGGCTGGAGTTACAGGCTGGGCTTAGTGGGAAGCAAAGCTGGAGTTACAGGCTGGGCTTGGAGGGAACGCCTTCGTCTAGGGTCCCATAGAGATGTTCCTCCCGCTTCCTAGAGAATCCAAGAATGGATGCGCGAGCCCGCTGCTGACGCACTACCGACCGCGCCACCACTCTTCCGGTTTCAGAAGTTAAGGCCGGAGTCCTGGCTCCAGTCAACCTCTGGGAGCGCTTGTGCCGCTCCGCGGAGAGTCCCTGGATCTCACAGTGAGCGGGTTGGGACCCAGGGAAGGGAAAAGAGGGGACCCCGGCGAGCCACGGCTGGGGCGGCGGGCTGGAGGGTTATCTGGGAAGTCAGCCCCGGCCTCGGTCCTCCCCAAGTTGCTGCCTACGCGTGCTGCCCGGACCTAGGGCACTCCTAGCGGCTCCGCCCGCCCAGCCTGCAGCCTCAGCACTGCAGACCCCAAGGCCCAGCACAGTGCCTGGCACAGAGGAGATGCCTAGGAAAATGGCTGGGTGAATGAATGAATGAGTGAGTGAATGATGGATAGATGATCAAGACAGACCTAGGACCCATGTCAGGAAACGAGGTCTTGGGGATCAGAATTCTCGATTCCGATACCAGTTTCTTCCCCCGGCTGGTCCTGTAGCTCCGAAACTTGTTTAGAGCCTGTTTTTATAGGAGACGGCAAATAGTGTAAAGCGCACTCGTTGGGAGTCTTGAGACCTGAGTTACAATTCTGGAGGGTACAGAAATCTCTAAAGTACTGTCTAGAAGTCTGTTCCTTGCTTCTTCACAAAGCTCAGTTGACAGCTTGTGTGTGATAGCATGTATGCAAACCTTAATGCCTCCCAATGAAGGGTTACTGTCCATTACATGCCAAACATTACCCCGAATTTAGTGGCTAGGCTACAAGAGAGTGACGTTGGAGACTGCCAAATGTCAAGATGCTTCCAGTCTTGTGTAGGACGATAAGTGCATAAGCAGATTTTGGTTGGTAATATTTTAAACTACATTTATTTAGCACTTACTGTATACCAGGCACTATTTGAAGCATTTGTGCTAATTGATTTAATCTTCACAACAGCGTATTGTGTGTAGGGTTTTTTTTTTTTTTTTTTTTTTTTTTTTTTTTTTTTTTTTGAGACGGGGTTTCACTCTTGTTGCCCAGGCTGGAGTGCAACGGGGTGATCTCGGCTCACCACAACCTCTGCCTCCTGGGTTCAAGCGATTCTCCTGCCTCAGCCTCCCGAGTAGCTGGGATTACAGGCATGCGCCACCACACCTGGCTAATTTTGTATTTTTAGTAGAAACGGGGTTTCACCGTGTTGGTCAGGCTGGTCGCGAACTCCCAACCTCATGTGATCTGCCCGCCTTGGCCTCCCAAAGTGCTGGGATTATAGGCGTGAAACACCGCACCAGGCTTATGTGTAGTTTTTAAGTGAGGGAACTGAGGTACAGAGAGAATAGAAAACTTGTCCCAGATCACATTGCTAAGTGACCCAAGGCTGCATAAGAGATAAAGTGTACTGCCACAGCTTGGGTGAGTGCGCTGTTTGGTGCCAAAATGCAGACCAAGAAGGGCTTCAGAGAGGAGTACATTTCAGTGTGGTCTCATTGGAGGGATTGTTAAAAATTCTTGAAAAACTTCATTTAGCTTGCCTAGATTCTTTTAGCTAATTATTGAGGGGTAAGGAGGTGGCATCTGGGGAAAAGCTTACAAGGTAGAGGGAGGAAGCCAGCTCTCTAGTAGGTTAGCAGGATAGGGCTGTTAAGAGCCTGTTTCCTTTTACCTTTCACCATAATACTCAGCTTTCCCCAGATCTGCAGAGGAATCTTTTTAGCATCTTAAAATCACTAACAGCCAGATTATTCCACAATAAGTATTTGTAGAAGCACCTGTACATTACTTTCTGGCAACTTATAGACCTAGGAGTCAGCAAATATGGACCAAATTTGGTCTGCCACTTTTTTTGGTAAAACCGTTTTATTAAAACACAGGCAAGCTCATTCAGTACATATTGTCTATTTCTGTTTTCAGACTACAAAGGCAAAGTTGAACAGTTGAGACAGAGACTATATTTCCCATTTAACCCATTAAACCTAAAAAAATTTGCTTTCCCGTCTGTTACAGAAAGTGTTTGCTGACCCTTGACATTGACAAACTGCTCAGCTCAGATGATCCATGATTAGAAGGATGTGGTCATCACCAAAATGTCTTTCTTTCTCCGTAGGTTTTAGTATCAACCATAATAGCATCTAACCCCTGTTGAGTGCCTGCCATCGAGTAGATATCTTTTTGAATGCTTTATGTGAATTAACTCATCAAGGATTCACGGATTATCAGAGCTGGAATGACCCGTAAATATTGTCTAATTTGTCACACTTTTCAGATAAATAGCCTGTCATGTAGGCCCACTCACATGGGCTATTGGCACAGCAAACTTTCCTGACTCCCAATCCAGTCTACTATCATCTTGTGAATGGGAGGCCAATACCATAGCCATTGGATCTGGCATTTTGTTTTAGTTTCTGGGTTTTTAAAAAGTAACTTTTTCTAACTATAAAAGTAATATATGTTTATTGAAGGAGAAGTAAAAATATATAGAAGAGTATAAAGGACAAACTAAAGTGACCCATTAACTGACCTAGAGATAAGTGTGTTAATATTTTCGTGGGTTTTCTTTGTCTTTTTTATATGTGTGTGTTTTATCTGTTTATTAACAATAGTTGCTGTTTATTGAGTGCTTACTTAATCCCAATATATGTGTGCATATTTCTTGTTTTTGTTTTAGTGTTTTGCATCTTCCTGTTTTAACATTATATTTTCTCATGAATATTCTTTGAAATTATGATTTTTGATACTTTCATAATCTATCTTTGCTAGTCTATCAATGTTTATTTGCCTGTTTATTTAACAATTGTAGTAATAGTGTGATCTTTGTACATAAATCTCTGTGCCATCTCTGATTATGCTTTTTCACTTTTTCTTTGATTACAGAAGTTAGTTATTCCTATGGGAAAATTTTCAAACATTACAAAAAGGCCTTAAGGCAAAAGTTTACCATAATTTTATTCTTCAGAAATGATCACAATAAATAATTTGTTATATATTCTTATAGATTTGTTAGTTTTTTTTTTAAAGTAGAGCAAAATATAGATAATAGAGGACATTTGGGAAAATTATTCACAATTCATTATTTTACCACAGTGATGATTATTTTTCCTTCTTGATCTTATTCAGATGTATTTTTAATTTTTAATTTTTGAGAGGGGTCTCACTCTGTCACCCAGGTTGGAGTGCAATGGTGCTATCACAGCTCACTGCAACCTCTACCTCCCAGGTTCAAGTGATCCTTCCACCTCAGCCTCCTGAGTAGCTGGAACCACAAGCACGACACATGTATATTTTAACAAACATATATTTTACATTATATTAATACTTGAAATGTTACTATACTGAGTTTTTTCAACATATGGCATAAATATTTTTCCCAATAAACACATATTTTCATTTTTAATTATCTTTATGTCTAAATAATTTTCACCAACCAGAAGTACCGTAATTTGCTAATCCTCAGTGTCCACCAGTAAAAAAACTTTTATTTCCATGTACATTTCAGGGGATATTTTTACAAGTAACAGAAGAATTCTGTTTCTCTTCTTTCTGGAAAGTTACTTCTTTCTGAGAAAATCCTATTAGTAGAATTACTAGGTCAAAGAATATAGTCTTTTTTTTTTTTTTTTTGAGATGGAGTTTTGCTTTTGTCACCCAAGCTAGAGTGCAGTGGCGTGATCTTGGCTCACTGTAGCCTCTGCCCCCCAGGTTCAAGCAATTCTCCTGCCTCAACCTCCTGAGTAGCTGAGATTACAGGTGCCTGCCACTGCGCCTTGCTAATTTTTTGTATTTTTTAGTAGAGACGTGGTTTCACCATGTTGGGCAGGCTGGTCTCGAACTCCTGACCTCAGGTGATCCACCCGCCTTGGCCTCCCAAAGTGCTGGGATTACAGGTGTGAGCCACTGCGCCCAGCCGAATGTAGTCATTTTTTATGGCATACTGATGACTCTGAGGTACACTACAGGTGGTGTATATACAAAATGAGCATTGTGTTCTGAATTCCTGTATCCACAAAATGTTGATCACAGCATCCTAACTATAACTGAAGCTACAACTTTCACACCTGATGTATATTGCCAGATTAGCTCCAGAAAGGTGGTACCAACTTACATTCGCACTGGTGTGTGAGAAACTCCCTGTACCTTTGTGAATCTTGAGTGTACCATTAAAAATAGATTTTCCAGTTTGATGTAAAAATTGATTGTTCATTCTTTCAGTTTCCATTTGCTTGTTTACCATAAGATGGAACATTGTTTTGATATGTTTATTGACCTTTTGTAATTCTTGGTGTATTTTTTGTATTTTCCATTTTTCTCTCAGTTCATCTTTTTTTCTTACTCATTTGTAAGAAGTCTTTATTATTAGGTCTGTCTATCCCTTGATATATAACTGAAAAATACCTTTTTAAAGCTTGTTTGTCTTCATTTTCTTTGTATTTTGGATATACAGAGTATTGTTTTTATGTGGTCAGATTTATCAATTTTTGTCCTATCCATTTTGCATCATGCTTGAAAGTGCAAACTCTAGAATGAATTATTGGTCATGTTTTATTTTGTGGTTTTATTTTTTATATTTAACCCTTTAATTGGTTTGGGTTTATTTTGGTGTGTGGCTCAATATAGTAATCGCACTTTTTTTCCAGGTAGTTAGCAATGGTGCCAACTTGATTTATGAATTATCTATCTTTTTATGATTAGAAATCCTGCTTTTATCATATATTAAATTATTTTTATTTACATCTCTTAGAGGATTAGAGATATTTTATTTAATTAATTTATTTTTGAGATGGGATCGTGTTTTGTTGCCCAGGCTGGAGTGAAGTGATGCAATCTTTTTTTTTTTTTTTGAGATGGAGTTTTGCTCTTGTCGCCCAGGCTGGAGTGCAATGACACGATCCATCTTCACCACAACCTCCGCCTCCCGGGTACAAGGGATTCTTCTGCGTCAGCCTCCCGAGTAGCTGGGATTACAGGCCTGTGCCACCATGCCTGGCTAATTTTGTATTTTTAGTAGAGACAGAGTTTCTCCATGTTGGTTAGGCTGGTCTCGAACTTCCAACTTCAGGTAATCCACCTGCCTCAGCCTCCCAAAGTGCTGGGATTACAGGCGTGAGCCACCACGCCTGGCCAATGCAATCATATTAATAGCTCACTGCAGCCTCGAACTCCTGGGCTCAAGTGATCCTCCCGCCTTAGTAGCTATGACTATAGGTACACACCACTACACCCAGCTAATTTTTGGTTCTTTGTAGAGATGACGTTTTCTATGTTGCCTAGGCTGGTCTCAAACTTCTGGCCTAAAGTGATCTTCCCACCTTGGCCTCCTAAAGTGCTAGGATTACAAGTGTGAGCTACCTCACCTTGCTGGGATTAGAGATCTTTTAAGTGTTTAGACTCACTGTTGGAGTTTTCCTAGCCACATTGCTTTAAAGATTTTATCTGTTACTCCTGTGATTTCAAGTACTTTTTTTTATGTTTAAAACTCTTCAGGCCACACCTCTCTCCTCTCTTTCAGCTATGTATGCCCTGTTCTACTTTCTATTTGGATATTTGAGACTAAAGATAACTTATTCCTTTCCAGACCAGTGTACCACTGTCACTAAAGGTCACTGACATCACCCAAAACTGGCTAATTATCCTTGACATCTCCCTGTCTCACCCCTCCCACCAATATTCATTCATTCTGGTTGATCCTTTCTCTTAATCCAGTCCCGATACTGGACTACTGAAATAGCCTCACAGGGGATCTTCAAGCCTTCACCTTGCCCTCCCCCTCCCCACCACTATGCATATTATCTGTTGCTGTAGACAGAGGAATGTGTTTCCTTAAAACAGTGGATCTAATCATGTCATGTATTCTATCAAACTTTTTCAGATCCTTATTATGGCTTTCTCTTCACTTCAGGGTAAAGTCGTTAAAATGTTTTTTGGGGTTCTGTTTGAACTGGCTTGCCTCAGGCTTTATGTCTCATTTCTGGTGTTTAATACTTGGGCATTACTATGTCTCCTTTATTCCTCCAAAGTACTGAGCTTGATTCCTTTCATATGTTCATTTTGTCTCTCTGCTTTTCCCTTTCATATGTCTAAAGGGGACCCAGACTATATTAAGTCCCCTCTGCTTTACATTCTGTAGCACACCATACTTGCAGTTTTGTAACTCCCATATTTGAAATGATTCATTTAATGTCTTTGTCCAGCTATGGCACAAGTTGGAGCCAGATAGGGTGTCTGGCTTCTTTTTCCAGCGTCTAGCACTGATTAGTCACCCAAATGCCACTCTGCTTGCATGAGTCTCTGAGTCTCTGTAGCATTGTATAGTAGCTTACAGGTCCCTTTATGTTCTTCCTGTGAATGAGAATCTGGAAAACCAGGTAGGATCATCTTTTTTTTTTTTTTTTTTTGAGATGGAGTCTTGCTCTGTCACCCAGGCTGGAGTGCAATGGTGCAATCTCAGCTTACTGCAGCGTCTGCTTCCTGGTTTCAAGTGATTCTCCCACCTCATTCTCCCGAGTAGCTGGGATTACAGGCACTTGCCATCATGCCCAACTAATTTTTGTATTCTTATAGAGACAGGGTTTTGCCACGTTGGCCAGGCTGGTCTCAAACTCCTGACTTCAGGTGATCTGCCTGCCTTGGCCTCCCAAAGTGCTGGGATTACAGGCGTAAGCCACTGCTCCTGGCCAAGGATCTTCTTAAACCTTTAAAACTCAATGCAGAAGCACAGATTGCACTGAGAAGTCCACAAGACCAAGCTTATGTACTTGAGCAGACTTATTTTATTCTTTCATGTCTTCCAAGTTCTTAATGCTGGTAAAATCATATCTGGATCTTCCCTTTTTCCTTGAATAATGCTGCCAGTTCTGCTTCTCACTTCAAGGTTAAATGGAGAGATATTTTTGAATGAACGGTTTTGGTATTGACATTTTTAAAAGGCAGCATTTACAGAAACGTATTTTTGCAACTTTTTTATAAGTCAAAACTTATTTCACAGTTAAATTTATTTCTGTTTCTTTTTAACTGCAGCCTGTCCTCTGACACTGAGCTATACCTGAAGAAAAACTGTTTAATTGATATGACATCTTGAAGAGGGGACAATCAGTGTGTCTCTAGTTTGTATCAAGTAGATAGCATTCCCTAACACTATCTCAGCTCCTTGGCATTTGGTAGAAGTGGGTAAATCAGACTTAATGCACCAGCTTTGCTATGAGGACATTTTGCTATACAACTTTTAACTATATTAACTGGCTTTTCATATAGATTATTGTATGATGGCCAGAGTGTACTAATTGATGTGAATATTCCTATTCATTTAATCTTTATCATTATAAAAAGGTAATGAATAACATTCTGATTTACTTATCAAGTGCTTAAATGTTTGATATTATGTTAGTCTGATGTTACCACTTCTTGAACAGCTAACAAATGGGGTGTGAACCTAGGAGGCTACAAGCCAATGCTGATTTTTGCAGATGCTTCCACATTGTTATCCTGAGAGTTATTGTGTGTGTTATTAGATAGTGTCCCTAGGCAACAGCTCTTTGTTTTTGTTCCGTTTACTGGGACAGTAATATTCCCTCCCTCCCTGCACCTTTTTTCCCCATGAGCAGGGCTCCCAGTTTTCCAGACCTGAAGTGTTTTCCAATCAAAGCGAAGAGACAATCTGTGGATGTTGAATATGCAAGGAGCTGAAGAGAGAGACATTAGAAGAGAGACTTGTCCAGGTGAGTGAGCAAGGGACAAGCAGTGGGAGAAATAGCCAGCCAACAGGAAGCCTTTGGAAATTTTAGAGGAGAAGCTGGTGAGGCTCAGGAGATAAAATAACTGTCTCTTATAGGGATGTTGGGGACAGGGGTGGGTGAACATATCTGGGGCCAACTTTTCCCCAGTACTAATTTTACCATTCTCCTTTCTAGCATTTTCCTGTTTACATTCTGCCACTCTCCACTCTGGATACAAACCATTCATGTTTCCTGTCTTACCCTAATCTCAGCCTGTGTGTTGGTGGTTGTTTTTCATTTATCTCCATTGTCTCATTCTCTTGCTCCTTGGGTGTCTGTAGCTACCCCTTCCATGGGAGTTCCTCGTTAATGGTGATCACATTACCCTAATGCATATCTCTTCCACCAGTTGCAACTCTAACTTACTTGCCACACTTGCTGTTACTGTCCCTTCGTCGTAGGCCATTACTGAGGTCTGCCAAAAGTTGAGGTCTTACAGTTTCAGGGGCCTTCACTCTGCCCTGTACAGGAGATATTCATTCTGCTGTTTTCTTTCAGGCTGGGTAAACAAGAACAAGCCTGCTCCAGAGCAGGATGTCTGTAAAATTGACTCATCAGGGATAGTAGCAAAGAGGTTCCAAGAGGATGAATACGAAGATTCTACATTTGAAGAAAAATATGCATGTGAGGGCATGAAGGAAAACTCTCCAAGGGAGATTGCTGAATCATGCCTTTTCCAGGAAGGAGGTTTTGGGGGAATAACTTTCATCCACAAAGAAGCACCCCCTGAAATTATTAGTCAAGGATATAATTTTGAGAAAAGCTTGCTTTTGACCTCAAGCCTTGTTACACGTCTCAGGGTTTCTACAGAAGAGGGTCTGCATCAGTGGGAAACAACTAATATACAAACCAATGATATTTCAGACCAAAGTAAATGTCCAACTCTCTGCACACAGAAAAAATCTTGGAAATGTAATGAATGTGGAAAAACCTTTACTCAGAGCTCATCCCTTACCCAACATCAGAGAACTCATACTGGAGAGAGACCCTATGCATGTGAGGAATGTGGGAAAGCCTTTAGTCGTAGTTCATTCCTTGTTCAACATCAAAGAATTCACACTGGAGTGAAACCATATGGATGTGAGCAGTGTGGGAAAACATTTCGATGTCGATCATTTCTTACTCAGCATCAGAGAATTCACACTGGAGAGAAACCTTATAAATGCAATGAATGTGGGAATTCCTTCCGCAATCACTCACATCTCACTGAACACCAGAGAATTCACACAGGAGAGAAACCTTATAAATGTAATAGATGTGGGAAGGCATTCAATCAGAATACACACCTTATTCATCATCAGAGAATTCACACTGGTGAGAAGCCTTACATATGCAGTGAATGTGGCTCTTCTTTTCGAAAACACTCAAATCTTACACAACATCAGAGAATTCACACTGGGGAAAAACCCCATAAATGTGATGAATGTGGGAAAACTTTCCAAACAAAGGCAAACCTCTCTCAGCATCAGAGAATTCATACTGGAGAGAAACCCTATAAATGTAAAGAATGTGGCAAAGCCTTTTGTCAGAGCCCATCTCTTATTAAACACCAGCGAATTCATACTGGAGAAAAACCATATAAGTGTAAGGAATGTGGCAAAGCTTTTACTCAGAGCACCCCACTCACTAAACATCAGAGAATACACACAGGGGAGAGACCCTACAAATGCAGTGAATGTGGTAAAGCCTTCATTCAGAGCATTTGCCTTATTCGGCATCAGAGAAGTCACACTGGAGAAAAACCCTATAAATGCAATGAATGTGGAAAGGGCTTTAATCAGAACACCTGCCTCACTCAGCATATGAGAATTCATACTGGAGAGAAGCCCTATAAATGTAAAGAATGTGGGAAAGCCTTTGCTCATAGCTCATCTCTTACTGAACATCATAGAACTCACACTGGTGAGAAGCTCTATAAATGTAGTGAGTGTGAGAAAACCTTCCGCAAGTATGCACACCTTAGTGAACATTACAGAATTCACACTGGTGAGAAGCCTTATGAGTGCATTGAGTGTGGAAAGTTCTTCAGACATAGTTCAGTCCTTTTCAGACATCAGAAACTTCATAGTGGTGACTAATGCTGCCATTTAGGTTATGACAGTTTCTCTAGCGAGAATGACTACGAATCTGACTGGAAGTAGAGGGGCAGGTAGAGTTCCTGGAGGGAAGGATGAAGGAGCCTTGGCTACTGTACTTTGAGAGGAATGTTTCCAGAAATGGAGGTGGGAGCTTAGGGAATGCAGAGCCTACTTGAGGTAGGCATCTGGGAATATAGGGTAGGAAGAAATTCTTGCTTTTCAGATAAAGCCTACACATTGCCATTGTCTCCCCATGTGACTCTTACAGCTTGAGGAGGCATTTGTTAAGTTAGCACTTCTGTTCACTTTACTACACCCTGCCCCACCTTCTGACTTGTCACCCATTTTCGTTGGCTGGCAGGTTGAGATATTTTTCTTAAACACTGCCTGTCAGTGGGAAGTGGCACAGTTCTGAAGTAGTGCAAGTCTAAGTAACCTCCAGATTTGAGGCAGCCCTGACCATGCTACCATGGGGGAGGCTCCCAACCTGTGGAAGTGGTCCTGTGAAAAGGAGACAGAAACAAGTAAGAGCCAAAAAAAAAAAAAAAATCCATATCCATTCATTAAAAAAATAAGGAGATATAAAGCAACAACTGGGCTGACCTCTGTAGATCTGCCAGTAAAGACGGCTTTCTTTCATTATCAGGGTGAAGGTCTTTCCTGATTCTTCCAAGCTTTGAGGTGACTCAGAGCTAAGAATGAAACGGGAGACCAAGTTAGAATTCATGATGTTGGTTTATGGGAAGGCAGTCATACCTGTTCAGAGAACCAGGAAGACTCAATATCTATCTCAGAGGAATAATGGTTACCCAGGAAAGAAATGGTCTGCTAGAGTGATAAGACTCAGAACAGGAAGCCTGCATGTGACTGAGCAAGTCACCTACATAACTCTGCCTGTACTAAGGTGCACACCTGTCTATTGTAAGTTTGCCTAGGCTGTTGGTGTACAGAGACCAGAGGAGAGATACCCACTGGGACTAACAATGTCCTAACAAAATGGTACTTAGTTTGTTGGTCTTTAGGAAAAAGCATTAGTGATGAAAGAAGAAAGAATTTTCAGTTGGTTGGACATTGGGGCCACTTAAGGAAGTGTTGACATTTGTTATGGAATGACTTTGGAAAGACTTCTAAAAGAATCTTTTTCAAATCCCTGAAAATCAGGATAGCACATTTTGCTACTGACTGTGACAGTATTTTATTCTTTTGAGAGAAATGACATAGTTTTCCCTTTATTTCCCAAATTCCTTTCATGTTCTTAACTGCTACCCAGAAATTGAGCTCCAGAAGATTGAGGATAGCCTTTGATTGGTATTTAAAATAATTTCTAAGCTGTGAAGCTTATAGCATTTTTAAAGTATGGCTATTAAAAACACTAAGTTGATTCTGCAATATTTGGTTATTTGGAACTCATTGATTTTTTTTTTTCCTAGCGCAATTGCCTTGTAGGGATAGGTTTGGGCCATGAATTACCATTAATGGGAATATGGTATAAATATATATCTTTTTCATGTTCTATGAAGATTATGTTCTTAAAACCTACCACCAGTGAAGTCATAATTGAGAAAATTAATACATTATGGGTAAACATAATGCTGTAAAAGCTTTCTAAATATGTTTGTGAAAATATTATTTTACCAAAAGCAAAAATGTATTTATACCTCCCAGATAAAAACTGCATAGTTTATTACTGGCACATAATACATGTTCAGTAAATATTTATTTCATGAATTATATCAACCATTGCCCAACAGAACCTTTCTTGGAACTTCCTGATGAATAGCTATTTATAGCAATATTTGTACACCATCTTGAGAATTAGTGGAGATTAGAATAGGGAGAATTTTTTTTCTTAAGAAGGAAACAAGAAAACTTTAAAGATATCTCAGGAGGCTGAGGCACAAGAATCACTTGAACCTGGGAGGCGGAGGCTGCAGTCAGCCGAGATTGTGCCTGTGCACTCCAGCCTGGGAGACAGAGTAAGACTTTGTCTCAAAAAAAAAAAAAAAAAAGAAAAGTGATATCTATAAGTTCTTGTGGGAAAGATTTTCTCAAGTGGAGCAGACTTGATCCTGAATTTTTAATTCTCAGGCTGAGAAAATATGGCATGTTTTTACCTTCTGGGGAAACAGAAAGGTAAACAACTGTTCTTTCCACTACCCTGACCCCATATTCTCACACTTGTACTTATGTGCTCCCGACTTTCTCTCAGTTGCTGGCCCATGATGTGCCTAGTCACTCCAGCGTGGCCCCAAACCTAGGCATTGCCCTCACCCTCAGTTTTCCCTCTTATTCAATCTTCATATCCATTCAACCACTATGTCCTGTTGAAGTTATCGCCTATCTCTGGAAGCCATCTCCACTGCAGTTATTGTAGTCCAGTCCCCTACTCCCTAGTTTATTTTCTAGACTATTTTATTTTTAATTTTAATTTTTTTTTGAGACAGGATCTCACTCTGTTGTCCAGGCTGGAATGCAATGGCATGGTCTCTGCTTACTGCAAACCCCACCTCCCAGGCTCAAGCGATCCTCCCATTTCAGCCTCCCAAATAGCTGGGACTACAGGCATGTGCCACTATCCTTGGCTAATTTTTGTATTTTTTTGTAGAGATGGGTCTCACTATGTTGCTCAGGCTGGTCTCGTACTCCTGGGCTCAAGCAATCTGCCTGCCTCAGCCACCCAAAGTGCCGGGATTATAGGCATGAGCCACTGTGCCTGGACTTCCTATTTTAAAATTTATCTACCAGTCTTCCAGTTTCTTGCCCCACTAGGCCATCTTTCACATTTCTTCTTGATCTTTGTAAGCGTAACTGGCTGCTTATTGTTTTCAGAATAAAGCACTAGTCCTTTAAAGAGGCAGGTGAGGCCCCTCATCTGGCCCATGCCTGAATTGCCATCCTCAGCTGCCATTCCTTGCCTGGCATGTTCTATTCCATAGTTCAAATTGCTGTGATTCTGGAATATCACCTCTGGACTCTATTTTGGCACTTCTGCACATAGTGTTCCTATTGCCTCAGTTCCTTTTCCCTGCTTCTGCTTGCCTACAAAACTCCCATTTTTCACTTAGGAATGTGCTCAAGCAGTATCTCAAAGTTGTCTCTAACCTCATGTATTTTTTATTCTGTCTTGTATTTTTCATCATTTTATTATGTTACATTATAATGGTTTGTTCACACATCCTTCCCTTTGTCAGCTTTGCTAGGGAAGGAACAATGTGAAATTTGTTTACCTTTGTATCAACAGTGCCTGGTACTTAGGAGGTGCTCAATAAGCATTTGTTGAACTCAAGAGTCAGACATTTCTCTGTGCCAGTCTGCAGGTTGTGACTTAGGTCCCCAGTTGTCAGCAGGAAGGAGGCATGGTGAGTATGCGTGTCCATGAAGTGTCTGCCAGGAGCAACAGTTCTGAAACTTTCCCTAAGATTGTATTAAACAGAAGATCCCATAAGAAACAGTATTTTTAATTAGATTTAAAAGTTCTATCACAATTTAACAAAACGCTTTCAATTATATTGATGTCAGGGTCAACAAGAGGAGGAAAATGCATGCAACTGCAGAGACATACCTGTGTCAACTGGAATACCTATGAAATAGCAGGGACTGAAGAGTAATGCTGGCCTAGCAGGAGGGCATTTGCAGTTTACAAATCCCAAACTAGGCCAGGCATGGTGGCTTGCACCTATAACCCCAACTGCTCAGGAATCTGAGATGGGAGGATTGATTCAGGCCAGGAATTCGAGAGCATCCTGTGGAATGTAGCAAGACCTTGTCTCTAAAAAAAAAAAAAAAAAAAAGGCCAGGTATGGTGGTGCATGCCTGTAGTCCTAGCTATTCTGGATGCTGAGCCTGAGGTGGAAGGATCGCTTGAGCCCAGGTGTTGGGAGCTGCAGTGAGCTAGCATCATGCCACTGCACTCCAGCCTATGTGTCAGAGAGTGAGACTCTCTCTTTAAAAAAACAAAACAAAACAAAAAAATACCAAAGTGGAAGCACTTCCTGAGATTTTGGGCACTGGGATGATAAAGAATTTGAGTATCTTGCTTATTGTGCACTGAAATTTAATTCATGACTTCAGAAGGACACGGATGGAGCCACATCAGATTCTCAGAACAAAAGAGAGAAGATGTGGTTGGGGTTGCTCAAGACCACACAACCCGTGTCAGATGAGGTTTAAACTGCAGTGTCCTTGGATTTCATTTACTTTTCCCTGTATTGGTCATACCTCTATTCCATATGCCTCTATATTTTTTATGGAACTGACTCCTTTTTTTTTGTTTCTGAGTTGGTTTCGGTCTGTTGTCCAGGCTGGAGTGCAGTAGCGTGATCCTAGCTCACTGTAGCCTAGACATCCCAGGCTCAAGTGATTCTTTCACCTCAGCCTCCCAAGTAGTTGGGACTACAGACGTGAGCTACTATGCCTGGCTAATTTTTAAAAAGTTTATTTTATGGCCGGGTGTGGTGGCTCATGCCTGTAATCCCAGCACTTTGGGAGGCCAAGGCAGGCGGATCACGAGGTCAGGAGTTTGAGACCAGCCTGACCAACATGGTGAAACCCCGTCTCTACTAAAAATATGAAAATTAGTCAGGCATGGTGGTGCGTGCCTGTAATCCCAGCTACGAAGGAGACTGAGGCAGGAGAATTGCTTGAACCCAGGAGACAGAGGTTGCAGTGAGCCAAGATCATGCCACTGCACTCCAGCCTGGGTGACAGAGTGAGAGTCCGTCTCAAAAAAAAGTTTATTTTATTTTATTTTTTGGTACAGACAGGTTCTTGCTATGTTACCCAGGCTCATCTCAAACTCCTGCCCTCAGATGATCCTCCTAACTCAGTCTCCCTTACAAGCCTGAGCCACTGCATCCAGCCTAGAATTGACCATTTAGTGCTCCAATCTTTTCCTTATCCTGAGGTTGTGAGGAGCTCACTTGTATAAGATTGAGAAGCTTTTTGTTCTCAGAATCTCAGACTTTCCTGAGTGTGAGGGTGACAAGTAAGTTGATTATACCTTTTGGCCTCTACTTTCTACATAAGGCAGAAACCTAATCTTGACGATACGTGGCATTAGTTTCATTTATCCAGTGGCCACATCAGGGCTAAGGTTATTTTAGTGTATTGGAATGTTTTTGGTGTCCATCTCTACCATCCGTTTTCCACCTCATTGAAAGAGGCTCAGCCCAAACTGCTATTAAACTCCAGATTATGGTTTCTAGTAACCTGCTGTACCCTCAGGTACCTCCCTCCAGACTTAATGTCCTCCACACACTACACCTTGCTGATTTGGCAATTCTTTGAAGCCTAATGTTTGGGGAATGAATAATTAGACCTAGGCTCTCTGGCCTGTGAGATGTTAGGGCTGGAGGGAAGAACTTGCTATCTGATTCCAAAGAAGTGCTGAGAATGTGACACCTGGAAAAGGAAACTTAACATTGTTGTTACACAGCATGTCAACTGACAATTTTACAAAGGGTCACTTTTTAGCCAAAGATAGGGATGGCCTCAGTCTGTGGCACCACCATTCCTGATTTGTGTCCAAAAGGGACTCCATTTTGGGAAAACAGCCAATCTGAAGATTGGAATGGATTTTTTTTTTTTTAAGATGTTGTCTGGTTCTGTAACCCAGGCTGGAGTGCAGTGGCATGATCTCGGCTCACTGCAACTCCGCCTCCCAGGTTCAAGCGATTCTCCTGCCTCACCCTTCTGAGTAGCTGGGATTACAGGGGCACACCACCACACCCGGCTAATTTTTGTATTTTTAGTAGAGACGAGATTTCGCCATGTTGGTCAGGCTGGTCTCAAACTCCTGACCTCGTGATCCGCCCCCCATGGCCTCCCAAAGTGCTGGGATTACAGGCATGAGCCACCATGCCTGGCTTGGAATGGATAATTTCTCTGCTGCATCTCATTAATTTACACAGCAAGTGTTCACTACTATATGCTGCACACGAGGGATATGATGGGGTGCACACAGCCCCATTGTCCTGAGCTTGCAGATCAGTAGGAATGCTTGGAAGTGAATAAGGTACTCTCCACTCATGCCTTTATCTCTGGACTTTACCTGTCAAGATGAGCCCATGTGTGCAAATATTTCCTGAGTTAGGGCTAGCAAGATCTGAAGTTTTGTAGAAAGGGATGGGTGTGCTACCTTGCCTTGAAAGGTCAGTGAAGTCAAGGCAGAACAATAGGTACTGGAGCTGGGATTTAAGAAACAGATAATAGTCCTAACATTTACTGAAGATTTAAAAAATACTAGATGTTCTTAGTAATTCACACGTATTAACCTCACTTAATCCTCACAATAACCCTGTGGTACCATTATTATACCTGGGGAGGAAGCAGGCACAGAGGTAAAGTTGCAAAGTTCATACACTGAGAATCAGGGATTTGAGCCCAAAGCAGTGTTTGTTTTGTTCTGTTTTTTGTTTTGTTTTGTTTTTGAGACAGTCTCACTCTGTCACCCAAGCTGGAGTGCAGTCACTAGGTCTCTGCTCACTGCAACCTCCCCCTCCCAGGTTCCAGTGATTCTTGCGCCTCAGCCTCCGGAGTAGCTGGAATTATAGGCGCCCACCACCACACCCGGCTGATTTTTGTATTTTTAGTAGAGACAGGGTTTCTCCATGTTGGGCAGGCTGGTCTTGAACTCCTGACCTCAGGTGATCCGCCCGCCTCAGCCTCCTAAAGTGCTGGGATTACAGGCGTGAGCCACCGCGCCTGGCCTGCAGAGCTTTTTCTTTTGGCCACCTGAACAAAGATCCTGGGTCAGTAAGGTGTCAGGTGTTTCTGTGAGGAGGTCAGTTTTCTTCCAGGTGAGGATGTGTGTGAGGAAGGTGGAAACCAGTTTTGTGAAAAGCCTTAAGAATCCCCAAAGGACAGTAACATAGGAAGCTAAATGTGGCGGACTTGCAGGATGAACTGATGCACAGTAAGAGCTCCTTGTGGTCGACCCTTCTGACTTCCATTCCGTTTCCCTGTGCTGGAAGACGCACGTCAGGTGGGCTCGCAGGTTGTTTCTGGTGCCGGCTTAACCGGCGCAGCACTGAAACCCGTAGCTGCGTGCCGGGAGGAACCACTGAGAGGAAGCCGCTCCCACCTTCCTAGAGAGGAGACGGTAGTCGTTATTAGCCGAGGCGCGGACTGTGACGTCACGCCGGCTGGGCGCGTCTGGGACTTCCTTCCTTCCGCAGGGCAGCAACCAGGGACCTGAGTGTTGCAAGGTGCGAGAGGAGATCGCCGCGGGAAGCGCATGGTGAGCGGTTTCTGCTGTGCCCGGCTGCCGCGGGTCGATTCTAGCGCCTCCCTCGGGACGCAGGTCGTCTTCCTTCCTGGAGGGTCTTTGGAGCGGAGGCCCGAGGCCTAGGGCAAACTTGCCATGAAGAAAGGAGAGGCTGTTCGAGAGCCCTAGGCTGGGAGTCGGAGGACCTGGGTTCGATTTATACATACTTGAGCATGTCAATGAACTTCTGGGCATTTTAGTTTTCTGATTTCCAGAAGTAAATACTGTTTCCTGCCTTGCCGTTTCCCAAAGTTGTGCGGGTTGAAATAAGTATATGCAAGAATTAGTGCCTTCCCTTCATTATTTATTCTTCTCTAACAACAACAAAATAGGTACTGTATGAAGACGTGTAGACTCAATACTTCAACAGCAGGCACTATTTATTGAATGCTTACCAGCTGGCATTCTTCTAAGTAGTTGCCATGTAGTAACCCACTTATTCATTACGACAACCCTATAAAGTAGTTATTGGTATCGTCTCCATTTAACAGTTGAAAAAACTGGAGCAAAAAAAGGTTAGGTAACTTGTTCAAAAGTCCTAGTCCCGGAGCCCATGCCATACTTGTCAGTTTGGTGGTGGAAGACAATGTAATCAGACTAGAAAGTCGTACAGTAGAAACTTGTAAAATTCTTTGAGAATGTAGACGAGGAAGGGCCTTGGAAAAGTCAAAATTTTCCCACAAGGAAGAGGTGTGAAGTTTCACATTTGAGCTGAATATTAAAGGTTGACTGCAAGCTTGAAAATAATTGGCTTATTTGACCAAATGAGGAAATAAGAGAGACGTTTGAAAATAATTAAAGTTTGTTCAGTGTCAGTTAAGAGGTGCTAGTGGATTGGGATGTATTATACAGGAAACCAGGTTCTTGCCTTTGAATACAGTGTTCTTTGCATTAGGAGGGGTTCTTGAAACCTTTCCCTTATGAAGAGTCCTTAACATCTTACAGCAGATACTCCTTACACAAAGGCAATCTTGTTATTTTCGAGAAATTCCCCCAATTCTAATTGTAGGAGGATAACTGACAGGAAGTTTCCCTGCTGTGGATTCAGCCCGTTCTTACAAGACCCACTCACCTCACTGCTAGCTCATTTAGTACTTTTCAAACAAATGAATAAACAGACTCAATCAAAGACGGACTGGAAGGGCTTGATTTGAGGTTTTTGCTCTTTTCCCATCTGTATATAGAATCAAAGCATCGTAGAATGTTGATATTAGAAGAAGCTTTAAATATTATCTAGCTTTTCAATTTCATTTAACAAATAAGAAATGGATGAGACTGAGTGACCTGCATTAGATCATTGAACAAATTGGTGGCAGAGCTGAGACTAGAATCCACACCTCTTGACTGAGTCCATTACTGGTCGTACTGCCCTCTATTGTAGCCCTTCAGCCTTTGACTTTTGAAATCAATGGCTTTTCCAGTAGGCTTAGGGGAGCCATTGGGCTCCAACCTGATGTCCTATAAAGAAATTTTTACCCCCAGATTCTTAGTCCTAGGAAGGACCTGCCGTCTTTCTTTGTGCATTGCCACATCTCTCTGAAGTCTGCCCACTCAGTAATTTTTGTCATTGGAGATACTCCTCTAGGATAATAACAATATTCTTTCATTTGAACTTAAAATGGTCATTTGATTAGAGATGGGATGTTCTTGAGTTACCCCGAATCCAGAATGTGTAGGAAGTAGGCTGGCAATTTATGAGTGGCTCTTTTTCCTCCCTCAGTGCCTCAAATTCCTGCCTTTCCTCAAGAGAAGAGCCCCCAGGAGAAAAGCCAGTATTGCTTGTGCTCCTAACAACCTGTCTCTTGGTAAGTTAACTCTTAACTAGAGAGCCCAGGATGGTGGTGGTTGTGAGACTGCCATCAGAAGTGATGGCAGACCTATAGTGGGACCCACCAATGTCCGCTAAATGCGAACCGAGCAGAAAATGCAGAACCACACAAAAATGGATACCATTTTACTCGAATCAGTGAGAGTGGCCCACTGTGAAAAAGGCTATGGAATAATTGGTTATGGGACAGGTCCTAGAGTGCACTAAGTTCTTATCAGAGTACCTGAACTGAAGACTCTACAGTCATCTGGTAGCACATCTTTAAACCACTTATGGAACTGCTCAGTATGATGCCTTAATGGTGTAGTGGTTAGATCAAGGAATATGGGTAGTAAATTATTGGAAAACCCATTGCAAATGTGATTAGGTATTTCCTCAGAGAATATGGAATGGGCTTCTGGCCGTGTTTAGAACAAGAGCTTAAGTTATTGCAACTGACATTGTCACTGGCTATCAAAAGGCAACATGGAGCCTGGGTGTCTGTCAAACTCAGTAAAATAATTCTGGGTAAATTGTATTCTTAGGTTATGGGAACTCTGTGAAGAGAATATGACTGTGTCCTGAAGAATTTGGTCTAGTTTAATATGTATGCATAATGTATGTATACTTATGTACGTATCTATGTTTATATACATCAAGAGATACCTAGAAGAAAGTCCATTAAAATACTAACTCTATTTTCTGTGGCTGGGTTTCAAGTGATTTCCTCTTTGGAGTAGCTGACCATTTAATAGAATGAACATGCATTCTTTGTATGATAAGAAAAAAACCTTTTTATTTTGGAAAAATGAGAGTAAAGGAATTAAAAATGTGCTTAGAGTTTTGGTTTTACATCTGGTTGCTTAAACCAACTGGAGTTTGTTTTTGTATATGGCATATCCATGCTGTAAGTTAATACATCAGATAAAGATAGGTTTAGGTAAGATAGTCAACATATTTAACAAACAGTATGGTACAGGCATTGCCTAAGCAGGTAGTCGTGAACAATTTGTACAGATATAGCAGTGTGTATCAGTTGACTCTCAGCCCCGGTAGATCCATATGTACCAACATGAAGTGATCTCTAAGACACATTTTTCAGTGGGAAATGAAAGCAAATTGCAGAGCAGAACCTGTAGAACAATTTCATTTATGTAAAGAGAATCAAGCTATATGTGTATAGAAAAACAAGAAGAAAAAAGGAATGAAGGAAGATACTTCAAACTTGATAATCTCTGGGGAAAGGAATAGGTTTATTTTGTTAACAAAAATTTTCTTTTAAAGAAGGGGTCTTGCTCTGTATCCTAGGCTGGAGTGCTGTGGCATGATCATGGCATACTCCAGCCTCAACATCCTGGGCTCAAGTGATTTTCCCACCTCAGCCTACTGAGTAGCTGGGACTACAGGTGCACATGACCACACCCAGCTAATTTTTTATTTTTTGTACAGACAGCATCTCACTATGTTGCCCCGGCTGCTCTTAAACTCCTGGCCTCAAGTGATCCTCCTGCCTCAGCCTCTCAAAGTGTTGAGATTATAGGTGCGAGCCACCATGCCTGGCCTATCTTATATACTTCTATATTATCTAAATATTTTAAAGTGAGGATATATAGTTGTGTAATTTACATGATTAGAAAACTAAGACAAAAATGGGCCTCAGAGAAGAAGAATGTGTTAGTGTCTCCATCACCAACTAGGGAAGAGATTGCTCTGATGTGCAGCACCTGAATATTCATTCTTTAATTCTGTGTGGCTTATTTAGGGCACCAGGGTTTCAAAATTTGATAATCATTTAGTTATGATCAATTAAATATTTTGTTCTTTCTCCAGTTCTTTGTTTCCCAAAGAGTGCTCTAATGACAGTGATTTGGATCACATACTGTTTTTCTAAAGTCCAGAGAATGTGTTAACCAGCTCTATATTGAGCACAGAAGTTTTTCATTGTAAATAAATGAAGTGACTTTATTTTCTCTCTCATTCCCCTTGTAAATCTGATTAGTATACTTCAGATTTCTTTGGCTACAAAGGTGAGGGCCAGCACCTGGACCATGATGCTGTAGTCAAGTTACTGTCCAATTAAATCTTCTTCTTTAAGGACCACTTCTCTAATTTTCCTGAAACAAAACAGCGATATCTTTCTTTCAGTAAGCAGGACTCTAGTTTTCAAACCTATAGGTTTCCAGTTGGGCCTAGGGAGAGAACTATAGATGGTGAATGTTTTGGAGAGAAAGAGAGATCCAATGAGGCACCTGTAAAGGTGACTGAATGAGGAAGGATTGGTGAGATAGGCCTAGCGAAAGTTACAGCCTGGATCACATTTGAAATTTTAGAAAGGAAACTCTTTGATTATCACTAGTCTGCCATGATTATAGGTGACCTAAGGAAATAGAATTATTATTCCTCTGTTTTTTGAGGAGTAGAGACTAAGTGGACAGTAAGTTTCTGTAACACTTATATGCCCAAGTCTAGGATACTTATTCCTTTCATATTTTCCAGTTATTTATCACTGTGGATGCAAATCTGGATGATCCCAAATTACCTGGGTTAGTTTTTAGTATTTGATTGTTTCAGAATCAATTGTGATATGGAATTTTATAGAATTCCTAATACCTGTCACTGCTTAATCTCTTCAGAGAGGTTGATCATCAGGGGTTCACTTTTGGAGAAGTTGAGAATGCAGGCTGAACAAGGAAGAGGAAGGGGAATCCTGCAGGGATGAATGAGAGGACAGCAATGCATGTGTGATGTGTGTGAGCACACACACACAGTAACCTTTCCTAGGAGAACTGTATTACTCTAATGATAATCACCTTTGAGGAAAAAAAACTTGTAAGTATGAATTTGGTGTTACAAGCAGCATGAATTCCAGCCAAATATCACTCAAAATGAAACATGGGAGAGTTAACATGCAGAAGAAACCTTCAAAGTGTAGTGAATGTGGAAGGTTCTTTACTCAGAGATCATCTCTTACCCAGCACCAGAGGATTCACAGAGGAGAGAAGCCCTATGTGTGCAGTGAATGTGGAAGTTGTTTCCGTAAACAGTCAAATCTTACTCAACATCTGAGAATTCATACCGGAGAGAAACCTTATAAATGTAATGAATGTGAGAAAGCCTTTCAAACAAAAGCAATTCTTGTTCAGCATCTGAGAATTCATACTGGAGAGAAACCCTATAAATGCAATGAGTGTGGAAAAGCCTTTTGTCAGAGTCCATCCCTTATTAAACATCAGCGAATTCATACTGGAGAGAAACCGTATAAATGTGCAGAATGTGGCAAAGCCTTCAGTCAGAGTGTATGCCTTACTCGTCATCAGAGAAGTCATTCTGGAGATAAACCTTTTAAGTGTAACGAATGTGGGAAAGCCTTTAATCAGAGTGCATGTCTCATGCAGCATCAGAGAATTCATTCAGGAGAGAAGCCCTACACATGCACTGAATGTGGTAAAGCCTTCACTCAGAACTCTTCCCTTGTTGAACATGAAAGGACTCACACTGGAGAGAAACTTTATAAGTGTAGTGAGTGTGAAAAAACTTTCCGCAAACAAGCACACCTTAGTGAGCATTACAGAATTCATACTGGAGAAAAACCTTATGAGTGTTTTGGATGTGGGAAATCCTTTAGGCACAGTTCAGCACTTCTTCGACATCAGAGGCTTCATGCTGGGGAGTAAAATTTGGAATATAATGAGTATGGGAAGATTTGTATAGAAGCACCTTTTTTTCTCCTAAATTCCTAGGAATGTAAGACTCAGTCTGTAGCTAGTATGAATATTTTGTATTTTGAACAAGAAATGTTGTGTCCTAATGTGTCCTAGTCTGGAGTTTGATGCCTTATCTGCTGCTCAGTGGGTGTAACCTTATACCTTCTGAGCCTCAGTTTCCCCATCCCCCCAATAGAAAAATGGGGATATTTCCTAGGGTTGTCCTGAGAATAAAATGAGTTCTGTGTGACAGTTAACTGCCATTAATTAATTAGCCGTTCTAAAAGTTTATTTACAGTATCAAAATCTGACAAGTAAATCAGCATTGTTGTTTGGTTCTCATAATGTATTATTTCTTAAGAACATTTTGTAATTGGACTATGATTTTATGATTAATCTACAGATGTCTATTTAAACTATAATGTCTTGGTTTAAATAGGATAGTACAATCTAAGACTGGTTTGTCCTTGAGAAATTTCAGATTTAATCAGAGAAAAATGTACTGATTGGGATTTGAGTGGACATTGTGGGGTTTATTTCTGGATATCCTCAAGATCTTCATTTAAATTTTGATACTTTCTATTACTAGATCTAATTTGACTTTAAGCTCTAAGTTTCACTTTTCCATTAAACGGAAAGCCTCCCTGACATTAACTGAATAAAACCTCATGTTGTGGGAGTTCTGTGTGTGTTTAGGGTTGGCAGCAGATGATTAGGAGAAGGCATATGACAGTAGAGAGGACTGGAATATAGAGGAGAATATAAGCGTGTAGATGAGGATATGGCTGTATTTGTTTTGAGTTCTAGGAGCACAGCACCAAATGTGGTCTCTTAAGGGAAGATGAGGGTAGATGTTAAGATCCCAGGTTCCAGCAAGTGATGCCACTGACTAACAACTAGCCACTTGTCAAAGGAAGGAGAGAACAGTGTCTTGGGGATGCTGATGGGTTGAAGTGCCTATGGCTCGTTAAAAGCCATGAAAAAGCAAAGAAATCAAAGGATACTTTTGATGGAACTTTAGGCTATGCTAAGCTCTTTAATGTAAACAAGTACCTCTAATGCTAAAAGCACCCTTGCAAGAAAGGTAGGAGTTACTATTCACATCCTAGAGTCAAGGAAAAAGAGAAGATGTTTGACTTGCTCAAAGTCAAGCAGGTAATGTCAGAATTGAATCTCAAATCTATATCTTTATAGAGTTGCAGTTCTGATTTATATAATACCAAAGTCATATGCAGGCAATTTCCCACCATTGAACCTTCAGATGCCAAATCTGTGAAAATCATTTTTAAAAAAGACTTACTTTTTTTTCAGCTTAATGTGTGCTTGTTGAAATACATTGATAAAATTAGAGAAATGAAAGAAATTAAAATTGCATGGTTTCAGCAAACAGTCATCTTAGTGTATTTATTCTAGCCTTTCTTTTCTGCATAGCTCTTTTTTCTTCCCTTTTAACAGTAATTATAGTTGTACTATATTAGAGTACTATATAGAGTACTATAGCCTGCTTTTTTTTTTTTTTTTTTTTTTTGAGACAGAGTGTCACTGTGTCACCCAGGCTGGAGTACAGTGGCACAATCTCGGCTCACTGCAAGCTCCAGGACTCCCAGGTTCATGCCATTCTCCTGCCTCAGCCTCCCGAGTAGCTGGGACTACAGGCACCTGCCACCACGCCCGGCTAATTTTTTTGTATTTTTGTAGAGACGGGGTTTCACCGTGTTAGCCAGGTTGGTCTCCATCTCCTGACCTCGTGATCCACCCGCCTTGGGCTCCCAAAGTGCTGGGATTACAGGTGTGAGCCACTGCGCCCAGCCGCCTGTTTTTTAACATAACAATTTAGCAATATGTTACAGACTTTCTATAAACTTTATTTTAATGGTTGCCCAACATTTCATTGGTCTGTTCATAATTTTTTGACCTGTTCCCCATCTGTGTGATATTTACATTGGTAATTTTTTCTTATAAATCAGAGAATCTAATGGTGGTGCCTGTCATGGTATGAGCTCCTGTTAGTAATATTAATTTGGCAGTGAAATATCTTTGTATATAACATTTTTACCATCTTAAAATTATTTCCTGAGGATTTTCAGATGGTATAATCTTTTCATTTTTAAAATTTTGTTCATCTTTTTGACTTGATAATACAAGCTTATGGCTTAAAATTCTAAAAATACAAGAGGTTGAACAGTGAAAAGTCTTCCACTCAGTCACCCGCTTGTCCCCTCATTCTATCCTAGACAACCGATATTACCCGTTTTTTGTTTTTCTTACAAAGTTAAGTATAGTTAAGCAAACATCTTTCTCTCTGTTAAAGACTGTTTATTAGAGCAGGTTTGAATTTGCAGTGAAATTGGGTAGAAAATTCTCATATATCCCCTGCCCCAAGACATGCAAAGCCTGCCTATCCTCCACCAGAGTGGTACAACCTACTTTGACACATCATTATCACCCAAAGTCATAGTTTACATTAGGGTGCACTCTTGGTTTTGTATATTCTATGGATTTTAACAATGTATAATGATATGCATCCATCATTATAGTTTCATAAAGAGTTGTTTCACTTCTCTAAAAATTCTGTGTTCTTCCTATTCATCCCTCCCTCCGTGGTAACCCTTGGCAACCACTGAATTTTTTTTTTTTTGGAGACGGAGTCTTGCTCTGTCACCCAGGCTGGAGTACAGTGGCACAGTTTCGGCTTACTGCAACCTCCATCTCACAGGTCAGGTGATTCTCCTGCCTCAGCCTCCCGAGTAGCTGGGACTACAGGTGCATGCCACTACAACCAGCTAATTTTTTGTATTTTTAGTAGAGATGGGGTTTCGCCATGTTAGCCAGGATGGTCTTGATCTCCTGACCTCGTAATCCGCCTGCCTTGGCCTCCCAAACCACTGATCTTTTTAACTGTCTCCATACTTTTGCCTTTTCCAGAATGTCATATAGTTGCAACCATTCGGTATGTAGTCTTTTCAGGTTGGCTTTTTTCCCTTAGTAGTATGCATTTAAGGTTCTCCCATGTCTTTTCGTGGCTGGTCAGCTCATTTTTTTTTAGTGCTGAATAATATTCCATTGTATGGATGTGCTATATTTACCCATTCATCGACTAAAGAACATCTTGGTTGCTTCCATGTTTTGTCATTTATGAATAAAGCTGCTGTAAATATTTGCTTGAAGTTTTTGTGTGGACATGTGTTTTCACCTCATTTTAGTAAATTACTAAGGAGTGAAATTGCTGGATTGTATGGTAAGAGTATATTTAGCTTTGTAAGAAACTGCCAAAATGTCTGCAAAGTGGCTGTACCATTTTACATTCCCACCAGTGATGAAGTAGAGTTCCCGTTGCTCCACATCCTTGCCAGCGTTTTTTGGTATTAGTGTTTTGGATTTTAACTTTTTTTTTTTTTTTTTTTTGAGACTGAGTCTCGTTCTATTGTCCAGGCTGGAGTGTGGTGGCGTGATCTTGGCTCACTGCAACCTCCACCTCCCAGGTTCAAGCGATTCTCGTGCCTCAGCCTTCCGGGTAGCCAGGATTACAAGCACCCACCACCATACCCAGCTGATTTTTTTATTTTTTGTAGGGGTGGGTTTTCACCATGTTGGCCAGGTAGGTGTCAAAATCCTGACCTCAAGTGATCCGCCTGCCTCAGCCTCCCAAAGTGCTGGGATTACAGGTGTGAGTCACCACATCTGGTTGGATTTTAACTATTCTAATAGGTATGTAGTGGTATTCATTGTTTTAATCTGCGCTTCACCAATAATATATGATTTTAGCATCTTTTCATATGTTTGCCATCTGTATAGCTTTGGTGAGGTATCTGTTAGAGGTTTTGCCCATTTTTAATTGGATTGCTCATTTTCTTGTTGAATTTTAAGTGTTCCTTGTATCTTTTGTATAACAGACCTTTATCAGATAGGTCTTTTCAAATATTTTCCTCCCAGGCTGTGGCTTATTTTCTCAATCCTTAATTCCTTCTCTTTACTTTTTTTTTCTTTTTTCTTTTTTTTAAAGAATTGGTAGCATAATATACACAGTTGTCCATTTTTTAAAGACTAATCCATCTCACAGATTGTTCTGTATCAGTAAATAAATATCTTTCCCCCACCCTTGCCCAGTGTGTCATTGTCTTAATAGACCATTATTAGTTCCCTATTGGTGGACATTTAATGGCTTTTATTTTTCTGTTGTAAGCAAAACTGCATATGCAGCATCCTTGTCTTTAGGCACATGTGCAAGATATTTATAAGATAATTCCCGGGCTGGATGCAGTGGCTCATGCCTGTAATCCCAGCACTTTGGGAGGCCGAGACCGAGGTGGGTAGATCATTTGAGGTCAGGAGTTCGAGACCAGCCTGGTCAACATAGTGAAACCCCACCTCTACTAAAAATATAAAAATAATTAGCCGGCATGGTGGAGGGCACCTGTAGTCCCAGCTACTCAGGAGGCCGAGGCAGGAGAAATTGCTTGAACCTGGGAGATGAAGGTTGCAATGAGCTGAGATTGCACCACTGCACTCCAGCCTGGGCGACAGACCAAGACTATGCCTCAAAAAAAAAAAAAAAAAAAGAAAGAAGAAGAGGAAGTATGTGCCTTCGTAGCTTTGATAGAGATTGTGACCTCCCAGATGTTTAGTTAATCCACTAACAATGGATGAGAGGTGTGCTCAGTAAAGCAAATAAACAATTGCTCAGCAATTCTTTGGTACCAAAAAATTTTTTTTGAATTTCCAACTCACCCCACATTGTTGACAGCATTTCCACCTGTTAGCTAGGAGGCTGAGGAAGGAGGATCAACTGAGCCCAGGCATTTGAGACCAGCCTCAGCAACAAAGCAAGACCTCAAAAACAAACAAACAACCTGTTTACCCTGATGTGATTTTAATGCATTTTATGCCTGTATCCAAATATCTCATTTATTCCATACATTTTACACCTACTATGTGCCTACAAAAATTGAAAAATAAAAATAAAAAATTTCCAACTGTTATCTGAGTAACCAGCATAACACACTTGAATCCATTTGCAATGTAGTTGTCACATTCTTAGTGATTCTGCATAGGATCAAGCGTTTTACTCCCTATGTGTTCTATTGCAGTCATGCCCAAGCCTGTACATACTGAAATATATATCGTTTTTATTATAAATTATGTTGTTTTTAAGACTTTTTCATATTAAGCTAGGTGATTTATTGATTTTTTAAAATGTATATATGTAGGTGGTTTATATTTCCTAGGATTTTCATTTTAGGGTAGTAAAGGTGGTATTATAAAAATATCTGTGTAGGCTGGCGGCAGTGGTGCACACCTGTAATTCCAGTGTTTGGCTGAGGTAGGAGGATCGCTTGGGTGCAGGAGTTCAGTGTTGTAGTGAGCTGTGATCTTGCCACCACACTAGAGTCTGGGTGACAGTCAGACTCTGTCTCAAAAAAATTCTGTAGGGCATTGGGTTTGATGGGGACTTAGTGAAAGCTTCATGGCATATATTAGAGAATGCAGAAAATGTGCTATAATGAGACTAGAGTTTGAGCCCTAGAAGTATGGCCGTAGGTAAAGTTCTGAACATTGCCCCCTTTTATTTGTAAAATGGAAATGAGATACTATTAATAACACTCTAGGACTTCTATAAAAAAGAAATACACAATAATCCTAGATGTATACATAAAACCCAGAACCATAAAACTCCAAATGAAATTTTAGAACATTATTTTTGCAAACATTAGGTAGGCAAAGATTTGTTGGACAGGAGAAAACATTAGCCATAAAATTAAAAATATAATAATTTCATACAATCAATAAATTAATGAAAATGAAGAATATTCTGTCAGAGAAACCTTTAAGAAAATTAGCAGACAAGCCACAGGCTGGGGAAATTTTTTTTTTCTTTTTTTTTTTGAGACGAAGTCTTGCTCTGTCGCCCAGGCTGGAGTGCAGTGACACCATCCTGCCTCAGCCTCCCGAGTAGCTGGGACTACAAGCGCCTGCCACCATGCCTGGCTAATTTTTTGTATTTTTAGTAGAGATGGGGTTTCACCGTGGTCTCAATCTCCTGACCTTGTGATCCGCCTGCCTCGGCCTCCCAAAGAGCTGGGATTACAGGTATGAGCCACTGCGCCTGGCCGGGGAAAATATTTATAACAGATATATTAACAAAGGATTTGTACTCAAGATTTATAAACAGCTCCTACTAAGGAAAAATAAAAATACGAACAACCCAATTAAAAATGGGCAAAAGACTTGAAGAGACATTTAAACAAAGATATACAACTAGCCATTAACACATGAATATGATGCTCAGTGTCTGTGATGGTTAATTTTATGTATCAAATTGACTAAGTAAGCTATGGTGCCCAGGTGTTTGGTCAAACATCAGTCTAGATATTGGTTTTTAGATGTGACTAACATTTAAATCAGTAGGCTTTGAGTAAAGCAGATTACCCTCTATAATATGGATGGGCCTTAGCCAATCAGTTAAAGGCCTTAAGAGAGAAAAGACTGACGTCCCCTGAAGAAGAAAGAACTCTGTCTCCAGACTGCCTTGGGACTTGAGCTGCAACAATTCTTCTCTGGGCCTGCAGCCTGCTGGCCTGCCCTGCAGAATTTGGACTTGCCAGCCACCAGCCCACACAAGCATGTAACCAATTCCTTAAAATAAAATCAATCTGTATCATTCTCTCTCTTTCTACCCCCATCTATGGGTTCTGTTTCTGTGGAGAACCATGCATGATAATACGGCATCTTTAGTCATCAGAGATATGCAAATTAAAACAAGATACATTTCATACGTTCTTAAATCCCTAAATTGGTGAATTTGTGTGGCAACTGGAACTCTCAAACATTATTTATGGGAGTTAAAATGGTATACTCATTTTGGCCGGGCATGATGGCTCATGCCTGTAATCCCAACACTTTGGGAGGCCAAGGCGGGCAGATCACTTGAGGCCAGGAGTTTGAGACCAGCCTGGCCAACATGGTAAAACCGTTTCTACCAAAAATACAAAAATTAGCTGGGTGTGGTGGCACACAGCTGTATTCCCAGCTACTTGGGAGGCTGAGGCAGGAGAATTGCTTGAACCTGGGAGGCAGAGGCTGCAGTTAGCCGAGATCGCGCCACTGCACTCCAGCCTGGGTGACAGAGCAAGACCCTGTCTCAAATAAATAATAAATAAATAAATAAAATGGTATAATCATTTTGAAGAACTATTTGGTAGTTTCTTAAAATGGTAAACATACATTTAGCCTATGATCCAGCAGTTCTAGTCTTTATTTACCCAAGAGTAATAAAAACATGTTCACAATAAACTTTCAGAAGAATGTATATAGCAGCCCTATTCTAATAGTGAAAACTGGAAACAACCCAAATGTCTATCAACAGGTGAATAAAGAAATTATGCATGGCCGGGCATGGTGGCTCACGTGTAATCCCAGCACTTTGGGAAGCCAAGGTGGGTGGATCACCTGAGGTCAGGAGTTTGAGACCAGCCTGACCAATACGGTGAAACCTCATCTCTACTAAAAATCCAAATATTAGCCACGTGTAGTGGTGCGTGCGCCTGTAGTCCCAGCTACTTGGGAGGCTGAGACAGAATTGCTTGAACCTGGGAGGTGGAGGTTGCAGTCAGCGGACATAGTGCTACTGTACTCCAGCCTGGGCAACAGAGTGAGACTCCATCTCAAAAAAAAAAAAGAAATTATGCTATATTCATATAATGAAGTATTACACAGCAATAAATAAATAAATTACCAATACACACAGCATGGGAACTTTCTGGGATGATTGAAATGTTCTATAGTTTCTTGTTTGTGTGGTGACCACACAGGTAGACACAACTGTCAAAACTTACCAAACTGAACACCAAAGATACCTATGTTAATTATATCATTATAATTCACGTGCAATAATTTATATTATGCCTCACCATGAACATTTTCTAAGGATTAAATGAGTTTAAATATATTCTTTTAGATTTAAAAGGCTGTGACAGTAAGTATTGGAACTTGAAATCTCACAACTTATTCACAGATGGAGCCTCCACTTGGAGAGTAATAATTTTAATACACTGATGGCAGAAAGCAAAATGAATGGTACAATTCCTTTGGAAAAGATTGGCAGTTTTTCAAAAGATTATATACCTGCAATACAATCCAATATTCAACTCCTAGGCATTTACCCAAAAGAAATGAGAACATGTTTAGAAAAAGACTTGCAGGTGAATGTTCATAGCAAATTTATTTGGTATAGCCAGAAAATGGAAGCAATCCAAATGTCCGTCATTTGTTGCAGACCCTCTCACTATATGGGAGCGGCTACTAAAGAAAGCTAGAACTTTGGCTGATGATTCGCCAGGTCAGTAAAATAGGATGATATTTGGGAAGAGAAAGGTAGAAGTTGCAAGGCCAGACAGGGAACATGTTGAGTTGCAAAAGAGGCACAGCAGTAACTAGATACATGAGGTGACAGGGAGAAGTCAAGACATCAAGCTTATACCCCTGCATCTGGGATTCCTTAAATCCTTTACCAGCCCCAAAGCCCAGGCCATAGCTCTGTTGTTGCCTTGCCCATCACCATTTCCATTCTGCCAAGTCCAGCTTCCGTTGCTCATGGGGTTACAGAGAATCTCCTCTGAGAGGCAGACGGTCCTGCTGCGTTTGTGCCAGAGACTCAGGTTGACTTGATGACTCAGGGAGAAGCAAGGGCAAAGGGAAAACTGATGCCAAGCCACCATCTGCACAGGGTGTGAGGGGAAAAGTGGACTGGTCCAGCTGGATTGGTGCAGAATGGAGAAGGTTGGTAAGGATTGAGAGTCTCAGAGCAACTGGGAAGATGGTTTGCATTCTAGGACCCTACACCGCAGGTTAAGAAGGATCTAGGCTCTGGAGAAAATGGAGGCTATGATCAACTGAGTAGCGAGAAAAGTTATGGCTATGCATGGGAGAATTTGGGGAAACAATGATTAAAAGTATAAAGTTCAGGGTCTCATCCTGTAGCTAAACCTAGTCAGCTGTACCTTCACAGTTCCAGGGACCAGGCTTGTCTTAGCCATTGCCACTCTCTAAGACAACATTCAAATTGATGATACTAAATGCTCCCTTCTACCCCAGCTTCTAGGACCATATATGCCTAATAGAGCTGCCATTAGCCTAAGAATGACTGTGGGGCCAATGGGGAGGATTCCTAACCTCAAACCTGGACAGATGCCTTCTGTCTGCTCTTTCTCCTCCCTGAAAGACTCCATGCATGATCTGGGAGAAGCCATAGGTTGGTGAGAGTAGGTGTCAGTTGAAAGATAGTTTCTATAGTAGAGTTTATTGCTTTCTGGGGGAGAGAGCAGGCCCAGGACTGGGGAAAGGGCCACAGAAACAGGAGCCTGGGAACTCAGACATGTGTCTTCCTTCCCAGTGTGACTGTCTGGCCCTGGTTGTCTTGAGCCATCCAGCCAGATATGACTGTATGTTGTGCTGTTTTGTGTCAAACGTCAGAACTTCTCTGACCTTCACAAAGTGGGAGGGAATCCCTTGTGGGCTGCAGGACTCCTAACAATTAAAAAAAAAAATCCCACTAATACCTAAAACTGCACTAACACAGTAGCTACTACCCATTTGTGGCTATTTAAATTTAAATTAATTAAGTAGAAGGAAAAATTCAGTTCCTTGGTTGCTCTAGCCACATTTCAAGTGCTTAATAGCCATAGGTGGCTAGGGCAGAATGTTCTATTGGACAACACTTGGACTTGATGTTTGGAATTCCCAGACAGTAAATTTCAACATATTTTTTGGAGGCTGGTATAGATTTTTCAACCTTTTGGCAAAGTAAGTACAATAAACTACCACCTGTCAAAATCATTATTTCATAAAATAAAGTATATTTTAACTTCAAAGAAACAAGAAAGATATAATCTCAGAATAAAGGACTCGTTCAGAAGAGAGGATAATTTGACACCTTTACACTGACCTTTTCGACCCCAGACAAGCCCTGGAGTCTGTATTGGCATTCATGTGCCATTGCCATACCCTAGGATTCTGGCCTCTTTAGTACTGGACATTGGTTGCCCTTGTGCCCTATCCTTGAAAAGGACATCAGGAAGGCCCTAGCAGGATCTTTGTGGCCTTTGGAAGTGAGGTGTCCTTCTCAGTGCATATCAGTAGGTCATGATGTCAGTATGACTTTTTTTTTTTTTTTTTGAGACGGACTCTTGCTCTTGTTGCCCAGGCTGGAATGCAAAGGCTCATCGCAACCTCTGTCTCCCAGGTTCAAGCAATTCTCCTGCCTCAGCCTCCCAAGTAGCTGGGATTACAGGCATGTGCCACCATGCCCGGCTAATTTTGTATTTTTAGTAGAGACGGGGTTTCTCCATGTTGGTCAGGCTGGTCTCAAACTCCCAACCTCAGGTGATCCACCTGCCTTGGCCTCCCAAAGTGCTGGGATTACAGGTGTGAGTCTGGCATCAGTATGACTTATTACTGGTAATATTAACTTTGATCAGGCAGTTAAGGTGACATTTGCCTAGTTTATCCACTGTAATGTTACTAGCTTTTCTTTTTTCTTTTTTTTTTGAGACAGAGTCTTGCTCTGTCGCCCAGGCTGGAGTGCAGTGGTGCAGTCTCGGATCACTGCAAGCTCCACCTCCCAGGTTCACGCCATTCTCCTGCCTCAGCCTCCCAAGTAGCTGGGACTACAGGTGCCCGCCACCACACCCAGCTAATTTTTTGTATTTTTAGTACAGATGGGGTTTCACCATTCACAGGATGGTCTCGATCTCCTGACCTTGTGATCCACCCGCCTCGGCCTCCCAAAGTGCTGGGATTACAGGCATGAGCCATCACGCCTGGTCACTAGTTTTTCTTTTGTAATTAGTGTCTTGTGGGGAGATACTTTGAGACTGTAAAAATACTCTGGTTTTGGGCATAATTTTGGCCACCAATTTTGGCATCCTTTGATGAGTCTTGCCAACAGCACTTGTGTATTAGTTTCCTATGGCCGCTATAAAAAATTATCACAAACTTGATGGCTTAGAACAACAGAAATTTATTCTCTCAGAATTCTGGATGCCAGAAGTTTCAAATCAGCTACTCTGCTCAAATCAAGGTGTTGGCAGGGCCATGTTCTCTCCAAAGGCTTTAGGGGAGAATCCATTGCTTGTCTCTTCCAGCTTCTGGTGCAGCCAGTATTCCTCAGCTCATAGCCACATCACTCCAGTCTCTGCCTCCACCTTCACATTTCCTCCTGTGTCTAATCTCCCTCTATCTGTCGTTTATAAGGAAAGGTGTGAGTGTAATGGCATTTAGGACCCACTTATATAATCCAGAATAATCCACTTATCTCAAGATTGTTAATTTAATCATATTTGCAAAAACTACAACATAAGTTACCATTCACAAGTTTCAGGATCAAGACCCGTTGTCTTTAGAGACCATCATTCAGCCCACTAAAATTTTTTACTGTGTAATTTGCCAAATACTGTTTCTATTTCCATAATTCCTCCTAACTTTATTAAAATTCTACTATAAGGAAGACCTAGCCCTTCTCATGTGTTAAAAAATATATATATTGTTCATATCAATAAGAATTTTATGAGTTGTTATCTACTATCATTAATTCCTTGTTCAAATTGCCCCAGATTTGGCCATTGGTAACTCCCGCTAGTTGGCTCCTGTATCCTTTTGACATGCCTTCATCATTTTTATATTTTTGAGACAGGATTTCATTCTGTCTCCCTGACTGGAGTGCAGTGTTGTGATCACAGCTCACTGCAGCCTCAACCTCCTGGGATCAAGCAATCCTCCCACCTTAGCCTCCCAAGTAGCTGGGACTACAGGTGTGCGCCACTAGATACTGCTAATTTTTGTACTTTTTGCAGAGATGAGTTTTTGCCATGTTGCCCAAGCTGGTCTTGACCCCCTGGGCTCAAGTGATCCACTTGCCTTGGCCTCCCAAATTGCTGGGATTGTAGGCGTAAGCCACCTCTCCCAGCCGTTCATCATTTTTTAAACACCTCCTAATTTTTTGGTACAAGATGTTCCAGGATCAGCTTTTACTATCTCCACTTTAGCCCCAGAATCAACTATTTCTCCAAGGAACCCTAGTTTCTTTTTGGAGAATGATCTTTAGAAACTCTCTAAGCAATGCTTCCACCATCAGTATTATAAACACTGGGAGCTCGTCTCTCTCCTATCCAATTCCAACCCCAACCTAGGACATTGGTACTACCTTTAATTCCCAAAGACTAGCTAAATCTTGACTGTCACATTTGATAAGGTTTTACCAGTTTGGGGGCCACAAAAAAAGGGAAATACTGTACACTAACATGGCCCAGTTCTCATGGGATTTCCTAAAGTTGCCTCCCTGCCTAGCCTTTGGCTTGCCTGCCTCATGCTTAGCAAAGAGCATCTTCCCTCTTAAAAGTGAGAGTCTCCTAGGTTGTAGGGCAGTGGTTCACACTCCTGGCTGCAATTTGAAATCACTGGGAGCTTTCAGAACTACTGGTTCCACCACCAGAGTTTCCAATTTAATTAATGTAGGTGTGGTTTGGGTATTAGCGGCTCTGTTTCTCACACCTAGCTATACATGAGAATCACATAGGAGTTTTATAAAAAAGAACTGGATGTCCAACTATTAGGTTAAAGGTTGAAAAGAAATTTATAATGAGCAGTTCAAGCTTGTCTTAATCCATTTTTTGTTACTTAGAATACCTGAAACTGGGTAATTTATTTTAAAAGAGGAATTTATTTATTTTTGAGACAGGGTTTTGCTCTGTTGCCCAAGGCTGGAGTTCAGTGCTGCAAACATGGCTCACTACAGCCTTGACCTCCTGGACTCAAGTGATCCTTCCACTTCAGCCTCCCAAGCAGCTGGGACCACAGGCACACATCACTGTGCCTAGCTAATGCTTTCATTTTTGTAGAGATAGGGTCTCGTCATGTTGCCCAGGATGGTCTCAAAACTCCTGGCTCAAGCAATTCTCCTGTCTCAGCCCCACAAAATGTTAGTATTGCAGGTGTGAGCCACCACACCTGGTCTGAGGGATTTACTTCTTAACGGTTTTGGATGCTAAGAAGTCCAAGGTAGAGGGGCCACATTGGTGAGGGTCTTCTTGCTGGTAGAGACTCTCTGGAGTCCTGATGCAGTGTATCATATGGTGAGGGGACTGATTATGCTAGTTCGTGTCTCTCTTCCTCTTCTTATGAAGCCACTAGCCTCACTCCCATGAGAGCCCACTAATCCATGAACCTATTAATCCATTAATGCATGAATGAATTAATCAGTTCATGAAGGCAGAGCCCTCATGACCTAATAGCCTCTTAAAGGCCACATTGGGGATTAAATTTCAACATGATTTTGGAGGGTACAAATATTCAAACCATAGCATTTCATCCCTGGCTCCCCAAACTCACGTCTTTCTCACGTACAACCCTGTAACTCCAAAGTCTTAACAACCAGCATCAACTCAAAAGTCCAAAGTGCAGAGTCTCATCTATGAGCCTATAAAATCAAAACAAGTTATTTACTTTCAAGATACATTGGTGGTACAGGAAAAAGACACATTCCCATTCTAAAAGGGAGAAATAGGCAAAAAGAAAGGAGTAACAGGCCCTAAGGAAGTCTGAAACCCAGGAGGGTAGACATTATTTTTTTTTTTTTGAGGCGGAGTCTCACTGTATTGCCCAGGCTGGAGTGCAGTAGTGCGATCTCAACTCACTGCAACCTCTGCTTCCAGGGTTCAAGTGATTCTGCTGCTGCTGCCTCAGCCTCCGAAGTAGCTGTGACTACAGGCATGCACCAGCAACACCCAGCTAATTTTTGTATTTTTAATAGAGATAGGGTTTCACCATGCTGGGCAGGCTGGTCTCTAACTCCTGACCTCAAGTGATCCTCCTACCTCGGCCTCCTAAAGTGCTGGGATTACAGGCATGAGACACGGCACCTGGCCAAATCTTAAAGCTGGAGAATAATCCCTTTTGCCTCCATGTGCTTCCTCCTGGACACACTGGGGCGGGGATTGGGCCGCCAAAGCCTCAGGCAAGCCCACCCCTATGGCATTGCTGGGTGCAGCCCACACGGCTCCTCCTACAGGATGGAGTCCGGTGCCTGCAGCTTTCCCCAGCAGGTGCTGCATACTGCCTGTGATTCTGCAGCTCTTGGTGATGGTTCTGTTCCCATGGTTCCACTGTGCATGGCCCTAGTGAGGACTCTCAGTAGTGGCCTTGCTTCCACAGCTCCACTATGCATTGCCCTGGTTGGGACTTTCTGCAGTAGCCCCAGCTCCACATCTCTGCTCGGTGTTGCTCTACTGGGGGCGCTCTCTTTGGGGGCGGCTCCACCCCTGCAACAAGTCTCTGTCTGGGCAGCCATCCTTTGAAATTTTGGTGGAGGCTGGCAAACATCCACAGATTTTTTTTTTTTTTTTTCCTGCAAGCCTGCAGAATTAGCAGGTGGACATCACCAAAATTTACTATTTGTACTCTGGAGCTTCAAATACATGTTCAACATTGCTTAGAAGCAGCATGAGGAAACAGGCCTCGTCTTTCTTCTTTGAGCCTCTCTTCTCTGACTCCAAACTCACCACTCAGCAAAATAGATCTTGCAGTTAACAGAACCCACTGTTCTTAGGAAGCAGTTTCCCTAAGGATGCTAAGCACATCTCAGGTGCCATCATGTCTTGGTCTTTGTCTTTCGTAACAAGATGTGCTTCCTGGCTGATAGCTTTTATGTTTACATTGCTAGAAATATCACCTGCAGTAAAGCCTTCACCAATATGATGTGCTTCAAGACTGAAGAACTTTTAAACGTTTTTCATATTCCTTGTTTACATTTTTCATCTTTTTTTTTTTTTGAGACAGTCTTGCCCTGTCATCCAGGCTGGAGTGCAGTGGTGTGATCTTGGCTCACTGCGACCCCTGCCTCCTGGGTTCAAGTGATTCTCTTGCCTCAGCCTCTTGAATAGCTGGAATTATGGGGAAGAGCCACTGTGCCCAGCTGATTTTTGTATTTTCAGTAGAGATGGAGTTTCAACATGTTGGCTAGGCTGGTCTCAAACTCCTGGTCTCAAGCGATTGCCCCACCTCAGCCTCCCAAAGTGCTGGGATTACAGGTGTGAGCCACTGCACCTGGCCCATTTCATTTTTTATTATAGTTCTAATAGAGTAGTCTTCCATGGTTTTTCTTTCTGTGGTTTATACCCAAGTTACAGTACAACAAGATATTTTGAGAGAGTGAGCGAAACCACATTCACATAACTTTTATTATAGTATATTGTTATAATTGTTCTATTTTATTGTTAGCGAGCGAAACCACATTCACATAACTTTTATTATAGTATATTGTTATAATTGTTCTATTGTATTATTATTGTTGTTAATCTCTACTATGCCTAATTTATAAACTTTACCATAGGTATTACATATAGGAAAAAACATACTACGTATAAAGTTTAGTATTACCTGTGGTTTCAGGCATCCACTGGAGGTCTTGGAATATATTCCCCATGGATAAGGGAGGACTACTATAGTCTTTATCAGTGGTTCTCAAACATGAGTGAATATCAGAACCACCTGGCTGGCATGTTACAGTGATTACTGGGCCTTACACACAGTTTCTGATTCAGCAGGCAAGGACCAAGATTTTAATTTTTAGGTTTCTAAGGGGTTCTGATGCTGATGGTACAGGGTCTACACATGAGACCTACTCATCTATAAAAAGAAAATTACAGACAACACTCTCATTCATTTTAACTATGTTTATTGTGCACTTAGTAGGCCAGATACTCTTCTGATATTGAGAATACAGTGGTGAATAACACAAAGTCCCTGCTTTCAAGATTCCCACACCCAAATACTAAGACATATTAAAATTTACAGCAATTAAAACAGTGTAGTTTGGTACAATAACACATATAGCAATGATACAAATTAGGAGAAAAAACCCTGGCTTCTATAACAAGTGAGTATACATTAAAGACAGTATTGTAGAATGGCTTCAGGATTAATTTGAGTAATTTAGAGAGAGCCTATTTCAGGTCTTCCTAGCTCACCTACATACATCACCTTTGAGTGTTCTTTATAGGTACTTAAAACTTAAAAAAAAGGCCCAGGCACGGTAGCTCATGCCTGTAATCCCAGCACTTTGGCAGGCCGAGGCAGGTGGATCATGAGGTCAGGAGATTGAGACCATCCTGGCTAACAAAGTGAAACCCCGTCTCTACTAAAAATACAAAAAAATTAGCCGGGCGTGGTGGCGGGCGCCTGTAGTCCCAGATACTCGGGAGGCTGAGGCAGGAGAATGGCGTGAACCCGGGAGGCGGAGCTTGCAGTGAGCCGAGATCGAGCCCACTGCACTCCAGCCTGGGCGACAGAGCGAGACTGTCTCAAAAAAACAAAACAAAACAAACTTAAAAAAGATAATGTGGCAGCAAATTCGTAAGATACTTTGAAATTCATAATTTCAGATGGATGTGGCTGGTGAGGATCTTAACAAGCCCCCAGTTTGGGCTGACTTTTACTAATGAGGAAAATTGTTAGAATTAAGCAGGGTCTTGAGGAATCACCTGTAAAGGCTGAGACTTTACAGTGCTTCCCTCCCTTCCCTACCCCAACACTTGGAGAAATCTCTCACTAGATGGCCTTTCAAATAAATGAGAAACACATGGTTCTAGGACACTTGATTATTTGAGAAAAAAGTATACTCAAATAAATTCCAGATAGAATAAAGGTTAACGTGAATAAACAAAAACAAACAGAATATGGGTAATTCTTTTTTTAAATTTATTTTTATTATTTATTTTTTTTTTAAGAGACAGTTCTTACTCTGTTGCCCAGGCTGGAGTGCAGTGGTGCAATCATAGCTCACTGCAGCCTTGAACTCCTAGGCCCAAGCCATCCTCCTGCTTAGCCTCCTGAGCAGCTGGGACTACAGGTGTGTGTCACTACACCTGGCTATTTTTTATTTTTGTAGAGATAGGGGTATTGCTTTGTTGCCCAGGCTGGGCTCAGGCTTCTGGCTTCAAGCAATTCTCCCACCTTGGCTTCCCAAAGTGTTGGGATTACAAGCATAAGCCATTGTGTCTGGCCTGGGTGATTCTTTATCTGACATAGAGGTTGGGAAACAGAACAACAACAAAAAATTGATAAATTACATAACCTACAAATTAGTAAGAAAGATATGACCATACTAATGGAAAAAAGTTAATTCAAAAACTTTTGACTTTAAACTGACTTTTTGGATATTAGGCTTCCTGAAGTTCAAGAGTGACATATTAGGCTTATTTGTAATGTTTGAATTATACAGGAAACATTGTCAAGTGTGAGGTGGTGTTTAGCTTCCTTTGGGTTATACTGATAGAGATTTGTTGTTAATATGTGTTCCAGGATTGTATGAGTTCTAAAATTCTGATATGTCTTAATATATGTTGTAATGATTATGTTAAATTGTTGTAAGACACAGAAATAACCAAATTTGTCAACTGTGTCTTTATGGCTGTCTTAAAATTTTTGTCATCCATAATTGATGTTTTGCTTTGATCCTTCTCAAAAAAAAGTGACTTAGAATCAGCTACAGTCCAAGGCTTATTTCTTTGGAGTTCATGAAAAGAACTCTTGAATGCAGGTTTCTGGTAACTTTGGAGAGTGTGCCATTGGATTAGACAGAAAACTTCCAAGGCACTAATTGAAAGGCTGATGTGTTCATAAAGATGAATATGAAGTATAGAGTAGGAGTTGATTACATGGACTGAAATGAACTAATGGAAGACTGAAATAATTTGTATGGCTTTTGTTGTCTGAAATATTGCTAATTCTTTTTGTTTTTTCAGAGTCTGAATAATCTTTTTATTTTGAGCTATTTATAGTCTTCAAATACACTTTAAGTGTATTGAGTATTCTAATTTCTCCAGAATTTGTAAACTATTTATGAATATTCTTAATTCATGGCATTTGTCTGTATAAAGTTAATAACCACATGTTTTCTTTTGTAATAGGGCACAATTGAAGAAACCAGTTACTTTCTCAGGACTTTGACTGAAATGGCCTTGTGAAATGTTCCAGCAAAGCCAATCTAGGAGAGTCTATATGGACAATGATTCTTGTTGTACTTTGTGTGGGTAATCAGGCCAAGTATACGGGACTGAAGTTTATTTTGAAGTTAGGTCAGTTCTGCTGTGATTTGTCTTTGGTGGAAGTGGTAGACTGGAGACAGAAATATTGTATGTCCCGAAATTAATATAGCTCCCAACAACCAATCCCTCATTATACCTTCAACTGCAATCACCAGACACAAGGGCTAGGAATAACAGCAGGGGTAGGAATGGGAGTTAGCGGGATTGCAACTTCCCTATCTATTACCAACGCTTGTCCAAGGATTTTATGGAAAGCTTGGATAACATTGCTCAAAGTATTGTCACCTTACAAAATCAGATAGGCTCCTTGGCAGTGGTCGCTTTGCAATTCGAAGGGGACTAGATCTCCTAACTGCTGAAACAGGTGGCTTATGTCTTTTTCCTAGAAGAAGAATGCTGTTTTGATGTCAACCAATCAGGATTAGTAAGGGACACCACCTGAAAACTAGCTGACTGGGCCTCTAAAATATGACAACAGCTGGGGCACCTAAAGGGCACTAAGTTGGGTTTCATGGCTCCCTCCCTTGGCCAGCCCATTATTAATGATTATATTTGCCTTGGTTTTTGGACCATATTTGTTAAATCTTTTAACCAAATCCATTTCCTTTTGCCTAGAGACCACCAAGTTAGATGATCATGTGACAAGATTTCTAGCCAGTTTCAGGTGAAGATACCACCGGCCATCAAGAAGCTACCCTGTCTCCCCTAGACAAAGCAGGGTGAGAGTTATGTGATCTCCAATAGGTAGGGACTGTGTCCCAAGTTAGCATGAAGCAGTTACAGAAGAAAGACCCTAGTCTCTCAGCCTCCCATAAAGATTTACAAGGATCATGTCTCTCAGGGGGAAAATGAGGCAGGAGAATAGGGTCTGGAGACAGGGAACCTAAGGCTGATTCACATTGACTTCCTAGAACTGAATCAAAAGGAAAACCCCACCTCTCCATACCTAAGTAACAAAAGGATCAGAGGCTACTCCCTTTGCAAATCCCCTTGCCTTTTCTGCATTGCAGATGAAAAATGAAAGTGCCTCTGATTGGTCCCCTCTTGCAACCAATCAGACTGGTCATAGGCCAAGTCTTCATTTACACAGGAGTATAACTTTGTAACTTCAGCCTCTGATTGGTCACTTTCTGCACCAATCAGACAGGTCACGGGCCACTACTTCATTTACACAGGGTGTACACCAAGTAACCAATGGCAAACCTCTAGAGGATATTCATTGCTTTGTGCGTTTTGTTCAATTATTTGTCCAAAATGCCAAGAACCTGGACACCCTCCACCAGTAACAGTTTGACCAGTTATTTATTGTATTACTTAGGACTGCATTTGGCTGCATATAAGAGAAACCTGACCGAGGCCTAATTAAGCACAGTGTTTATTCTTCTCACTACCAAGAAGTCAGAGGTCAGCAATCCAAGCTGGTGTAGCAGCTCCTCCAGGCATGTCAGCAAGGAGCCAATCTCTGAGTCTTTTTACTAACATGACCCAAAGCACATGGTTGCCTTCCTTATGCCTAAAAATGGCTCTGGTACTCAGGTTTTATCTCTGCACTCCAAGTAGGATGAAAAGATAAGAGCAAAGGCTTATGCTTGCCAAGTCTGTCCTTTTGTATCAAAAAACCCAGCAGCTTTATCAAGCAGAATTCCACCTGTATTTCTTAACTTGCCAGAGCTGAGTCTCATGGCGACCCTTAGCAGGAGTTGGGGAGGTATTTTTAACAAGGCACATTATCATCTCCCCCACCCAAAGTGGAGCTATTGCTAATGAAAAAGATACAATGAGATGTTTATGAAATTATCTGTAGCTATTAATGTCAGGTTTTTGAAATTTACCGACCTGGAAGAATACTCATAATGCAATGTCAAGTGAGAAGCAGGACAAAGAACATTTGCAATACAAGTGTATTTATAAAATTTTGTTTACACACAAAAAAAATGTATTTTGCTTAAAAATATAATTTACATATATACACAACCACACAAGGGAAATAACAAAATGTTAATACTAGCTAATTTCTATAGAGTTGGCATTTTAAGTCAGAGGGGTATTGATGAATAGATGTACTTTATTAAATTTTTTTCTCTATTTCCTAAACTTTCTATAAAGAACTTGTAGTATCTTTATAATAGGAAAAAATGTTATTTTAAAAAACACTCCATATACTTTCAAAGTAGACTAAATTCAAAATATTTTCACTTACTCATTTTCATCTTCATTGTCAAAAGAAAGGAGGCTACTATTTTTAATTTGTTTTTGTGAGTTCTTTTTGACCGAGTCATGATTTATTTCATCTTCATTTGGCTTCTTCTTTTTTGAGCTTGCTGTTAAACCTGAATATTTTTCATCTGAGGGATGCTTGACTGGTTTTCGATATATGATTCTTCCATCAGCTGGAGCTGGTTCTTCATCTGAGCAAAAACAGAATTTTTAAGAACTTTCTTCTCCTCATTATTTTGCCTTTACCTTAGAAGCAAATAACAAGAAAATCTCATATTGTATTTAAGGATATGCCTGAATCTGATTCAGTCTGGTCTTCTCCATTGTTTCTAGCTATATTGCCCTCAAGACATGCAGTTACTTAATAAAAACTCACATGCTAAAGTATTCTATAGTATTATTAGTTCCCAATTACAATCAGATTATATTTTTAAGTATTTTGAAAAGTGATTGTTTGAAACTACAGCGTTTTCCCCTAAAGCAATGTAGTAAATGTTCAGAAATAATGAAAAATATACTACATAGCATACCAAACTTCAGGCAGTAATGAAATACACCTTTTTCGACTGGTTTATAAGTCTAACCATTTATTTTAAAAAAAAATAGGATGCTTTTACTTAAATTCACACTTAATCCTGGTAACAACCCAATAGGTACAATTATTTCCATTTTACTGATGAGGAAATTGAGGCTGAGGTGTAATAACTTGCTCAAGGTTACACATCTGGTAAGTGTCAAAGCTAAGGCTTGAACCTGGAATTGCCACCTTGAAACACACCACACTACTAAATAAAATAAACAATTTCATACCCCGGGCTCCTTACATTGTTAGAAAAACCAGATTACTTTCAGACCTACCTGCTTTGGCAGCCTTTATTTCTGCTTTAATTTTCATGACTTCTTCAACTGACAGGTCTCCCTTTTTTAAAACCACCACTTGAGGCTGTTCATCTTCTTTGTCACTGTGATCCCCATCTTCATCTGGGAGCTGAGGCTGAATTCTCTAGGAAAAAACACAAATACAATGTGTGGATCACTGATCTTGAGACAAACAGAACCACTGCCTCTAAGAGAAACTGTAATTATTCATGAGAAGGGTATCTTTATTGAGTAAATAAGGGCAATGAATTTTAAGGTAACTCCAAAGAGACTTAGCTTGCCACACAAGGGAACAGGTTTAACTGCCATTCACCCTGGAGTGCCTGTCTGATGGGATTCATTTCCATCTCAGCAAGCAAGACCCAGTTTGTAGTTACTAGTGCGAGGGACCCTCTGCTTTGGGTACTGCTGTCATTCCTAGCCTACTCAGGGCAGCACTGTGCCATGTCAGTTGTTTGCTCCTCATCAGCACTTTTTGCCTGTCTCTTCTCTGAGTTAGACAAGAAATAAACACCATCAAAGTATAGAAAGCAGCAAGTAAAACATACTCTCTCTCTCACCTCTGCTCATCTTTTCCCCCTCCTAATAGCTTCAGTTTGGTGGATATCCTATCAGCTATTTTCCACGTCTATACAACTATGTAGGTACATAAAACTTTTTGTATACCAACAACCCTGTACATATTACTGTGACTTGCTTTTTTCCTATTTATGAAATTTCTCAAACATAAAGTACAGAGAATAACATAACAGAAACCATGTACTCCCTGTATATGTGTAACAGATGGTAATATTTTGCCAGTTGATTCAGATTTTTGAAATGTCAGACACCGTAAGAGCCCCACTCCCACAACTTAACTCAAAAAATATCTTTGTACAGTACTTTAAGATATAAAATTATCTGATTTTTAAAAAATCACTGCCATGCATTTAATTACATATATGGTCACCTCATGATTTATTTGACCAGCATCTTGTAAATACAAATTTTGCTTGTTTCCAGATTTTTTTCTACTATGAAAAAACCTCATGCACCTTTTTTTGCTCACTTTTGGGAACTTATATGCAAGAACTTTTAATGTTAACAGTTCACTAGAGGTGGAACTGTTGGGTTGAAAGGTATGCATACCAAAATGTGTTTTCATATGTTATTCAAACGCAATCACTCATTACTCCACTTCTCATAGAGACTTCCTGGTCTCCCAAACAAGGTAACAAAGCCCTGCAAGAATTAGCCTCAGCCCATAACCACAGCTTTATCCTGTGCCACTCTCTCATGGCATCTAGACTCTGGCATGGCAAGGTTTGAGTACTTGGAGATTTATAAATATATTCGCTCCTTTGCTTCCCCTGTCTCTGAACAAATTCCTACTGCTTATTAAGCCCCACGGCCCCTGACCAACTCCTACTCAAGCTGCCTTCCAGATTTAGAGCCTCTAGAAGTGCTTACCTAAATCTCACTTTCTCTTGTTTCTTACACTGTGCATAGCTCATAGGTAGCATGTGTTGCACTGTGGTACCAATGTTTTTCTGCTGGTTTCCACTGGGCAGGTGCCTTCTGGAGAGGCACAGAGCCTGGAAAACAGCAGGGACTTCCAGAAATATTTGTTGATCTACTCATGAATGACAAACAGAATGGAAAATGATTAACTACATGAAGCCCTGGCAAGTTGCTTGTGCCATTTTGACTATAACTCAAGTTCTCAAGTCTGCTCTATCACTGGACAAGTACATTCTCTTTAATGGTATCTATGTTAGTTCACTGATTATTCATCAGTCTCTGCCAATTTTTCTCTGAAAGTCTCCAATAAATGACCACAAATAGGTAATAAGTATTTTTGGCCAAAAATATGGGAAAGTGAAATAAAATCATTCCTTTTGTTTGTTAAATTGAGAATAATTAATTCTGACTCTCTTCTTTTTTTTTCTTTTTAAATGTGACTGCCTGGAAAACAAGAGAAATAGTCTAAGGACAGTGGCAGCAGCCGCTGATGACTGTTCAGAGACATTTCTGAATTAACTCTCAAGAAAGTGAATAGAGCCAGGCGCAGTGGCTCACGCCTGTAATCCCAGCACTCTGGGAGGCCTAGGCAGGCAGATCACTTGAGGTCAGCAGTTCAAGACTAGCCTGGCAAACATGGTGAAACCCCCCATCTCTACTAAAAATACAAAAATTACCTCTGTGTGGTGGTGGGTACCTGTAATCCCACCTACTTGGGAGGCTGAGGCAGGAGAATTGCTTGAACCCAAAAGGCGGAGGTTGCAGTGAGCTGAGATCGAGTCACTGTATTTCAGCCTAAGCAACAGAGCAAGACTCCGCCTCAAAAAAAATAAAAGTGAATAGGATGATTTAGCTTAATTACGGAATGATTTCCCATGAAACTCATTTCTTTTTGTTAATAGATGACTAAAATCCTGACTACAGTAGTCTCCTCCTTATCCTCAATTTCATGTTCCACAATTTCAGTTACCTGTGGTCAACTGTAGTATGAAAGAAGGGTGAGTACAGTACAATAAAATATTTAGAGACAAAAAGCAAACAAGCAAATTCACACAACTTTTACTAGAGTATATTGTTATTGTTCTATTATTAGCTACTAATCTGCTGATATTCCTAATTTATATAGTAAACTTCATCATAGATATCTATGTATGAGAAAAAACATAGTATATATAGAATTCAGTATTATCCATGGTTTCAGGAATCCACTGGGGGTCTTGGAACATAATGGGGGAATACTGTATATTGCCAAACTGATTAAAAATGTAGTGGTTCTCACACTGAAACATGGCGTACTTCTCTAAGGGAAAGTCCCTTGAGTACATAAATAAGCGAAAATCACTGATATTACTTGGAAAGGATTCCTGAAGTTCTCTTAAGATAGCATTCCAGGCTGTAACCTTCAAGCTGTCAACTGTGCATACAGGGTCATCACCAGGACCTCAAGCAAAGTAAAGCTGGGTCTTATCTTCTCCTCATCGCTGAATCTATGTCCCTTTTCTCAAACCTTATCCTCTTTGTCATCATCCCTATTTTTAGTCATGGGGATCAGCCATTCCCTGTGTTACCTCTAAGAAAAAAATGGTTCCCTGTTGCTTACTAAATAGTCCACATGACCTCACCTCCACTAGCCCCTCTAACACTTCTACATACAGTCCATTACTCTCAAATCTCTACACCTTTACCCATGCCATTCTCTTCGTCTCTACCTGCTGACCTAACCATGCTCAAGAGTCTATCTAAATATCCCTTCTCCACAAAGTCTAACCTGGTAACAAGCACAGTCATCAACAAATACAACTGTTACCCACTACTTAGTGCCAGGCACTGTGCTAGGTGCTGGGAAAATACGGAAGGATTAAGATACTAACTTAAAGAATTCAATCTAGTGGTGAAGATAAACAGGAAAGCAAGTAGTTGCAATATAAAATGAGTGTTATAGATAAGGTATGGATAAGGTAAAGAGAAAAACAGAGAAAGAGTAATTGTTTGGAGAGCTTTGAAGGGTTTTGGAGAGATGGTAACCTGTGAAAATAGGGCAGGAAGTGTTAAATAACATGGCATTTTGGAGATCCATCTCTTCGTCCTTTCAGAGCCTGGGACAGTGCATGGCGTTAGCACATACTCATTCTACTGGCATACCTTGAAGATACCGCAGATTTGGTTCCAGACCACCACAACAAAGTATCAAAATAAACTGTCACACAAATTTTCTGGTTTCCCAGTTCACATAAAAGTTATGTTCATACTACACACTAACTATAGTTAGTATTAAGTATGCAATATCATTATGTCTAAAAGAATCTAGATCCCATTAAGAACATACACGATTCATGGGAGGAAGCAAAATATCAACATTAACAGGAGTTTGGAAGATGTACCTACCTTAATTTAAAAATACTTTATTGCTAAAAATGTTAAAAATCATCTGAGCCTTCAGTGAGTCCTAATCTTTTTGCCAGTGAAGGGTCTGCCCTTGATGCTGATGGATGTTGACTGATGAGGGTGGTGGTTGCTGAAAGGCGGGGTGGCTGTGGCAATTTTTAAAAATAAGACAATGATGAAGTTTGCTGCATTGAGTCTTCCTTTCACAAAAGATTTCTCTTTTGTGATGCTGCAATGCTGTTTCATAGCATTTTACCCACAGCTGAACTCCTTTCAAAATTGCAATCAGTCCTCTTAAACCTGCTGCTGCTTTACCGAGTAAGTTTATTCTAAATCCTTTATTGACATTTCAACAATGTTCACAGCATCTTCACTAGAGTAAATTCCATCTCAAACCACTTTTTTTGCTCATCAATAAGAAGCAACTCATCTGTTCAATTTTTATGAGACTGCAACAACTTAGTCACATTTTCAGGATCTATTTCTAATTCTAGTTCGCTTGCTTGTTCTACCACACCTGCAATTACTTCCTCCACTGAAGGCCTGAACCTCTCAAAGTCATCCATGAAGGTTGGAATCAACCTCTTCCAAACTCCTGTTAATGTTGATATTTTGCCCTCTTCCCATGAATCATGATGTTCTTAACGTGTCTAGAATGGTGAAGCCTTTCCATAAAGTTTTCAATTTACAATATCCAGATGCATCAGAGGAATCACTATCCATGGCAGCTGTAGCCTTACAAATGGTTTTGACTTTTTTTTTTTTTTTTTTTTTTTTTTGAGACAGAGTCTGGCTCTGTTACCCAGGCTCGAGTGCAGTGGTGCGATCATGGCTGACTGCAGCCTCAACCTACCTGGGGTCAGGGGATCCTCCCACCTCAACCTCCCAAGTAGTTGGGACCACAGGTGCATGCCCCACACTGGGTTAAATTTTGTATTTTTTGTAGAGATGGGGTCTCACCATGTTGCCCAGCTGGTCTTGAACTCCTGGGCTCAAGCAATCCACCTGCCTTGACTTCCCAAAGTGCTGGGATTACAAGTGTGAGCCACTGTGCCTGGCTGTTATTTCTTAAATAATAAGACTGAAAATAGAAATTACTCCTTGATCCATGGGCTGCAGAATGGATGTTGTGTTAGCAGGCATGAAAACCCCACATTAATCTCCTTGTAGATCTCCATCAGAGTTCTTGGGTGACCAGGTGTATTGTCAATGAGCAATAATATATTGAAAGAATCTTTTTTTTCCTGAGCAGTAGGTCTCAACAGTGGGCTTAAAATAATTTAGAAAACCATATTATAAAGAGATGTGCTATCATCAAGGTTTTGTTTTTCCATTTCTAGAGCACAGGCAAAGTAGATTTAGCATAATTCTTAAGGACCCTAGGATTTTTGGAACAGTAAATATTAGCTTCAACTTAAAACCAGCTGCATTAGCTCCTAATGAGAGAGTTAGCCTGTCCTTTGAAAATCTGAAGCCAGGCACTGACTTCTCTCTAGCTATGAAAGTCATAAATGGCCCAGGCATAGTGGTTTTTGAGAGGCTTTGAAAGTGGGAGGATTGCTTGAGTCCAGGAGTTTGAGACCAGCCTTGGCAACACAGTGGAATCCTGTCTCTACAAAAAAATACAAAAATTAGCCAGGTGCAGTGGTGCATTCCTGTAGTCCCAGCTACTTGAGAGGCTGAGGCAGGAGGATCACTTGAGCCCAGGAGGTCAAGGCTGCAGTGAGCTGTGATTGCACCACTGCACTCTAGCCTGGGCGACAGAGTGAGACCCTGTCTCAAAAAAAAAAAAAATCCTAGATGGTATCTTCTTCCAATAGAAGGCTGTTTCATCTACATTGAAAACCTGTTTAGTGTAGCCACCTTCATCAACTATCTTAGCTAGATCTGAATAATTTGCTTCTTCATCTCATACTTTTATGTTATGGAGATGGCTTCTTTCCTTAAACCTCATGAACCAACCTCTGTTAGCTTCACACTTTTCTTCTGCAGCTTTCTCACATGTCTCAGACTTCACAGTATTTAAGAGTTAGGGCCTTGCTCTAGATTAGGCTTTGTTTAAAGGGAATGTTGTGGCTGGTTTGCTCTTCTATCCAGACCACTAAAACTTTCTCTTTATCAGCAATGTAGCTGTTTTGCTTTCTTATCATTCATGTGTTTAATACTGATCCCTCCAGCCCTAAACAACAATAGTCAGGTGTGGCTCTTTCCTGAAGCTCCTCTTCTTCTATTTAGACCCAGGATATTTAGGGCTTCTGCCTACTATTTTTTTTTTTTTTTTTTTGAGATGGAGTCTCGCTCTGTCGCCCAGGCTGGAATGCAGTGGCACGATCTCGGCTCACTGCAAGCTCCTCCTCCCGGGTTCACGCCATTCTCCTGCCTCAGCCTCCGGAGTAGCTGGGACTACAGGCGCCCGGCACCACGCCCGGCTAATTTTTTGTATTTTTAGTAGAGACGGGGTTTCACCGTGTTAGCCAGGATGGTCTCGATCTCCTGACCTCCTGATCCGCCGCCTCAGCCTCCCAAAGCGCTGGGATTACAGTAGTGAGCCACCAGGCCTGGCTTTTCTTTTTTTTTTTTTTTTTTGAGAGGGAGTCTCGCTCTGTTGCCCAGGCTGGAGTGCAGCTGCACCATCTCAACTCACTGCAACGTCCACCTCCCGGGTTCCAGCGATTCTGTCTCAGCCTCCGGAGTAGCTGGGACTACAGGCATGTGCCACCATGCCCGGCTAATTTTTGTATTTTCAGCAGAGACGGGGTTTCACCATATTGGCTATTGGCTCTGCTGGTCTCGAACTCCTGACCTCAGGTGATCCGCCTACCTAGGCCTCCCAAAGTGCTGGGATTACAGGCGTGAGCCACTGTGCCCGACCTTCTCTATACAATTTTTATTTATTTTTAATTAACAAAGCATAGAAACAGATTCAGGACATTCCTCCGAAGACGTTCCAGACTCGAGTCCTAGGACATGGTTGGGGCGGGGGTCATTTGATCGAGTGGCCTGTGTCCTTATCTGGAATACGGGACGACGCTGTAACTCTTACTCACCCTGCGAACTCACAGCTTTTGAGGTAAACACGTGAGAAAGAAGAGACAAGAAAGTGATCTTTCTTTACCATCTACCAAGGACCAGGCGGTTTACACGTCAGGTCATTTTCAGGAACACAGCAGCGCTCTGAAAACTACAGAGCTTCCTGGGCGTAGGAGGCTGTAGTCGCTTGAAAAGAACAAGCCTGGGGGTCCATATTCCACCGGAATTGGGTTCGAGCGCGGGTGAAAAGAGGGACCCGACAGCACCCACCCTCCAAGTAGAGGCAAAAGTTCAAAGTGGAGGGCTGGCCGCGCTTCCGAAGTAACACGACTGGCGAGGGCTTACCTTAGTCTCTACGGTGGGTCCCTCCCTGTAGCCGACCCGTTCCTTGAAGCGGGCCAGAAACGCCGGCTCGGCTGGCCGCACGTACGATATTTGGTTCCGCTTGCTCATGGTCGCTCTGGGTAAAGACAGGTTCCGCGACCGATTCGCGACGATACAGAGGCGCTTAGCTGTGACGTCACTGGGCCACGCCCCCGATGCGTAGGCCGGGCAACATGGCGGCCTCCATGCGGGCGTCAACGTCGGATCCAAGCGCCAAATTCAAATTCGCGGCCATCTTGAGCGGGCGGAATTCAGTCGCTCGCGGCGCAGTCGGGAGGTGGAGGCACCGGCTGCATTGTTGTCGGGATCGAGGGGTGAGGGCGCTATGGCACCCGGCTGCAAAAGTAAGTCTGGACCCCCGGCTTCGTTACCCTATTTTTGCCCCCAAATACAGCTGTGAAAGGATGGTAGCCTCGGACCGCCCGCAAGGTTCTTGCTGGGCATGAACTGCAGGAGCTGATTGACCGGCGGGGGCGTTTGGGAATCCCGCTCTGTCGCTCAAAGACAATACGCTAGCCGAAAAGCTCATCCCTTCCTTCCGTGTCCTGTGCTCAAAAATCATGCCAGGAGTCCGGCGCAGTTCTAGGCGCTCGGGATGAGCAGTGGACCTGCCGTTCTTCCCTTTCTTTCGCTTGGTTTTGCTGTTTCTTCGCAGGCCTCTTCCCACATCCCGACCAGGGCTACCTCTCTAGATATCCTTGTCTCAGGATGGGCTTTTGCTCCCACCAGCTTCTGCGTATTTCTACATTTCTGACCTTCCTATAGGGAAGGGTTTATTTATATTCCAAACATTTTTTCTTCTCTTTCCTTAAATAAATAGAATGTTAAAACACAGATGTCAGCAATGTCTTTATGTTCTCACAGTCTCTATTTTCACTTAAAGGAGACCCGTCCGATTTCTTTCTCTTTTTCACGGAGGAGAGCACTGTCATTTTTGCTTATGATAAACCCTACAGTTTTCACTAACGTAGTCATTTGCTGTGCCTGTGTAAGTGCGCCACTTCGCACACTGCCACATCTCTTAAGGAGTCTTGTTTTTGTAAACCTGATTATGAGCTGATATAATGGGATCTTTGTGAGTGGTCTGAATGGTAATGAGGAGAGGCCTGGATTAGATGATTAAGAATTTGTGAACTTCTGTCATTTGAGCTTTCCAACGGCGTTAATGTTTCTAGCTTTCTGTCAATTGTAGTTGTTTTTGATGGGTTTGTTTTTTCATTAACCTTTTAGGTCGATCACACCTTTATCGGAACACCTCTTTATGCTACCTTTTTGCATCTAAAATATTCCTTTTCCTTTCATCATTTTCAGTATTCAAGGACTATGAGCTCACAAAATGGTACCTTATTGGAGAGAAATGTTCATCCTGCTTTCTGAACAATCATACTGTTTGTTCTTTGTTTCCACTTTATGGATCAGTCACTAAATCTGGACTCAAGCAAAAAAAATTGATGTCTGTTAAATAAGTAAAACATCTGCTTATTTAATGAGATATATGTGTGTGACTAAGGGCTCTTGTCTGAAAACCAAATTTGAGAACCTTTCTAAAGTGGTGGGAGCACTCTCCTTTATGATGGTGGTGATGCCATGGGGAACTTTTCCACTCCTTTAAGTTTGTTGGCAAAATTGAGGTTGATGACTTCCCAGGTAAAGTGCTTCTTGCATTCCCAGCAGCCCAGAGGCCTGGAGCATGAAGTGGGAACACATGGGAGAAGAGAGCCCATGCAGTGGTCTTTGCAACTTTTACTTTTACTTTGTGCCCCGAAGGCTATCTCTCTTTTTTTTTTTTTTTTTTTTTTGAGACAGAGTCTTGCTGTGTCGCTGGGCTGGAGTGCAGTGGTGCGATATTGGCTCACTGCAACCTCCACCTCCCGGGTTCAAGAGATTCTCCTGCCTGAGTCTCCCGAGTAGCTGGGATTACAGGCACGCGCCACCACGCCCAGCTAATTTTTTTATTTTTAGTAGAGCCGGGGTTTCACCGTGTTGGCCAGGATGGTCTCGATCTCCTGACCTCGTGATTTGCCCACCTTGGCCTCCCAAAGTGTTGGGATTACAGGCATGAGCCACCACACCCGGTCCCATGAAGGCTATCTCTAGTGACATCGTTGACACCATGAGTTGCTGACTGTGAAATAAGAGAAATGAAAAAGTGAAATATACGATTCCCCTTTTTTTTTTTAAAGACAGTGTTGCTCTGTCACCCAGGCTGGAGTGCAGTGGTGCAATCTTGGCTCACTGCAATCTCCACCTCCTGGGTTCAAGCAGTACTCGTGCCTCAGCCTCCCAAGTAGCCGGGACTACAGGCGTGCACCACCATGCCTTGCTAATTTTTTGTATTTTAGTAGAGACAGGGTTTCACCATGTTTCCCAGGCTGGTCTTGAACTCCTGAACTCAAGCAATCCACCTGCCTTGGCCTCCCAAAGTGCTAGGATTACAGGCGTGAGCCACTGCACCTGGCCTAAGATTCCCTTTCTGAACCCAATCATGTTTGGGCAAATGACTGATGAGTATTTATCTAGACTGCAGAGTAAAGCGTCCAGTGGTCTGTTTTAAAGCAGGAAGACTCTTTAAAAGACTTACTATTTTGTTGAGGTATAGCTTCATGCAGTTAAGGGCACAAATCTTAATATTAGTCAACAAATTTTTACATATAAATACACTCCTGTAACCACCATCCAGATCAAGAAATAGAACTGTTCCTGTACTCCAGAAAGTTCCCTGTGACCCTTCCTAGTCAATAACTACCCGATCCCCAACCATTACTCTGATTATTATTATCACTGATTAGTTTTGCTTCTATTCTTGAACTTAATATAAATGGTACAGTATGTATTCTTTTTTTATTGTGGTTTCTTCAACTGAACATTATGTCTGTGATCATTGTCCATCATTATATGTAGCAGCAGTTCTTTTTCGTTGCTGTGTAGTGTTCCATTATGTGAGTATGCCATGATTTGTTTATTCTCCTGTTGACATTTGGATTTTTATTACAGTTAGGGCTGTTATGAATAAAGCTACTGAGAATAGACTTAAGCGTATTTTTAGATGGACACATAGAGGACCTCAAAGTTGAAAGAATTTTACAGTGAATGCCTATAGACTTCATTTTTTTCTTTTCTTTTTTGAGACAGTCTTGCTCTGTCACCCAGGCTGAAGTGCAGTGGTGCGATCTTGGCTCACTGCAACCTCCATCTCTGTTCAAGTGATTCTCCTGCCTCAGCCTCCTGAGTAGCTGGGACTACAGGCAACTGCCACCAAGCCTGGCTATTTTTTATATTTTTAGTAGAGGCAGGGTTTCACCATATTGGCCAGGCTGGTCTCAAACTCCTGACCTCAAATGATCCACCCACCTTGGTCTCCCAAAGTGTTGGGATTACAGGTGTGAGCCACTGCACCGGGTCTAGACTTCCTTTAAATGTCAAAATTTTATGACAGCCACATGATAAACTTTTATACTCTCTTTAACCTTTGATCAAGAGGTAGCATATTGAGGTGGTTAAGAGTAGGAGATCTGGATTTAGCATGCCTTCGTTCAAATCCTAGCACTTCTCAATGATGATTCCTTAGATCTCAATTAGAAATAATGCCAGAACTATCTACATTTGTGTAGTTTTAAATTTCACTTTATCTCGCTATTTGCTTATTAATGTTGCTTCTTTTTTTATTAAGTAAATATTTTACTTTGGGTTCCTTTTAGATTTACCAGAAAGTTGCACATAAGTGCAGATCAGTATCCATCTAATCAGTTTCCATCTGATCAGTTACAGAGATCTCAGCAGAGATGAAGAGCTGGCAGCCTACCTTCTGGGGCTTGTTATTGTTGTTTGCTTGTGTATTTGCTTAGCAACTGGCTGGATCAATTTAGTGAAGTCTATTTCCCTCCTATACTGTTAAGCCTTTGATATTGCTCCTCAGGAAAGCACAGCTTTGGATATGCCCACTTTTATCATGGGATGACAATGGTTTTGGTAGGGATCTTTTTCTTTCTATGACTGCACACAGCTGTTAAAGTCCAGTAATTGTTAGCTGATTGCTCTATTGTTTTTTAACAATGCCCTGGGGCATAAACTGTCTTACAAACTACTTCAATTCTTGCTCCATTGAAGGAGTAGTTTCTGAGGTTGCCTTTCGTATTTCTTGTGACTCCAGTGTAGCTACTCCTAGTTGTTTTATATCCCCATTGTCTTCTGCAAGCGAACAGGCCTGCAATTTAGCTTGTATCTTGAATGTCTTCCTAATTACTTTCACTAAAACCTACACTGTTCCTGAGAGTGCCCTTAGGTTTGAACATCTCTCCACCCCCCCTCCCCCAGACGGAGTCTCGCTCTGTCACCTAGGCTGTACCGCAGTGGCATGGTCTCAGCTCACTGCAACCTCCACCTCCTGAGTTCAAGCGATTCTCCTGCCTCAGCCTCCCAAGTAGCTGAGATTACAGGCATGTGCCACCATGCCCAGCTAATTTTTGTTTTGTATTTTTAGTAGAGAGACGGGGTTTCACCATGTTGGTCAGGCCGGTCTCAAACTCCTGACCTCAAATGATCTGCCTGCCTTGGCCTCCCAAAGTGCTGGGATTACAGGCATGAGCCCCCACACCTAGCCAGGTTTGAACTTCTCTATGCTCTGTTACAAATGAATTCAGCTCCTTTGGGAAGAGATTAGGAGTTATCTGTTTATGGGCTGATTCTTCCTCTAGGCAAAATCTCTGAGCCTGGGCACTTGAGTTGGGGATGGGGATAATGGCAGTCTTGTCTCTGAGTGATACCCTTTGTAGTTGCTGAGCATTTTGTGGGGAAGGTGGGGAGTGTAGCAGCCTCGGGTCTTCTAGACTTTCCTTTCCTTGTGCGGAACCACTGCCTAATGAGTTGGGGCAAGGATGATCAGGGCCCCAGTGTTCTTAGCATGCAGTTGCAAGATGAGGGCTGTGTGGGAGAAGGGAGAGCCCTCACCTCTCAGCCACACTTGTCTGGGACTTTATCTCAGCATCAGGTAGCTAGCTGGAGACACAATGATACACTGACATCCTGCTACTCTGTGGAAGAAACCCTTGCAATTAGGAGCTGGAGAGATCCCTGTGTTCTTGGCTGCTACAATCTACAGTGGAGTGTTTGCCTTGCTGAGAAGGGAGGGAGAGAGCAATCTTGGTTCAAATAACACAGGATCACCTTTCTTGATGAATTTTCATGAATGTTCTTGAACAGATGTTTCTTGGTTTGCTGTTTGTTTTTGGGAACATTTCCAGAGGCTTTAATTTTCTTTTCTTTTCTTTTTTTTTTTTTTTTTTTGAGACGGAGTCTCACTCTGTCTCCCAGGCTGGAGTGCAGTCTTGTGATCTCAGCTCACTGCAAGCTCTGCCTCCTGGGTTCATGCCGTTCTGCTGCCTCAGCCTCCTGGGTAGCTGGGTCTACAGGCGCCTGCCACCACGCCCGGCTTATTTTTTGTATTTTTAGTAGAGATGAGGTTTCACTATGTTAGCCAGGATGGTCTCAATCTCCTGACCTCGTGATCCGCCCGCTTTGGCCTCCCAAAGTGCTGGGATTACAGGTGTGAGCCACTGTGCCTGGCCAACTTTCTTTTTTTAAATTTCACTAGTTTCACTGGGGAGTGGGTCAGTGGAATTCCTCATAATGTCATGCCAGAAGTCAGTCTCTGAACTCTTTTTTAACAGAATTATTCTGCCCGCTAGGTTGAGAAAAGATGAGAGTAGGGGAGAAAGAGAAGCAGAAAGACTGTTGTAATAACACAATAAAGAGATGTTGCTGGCTTGGTTCTACACTGTGGCAGTGGATTTGGCAAGAAGTTGTTGGATTGTGGGTATATTTTGAAATTAGAGCCAAAGCTTTACTGAGATTGGATATGAAGAGTGAGAAAGAACAGGGTCAGAGATGACTATATGGTTTTTGGCCTAAGCAACTGGAAAGATGGAGTTAACAGAGATGTAGAAACACATTTGGGGTAGAGGTGGAGTGATCAGGAGCTCAATTTTGGACACATTAAATTTGATTAATTGCCCACTGCATATCCAGTTAGAGATATCAAATAGGTAATAAGTTGTAAGAGTGTGGAGCTCAGGAGAGCAGTCCAGGAAGAAGGTTTAAATTTGTGAATCATCAATTTGTACCTAGTATTTAAAAGCAGGCCAGGCATGGTGGCTCACTACTGTAATCCCAGCACTTTGGGAGGCCAAGGCGGGCAGATCACAATGTCAGGAGATCGAGACCATCCTGGCCAACATGGTGAAACACTGTCTCTACTAAAATACAAAAAATTAGCCAGGCATGGTGGTGCACGCCTGTAGTACCAGCTACTTGGGAGGCTGAGGCAGGGGAGTTGCTTGAATCTGGGAGGTGGAGGTTGCAGTGAGCCAAGATCGCAGCATTGCACTCCAGCCTGGTGACAGAGCAAGACTCCGTCTCAAAAAAAAAAAAAAAAAAAAAAAGAGAAAAGAAAAGAAAAAAAAAAACCATTGATGCAAGATTTTTTGCTCCTTAGCTCAGCTAAAGTCCAGGTTCGTGTTGCACGACCAGGAAAAATCAGGCACGCGGACACATCGAAAGATGAGGAGAATGGAATTTATTAAAAGGAAGCTCTCAGTGAAAAAAAGTGTGTGCTGCCAACAAGCTCCCACCTCACAGATTGAATACCAGGTCACCATACACCAGCTGAAGAGGCCAGGCTTCTCCCCCTGCATAAGGTGCAAATTCCCAGTGGCTCCACTCCATTCTCCCAGTGCGCATGTGGGCCTTTAGGCTGAGCCACTCCACATTGATTTATTTTCCTTACTGCGCATATGTTAAGGGACAGAATTTTTCAGTGACCTGGCAGGCATTTGGCTGTCTCCTGTCTCTATCATTCCCCACTCTAAAGAAGTACATCTAACTGCCCTTAGAATAAAGATAAGGACAAAGACCAATCTTAACTGCTTCCTGCTGACGGGGTGCTGTGTTGGGAAAATGGCAGTCAGATCTCCCTAAGAGGCCAATCTAAAGGTTCCTGGCAAAAGGGACCATTATCTGAGGCTCCAGTTGCACAACTGGAGTTTGATGGCCTAAAGGCGAGAAGAGAGAAACTGAGTTATTAGAAAACATGTATCAAAACAAAACAAGGATGGGGTAAGGACAGCTCAAAAATCCTGAGGCCTTTTACTGGTTTGCACAGGGAGAGGGAGGCCAAAAGCCCGATTATTAAAAGTTAAAAAAAACTTTTACCCTTTTGCTGGCTTGTTAGTCTTTGGGGTTCCCTTCCCCCGAGCCCAATCCTAAGCCAATCTCAAGTTTAAGATTTGGGAAATTAACTTTTCGCGGTTTAGAGGATGGATCCAAGGGGAGTGTGCTGTAGTAAGGAGACACAATTACCTATCTGTGAAGAGAGGACACAAGGGGAAAAGGAAAAAGGAAGGATTTTTTTTCAAAGGAGTCCCAGGGGTTCAGGATGCTTTCAAAAAGGCTACAGACTGAAGATGAATGGCAATCCATCAAGAAAGAGGGGAGCAGGTGTCCCTGGTTCCTTTCTCTTCCTAGTGAATACCCAGGGTAGGTGAGGGAGGGAGAAAGTGAGGTGCCCCTTTTTATTTCTTCTGTCCTTATATCCCCAAGACCTGGTGACCAGCACGGGGTGCCACCCATGGATGTCAAAGCGGCTTTCCCCCATGTTAACAGGGGGTCCTAGGAGGTGGAAATATCCACTCTTACCCACGTACGCCCTATCTCCCCTGCTGTCAGTAGCCTTCAAGTTCTCTAGACCTCATTTATGTCGTGGATACTAGCCTGATGTTTATCCATGAAACAGGAGGCTTGGCTTAATCGGCAGGAATTAGTCATGCTCACCTGTGCTGTGCTTTTTAACTTCTGTTACCATCTGCCTCTGGATCCCTCAGATCCAGTTTTTTTTCTTAGGGCTTTGACCTGAAGTTGGGAATTGAGTTTGGGACCAAAAATGTGTCTCAGGGGTTGTATGGACTCCTTATCATAAGCCAAATGCTAAGGCGAAGCTATGAAAGGAGTCCTCCTCCAAGGGAAAGAAAAGGATGCCCTGTGACACACCCAGATAACTGGTGGCTATAGTTATCTTTGCTAAGATTTGGGTGCATGGAGCTTGGCTTTGGTTAGCTCCCTTGGTCTTACTTTCCCAAAAAGGAAACCTCTGGATGACAGGCACTCTATTTATTCCCACCACCTAGCAGGATTTGCAGGATAATTGCTTAGAACTAGAATATTGATTCAGAGTTTTACATTACCCATCCCCCTTTGTTCCTTTTGGGCTGTAGTCGGAGATCTCTGGTTGGATCACAGGAATAAGCAGGGTTAGTTTTTAAACGAACTAGGCAAAAAACTTGAAAACAACTAGTGGGTCTAAAATTTAATGATGATAAGTTTTTAAACATAATTTATCTCTTTCCAGTCGTCAGTTTTCTTAAAAACAAACCATGATAGGACTGAGTTGTTTGCAAGATAGACTTTAGTCTTATACTTGGCTTGATTATTTGCATGAAGTGCAGAAGAATAATTATTTTTACAGAGGACTTTTAGATTGGCTTTGATGGAACTCTATTCCACAAGGAATCTCAGATAGGACTTTCTAAAGCCAAGCCCAGCTGTGGGTTTTTACCCTCAAATACCTGTGAGTTGGGTAAACTCTCTTCTTGAGGTCCCAAGAGCATAGGGTTCCTGGGCCTGTTAAAAAGTGACACTTTTTACTCACTGCAGATTAGGAACCCTGTACAGGGACTGTGTAGGCAAGGTATGAGGCCAGTTTTCCCAAGGAGCTTTTATCAGTTCTGCAAGTCAAGCTTGACTCCTTAAAGGGAAGCATACCCTTCCAGTCAAAGCCCTTGGTAAAACAACTAGTGTCTTCAGTTGTGTCCTGTTGCAAAGAAAATGGAATCTTATTGCACTGATGCAAACAACTATATTGTCATAAGTTAAGAATACTCACAACTAGTTTCCAAATTCTGGAGAAGCCAGGCAGAGAGAGAGAGACAAACATGCTCCAAATTTTGTTCACAGGAGTATACCTTATTCAATTATTAAAGGCTGTAAATAGTTCAAAATATGTTTCCTTCACTCTGAAAGTCAAAACAAGGATTGGCAATGGTCTAAGCAAAAGTCAAAAAGATTACTTCAGTTTTGTATTCATTAAGTCCATCCATTTAACTCTTGTTTTGCTTGATATTCATGAACATTTCAGCTCTTCATGAGTCCTGTTTGTTTTTTCTTTATTCTAATGTCACAATCTCCAAAGTTATCAGAAACCTGCATTTGAGAGCACCTATGAAAGTTCTATGGCTGATTATAAACCATCTTTTGAAGAGGATGAAAACAAGACAACAATTGTCTGTGAATAACAAAATGTCCAGGGTATTTACAGTCAGAACAGAATTAACAAATAAATTTGGTTATCTCTGTGGTTTATAATAACTTAACATAACAACTTTAATTGTGATTGATAGCATATACTCATGATGGGGCCCTAAGATAATTTCTGATGGCCTGGGACTCCTTGGAAAAAACAGAAAAGGCACCACAGATTCCATTTTGATGGCCAGACACTAGAATTTTAGGAATCCTATACAATTTTGGAACATATATTAATATTATTCCCTAAAATATAACCTGAAGAAGATTAAACATTATTTTGGCAATCCCGTGTACCTAAACATTTCAGGTAATCCTGTTTACCTCTCTTCTGGATGTGCCAGGGGCCCTCTGTAGCATCCAAAAGCCAGGTGTCAGAAAAGACAATTTTGAAACTGAAGTTTGATTTTGGGAAGCCTGTTGAATATGTTAGAGGTTTAAAACATTCGATTTTATGAAATAGAATTCCAGATTACCATAAGTTATTTATTTTGCCAAAATGATCACTCAGAAATTCTAAAAAGCAAAAACCTTTTATAACCCTTTACAGATTTAGCTAAAGAGCAGATTGGTGCCTTGAGAGAACCTTGTTATGCTTTTATTTCAATGCTCAATTTACGGAAAAGCCATATAATACCTTTTTGAATTTAATCAGTATGTTCACACAAGGAATTTTTTTTGCAAGATCAATTTTTACAATCCTTCCACTACTTGTTTAAACATTTAGCTTTATCTTATCTAATTCAAAACAGTCCTTTAACCCTAGGCAAAAATGTATATTTTGATGACATCTGCATTTTACCAATAATTTTTAAGGCTGTTTTTATTTCTCAAAGATTAAAGTCTTGTGAACTAAATGGTACCACAGCTCTTCTTTCCTTTAAAAAAATTTGATCTAAGTGCTTATTTTCCTTTAGGCCAATTAATTAGAACTCTTGTTTATAGAGATCACACACACAACACATATATAACTACACAGGCAGAAGAATATCCAGTAGCTGTAAGATTTTCTGTTCACCAATTTCATAACTGGACAATTAGCCTCTGAGTGGGGCCCTTTAAGAGCAGGGCTAGGAAAGCATGTAGTTTCTAGGGCCTAGTAAACAGGTATAGCTAGAAGACAAAAACAGATTTTGAGAGGGATCCATCCACCTCTAATTCCTGGGGCTCCATTAGGAAAACAAAGGTCTCTCCCAAAATGGAATCCATGGAGGCTTTTCTGTTTTTCCCAAGGAGTCTCAGGCCATCAGAAATTATCTTAGGGCCCCTCATGCATGCATTAAGAGTGGCAAGATAAAATGGAGAAAAAGAATTCAATTGACTGAGAAAAAAACCTTTTCCCAGCAAAATAAGATCTAAGAAGGGAAAAACATAAAGGTCTTTTAAATATACTTATAACTTGGATATCCACTTTCAATTAAACTGAGTGCTTTTTAAGAAAATCCTTTTAAGTCCCTTATTACCCGACATTAGCCATGCAAAGTGGCCAGTATTTCTGACTTCCAAACTTTACCAAAGGTAACCTCCCAGGTGCTCAGAGAAAGGAAAATTCAAGGTGGTTCATGGAGGGGAAGAGAATCAACAAATGGCTAAGGTCACACAGATATCAAACCAGAAAGGACTCATTCCTTAAGTCAGGATTGAATCCAGGCCACCATTGTAAAATGGCAGAGGCTAAAACAAAGCACTGGGCACGTGGTTACAGGCCATGCTTCCAAGGACATAAAACAAGATGGAGGCCTGCAGCAAAGTTTGCCATTGACCGGTTTGCCAGGCTGGTTTGAACAGTGGACCTATGGAGTCCTAGGCCAGCATCCCATCCTAAGGTACCCCTCTTTCTGACAAAGCCATACAGAAAGACATGGAAAGCACACCAGCTTGGTTACAGCTTAAGACTAACCTCACAAATCCTTTTTCATAATTGAAACCTTACAGAGAATATAAACAGTGATAGTTGGGGTCTTGGCCTAGTAAAACATCTTTAGAAAAAAAAAAAAAAGTCTCTCACATAAAAGTTAATCCCTGGTGGAAAAAAAAAAAATCTTAAATGCAGGGCTTGAAAGATGTCTGAAGGAAGAAACCTCTTATTCTTATGCAAATGAGTTTCTGCAACAGGGAGAGAAATCTTTAATTGCTGTTTCTTCCCTGGGGCTTAGACCTAGCTGGGCCCCTTGGCTAGGGGAGGGGAAGACTCTGTGGGCATGTGACGGGAACCCTAGCCAGCCAGCCAAGTGGGGCCCTTGGGCCATGCATCCCAGCCCCACCCGGGAGGGGAGGGATGCAAGGAACTGCCGCTCGCCCCACTTGCCTGTCCATCCTACACATGAGCCTGCAGCCACTGGGTTGGGGGTGGAACACCCCCAATATTGTAAAAGAAAAGATAGGTGCTATTACAGTCTCAAAAAAAGAAGGAAAATGCCACAGAAAGGCTGGGTTGGAATGAGGCCAACATTCCCAACCCCTGAGAGTGATGGGGGGTAGAAGGGGACATAGTTTCCTCTACCCTCAGAAAAAGTCTGAGGACAAGAAGGCTCAGAAACGAGAGGGAAAAATATTTTTTGGTTCACATTTTACTCACCTTTACTCATGTTCTTATACGGGCCACCAAAATGATGCAGGATTTTTTCTCCTTAGCTCAGCTAAAATCCAGGTTCTTGTCACATGACCAGGAAAAATTAGGTACACGGATACACTGAAAGGTGAGAAGAGCAGAATTTATTAAAAGAAAGCTCTCAATGAAAAAAGGAGGTCCTGCCAACAGGCTCCCACCTCACAGATTGAATACCAGGCCACAACACACCAGCTGAAGAGGCCAGGCTTCTCTCCCTGCATAAGGCACAAATTCCCAGTGGTTCCCCCCCATTCTCCCAGTGTGCATGTGGGCCCTTAGTCTGAGCCACTCCACATTGATTTATTTCCCTTACTGTGCATGTGTTGAGGGATGGAATTTTTCACCGTGGGCATGTTTAGGGAAGCCCCCTGTGCACAATGACCTGGGCAGCATTTGGCTGTCTCCTGTCTCTATCACCATGAGACTAGGTGTTATAACCAGTAATGGATTGGGATAGAATGAGAATAGGATCAAGGCCTGGGCTGTGGAGCACAGCATTGTTAAAGTCAGGGATCTGAGGAGGCTGAATGTAGTAGGCAACCCAGGAGCATGTTACAGAAGAATAGGATTTCCATATTACAATTTAAATGACTTTTAATAACTTTTTATTTTTTTTCTAGCTGAGTTACGCAGCGTGACAAATGGTCAGTCTAACCAACCAAGGTAAGAAGAAAAATATTCTTGATGAGCTCCCAAAGGACTAGGGATGGAATATTTTTAAAATAACCATTTAGCATAGTAAAGAGTACTTATTTCAAAATTTAACTTAGTCCTCAACCAGCTGGAAATGTGGGAAAATTGCATATTACCTCTGCCCTCTCACTTTCCAGGCAAAATGATAGAATCAATAGCATAATTCTCCTTGGGAATGACTTATTTATTATTGCTAGTAAGAGGGAAATGAGAGACAAGCACTACTTGGAACTCCATGAAATGAACGCATACTCCCTTTGAGTTCAAGTAAAGGGTTGTGAAGGTGCCTATTGTGAAGTAAATAAGTAAAAGGTATAGGTCACGTGAGACTCTTTAAAAAGAGATAAATTTGGCCGGGTACAGGGGTTCACGCCAGTAATCTCAGCACTTTGGGAGGCCAAGGTGGGCAGATAACCTGAGGTCAGGAGTTCAAGACCAGCCTGGCCAATATGGTGAAATGCTGTCTCTACTAAAAGTACAAAAATTAGCTGGGTGTGATGGCAGGTCCCTGTAATCCCAGCTACTTGGGAGGCTGAGGCAGGTAAATCACTTGAACCCAGGAGGTGGAGGTTGCAGTGAGCCAAGACTGCACCATTGCACTCCAGCCTGGGCAACAAGAATGAAACTCCATCTCAAAAAAAAAAAAAAAAAGAGGTAAATTTGTATGGGATATGTCTTGGACTTTGTTGGAGAAACTCATTATAGAAACATTACAGGCAATATGAGACTTGGATCCTTTTTCAGTTTTCTTTCTTCTTCAATAAAATGAATTGTTACTTTTTTTTTTGTCTTTAGTAATGAAGGTGATGCCATCAAAGTTTTTGTGCGAATTCGTCCTCCTGCAGAAAGATCTGGGTCAGCTGATGGAGAGCAGAACTTATGCTTATCTGTGCTCTCCTCCACGAGTCTCCGGCTGCACTCCAACCCTGAGCCCAAGACCTTCACGTTTGATCATGTTGCAGATGTGGATACCACTCAGGTAATGATAATTAGAAACTTAACTTTTTTTTTTTTTTTGAAAAGGAGTCTCACTCTGTCACCAGACTGGAGTGCAGTGTCATGATCTCGGCTCACTGCATCCTCCGCCTCCCGGGTTCAAGTGATTCTCCTGCCTCAGCCTCCCGAGTAGCTAGGACTACAGGTGCGCGCCACCATGCCTAGCTAATTTTTGTATTTTTAGTAGAGACAGGGTTTCACCATGTTGGCCAGGATGGTCTTGATCTCTCGACCTCGTGATCTGCCCACCTCAGCCTCCCAAAGTGCTGGGATTACAGGTGTGAGCCACCTTGCTGGAAACTTTACTTTTTACCTGGAACATATAAGCCTTCATTAGTTCTAAGAATTTCATTTCTTGGCCGGGTGCGGTGGCTCACGCCTGTAATCCCAGCACTTTGGGAGGCTGAGACGGGCAAATCACGAGGTCAGGAGATCGAGATCATCCTGGCTAACACAGTGAAACCCCGTCTGTACTAAAAATACAAAAAATTAGCTGGTTGTGTTGGTGGGCACCTGTAGTCCCAGCTACTCGAGAGGCTGAGGCAAGAGAATGGCATGAATTCAGGAGGCGGAGCTTGCCGTGAGTGGAGATCGCACCACTGCACTCCAGACTGGGCAACAGAGCAAGACTCTGTCTCAAAAAAAAAAAAAAAGAATTTCTTTTCTGGGCTGGTCTCTTTTTAATTTCATCCATCTCAAATAAGGAGACCGAAACATTCCATAAATATTTTAAATCTAATTTTATTAAATAGTATTCTCCTTTTTTCATCGAACTTTGTAGCAGATGACAAAAGCCTCCTTTTTTTTTTTCTCCCACTAAGTGATAGGAAATTATGGGCATAGTGGCACATGCCTGTTATCCCAGCTACTTGGACGGCTAAGGCAGGAGGATCACTTGAGCCCAGGAGTTTGAGGCTGCAGTGAGCTATGATGGTGCCACTGCACTCCAGCCTCGGCAACAGAGCAAGACTCTATCTCTTAAAAAAAAAGAGATCTGTGATGTTCATTGTAGTAGCCATTAGTTATATGTGGCTATTTAGATTTAAATTAATGAAATAAAACTTGAAAGTCGGTTCCTCATATACACTAGTCATATTAAAAGTGTGGCTCGTGCATCTGAGGCACTGGAGGTTAGTGAAGATGCACTTTTTGGAGCCAGTGGATGACTGAGAAGTACCGTTAAACTACCTAATCTAAGGATTTAGGATTACCATGATGTCAACAACTGCTTTTCTAATTAAGGTCAACTTAATTAAGACCTAGTTAGTGCTATCCAATGGAACTTTCTGCAGTGATGGAAATGTTCTGTATCTGTGCTGTCTGTTACAATAGTCTCTAGCCAAATGTGACTGTATAAGTTTAAATTAATTAAAATTAAATCAAATTTAAAATTCAGTGCCTCAGATGCACTAGTCACATGTGGCTCCTGAGCACTTTTAATATGGCTAGTGTGTATGAAGAACTCACTTTTAAGTTTTGTTTAATTAATTTAAATCTAAATAGCTACATATAATTAATGGCTACTATACTGAACATCACAGATTTTTTTTTTGTGTGTGAGAGATGGGGTCTTGCTTTGTTGCCAAGGCTGGAGTGCACAAGTGATCCTCCTGCTTAGCCTCCCAAGTAGCTGTGATTACAGGCATGTGCCACTATGCTTGGCTCATTTTTTTTCATTCCAGGATAAATCTCAGTTATGCCAAGCTAAATTTTAAATTTTTTGTAGAGATGGAGTCTTACTATGTTCCCTAGGCTGGTCTCGAACTCCTGGCCTCAAGCAGTCCTCCCATCTTGGCCTCCCTAAGTGTTAGGATTACAGGTGTGAGCCACTTCACGCAGCCCATCACAGATCTTCAGTATTCCCTTATACATATGGATGTTTTTGGGCCGACATTTAGGTCTTTGGATCTTTTTTTTATGTGGAGCATCACTGGCCAATGGATAAGTAAAACGAGGGCTGGGTGCTGTGGCCTGTAATCCCAGCCCTTTGGGAGGTGGAGGTGGGCGGATCACGAGGTCAGGAGTTTGAGACTAGCCTGACCAACATGGTGAAACCCCATTTCTACTAAAAATAAAAAATTAGCCAGGCATGGTGGTGCGCACCTGTAGTCCCAGCTACACAGGAGGCTGAGGCAGGAGAATTGCTTGAACCTGGGAGGCGGAAGTTTCAGTGAGCCGAGATCGCGCCATTGCACTAAAGGCAACAGAGCGAGACTCCATCTCAAAAATAAATAAATAAAAATAAACAGGGTAGGTTTGGGAGTTCTTGCATTCTTAATAAGACTGCATCTCCTTATAGGTAAAAATGAAAATAAAATGGAGGTATTGACTGTTCAGTGCAAACTTATGAGAAAAATCACTGAAGAAGATGTACAGCCATTTATTTATGCTAGTACCAGTACAATATCTACATGCAATATGCTCTACAAAATTCTGTATAAAGTTTAGTTGTGTGCTTTAACTATAGTTGTATAGGAGATTAATAGATGTAATTATGTTTAAAGTTTAATCATCTTAGATAGTTTAGCCTTTTTTCTGTAGTGGATTCCATGTTATTACTAAGCAATTTTTGCTGTTACATTGTATAATGTAATTTAGGAAAAATGTTTTCATTTTTATGATATGTTAATATGTTTGGTTACGTTTGTAGGAGTCTGTATTCTCAACTGTGGCTAAAAGCATTGTGGAGTCTTGCATGAGCGGTTATAATGGTACCATCTTTGCATAGTAAGTTGTTGACTGTGTCCTTATACATAGTACATGCTTGTATTATTTTCCTGTTGCTGTTGTAACAAATTACCACAGTAGTGGCTTAAAACAACACAAATGTAGTGGCTTAAAACAACACAAATGTATTATCTTACAGTTCTGTAAGTGAAAAGTTCAACATGGGTCTCTCACAGGCTAAAATCAAGGTGTCAGCAAGGATGCAATTCTTTTGGCAGCCTTGTTCCTTTCTGGAAAATTTGTTTCTTTGCCTTTTTCAGCTGCTAGAGGCCACCCACATTACTTAGCTTACAGCCCCATTTATCTTCAAAACCAACAACATGTAACTCTTTGACTCTTCTTCCTTAGTCACACCTCCCTCTGACAGCAGCTAAAAAAGGTTTTCTCATTTTAGGGATTCATGATTAGATTGGCCCCACCTGGCTATCAAGGTAGCCGGGATTACACTCCAAGGTAGAGGGGTAGTGTAGAGCAGAGTATCTGTCTATCTATATATATATACCATTTTTTTGTAAGAAAGTTTGTCCAGCCAGGCGTGGTGGCTCACGCCTATAATCCAAGCACTTTGGGAGGCCGAGGCAGGCGCGTCACTGGAGTTCAGGAGTTCAAGACCAGCCAGGCCAACATGGTGAGACCCTGTCTCTACTAAAAATACAAAAAAAATAGCTAGATGCGGTAGTGCTCGCCTGTAGTCCCAGCTACTTGGGAGGCTGAGGCAGGAATCACTTGAACCCGGGAGGCTGAGGTTGCAGTGAGCCGAGATTGTACCCCTGCATTCCAGCCTGGATGACAGGGGCGAGACTCTGCCTCAAAAAAAAAAAAAAAAAAAAAAAGAGAAAGATTTGTCTGTTTTCCACATTTATTCAATTCTTTATATGTTATGGATGTGCATTTATTTTATTCTTTAGGTTATGATCCAATACTAAAAATTATTTACCTTGTTGTTCCTGTTGTTCCAGCTTTGCCCAATGGGCCCTCCTTGAGGTTGGTTTTTGTGTCCCTTTGCTATAGCTCACCCTTTTGTTTTTTGAGCCCCTTCTTTATGATGCTACAAGATGCTCTGGGCTCATCTTGTGTTTTCCCTGACCTGCGCCTAGAATCAGCCATTTCACCAGTGAACCCTAATTCCTTTTATTGGAGCATGGTGTTTAGAAACCAAGATCTGGGCTCTAGGTGTGTTTGGTTTGTTGCTATTGGAATGCCATTGCTTCTAGGCCTTCTCAGCAGACAGAGCTAGGTAATACATGGCAGGGTGGGTATACTGTCTGGTTTACAGAGGACAATACCAATTGTCAAGTAATTATTAGTAGTGTCCTCTTCACTCTCAGGTGCCTGTTTGGACAATAATCTATAGGATTACCCTATTTGTAGGGGACTCAATAATATCCATTTCTCATTCTGAGTTACTGAAGAACTTTTTTCCCTCTTTTCTTCCAGAAGAAGGGGGTAAAAAACTATAGCATGCTGTTTTCTAGTTTTGGGGGGCATTTAATGAAAAAGTAAATCCAAAATTTTGTTTTTGCTGTGAATCTAAGCTAAAGTCTTTTGATATCCTGATTGACATCTTTAAAATACAACTTTTTTTTTTTTTTGAAAAAAGATGGAGTCTTGTTATGTTGCCCAGTCCTGGACTGCAGTGGCTATCCACAGCTGTGATTCTAGTGCACCACAGCCTGGAACTCCTGGACTCAGGCCATCTTCCTACTTCAGCCTCCTCAGTAGCTGGAACTGCCTGGCTTCAATGTTTTTACTTTTAGTTTTTTGTTACTCTTATTTCTGTTAAGTGGGATAACAGGAGATATGACATTGCACAAAAACCTATAGCATAAGAATTTTTTTATTGCTGTATATTTAAATGAAGAGATTTTAGTATCTTTTAAAGACAAAGAATTTAGTAAAGGAAATGCTGTATTACTTAGCATAGCAAAAATTGGAAACAAAAGTTCATTTGATTCTGGTTAAATAAATTATGGTGCTGCAAGATGCTACATGATCCCAAACCCATGGAATACTGTGTAGCTATTAAAAATAATGAGGCAGACCTCTATTGCTGACCTAGAAAGATATCTGAGGTAAAATTAAGGGAAAAATAGGTTGCAAAGCAGTAGGAAGAGCATCATCCCAATTTTGGTAAATAAAAATTAAATGAAAACTCTGATGGCTATGTTTGTGTAATATAGAAGCATTTGCCAATTAACAGCGGTTAGCTCTTTGTAGGGAGATTGGAGAGAAAGGAGGCAGATCATTCACTTTTTATCTAATAGAATTTAAAAATAGAAAGAAAATAAGCTAACTTTTTGTGGAGAAAACTTATACACTATTATTATACTAGGAGTATTTTAATTTTATGTGTAAAAGTAATATGTAAAACATTTTTTACAGTGGACAGACTGGCTCAGGGAAGACATTTACTATGATGGGTAAGTAAAGATTAACTTTTGTTGGCTTAATCTACTCTTTCTGTGATAACAGTAACCTACAACATTTTGGGGAAAGGCATAATTTCTATATATGATGTTGATCTCTTGAAATTAGGGAGATTCCCTAGGCTTCTGCCAAGTTGTGAGTTCTTTGCTAGCAAGGTCCATGTGTTAATCATGTTTGCAGCTATGTTTCCAGCTCAATGCCTGGCACAGAGTGGTGCTGAATAA